>NC_133658.1:347429007-348029007 GCF_037893015.1 Macrotis lagotis | reverse complement strand
GGAGGTAGAGGAAAAATTGGGAAGAGAAATGAGAGTGATGGGGGAAAAAATCACAAAAACCAAGTCAGCAGCTTGGAGAAGGAGTTACAAAAAAATATTGAAGAAAATAACATATTAAAAATCAGTTTGGGTCAAATGGAAAAAGCAGTCAAAAAGGTCAATGAAGAAAATACCTTATAAAGCAGAATTGGCCAGATGGAAAAGAAGATGCAAACAGCTCTCTGAAGAAAATAATTCCTTCAAATGTAGAATAAAGTTAAGGGAAGCTGATGACTTTATGAGAAATCAAGACACAATAAAACAGGGAGCCAAGATAGCAGCATGAAGGCAGCATTTCCCAGGAACTCCTTCCCTCCAAAACTCCAATAGCCAACAAATTATGACTCTGGCCAAAATTTAGAGGGGCAGAACCCACAGAAAGACTGAGTGATATTTTTCCTAGTCCAAGATAACTCAGAAGTATGTTTCACCAGGACCCAGAGTTGGAAAAAGCCCCTGTTGCTGCACAGCCCCAGAAGAACTTGAAGGGGAGGGGATAGAATTCTGCTAAGCCAGAATGAATATAGAGTGAGGGAGCACAAGCTGCAGAACCTGCAGGGAGAAGCTGGAGAAAGCAGCCTGCACCCTCAGAGATGGTAAGGGGGTCAGGGAAGACTGCAGAAATTTCTCTTCTCTCCCTCAGGGTAGAACTCTACAGTTTACCTACACTCAGATGCAGGTTGCAGTTTGGGCTTCCATACTAAGTAGCCTAGCAGGACTCTTCCTTACAGCTCCAGGACAGAAGGAAGTATGGGGGTCATCTACATATCAAAGCACAGGCAAGAGAGTATAAGACCTTGAAGGAATAAAGGTCCCAGTGGGGAATTCCCCCCAAAATTAACCCCAAAGCCTTGGAAGTGCTGTAAATTAGTCTTGGGCTGAGGAAATGAATAAACAACAGGAAAAAAAAAGAATCTAACCATAGGGAATTACTTTAGTCCCATGGAAGATCAAAACACATACTCAAATTGAAGCTTCCACATCCAGAACCTCCAAGAGAAACAGAAAATGGGCTCAGACTATGGATGAGTTCAAAAAAGACTTTGAAAAGCAATTAAGGGAGGTAGAGGAAAAATTGGAAGGAGAAATGAAAGCGATGCAGGAAAAATCATGAAAACCAAATCAACAGCTTGGTGAAAGAAATACAAAAAATATTGAAGAAAATAATATGTTAAAAACCAGTTTAGGTCTAATGGAAAAAGAAACAATAAAACAAAAACAAAATTAGAAGTAAATGTGAAATACCTTATTGGAAAAACTATTAGTAAATGGGAATTAGTTTATTGGAAAAACAATCTGGAAAACAGATCCAGGAGAGATAATTTAAAAATTATTGAACTCCCTGAAAGTCATGATCAACCAAAAACCCTAGACTTCATTTTTCAAAAAATTCTCCACACTGATATCCTAGAAGCAGAGGGTAAAATAGAAATTGAAAGAATCTATCAATCACCTCCTGAAAGAGATCCCAAAATGAAAACTGTCAGAATATTATAACCAAATTTCAGAACTCCCAAGTCAAGGAGAAAATATTTTTTTAATTTATTTTTTATTCTCATTTTGTACAAATGTTTTTTTTACATTAATAAAATATTCTTGTTTACAAGTAAACAAAATACCCCCCCCCCCCATATAGATAGACTTGCTTGGGCGAAAAAAAGTAAAGGGGAGAGAAAAAAAATTAAAATTAAAAAAAATAATAGTAATAATTGTAGGTATGGCCAGGTGGCACAATGGACGAAGCACCAGCTCTGGAGCCACGAGCACCCGAGCCCATATCCAGCCTTGTAAACCCAACAATCACCCAGCCATGTGACATGCAAGCCACCCGATCCCCACTGCCCTGCAAAAACCAAAAAGAAGAAAAAAAAAGACCCAAAATAAAATAAAATAGTAATAATAGTAGGGGTGGCTGGGTGGCAGACAGAGCATTGGCCCTTGAGCCAGGAGCACCTGGGTCCAAATCCGGCCCCAGACACCCATAGATCACCCTGTTATGTGACCCCAGGCAGGCCACCCAGCCCCACTTGCCCTGAACCCTCCCCCAAATAATAATAACAAAAAATGTGCTTCAGTCTTTGTTCCAACACCAACAACTCTGTCACGGGTTGGATCACATTCTTTATGATAAGTCCATCACAAAAGTTACTTCCATATTTTTCCAACGTTGACATTGCTAATCACAACTCCCTCCTTTCTTATTTCTCCACTACTATATTTTCTCTCTCCTTTCACTCTGACTCTGCTGTAGGGTTGCTGAGCGGCACAGCAGACAGATCCCTGGCCCTGGGGCCAAGAAGCCCTGAGCCCCCATACCACCCCTTAGGCCCAGAATCCACCTGGCCCTATGGTCCTGGGAAGGCCATCCAATCCCAGCCCCTTGCAAGAAGTAAAAAGGAAAATATGTTATATCTGACCACTCTCCCCCCATGGTCCATCCTCTCCTCCTTTATTCACATCCCCACCCCTTCCCCCTGCTCCCCCCTCCTTCTTACTCCAGATGTCTATACCCCATTGAATATATTTGCTGTTTCCTCTCCTAGCCATCTCTGATGAGAGCAAAGGTTCCCTCATTCCCCCTTGCCTCCCCCCCTTCCATATCATTGCAATAGCTCATTGTAATAAAAAAAATCTTATTATGTGAAATATCTTGAACTATTCCCCCTCTCCTTTTTCTTTCTCCCATTCCATTTCCCTTTTTTTTTCTATTGACTCCATTTTTACACCATATTTTATCTTCGAATTCAGCTTTCTCCTGTGCTTCAACTATAAAAGCTCCCTCTACCTGCTCTATTAACTGAGAAGGTTCATATGAATATTATCAGTATCATTTTTCTATACATGCAGTTCATCCTCATTAAGTCCCTTATATTTTCCCCTTTCCTCCAATCTCCATGCTTCACCTGAGTCCTGTATCTGAAGATCAAACCTTCTGTTCAGCTCTGGCCATTCCAACAGGAACATTTGAAATTTCCCTGGTTCATTGAAAGTACATCTTTTTCCCTGGAAGAGGACAGTAGTTCATTCTTGGCTGCATTCTAAGCTCTTTTGCTTTCTGGTATATTGTATTCCAAGCCCTATGAGCTTCCAATGTAGTTGCTGCTATATCCTGTGTGATCCTAACTGCAGCTCCACGATATTTGAACTATGTCCTTCTGGCTGCTTGTAATATTTTCTCTTTGACTTGGGAGTTCTGGAACTTGGCTATAATATTCCTAGGGGTTGGTTTTTGGGGATCTCTTTCTCGGGGGGATCAGTGGATTCTCTCCATTTCTATTTTGCCCTCTGCTTCTAGAATATCAGGGCAATTTTACTGTAGTAATTCTTTGAAAATGATGTCAAGGCTCTTTTCCTTATCATGACTTTCAGGTATTCCAATAATTTTTAAATTATCTTTCCTAAGTCTGTTTTCCATATCAGTTGTTTTTTCAATGAGATATTTCACATTTTCTTCTAATTTTTCCATGTTTTTTGGTTTTGAAGTATTGATTCCTGATTTCTGGTAAATTCATCAATCTCCCTGAATTCTATTCTTTGTCTGAAGGATTTGTTCTCCTCAAAGAGTTTTCTTATCTCTTTTTCCATCTGGCCAATTTGCTTTTTAAAGCATTCTTCTCCTCAATAACTTTTTGAACTGTTTTATCCATTTGACCTAAGCTGGTTTTTAGCATGCTATTTTCTTCAGCGTTTTTTTGGATTTCCTTGACTAAGCTGCTGACTTCATTTTCATGTTTTTCCTGCATCTCTCTCCTTTCTTTTTTTTTTTTTGCAAGGTAAATGGGGTTAAGTGGCTTGCCTAAGGCCACACAGCTAGGTAATTACTAAGTGTCTGAGATTGGATTTGAACCCAGGTACTCATGACTCCAAGGCCGGTGCTTTATCCACTACGCCACCTTGCCACCCCATATCTTTTTTTTTTTTTTAAATCTCTCTCCTTTCTTTTCCCAGTTTTTCTTCCAACTCCCTCATTTGATTTTCAAAGTCTTTTTTGATCTCTGTTATAGCCTGAGCCCAATTTCTGTTTTTCTTGGAGTCTTTAGATGCAGGAGTTTGTGCTTCCTTATCTTCAGACTGAGTATTTTGATCCTTCTTGGGCTCGTTTGCAAAATATTTCTCAATAGTCTTCCTTTTATTAATCTGCTTGCTCATTTTCCCAGCCTGGGCCTGGTTTTGGGGTGCTTCCTGAGCTTTTGGGGCACTCTCACAAGGGTCTCAGCGTGTGAGGCTCTGTCTTCCCTCCTGGTCTGTGAATGACCATAAGCACCCCCCTCTGCCACAGAGCCGAGGTGGGGGGGCCCTGCTGTTCTATGGGGAGGCCTAGACTGCAATCAGGATCTGAATGTGGTCAGAGCCCCAGAGTCCTGTTCCAGAGGCAGAGGACAGAAGACATCTGCAGTCTCTCTTCACTCCCCTCCCTCAGCTCAATGGGCTCATGCCCTGGAGGCTCCTGCTTACTGGCTCTGCCTGCTTCTGTTTCCTGGATCAGGGCTGGGGAAAGACCAAGCTGGTAGCTGTGTGCCCTGAGGGCTGGGCTCCTCGTGCTCACTCTGGCAGAGGTCCCCTACTGTTCCCCCACTTTGTGCCCGGTGCTCCCTGGGGTGCAGCTCAGGAGACTCCCTCGCTCCCAGCACCCTGGGGCTGCCTCCGGGAGGCTGAAGCTCTGTTGGGCCACCCCTCAGGTGGGCCGTCCCTCCGACCTGGGGACCAGAGCCTTTCTGCTCTTTTCCAGGTTACCTTGAGTAGGAGAACTGCCTCACTGGTCCCTTTGTGGGTTCTGTCTCTCGAAAGTTTAGTTAGAGTCCTTAGCTTATGAGTTTTATCAGAGAGCTCCTAAGACTGGATCTCTTCTTGGGATCCATCTTGGCTCCAAGGAGAAAATACTACAAGCATCCAGAAAGAAACAATTCAAATATCATGGATCTTAAGTCAGGATAACACAAGATTTGGCAGCTTCTATATTAAGGGCTTGCAGGGCTTGGAATATGATATTCCAGAAGGCAAAGGGAATTGAATTACAACTGAATATCAACTACCCAGAAAAACTGAACATACTCTTTCAGGGGAAAAGATAGATATTCAATGAAATGGGGACTTTCAGACTTTCCTGATAAAAAGTCCAGAGCTGAAGGGAAAGTTTGATCTTCAAGTACAGAACTCAGGTGAAACAAGAGGGTGAATAGGAAGGGCACATTATGAGAGATTTAATGATTTTGAACTGCTTATAGTCCTGCATAGGAAGATGATACTGATAACTTATTAGAAGCTTCTCATTTATTAGGGCAGCTAGAAGGAACATATATAGACAAGACACAGGAGGGAGTTGAATTTGAAGGAATATAATATTAAAAAGGTGGAGTTAATGGGGGAGAAAGGAAGGTATTGGGAAAAAATGAAAGAGGAAGAATGGGGTAAATTGTTTCACATAAAAGAGGCAAGAAAAAGTTTTTGTAGTGGAGTGGCAGAGGGGGGAAGATGAGAGGAGAGTGAGTGAGCCTTACTCTCATTAGAAATGACTCAAAGAGGAAATAACATACACATTCAACTGGGTATAGAAATCTGTCTTAACCTAAAGGAAAATGGGAGAGGAAAAGGATGGGAGAGAAGGGAAGGGAAATGGAAGTGGGGTGTGGGTGATAGAAGAGAGGAAAGAATGTGGGGTAGTCAGATACAATACACTTTTGAGGAAGGACAGGGTGAAAGGAGTGAGAGAATAGAATAAATGAGGGTGTTGGGAATGGGACTGAGGGAAATACAGCTAGCAATAAGCAACTGTAGGGGAAAAAACGTGCACATTCTCTGATGGACTTATGATAAATAATGCTATCCATTCCAAAGACAGAGATAATAGTGACTGAATACAAACTTATCAATGTGGCTTCATCAGCCCTGAGCAGTTGAGATGCACTATAGGTATTTGACCCATAAATAGCCTTCAAGGCATCATAAAAGCACTTTGGATTTTTACTGTCAGCTGAATTTCATTTGCCTTCTTTCTGAGCCAAGAATCTTGCATCTCTCTAAGTGTCACTTGTACCTTACTTTTAATGGAATTAAATATTGCTTTGCTAGAGATGGATGAAGTATCCTGCTGGTAAACTCTATAGATTTCTCATAGCAGCTTCTGAATATCCCTATCATTTTTTTTTTAGGTTTTTGCAAGGCAAACAGGGTTAACTGGCTTTCCCAAGGCCACACAGCTAGGTAATTATTAAGTGTCTGAGACCGGATTTGAACCCAGGTACTCCTGACTCCAGGGCTGGTGCTGTATCCACTGCGCCACCTAGCTGCCCCTGTCCCTATCATTTTTGTCAAACCAGTCTATACCCTAGTAACATAGGCAAACAGGGATTAAATGACTTGCTCAGTGTCACACAGCTAAGGTTAAATTCCTGCCTGACACCAGGCATTGCTCTACTTTGTTGCCTCAAGCTTCTTAAAGTCAAACTAGATCATTTTCTGTATTTATATCCTCAAAGTTAGCACAGGGTCTTGTATACTGTAGGGGCTTAATATATGTTTGTTGAATTGAATATGTCAATATAACTTAGGTATAAATGTAATTCTAGATTTATTCTGACAAATTGCTTTAAATGAGTTGAACATATGTATTTATTAGAATGTGAGCTCCCTAAGGAAAGGGATTATTTTTGCCTTTGTCTCCCTAGAATTTAGCACATATTAAGTATTTATAAATGCATGTTGACTCGATATAAGAGAATTATCCTAGATGAATTAATTATAAACAATTGGATTACACTTCAATCATATATAGTAGCATTAGAATTTACTACTATAATATAAGGAACATATTGGGAGAAAATAAATTTGCTACTATAATGTAAAGAATGTATTGAGGAGTGGCTAGGTGGCGCAGTGGATACAGCACCAGCCCTGGAGTCAGGAGTACCTGGGTTCAAATCCGGTCTCAGACACTTAATTACCTAGCTGTGTGGCCTTGAGCAAGCCACTTAAACCCATTGCCTTGCAATAATTATAATAATAATAATAATAATAATAATAATAATAATAATAATAATAATAATAAAGAATATATGGGAGAAATAAATTTACTACTATAATGTAAGGAATGTATTGGGAGAAAATAAAAGAGGGAGCATGAGATAAATTGTTTCACATAAAAGAAGCAAGAAAATATTTCTAATCCAGATGAGCAAATGCAATACTATGTAAATCAAATCTCTGAAAGTTTCTGCTTCACTATTGTGAACTATGTGTTGGCTCACCTTTCCCTCCTAGTTAGCAACAAACTCTTCTTGCTCAGAGAAATACTCTAGTAGTCCCCAATGCCTTGGGGTTACTGCTTTTGTTGAATGTGAATATTTAGCTTAGAAAGGATAAATCTATAATCAGTCCAGAACTCTGCTCCACACATTTCCTCTCACTGAGTTTTCCTCACTCTCACATCCTGTTTGTCTCTACTCCTTACAATTGCATAGTCTATTAGATGCCAATGTTTACTGTGAGGATTCAACCATGAAGTTCAATTGCATTTAGGTAAACAGAAGATAGAGTTGATGATCTTCAGGGGTGGCTATGTGGTATAGTGGATAAAGCACCAGCCCTGGAGTCAGGAGTACCTGGGTTCAAATCCGGTCTCAGACACTTAATAATTACCTAGCTGTGTGGCCTTGGGCAAGCCACTTAAACCCATTTTTCTTGCAAAAACCTAAAAAACAAATAAACAAATAAATAAATAAAAATAGTTAAGATACACAAATCTTCAGTAGTAAAGTGAACATTGTTGTTGCTGAGTCCAATTTCATTCCTCCTAAGGACTCTCTGCTATGACTGGTACTCTAAGCCTACTCTAGCATTAAAGTCACCCAGAATTGCTTATCCTCTTTTGACATAGTGATGATAAGGGTCTCCAGATCTTCATAAAATTTTTCTTTGAACTGAGGGGACATCACGGTGGGAGCATAGGCATTTGTGATGGTACTGTATTGTTTTCCTGAAAGTGGTAATTGCATTATCATGAGCCTGTTGTTCATTTCTTCTGGTAGACATACCAGTTTGTTGACTAGATTAGTTTTGCTTGCAAAATCACAGAGCTACCCTTCATTACAGCCTCCCCAGAAAAATGTTTATCCAGCTCCAACTTCAGTAAGCTGATCTTCATTTGCCAGTCTTGCTTCACTCAGGGCTGCTATTTGGATGTGGTACTTGTTGAGTTTTATTTTTGTTTAACATTTAATTTCTTTTCCAATTATATACAATTGTAATATATACCCATCATTTTTTGCAAGGCTCTGAATTCTACAGTATTTCCCCCCTCCTCCCTTCCTTCCCCACCCCAAAGGCTGTCTGACAGTCTCTACATTCTTTCCATGCCATACATTAATGTCAATTGAATGTGTTATAAGAGTAAACATAAGAGTAAACATAACCCCCTCCCCCAAGAAGATGGGAAACCTCAAGAATAGAGAGAGAGAAAAAAATTGTACTTCAATTTGTGTTCAGATTTCAATGGCTCTGTCTCTGGGGTGAGTTGTTTTCTTTTTCATAAGTCCACCAGAGAAGTTGCTTCAATATTTTTCCCTCAGTTGCTATTACTAGCTGTACCTCCACTCTATTTCTCCCTACTCTCATTTATTCTATTCTCTCTCTTCTTCCATCCTGGCCCTGTTCAAAAGTGTGTCGCATCTAAGTACCTGCTCCCTCAATCTTCCCTCTCTTCTATCACCTATTCCCCCTTCCCTCCCCCCATTCCCCCTCATCCCATCCCTTTCCTCCCATCCTTCTCCAGGGCAAGACAGAGTTCCTCACCCTATTAAGTGTGTATATCATTTCCTCCCTGAGCCATTTCTGATGAGAATGAAGGCTCAGTCATTCTCCCTTGCCTTGGGGACCCCCATTCAAAAAGCTTTTTTTTTTTTGACTCATGTGAAATCTCTCAGCTTCTTCTTCATCTCCTTTTCCTTCCTCCCAGTACTTTCCACCACTGCTCACTGACTCCATCCTTTTACCACATCATACCATTATATTCCAATCCTTCCTATGTCCTGTCTATATATGCTCCTTCTAACAGCTCTTATAAATGAGAAATTTCATGAGTTATATCTTCTTCTCGTGCAGGAATACAAACAGTTCAACATCAAGTTCCTCATAGTTAGTTCCTCTCTTCCACTCCCTCTATGGTTCACTAGAGTCCTGTACTTGTAGATCAGACTTTCTGTTCAACTCTGGTAATCTTGTTAGGAAAGTTTGAAAGTCCCGTTTCATTGAAAATCCATCTTTTCCCCTGAAAGAGGATGTTCAGTTTTGCTGGGTAGTTGATTCTCGGTTGTAAACCAAGATCTTTTGCCTTCCAGAATACCATATTCCAATCTCTACGAGACCTTAATGTAGATGCTGCCAGATCCTGTGTAATCCTGACTATGGAGTCTTGGTAGTTGAATTGTCTAGTTATAGTAGCTTTTAGAATTTTCTCTTTGATTTGGGCATTTTGGAATTTGGCTATAATATTCCTGGAAGTTTTTCTTTTGGGATCCCTTTCAGGGGGTGACTGGTGAATTCTCCCGATTTCTATTTTACCCTCAGCTTCTAGCATCTCAGGGCATTTTTGCTGTATTCTTTCTTTCTTTTTTTTTAGGTTTTTTTTTTGCAAGGCAAATGGGGTTAAGTGGCTTTTCCAAGGCCACACAGCTAGGTAATTATTAAGTGTCTGAGACTGGATTTGAACCCAGGTACTCCTGACTCCAGGGCCAGTGCTTTATCCACTGTGCCACCTAGCCGACCCTGTATTATTTCTTGAAAAATGAAGTCTAGGCTCTTCTCCTGGTCATGACTTTCAGGTAGCCTAATAATTTTCAAATTATTTTTCAGGATCTGTTTTCAAGGTCAGTTGTTTTTTCCAATGAGATATTTCACATTTTCTTCTAATTTTTGGCTTCTTTGGCAGAGTTTTATTTCTGCCTGATTTCTTGCAAAGTCATCAGCTTCCTTTAGTTCCATTTTGCATTTGAAGGAGATATTTTCTTCAGAGAGCTTTTTTAATCTTCTTTTCCAGCTGGCCAATTCTGCTTTTTAAGGCATTCTTCTCCTCATTTGCCTTTTGTTTTGCTTTTTCCATTAGGCCTAAACTGGTTTTTAACACATTATTTTCTTCAGTATTTTTTGGTATATCTTTCACCAAGCTTTTGATTTGGTTTTCATGATTTTTGTGCATTGCTCTCATCTCTCTTCCCAATTTTTCCTCCACCTCCCTTAATTGCTTTTCAAAGTCTTTTTTGAGCTCATCCACAGTCTGAGCCCATTTTCTATTTCTCTTGGAGGTTTTGGATATGGAAGCTTCGATTTTGTCCTCATCTGAGTATGTGTTTTGGTCTTCCATGGGACTGAAGTAATTCTCTAGGGTCAGATTCTTCTTTTTCTGTTTACTCATTTCCTCAACCCAAGACTAAATGATAGCACTTCCAAGGCTTTTGGGTTTTTTTTTTGGGGGGGGGAGATACCCCACTGGGACCTTTATTCCTCCAAGGTCTTATGGTCTCTAGCCTGTGTTTGGATATGTAGATGACCACAGCACAGTCCTCTGCCCTGGGGCTATAAATTGGAATCCAGCTATCTTAGTATGGAAGGCCAAACTGCAACCTGGATCTGTAGGCAAATAGCAGAGTCCTACCCCAGGGGGAGCAGAGAAATCTCTGCAGACTTCCCTTACCATCTCTGGGGGTGCAGGCTGCTTTCTCCGATTCTCACTGCAGGCTCTGTATCTGGTGCTCCTAGCTCCACACTCACCCAGGTGCATCAGAGTTCTCTCACCACCCTTCAGGCTGCTGCCATTGAGTTCTCTTTTAAAAAGAGTTGTCTTTCAGATCCACTGGATTTTGTGTTGTTTATAAATATGTCCATATTCCATGTACAGAGATTTTTGAACATTTTTTTTGACTGCAGAGTGGGATCCTCACCTGCCACAATCAGGTCAGAGGTGGATAAGCAGACAGTTTTTAGAGCACTTTTTCCAGCCTCTTTCTCATATCAGAAGGTGAGCAGTGTGATCTGTAAAAGACAAGAATTGCCAAATCCAATTGATGCTTCCAATGAGAAGACAATCCTCTGGCCTAACCACCCATGTGCAGGGTTGTGACTACAATTCCCAGTGTACTCATACCTGTTGCTTCATCCCTTGTCTGGCACCACAGGACTTTGAGAGAGGTAAAAATGATAAAATGGCATAGGTGATGTTTTTTGATTCATCTGTAAATTGGATTTAAGTGAACCAGGCATGCTTGAAGTCATTGACCTCATTCTTTCTTCTGGAGTCTAACAGTCCAATCAACTGGTCAAGATAAGACAGAGTCAAGACAGTTGATGATAAATCAATATGCAGAGGATAACCACAACATCTTCTTCAGCTGACTTCATAGACCTTGGAACTAATTGTTTTATCTGCTCCCTCCACCAAGGGAAGTCTTCAGGAGCTTGGGATAGACATCCCCCTAATTCACAGATGAGTTTAAGATCCTTCAATTATCCTCAACCTGGTTTATCCCACCTGACAAAATGGTTTACCAGGGTGTGACTGCTGTGTATGCTAGTTTCTTAGAGTCAGGTGAGAGTTAGGTAGACAAGCTAGATACCAAAAGTGGAAAAAAAGCCCTGAAAGGGATTGGCAGCCCTCATACTGGAGATACTAATCTTCCCTGAACACATCCTATACTCTGGTAACTTAGGCAAACAGGGTTTAAATGACTTGCCCAGTGTCACAGCTAAGGTCAAATTTGAGTTCAGACCTGCCTGACACCAGGCACTGTTCTACTTTGTTGCCTCAAGCTTCTTAAAGTCATGAACTAGATAATTTTCTGTATTTATATTACCAAAGTTAGCACAGGGTCTTGTATACTGTAGGGGCTTAATATATGTTTGTTGAATTGAATATGTCAATATAACTGAGATATAAATGTAATTCTAGTTTTATTAATTCAAATTGCTTTAAGTGTGTTGAATACATACACACACACACACACACACACACACACACACACACACACACATATATGTATGTATTAGAATGTGAGCTCCCTAAGGAAAGGGATTATTTTTTGCCTTTCTTTGTCTCCCTAGAACTTAGCACATATTAAGTATTTATACATGCATGTTGACTTGACATAAGAGAATTACCCTAGATGAATTAATTTTAAGCAATTGGATTACACTTCAATTCTATATAGTAGCAGTAGAATTTACTGCTAAGTGTTCATGGAGGGCTAGCACTCTGATGTGAGGGCTTGCTGAGTCCTTTCCAGAGCTGCTCATGCAGTGTTGGTGTTGCCATGATGTCAACCTTCACCTGTGGCTACAAAAAGCTGTAAAAAGGACAGCAGCCACACCCCCATAAAACCATCTTGGCAGATGCCCTGAATCAGGTTGAGGGTAATTGACAAGCCTTAAATCCATCAGTTTAATTAGGAGGATATTTATTCCAAGTATGTGGAGAATGAGCAGATGAGAATAATTTTTTCCAGTAACCATGAAGGTAGCTGAAGCAGGCACTATGGAGGGCTTAGAGTTTGGTCAGACTTCAAACATTGCCTACTATATTGTGGCTATTCACAGTCATCTTGACTAATTGTCTTGCCACTGGACTTTGAAGACTCTGGAACAATGGATGACTTTGTGCAACCCTATCTCATTTAAATTCAATTCATACTCAATTCAAGACATCACCATGTGATGTCACTGGTTCTCTTTGAAAATGAAGAGCAAATAAGCTATATATTATATTTATCTTAACCATTTACTTTTCATGATAAAATGATCTTTCTGGTCCCAAGGTTAACTTAGCTGTTGTTTGTTCTATTTGTAGTGGCAAAGAATTGAAAATTGAGGGGATGCCTATCAAATGGGGCAACATTGAACAAGTTGTGGTATATGAATGCTGTGAAATAGTAAAAACCATGAATAGTCATACTTTAGAGAAGCATGGAAAGAATTACACAAACTGATACTGAGCAAAGGGAGCAGAACCAAGGGAACATTTTACACATCAACAACAACACTGTAAGATGACCAACCTTGATGAATGTAGCTCATTTCAGCAGTTCAGAGAACTAGGACAATGATGGGAGACTGTTGTGGGCAATATCATCCTCATCTGGAGGAAAAAAAAAAACAAACAAAAACCCCACAGATTCTAAATGATTCTCTGCTCAATTTTTAAAGACCTTTTCCTTCCTATTCCATGGTTTTTTTCCTTTTCCCTTGGTCCTAATTTCTCATAAACTAAATTATTAATATTTAAACATTTTAAACACAAATGTGTATGTACAACATTTACTAGACTGCATACAGCTAGGAGGAAAGTGGAAGAAAAATGTTTAACATAAATATACAAGTAGATAAATGTTGAAAAACTTTAATAAAATGTAATTGGAGAAAATTAAAATAAAAATAAACAAAGCTAGAAGTTTTCCCAACATTAGAAAAAACTTAGCTGTTGCTTGATTATTTGGGGGAAAGGGGGCAAACCTTTTCAAATATTATTCCTTATAGTAACTCACAACTACTCATTCACACACTAATTTGACCCTTCAAACTAGTATAGATCTTAGAATCACTGATTTTAGATTTATAAAAGACCATGGAAATCATTTCTTTTTTCTTCTATAACTGTGACCCCATGAAATAAAATGACTTCAGACCATACAAGTGGTAAGTGGCAGATGAATGAATGAAGAAAGAATAGTGAGTGTAAAAGCATTTTTAAGTACTTACTATGTACTAAGAACTGTGCTAAGTACAAGGGATAAATTTTTTTTAGGTTTTTGCAAGGCAATAGGGTTAAGTGACTTGCCTAAGGCCACACAGCTAGGTAATTTTTAAGTGTCTGAAGCCGAACTTGAACTCAGGCACTCCTGACTCCAGGGCTGGTGCTCTATCCACTGCGCCACCCCTAAGGGATAAAATTTTAAAAAGAAAAAAGTCTCTACCTTCTAAGACCTTATATTCCAATGGAGGGTACTATACAAATAAGATAATGTTGACTTTACTAAAGTGCAGCTTGAAGTAGAAAATTAATCAAGAGATAATTTGATTGATTGATTTACTAATGTTTGTCCTTCATTCTTGAAGAAGATCATGACATAACAGAGGTGATGCCATGGCATGCACATGAATTGGATTTGAATGAGCAGGTGCTGTGCTAAGTCACTGGTCTCATTTTCTCCTTCAGAGACATCTGGGTCCAGTGGCCAGATATGGATCAGAATGACAGGAGATAGTCCTAGATGCAATGAGAGATTTTAACTTTTGAAAGCTAGGTCTTTCCTTGGTTACATTTTGACTGAAACAGTACACATCCAATGATCAACAATGGATAAGAGAAAGAGAGACAAGGAATAGATAGAGGTCAAGAATGTCCACTTAAAAAAAAGAAGCTGGGAGGGTAAGACTCAAGGGTTTCTCAGTGATTGAGGTTAAGTAAGAAAGAGAAGATGCAAAAAAAATCTCTTTTGCATATTCCAAGAGAAGAAAAAAAATCTGGGAGGGTAAGACCCTCAGGGTCTACCTATAAGCCATGAAGAAATGAAGAGCTTAGATATTATTAAAAAATTTATCAACAAGGGGAGGCTAAGGTGTCACAGTAGATAGAGCACCAGGCCTGGAGTCAGGAGTACCTGTATTCAAATATGGTCTCAGACACTTAATAATTGCCTAGCTGTGTGATTTTGGCCAAGTTACTTAACCCCACTGCCTTGCCAAAAAAAAAAAATTATAAATAAAAACTTCTCAGATATCTTAGAAGTAAAGGGCAAACTAGAAATTGAAAGAAGCCATTGGTCACCTTCTGAAAGAAACTCAAAGATGAAAACTCTCAGAAATATTGTAACCAGGGTGGCTAGGTGGCACAGTGGATGGAGCACCGGCCCTGGGGTCAGGAGTACCTGAGTTCAAATCCTACCTCAGACAATAATTACCTAGCTGTGTGGCCTTGGCCAAGCCACTTAACCACATTGCCTTGCAAAAACCTAAAAAACAAACAAGAAACAAACAAGAAATATTGTAACCAAAATTTAGAACTCCTATGTCCGGGGGGAAAATTTTTAAATAGTCAAAAAGAAACAATTCAAACACCATGGATCTATAGTCAGGATCACATAAGATATAACAGCAATCACTATAAAGAAATAGAGGCCTTAAAATATGACATTCTGGAAGGCCAAGGATTCAGAATGACCTATCTGGAAAAACAAAATGTTGGATTATTTAATGAAAAAGAAGACTTTGATGGAAAGAGCAGAGCTGAATAAAAAAAAATTGATATTCAAACATAAGATTTAAGAGAAATATGGTAGAAAAAATAAAAACTGAATGAGAAATCATGAGACTTTTAAAAAATGTTAAACTGTTTATGTTACTAAACTTGTAGATACATATATATTTATATGAAGAATAATCTCTCAGAACTATAGAATAATCCTAACTTAGAAATTGAGCAAGTCATAAATTAATTACCTAAAGGGAAAAACCCCAGAACCAGATAAATTTACAAATGAATTCTACCAAACATTTAAAGAATAATTAATTCCAAAACTATATAAACTATTTGGAAAAAATGGGAAAAGAAAAATTCTACCAAATTCCTTCTGTGACACAAATATGGTCTTATTACCTATACCAAAGAGAAAATAGAAAAAGAAGGCTCTAGGCCAATTTCCCTATTGAATATTGATGCAAAACAAATTGAATAATATGCTAGCAAGGAGATTATAGGAATATATCACAAAGATCACACACTATGACCAGCTTGGATTTATGCATGGAATGCAGGGCTGTAATATTCAGAAAACTATATGTATAATTGATACTATTAATAATTAAAAAATCACAATTATTTCAATAGATTCATAAAAAGCTTTTGATACCCATTCCTATTAAAAACAATATAAACCACAGGAATAAATAAAATGTTACATTGCATTTATCTAAAACCAAAACCAAGTATTATCGATAATAGGTCTGTTAGAAGTCTTTCAAATAAAATCTGGGTTGAGGCAAGGATATCCGTGATTACCATTACTATTCAGTATTATACTAGAAATACTAGCTATGGAAATAAGAAAGTGATTGAACAAAAAGCACAGGCAATGAAGAAACAAAATGATCACTCTCTGCAGATAATATGATAGTAGATAATACCAGAGAGCCAAATAAAAACCAATCAAAACAATTTCAGCAAAGCTGTAGGCCATAAAATAAATCTACAGAAATCTTCAACTTTTCTGAATATTATGAACAAAACACAGAAGGAAGAGACAGAGAAATTCCACTTAAAGCAATTACAGATTGTATAAAATACTTGTGAGTCTGTCTGTCATATCTGTCAAGACACATATGAAAACTATATAGACATAGGTTTTTTGTTTGTTTGTTTTTTTAAGTTTTTGCAAGGCAAATGGGGTTAAGTGGCTTGCCCAAGTCCACACAGCTAGGTAATTATTAAGTGTCTGAGACCGGATTTGAACCCAGGTACTCCTGACTCCAAGGCTGGTGCTTTATCCACTACACCACCTAGCCGCCCCTAGACATAGGTTTTTCCACACAAAGTCACATCCACTTTTGCTCATGGGTAGACTAAGCTAATATAATAAAAATGCCCATTCTACCTAAATTAATTTACTTGTTTATTGCCATTCCAAATAAATTACCAAAAAGTTATTTTATAAAGCTTTAATTTTTTTTTTTTTGGTAAGGTAATGGGGTTAAGTGACTTGCCTAAAGTCATATAGCTAGGTAATTATTAAGGGTCTGAGGCAGGAATTGAACTCAGATCCTCCTGACTCCAGGGCCAATGCTCTATCCACTGTGCCACTTAGCTGTCCCTATAAAAAAATTTTTTTTTAGTTTTTTTTGCAAGGCAATGGGGTTAAGTGCCTTGCCCAAGGCCACACAGCTAGGTAATTAAGTGTCTGAGGCCGGATTTGAACTCAGGTACTACTGACTCCAGGGCTGGTGCTCTATCCAGTATGCCACCTAGCCACCCCCCCTATAAAAATTTTTAAAAAATTCATCTGGAGGGACAAAAGATCAAAAATATCCAGGGAATCGGGAGTAACTAGGCGGTGCAGTGGATACAGCAACAGCCCTGGAGTCAGGAGTGCCTGAGTTCAAATCCGTCCTCAGACAGTTAATAATTACCTAACTGTGTGGCCTTGGGCAAGTCACTTAACCCATTGCCTTGCAAAAAAAATCTAAAAAAAAAGACTATCCAGGGAATTAATGGGGGGGGAAAAATCAGGACAAAAGGAGAACCAGTAGCATCTAAACTCAAACTTTACTGTAGAGTTATAATCATCAAAACAACTTGCTACTGGGTTAGAAAGAGAGAGAGGTTGTATAGAAGAACAGATAAGGTACACAATATATAGAAACAAATGAGCACAATAACCTAGTGTTTGATAAACCTAAACATAGATCTGTTATTGGGGCAACTATTTGTCAAAAAACATTGGGAAGAATGGAAAGTAGTTTGGCAAAAACTAAACTTAGGTCATTATTTCATAGTGTGTACCAAGATAAATTCAAAATGTGTACCAGATTTAAACATAAAGATTGATATCATATGCAGATTAATGAAGCCAGGGAGAAATTACCTTTCAAATGAATGAATTGAAGATGAATTCATGACCAAAGAAGAGACAGAGAAGCTCATAGGAAATAAAATGAATAGTTGTTATCATATAAAATTGAAAAGATTTTGCACAAACAAAATTAATGCAGCTAAGTAGGAAACTAGAGAAAAATCTGAAGAAAACACTGGTTAGATTTACCCAAATAGAATCAGTATGAAATACAGAAATGTGAGAATTATACAATGGGATACTTCTGGGTAGCTAGCAAGGATATAGGAGACTAGATCTCTCCAAATAAGATGTAAGTACAGAGGACAGATATCATTTCATTGACAATTAGTACTTCTACTTCTTTTACTTTTACTTTCTACTTACCTTTCTACAGTCTGGTTTCCCACCTCATCATTTAACTGAATTGTTCTCTACAAAGTTACCAATGATTACAACTGCTGAAACCTTTTCTGAAAACTTCTTGACATTTCTGCAAGGTCAAACTTATGAGAGTACTGATAACTCTCTTCTCCTTCATCTACAATACATTTTAGATTTTATGACACTTTCTTCTCCCACATATTTGATCACTCCTCAGTCTCCTTTGATGGATATTATTCCAAGCCATATCTATTAAGTCTAGCTGTCCCCCATACTTGTGGCTCTTTTCTGAGCCCTCTTCTTTATTCCCTCTATTCTTTTTCATTTGGTCATCTCATCAGTTCCTATAAATTCAATTGTTATCTCAAAACTGATAATTCTCAGATCTGCTTATCTAACCCTAACCTCTCTCTTTACCTCCAGATTCAAATCTTCAATTGTCAGTTAAGATATCTCCGGCTGTATGTCCCACTGATGTCTTAAACTTGACATGCCCCAAACTGAACTCATCTTTTCTCCAAGGTCTTCCCTCTTCCTAACTTTCCCACTATTGTCAGGGGCACTATCCTCCCAGTCACACTGACTTATTTTCTCATCTTCTCACTTATTTTCATCTTCCCAAATCCAATCTCCTACCAATCCTCGAAATTCTACCTTGAACTAACTCCCCTTCTCTTCTCTGATACTGCTTTAACTCTAATACAGGCTCTCATAATCTCACATTGTTAGGGACTGTTGTGTGTGAGATTACTGTAAATTATCATCACCTGGTATCTTTGAACATCAAAGTTTTGTTTTACTAAATGCCACAGGAGCGGGAGTGGACCAAGGGACTGAAGAGGATATTTAAGCCTTGTATTCTGGTGAATAAATGAAGCACTTGGAGATATTGATGGAGTACTTGCCTCCTTTGTCTTCCTTGTCTCCCACACTTCCAATGCTTGGGACTCAACATATGGCGTTCAACAGGGACTAAACATATGAACCAGGGACAATAAAGGTGGAGTTATCTGAGTTAAGTCCGGAATAAGGACATAGCAGATACAAGCAAGAGAACCAGGAGAAATCCCAGAGCTGAGGACACTGGAGAAAGTAACAGGTTGATTTCTTGCTTAGGGGGCTGATTTTAAACAAAGAGGAACCAGGGAAAGTGAGAAAATAATTAAGTATTTAATATTGAGTAGATAGCGGGAAGTAGAGTCTCTGAGACAGTGCCCCCGCTGAGCACCAGCACCATGAACTGGATGCAGAGAACCTGTTTGCTGTTCTTTTTGCCTGTGGCTGCCTGCCTAACTACACTGTGTGCTCTGGGTGAGACTGGACCTGCCACTAGCTGCAGAGACCTCTTGATGCTCACACAGACCCTTACAATGAATTGTATTCCAGAAGCCACAAAAGTTTCACTTGCCAGCCTACAGCTGGCTGCAACTTGGTGGGTGCTTGGGCAGCAGAGGACTGTGCATGGAACACTAGCTGTGCTTCTTGTATGGAAAGTGAAGGTGTTACATGCTATTGGACAGTTTGTAATGGTGTTGACTACTGTTTACAAAATGCAACAACTCCAAATTGTACTGTCAGCATCTCAAGTTATTTCAAATGCTTTCTCTTATTCTCTGCCATTCCCACCCTCTGCAGGGGGAGGGGGGGGAGGGAGAAGGGAAATCTTCCTTTTTGGAACTTTGAAACTCAAACCAATGTCTCAAAAAGCTTATTTTATTTTTTTTTAGGTTTTTTTTGCAAGGCAAATGGGGTTAAGTGGCTTGCCCAAGGCCACACAGCTAGGTAATTATTAAGTGTCTGAGACCGGACTTGAACCCAGGTACTCCTGACTCCAGGGCTGGTTCAAAGAGCTTATTTTAGAAATCAAGGGACCCCCCCCCCCAATGCCTTTTTCCTGGTTTGGATTGCTGAGGGGGATTGGGCAATGACTATGTTTTTCAATAGGTTATTGATTAGGAAGCTTCCTGGTTCAATTAGTTAAGAAAAAAGGGGAAGAAGATTTTTTTTTCTGGGATTGGGAAATTTGGATTTTTGTCTTTCATGTGAAGTCTGTGCCTATGGCTTATATTTCTGTTTTGACCTGGTCTTGATTGGTTATGTGTGTATTTGAACATCAATAGGAAATTTTTACATTTCTCCACTGGCCTGGAGAGGTGAGAAAATGTTTCCATATTTCAATATTTGGGTGCTGGCTAGGGTGTCCAACAATCTCACTTTGATAAGTTTGAAATACAAAAGAGTTGCTTTCTGTGTTGGGAGTGTGTTAGTGTTTAAACTCTGAAATAGCTAGTTAAATGTTATTCCTTTTAGTTTGAATTTTGAATTTGATTGCTTTGAAAGGTTTTTTTGTTGGCAAAAGAAACTTTGTAATCTTTGTGTGTAAATTGGGAATAAAATGTATTTCAAGGAATTTGAGAATATTGGTTTTACTATTGTTTAATTGACATTGGTTTGTGCTATTTTTGAACTTTTGTTTACAACTTATGTGGCATCAATTACATAATAATTTTGTTTCAAAAACAAGAAGGGGGATTTGCTAGGGACTGTTGTGTGGGATTACGGTAAATTATCATCACCTGGTACCTTTGAACATCAGAGTCTTGTTTTACTAAGTGCCACAGGAGTGTTAGTAGACCAAGGGACTGGTGAATAAATGGAGAGCTTGGAGCACTTGGAGATCTTGGAGTACTTTTCTCCTTTATCTTCCTTGTCTCCCACCTCTCCAATGCTCACCTGGAGAAGATTAAAAGTCCAGAAGTGGGACTCAACATCACACCTGGACTATTGCAATAAAAATCCTTTCTTTGAAATTCAATGACTTTCATAACCTGGCTGCTTCTTACCTTTCTAATCATCTTACACTTTACTCCCTCTGACATACTGTGCTATACAGCAAAACTGGCCATAAGTCCTTTTAAATTGTTGTGGATCACTGCATTGCTGAGAATAGCTAAGTCTTTAACAGTTGATCATCTTACAATATTGCTGTTACTTTGAAGACAGTACATTTCACTTTGCATCAGCATCAGCTCATGTAATTCTTTTCAGATTTTTCTGAGAGGATCCTGCTCATCATTTCTTTTAACTCAATGTATTCCATCACAATCACATAGCACAATTTGTTCAGCCATTTCCCAATTGTTGGGCATCCCTCAATTTCACAAATATTTGCTACTGGAAAGAATTGCTATAAATATTTTTATACTTATAGTCTTTTCCCTTTTTTGTTTTTTTATCTCTTTGTTCATCTGAAAACTTCATATCTTTTGATCATTCATCAATTGGAGAATGGTGCTTATTTCTAAAAATTTGACTCAGTTCTCTATATATTTGAGAAGTAAGGACTTTATGAGAGAAATTTGCCTCAAAACTTTTTCATAATTACTACAACTAACTATATTTCTTTCCTTGCCTTCCTCCCTCTCTTTGTTTATCCTATTCTCTATCATTTTACCTTATCCCTTTTAAGTGTTTTGCTTCTGACTACCATCTCTCCAATCTGCCCTCCCTTCTATCAACTCCTGCCACACACCCTTCCCCCTCCCCAGCCTTTCTCTTATCCTCTTTCCCTCTGACTTTCCTGTGGGTTAAGATAGATTTCTATACCTAATTGACTCTGATAAGAGCAAGATTCATTCATTCTTCTACTAACTTCACCATCTTCCCCTCCCCTATAAAAGTTTTTTCTTGCCTCTATTATGAGATAATTTGCCCCACTCTGTCTCCCCTCTTTCCTTTCTCCCATGCATTCCTTTTTTTCTCAACCCTTAATTTGATTTTTTTAGCTATCATCCCTTCAAATTCAACTCACACCTATGCCCTCTGCCTACATAACTTTTTTTTTTTAAGGTTTTTGCAGGGCAATGGGGTTAAGTGGCTTGCCCAAGGCCACACAGCTAGGTAATTATTAAGTGTCTGAGACTGGATTTGAACCCAGGTACTCCTGACTCCAAGGCTGGTGCTTTATCCACTACGCCACCTAGCCACCGGTACATAACTCTTAATTGCCCTAATAATAAAAACATTTTAAATGCGTTATAAGTATCCTCTTCTATGTAAGAATGTAAACAGCTTAACCTTATTAAGTCCCTTATAATTTTCCTTTCCTGTTTACCTTTTTATACTTCCTTTGAACCTTGCATTTGAAAGTTAAATTTTCTATTTGGTTCTCGTCTTTTCATCAACAATGCATGAAAGTTCTCTATTTCATTGAATATCCATTTCATCCCTGAAGGAAAATGCTCAGCTTTTCTGGGTAGGTGACTCTTGGTTATAATCCTATCTCCCTTGCCCTTCAGAATATCATATTTCAAGATCTCTTATCCTTTAATGTAAAAGTTACTAAATCTTGTATTAGCCTGACAATGGCTCTAGGATACTTTGTTTTTTTCTGTCTGCTTGCAATATTTTCTTCTTGACTGGAAACTTTGAATTTGGCTATAATATTCCTGGGAGCTTTCATTTGTGGGATCTCTTTCAGGAGGTGATTGGTGGATTCTTTCAATTTCTATTTTAACTTCTGGTTCTAGAATATCATAACAATTTTCTTGATAATGTCTTGAAAGATGATGTCTAGGCTCTTTTTTTTTGATGATGGTATTCAAATAGCTCGATAATTTTTAAATGATCTCTCATGGATCTAATTTCCAAGTCAGTTATTTTTCCAATGACATATCTCAACATCCATTTTTTGGTAAGATTTTGAGTTCCACATTATTCTTCCTCCTTCCTTTCCTTCCCCCATCCCCCTTGGACAACAAATAATCTGATATACATTTAATATGTATAGCAGTGTTAAATAAATTTCTGTATCCAATGAGATATCTCATATTTTCTTCTATTTTTCTTTCTTTTGGATTTCTTGTTTCTTGATTTCTCATCAAGTCATTAGCTTCCATTTGTTCAATTCTAATTTTAAGCAATTATTTTCTTCTTTGTGTTACTTTATTTTATTTTTTCCAATTGCATGCAAAGATAGTTTTCAACATTCATCTTTTTGTAAAATTTTGAGTTCCACATTTCTCTCTCTCTCTCTCTCTCTCTCTCTCTCTCTCTCCCCATGACAGCAAGTATTCTGATGTAGGTTATTCTGATATAGGTTATACATGTACAATCATTTCCATATTAGTCATGCTGTTAAAGAAGGTGGGGAAAATCATGAGAAAGAAAAAAGAACATAAAGCATGTTTTAAAAAGTGAAAATAGTATGTTTTGGGCTGCATTCTTACTCCACAGTATTTTCTCTGGATGTGTATGGTATTTTTCATCAGAATATTTACTTCAGTGGGGTTTTTTATACCAACTTTCACTTAACCAATTCTATTTTTTAAGGAGTTTGTAGCTTTGTTTTTTTCCCAGTGATTTTTTTTTAGCTTGTAACTCTTTTTCCACTTGGCTAATTCTGTTTTTCAAGGTGTTCTTCTCCTCGCTGACTTTTTGTACCTCTTTTAGCATTTGGTCTGGTCTGTTTCTTAAGGTGCTATTTTTTCAGGTTTTTTTTTTTGTATTTCCTTGTTAACTCTTTTATCATGATTTTCTTGCTTCACTCTCATTTCACTTCCCAATTTTTCTTCAACCTCTGTTACTTGAGGTTGTATCTTTTTTGATTCTCCCTTTTGTGTGAACCAATTTATATTTTTCTTGGAGGCTTTGGATGATAAGAGTTTTGGCTTTGTTGTCTTTTTCTAAGTGTATTTTTGACTTTCCTTATCACCATAGTAATTTTCAATGGTCAGAAATTTTTTCTGTTGTGTGCTTATTTTACAGTTTATTTCTTGACTTTTAATTCTTTGCTAAAGTGGGTCTCTCTACTTCCAGGTTTTGTCCCAAGCTTTATGGGTTTTGTGCAGCTGTTTTCAGAGATACTTCTAGGGACTTTTAAGTTTTCGGTTCTTTCAAGGTGGTATGATTTAAGAAGTGTGTTTACCACTCTCCTGGCCTGTGCTCTGGTATGTTAGTGAGAACAAACACTTTTTTTTTAGGGTTTTGCAAGGCAAATGGGGTTAAGTGGCTTGCCCAAGGCCACACAGCTAGGTAATTATTAAGTGTTTGAGACCGGATTTGAACCCAGGTACTCCTGACTCCAGGGCTGGTGCTTCATCCACTGCATCGCCTAGCTGCCCCACAAACATTCTTTTCTGCCCTGGAACTATGTTGAGGGTCCCTACTTCACTTTGGCTTCAGGCTCTGGTGTCCTTACCTTGGATTGTCACCCAGGATTGTGACCCACATTTGAATATTGGTAAAGTATAGTCCTCCCCCCAGAACCAGGAAAGACACCTCTGTAATCTCCTTCTAACTAGTTATTTGACCCACTTACTGTCTGAGAACTCTGGAAATAACTGTTGCTATTTCAGTGGCTCCCAAGTTCTGCTTGCTTCTGGTTTGCTGGGACCCAGTCTGCACTGATATGGCCTCCTCTAAACTATGCTCCATTCTCACACCAAGTGTGACAGACCTTTACTGATGACCTTTTTTTTTTTTTTGCAAGGCAAACAGGATTAAGTGGCTTGCACAAGGCCATACAGCTAGGTAATTATTAAGTGTCTGAGACCAGATTTTGAACCCAGGTACTCCTGACTCCAAGGCCAGTGCTTTATCCACTATGCCACCTAGCTGCCCCCTTCTGATGACCTTCTAAGTTGTGTTTAGCTGGAAAATTTTCTGCTACTGCAGAAATAGTTTTATGGCATTATTTAAAAGTGTTTGGAGGAGTCTTACAGAAGAACTCAGATGAGTGGCTGTCTTTGCTATCGTGGTTCCACCCACCCATATATTTTCACTAGCCATCTCCATGTACCTATGATTCTCTCTCTCCTCAGCCTAACTTTACAGAAGGTTCCTACAAATCCTGCTAAAATTCTATCTTCTAAAAGAATTATCTTTAAGTGGGGGTGGAATCAAGATGGTGGCATGAAGGCAGCATTCCCCGACAACTCCAACTCCCCAAATTCCAAAAAAATCAAAGGATGGCTCATGCCAAAATTTAGAGGGACAGAACCCATAGAAAGACTGAGTGATACATTTCCCTGTCCAAGATATCTTAGAAGTTCCATGGGAAAGGTGTGCTTCACCAGGACCTGGGGTTGGAAAAAAAGTGAAGGCACAGCCCAGACCAGACCAGAGATCACCCACAATAGCCTGAAGGGGTGGTGAGAGAGAACTCTGCTGCACCTGGGTGAGTGTGGAGTGAGGAGCACAGGCCGCAGAACCTGCAGTGAGAATTGGGAGAAAGCAGCCTGCACCTCCAGAGACAGTAAGGGAAATCTACAGAGATTTCTCTGCTCTCCATGGGGTAGAACTCTTGCTGTTTGCCTACATTCACATATTGCTGTTTGGGCTTCCATAAGAAGATAGCTGGATCCCACCTTATAGCCCCAGGGCAGTGGGCAGTGCTGTGGTCATCTACATATCAAAGCATAGACTGGACAGCATAAGACCTTGAAGGAATAAAGGTTCCAGTGGGGTGTCCCCCCCCCAAAAAAAAACCCCAAAGCCTTGGAAGTGCTGGAAATTAGTCTTGGGCTGAGTAAATGAGAAAAAGAAGAATCTGACCATAGAGAATTACTTTAGTCCCATGGAAGATCAAAACACATACTCAAATGATGACAAAAATGAAGCTTCCATATCCAAAACTTCCAAGAGAAATAGAAAATGGGCTCAGACTGTAGATGACCTCAAAAAAGACTTTGAAAAGCAATTAAGGGAGGTGGACGAAAAATTGGGAGGAGAGATGAGAGCAATGCACAAAAATCATGAAAACCAAATCAAAAGCTTGGTGAAAGATATACCAAAAAATACTGAAGAAAATAATGTGTTAAAAACCAGTTTAGGCCTAATGGAAAAAGCAAAACAAAAGGCAAATGAGGAGAAGAATGCCTTAAAAAGCAGAATTGGCCAGCTGGAAAAGAAGATTAAAAAAGCTCTCTGAAGAAAATATCTCCTTCAAATGCAAAATGGAACTAAAGGAAGCTGATGACTTTGCAAGAAATCAGGCAGAAATAAAACTCTGCCAAAGAAGCCAAAAATTAGAAGAAAATGTGAAATATCTCATTGGAAAAAACAACTGACCTTGAAAACAGATCCTGAAAAATAATTTGAAAATTATTAGGCTACCTGAAAGTCATGACCAGGAGAAGAGCCTAGACTTCATTTTTCAAGAAATAATACAGGGTCGGCTAGGTGGCACAGTGGATAAAGCACCGGCCCTGGAGTCAAGAGTACATGGGTTCAAATCTGGTCTCAGACACTTAATAATTAAGTGGCCTTGGGAAAGCCACTTAACCCCATTTGCCTTGCAAAAAAAAAAACAACTAAAAAAAAAAGAAAGAAATAGTACAGCAAAATTGCCCTGAGATCCTAGAAGCTGAGGGTAAAATAGAAATCGGGAGAATTCACCAGTCACCCCCTGAAAGGGGTCCCAAAAGAAAAACTTCCAGGAATATTATAGCCAAATTCCAAAATGCCCAAATCAAAGAGAAAATTCTAAAACCTACCATAACTAGACAATTCAACTACTGAGGGTCCATAGTCAGGATTACACAGGATCTGGCAGCAACTACATTAAGGTCTCGTAGAGATTGGAATATGGTATTCTGGAAGGCAAAAGATCTTGGTTTACAACCGAGAATCAACTACCCAGCAAAACTGAACACCCTCTTTCAGGGGAAAAGATGGATTTTCAATGAAACGGGACTTTCAAACTTTCCTAACAAGATTACCAGAGCTGAACAGAAAGTCTGATCTCCAAGTACAGGACTCTGGTGAACCATAGAGGGAGTGGAAGAGAGGAACTAACTATGAGGAACTTGATGATGTTGAACTGTTTGTATTCCTGCATGGGAAGAAGATATTGATAACTCATATGAAATTTCTCATTTATAAGAGCTGTTAGAAGGAACACATATAGACAGGACATAGGAAGGAGTGGAATATAATGGTATGATGTGGTAAAAGGATGGAGTCAGTGGGCGGTGGTGGAAAGTACTGGGAGGAAGGAAAAGGAGATGAAGAAGAAGCTGAGAGATTTCACATGAAAGTTAAAAAAAGCTTTTTCAATAGAGGGGAGTAGGGGAGGCAAGGGGGAATAAGTGAGCCTTCAATCTCATCAGAAATGGCTCAGGGAGAAAATGACATAAACATTTAATAGGGTGAGGAAATCTGTCTTGCCCTAGAGAAGGATGGGAGGAAAGGGATGGGATGAAGGGGAATGGGGGGAGGGAAGGGGGGGAATAGGTGATAGAAGAGAGGGAAGATCGAGGGCGAGGGTACTCAGATGCAACATACTTTTGGACAGGGCCAGGATAAAAGGAGAGAGAGAGAGAGAATAGAATAAATGAGAGTGGGGGGAGAAACAGAGTGGAGGTGCAGCTAGTAATAGCAACTGAGGGAAAAATATTGAAGCTACTTCTGTGGTGGACTTATGAAAAAGAAAGCAACTCACCCCAGAGACAGAGCCATTGAAATCTGAACACAAATTGAAGTACAATTTTTTTTCTCTCTCTATTCTTGAGGTTTTCCATCTTCTGGGGGGGGCGGGTTATGTTTATTCTTATGTTTACTCCTATAACATTTAGTTTACATCAATGTATGGCATGGAAACAATGTAGAGACTGTCAGACAGCCTTGGGGGGGAGGGGACCATGGGGGGAAAATTGTAAAATTCAGAGTTGCAAAAAATGATGGTTCCATATTACTATTGTATATAATTGGAAAACAAATAAAATGTTAAAAAATTAAAAAAAGAATTATCTTTAAAGCTATTACCTTACTTCTGCTGATTATTTCCAATTTATTGTGTATAAATCTTGTTTTAGATATGACTATAGCCCCTTG
This sequence comes from Macrotis lagotis, assembly GCF_037893015.1. Taxonomy (NCBI): domain Eukaryota; kingdom Metazoa; phylum Chordata; class Mammalia; order Peramelemorphia; family Peramelidae; genus Macrotis; species Macrotis lagotis. The sequence goes on along the minus strand of NC_133658.1, from coordinate 348,001,168 downwards.
GAAAAGGGACTGTTTTTGCCTCTTTTTAATTTTCTGTAAAGCACTTGCAAAACCAGAATTTATCACAGTGTGAAAGAAACACTAATTAGACTTACATGTCTCTCTTTTAGCAATCAAGTTTTATTAATCCAATACTAACAAACATTTGTTTACTTTATCTTTTAGACAATACAAAAATTAGCCCCACTAAGAACAATCAGTCTGATTTCTCAGGGCTTTCCAGTAAGCTTATCTTATACTGGTACTCAATGACAAGAACCCCTCTCTTCTAAATAGCTTCCTCTAAGGAGATTGCCTGGTAAGACAGTCCAGTTAGCACTGTCCTCAAGTGGATATGGAGATACTTGATACAAGTTTGGGAAACCTGAGAGTCGTTTGTGTGTTTGTGTGTGTGTGTGTGGGGGGGGATGGGGTACAGAGTTTACACTCCATTTAGATCTAAGATCATAATGAAAACTAGAGGGTCTCCAGATGGGGCTTCTTATAGTTGTGGCAATAGGCATTAGCTGGTTATACCTAAGTTCTGACTAGTGTTTGATTACCTAAGTTTACAATGAAAGGAAACTATCAATAAAAACTAATGTCATTAGTAAGCTTTTGGATGACACTTGTCATTAACAGTTGTTTACCAAATTTGGGGAACATACTTCATTAGGAGTTGTTTACCGAATATAGGGGGAAGACATCATTTCCAATCATTATTACAGGAAACCAACTTAAACAACAACGTTGTTATTTAGTCCAACTCTTTGTGACATTGTGGGTCATACTGTCCATAAGGATTTCTTGGCTAAGATTCTGGAGTGGTTTGTCATTTCCTTTTCCTATGGATTAAGGCAAACAGAAGTTAATTAACTTGCCTAGGATCCCTCAGCTATTTAGTGTCTGAAGCCACATTTGAAATCAAGTCTTCCTGACTCCAGGCCCAGCCATTGTCAGGCTTCAGATTCTAACCACTGAGCCACTCAACTGGCTCCCATGTAACAACTACTCAATCACTCAATCAAAAAAAAAAATAGAGTCACGCCAAAACAAGAAATTGTTGTCAATCCTATCCTAGAACTTAGCACAGTGCTTCTAATAGAATAGGAATTTATTAAAAAGTTTTTTGATTGATTGCATTAATACTAGGGAGCTTAATAACTAGTCCACCATTGAACCTGTGGAATAATTCTTTCCCCACTAAGTGGAAATTGAAGCTGGTAATGACTGGAATTAGGGTTATACCATTCTACAGGAGTAAAATGTGGAAGATCCAAGTAAACACACAAAAAAACAGTGGAATTCTACCTTTTTGTCATTACAACCCCAGTTCATAGCACAGTACCTGGAATTTTGTTGATTAGTTGCTAATATCCTCATAACTGTTGAAGAAAGAGGAAGGTTAAGAGAGGTGGGTGACCTTAGGACAGAGTTTCTTATTGTGAACCCCTTGACAAATACTCTTCCTAAATATATAGAATTACAAAGGAAACGAATTGTGTTAAAATGTAATTATCAAACTAAAAACGCAGGATTAATAATCTCTGACAGAAGCAAAAATAAAAGTTACAAAATATATCTTTAATATTAAGTAGTTCTCCAGAGCTAGCTGTCATCCCCTGACCTGAAATGATCCTATTAAAGAAGTTGTCCAACCCAAAACAAATTAAGATAAGAAAAGGAATATCTTTCAGTATTTTTATGGTAGCAAAGAACAGGAAGTGAAGGGGGTGTTCATTGATGGGGAGGTTGAATAAACAAATTTTAATATCCTATCATAATGAAATATTACTGTAACCTCCAAAATAACAAACACGAATACATAGTTGTTTGCATTAGATTGTGAGGTCCTGAAGAACATGTCATTTTGCTTTCTTTGTATCCCCAGAATTTAGCAGAAAGACTGGAACACTGTAGGCACTTAATAACTGTTTATTGACTAAACAAAGGAAACATGAGAAGACTTAAATTAACTGATACAAAGTAAACAAAACCAAGGAAAATAACACAATTAAAACATGAACATATCACAAAGAACATTAAAACAATTATAATGCCTAAGAGAGGAAATTTTAAAAAATTCAGTTTTCTTTTCATTAGAGTTAAGGGGCAACTGGCATGGAATATTGCTGTGGATGGATTGGTTTTCTTTAATTTTTTTTTTTTTTTAGGTTTTTGCAAGGCAATGGGGTTAAGTGGCTTGCTCAAGGCCACATGGTTAGGTAATTATTAAGTGTCTGAGACCAGATTTGAACCCAGGTACTCCTGACTCCAGGGCCGGTGCCTTATCCACTGCACCACCTAGCCACCCCCTTTAATTTTTATTTAAAGAAGTTATGAGGGGCTTTTAGGTGGGTCAGTAGATAGAGCACTGGTCCTGGAGTCAAGAGCACCAGACACTTAATTACTTAGCTGTGTGACCGTGGGCAAGTTACTTAACCCCATTACCTTACAAAAAACAAACAAAAAAAAATTAAAAGTTTAAATATATATAAAGAAGTTACAAGAGAGCTCACTGGATGGGAAATGGGATATCTTGAGTAACAAATACGATGTAAAAAGATTTATCAATAAAACATGATCAAGTTACTCCATCTCCAACTCTATAATGCATTTTTACTGTCTCCCGACACCTGGAATTCTTTTTTTTTCTTTTTTTCTTATTGTTTTTATTTTTGTACAAGTGATTTTTTTTGTACATTACTAAAATATTCTTGTTTAAGAATAAACATAATACCCCTCCCCCACAAAAATATAGAACCTTATGAGAAATAAAGTAAAAGAAAGAGAAAAAAAATATTTGTGTTCTGATACCATCAGCTTTGTCTCAGGTGGATCACATTCTTTATGACAAATTCCATCACAAAAGTCACTTCCCTATTTTTCCACTGTTGTTGTTGCTGATTGTATAATTCCCTCTGTCCATACCTCCCCACTACCTTATATTTTTTTCTCTCCTTTCACTCTGTCCCTCTTCTAAAATGTTCAATAGGGTAGCTGAGTGGCATAGCAGATGGATCACTGGTCCTGGGGCCAAGAGACCCCAGGTCCACATACACTCCTGAGACCCAACAACCACCCAGCTCCGTGGTCCCAGACAGGCCACCCAATCCCAGCCCCTTTGAAAGAAGTAAAAAAGAAAATGGTCCACTCTCTCCTCCATCACTCACATCCCCCCCTTCCCCCTTTTCCCCCTTCTCTCCTTTTTACTCTAGATGTCCATAACCTATTGAACATGCATGCTGATTCCTCTCTGAGTCATTTCTGATGAAAGTGAAGGTTCTCTCATTCCCCTTTGCCTTCCCCTCTTCTGTTTCATTGCAATAAAATTTAAAAAAAATCTTTTATCTGAAATATCTTAGCCTATTCCACCTCTCCTTTCTCTTACTCCCAGTATATTTCCATTTTAGCCATTGACTCCATTCTTACAATATATCTTCAAATTCAGCTCTCTCCTGTGCTTCATCTATATAAGCTCCTTCTACCTGCTCTATTGAATGAGAGGTTTCATATAAGTATTATCAGTATCATTTTTCTATGCAGGAATACATGCAGTTCATCATCATTAAGTCCCTCATATTTTACCCTTCTCTTCCACTCTCTATGTTTCACCTGAGTCCGGTATTTGAAGGTCAAACTTTCTGTTCAGCTCTGGTTGTTTCAACTGGAACATTTAAACTTCACCTGGTTCATTGAAAATCCATCTTTTCCCCTGGAAGTGGATGTTCAGTTTTGCTGGGTAGTTGATTCTTGGTTGCATTCTGAGCTCTTTACCCTTCTAGAATATATTCCAAGACCTACGAGCCCTTAATGTAGAAGTTGTCTAGACTGTGATAGGGATCTGAATATGATCAGAGCCCCAGAGTCCTGTTCCATGTACATGGGACTAATCTTGGAAGTCTCCCCACCTTCAATGGGCTTCAGTTGTCTGGAGGTTCCTGCTTACTGGCTCCATGCTTTTTTCCATTTCCTGGATCTGGGCTGCTGCCGACGCTACTGTGCTGACTGTGCTGACTGCAGCAACCACCCCTCACTGCTGCAACTGCCCTGATGGCCTGGGCTTTGCGCTCACTCTGGCAGAAGTCTCCCCCCCCCCCATCCCCCAAGTTGTTCCCGGTTTTTCCTGGGGTGTAGGTCAGGGAACTGCCCCCACTGAGTGGTTGCTTCCCAGCATCCTGGGGCTGCCTCCTGGAGGCTGAATCCATCCCTCTAACCTCATGGAGCGGAGCCTTTCCACTATTTTCCAAGCTACCTTGGTCTTGAGAATTGCCTCACTGGATCTTTCTGTGGGTTCTGTCTCTTGAAAATTTAGTTAGAGTCATAATTTTAAGATTTTTGAAATATTATGGAGAGAACATCTAGGTGAGGATCTTCTCCTGTCACTATCTTGGCTCCGCCCCCTGGAATTCTCTTTTGAGGCATTCTTGTTTCTCATAAATGCTATATTGGGTGACTCACGGGCATTTTACAAGACTCTTCCTGTCCATTAGATGCCTTGCCAGGTCTATATAAACTCTTTCCCTTTGGGCAACCCTATTTTATTTCTAACTGGGATATCTCCATTTCAAAGGAAGGACTCCATTATGATTGAATTTCAGGCACTTTGAACTTCTGGGCAAGGAAACAATTTTGGCTGAGTCCTATGTTCACCTCTCACATTGATAGGTAAAATCATCCCCAATCTCTGACCCTGAAAGTCCTCCTTTTAAATTATTTATATTATTGTTGTTTGTTCTTCATTTTGTAAGAGGACCAATGACCTCACAGGGAGATGACTTGACTCCAAGGTGAACTGGATGTAAGTGAGAGAGTTGTAGGATGTTGTCAGCCTCACTCTTTCTCCAGTCATCAAAGATGCCTGTGGATGGTCTTGGCATTTTTTTGTTTTTTTTAGGTTTTTAAGTTATGTGGCTTGCCCAAGGCCACACAGCTAGGTAATTATTAAGTGTCTGAGACCGCATTTGAACCCAGGTACTCCTGACTCCAAGGCTGGTGCTCTATCCATTGTGCCACCTAGCCACCCCAGGTCTTGACATTTTTGATGCTGATCAAGGTCTAAGCCCTCCACAGGGCCTGCTTCAGCTGCTCCATGGGCCACTGGAACAAATTGTTCTTTCCACCCATTTCACCAGAGGAAGCCTTCCTATGCTTGGGGAACGTTATATGTAAATAATGAAAATATAGTTCAATCATTTTAGTTGTATAGGACTCATCATGCCCCCCCCCTTTTTTTTTTAGTAAAATTATTGGAGTGGCTCGCCATTTCCTTCTCTAGCTCATTTTACAGATGAGGAAACTGAGGCAAGCAGGGTCACGTGAGTTGCCCAGTCATTCGGCTGGTAAGTGCCCGAGGGCAAATTCACTGGGCCACCTGGTTTCAAAGAGAATATATGTTTGTGATACAGACCTATTTCCATCCCACGCTCGCACACGTAAGCATTAATCTGGAGGCTGGCAGTAATTTATGAAGGATGGTTTGAAGCCTTGGCTGCCCTTCCGGCCTTCCCGGCCTGCCACGGAGGGCCGCGGCCAGCGCGTGGGACCCACCTCCTCCTCCGGGCTTTTCCCGCCTCCCTCGGGTCCCCCTCCTCCCCCCGCCCTGCCTCTCAGCGTCGGCGCCGTCGCCCCCCCCGCCCCGCCCCGTCCCGTAGCCCAGCCCTATCCCCAGGAAGGGGCGGAGCAGAGGTTTTTTCGCGGGGAGGTCTGGGATGCGCGGCGCCTGCGCACTGGCGAGGTTTCCTCGGTGAGCTATTTGACGCCGCCGCCCCCGGCAGTCGCAGTCGGAAGTTGCGGGAGCTGAAACCTGTCGCCCGCCCGCCGGCCGGCCCTCGGGAGCGACCCTGCAGCCTCCGGCGCCCGGCCGGGCCGCGGCTCGCCTCCTCTCCGCCTCTGCGGCGGCCTGACGGACCGAGAGCCCGGGCCGCGGGGCCCCCATGGCGCCGGCCCCCTGAGGCGGAAGGCTGATCGGCGGCGGCGGCGGCGGTGGCCCTCCCCTCCCCGCCCCGGCCCAGCGATGCGGGCCGGGCCCCTCGGCGCAGGTAACCCGAGGGCGGCGCCGGGCCGGGCCGGGCGGCCTGCGGGACCAGCCCGGACGCGCCGCTTGCCCCGCCGCTCCGGACGGACGCGCTGGCCTTGCCGCGGCCGCGCCGGGTTCCGGGCCGGGGAGCGCGCGGCCTGCCCGCGGACGCTGTGGGGCTGGGCGGCGGGAGGACCCCGAGCCTCGGGCGGGGAGGGCGAGGGCGCCCGGGCACGGCGGCGCCTCGGAGGGTCGCTGCCGGGATGGCTGCCAGTCACCTCTGCAGCGCTGCCCGCCGGGGCGCCCTTGTCTCTGGCTCTCGGCTCGGCGGGGACGCCGGCTTCTGCAGCGTGCTGCCGGCTCCGGGGCTCCGTGGGGCGGCCCCGGGGCCCGATGATCTCGAAGAAAGTTCGGAGAGCCCAGCGGTAAGGTAACGTGCCCGGGAGAAGGGCCAGGACTGGGCCACGGCCAGCGCTGCCCGGGCTGCCAGGTGCCAAGACCAGCACCGCGCTCGGGGAGAGCGAGCTGGGTACAGGGCACTGGCCTGGTGGCGCCCTGGACACTGAACCGGGCAGTGCGGCTTCGCGCTCACGGTGCCCGACACAGGCCTTTAGCAACTTTCCAGCTCAGGTAATCCGAGGAAGGACACACGTCCCAGGAAGCTTTTGAAAATAGATTGTAGTGATGCCCTTTGTCTTTGCATTAATCATTTCCTGCAAACCCAACACACACACTCCCCACACCCCTATCATTCCTTCCAATAAAGAAAAGGAAGCAAAAAGTTAAGCAAAAACAACAGAAATAGAGATTGAAACCATGACTGACTACATAGACAATCTTTTTTACTAGTCTCTAACTTGTGTGTGATTTCTGCTTTTGCCTTTGCACCCCCCCCCCTTTTTTTGCAAGGCAATGGGGCTAAGTGGCTTGCTCAAGGCCACACACAGCTAGAGTCGCATTTGAACTCATGTCCTCCTGACTCCAGGGCCAGCGCTCTATCCACTTCACCACCTAGCCGCTCCCTGCCTTTGTACTTTAAAAGAAACAGATACTTTAGGTGTAGTTTGCTTTCTAATGGTCCTGATATTGTCTGGCAGTTCTTGTACTAGAGGTAGTTTCCCTTCCTTTTTTTGTCTAAAAGCCCCTAATGATGTGCTTATCAACATCTTAGTATTATGAAGCAATGAGTGGTGTAACACAGAAGACTGAGTTCCAATTGTTTCTTCCACTCTGTGAGCAAGTTCTCTCACACTTGCTCTGGAGCTAGGAAGGGAGTCATTTGATCTCCGTAAGTCTCAATTTCCTCTTCTATAAAATGAGGATAATTACCTATACCACAAGGTTATTGGGAGTAAAGTATTTTGTAAGCTATGCAGAACCATATAAATTAAGTTCTTTATTAAAGATTTTATTTATTTTGAGTTTTACAATTTTCCCTCCAATCTTACTTCCCTCCCCCACCCCACCCCCACAGAAAGCAATCTGTCAGTCTTTACTTTATTTCCATGTTGTACATTGATCCAAATTGAGTGTGATGACAGAGAAATCATATCCTTTAAATTCTTTAATTTCTTGTGAAGATCCTTTTCAATTTAACAGATTTGGTGGTGATTCTGAGTTTACCAACATTTACATGTTTGTTTTTGACTAAAACAGAAGAAACCCCCATCCTTCTTTTCCACATATCTTTGTGGATCCTTTAGGTGTGAATCACTTTTATTACTGTGGGTTAGTTTGCTCTGTGAGGATCTTATATTGAATATGTAGACTTCTTAATTCTCATGCTTCCATAGCTTCTCTTTATTCATCCACCAATTCACTGTTCAAAGAAAGCTTGAGAGTCATGTAATGTTACCTCCTTATGAACTCCTAATAAATGTTAACATATAATGTATTCATTGCTATGATTTCTAAAGGTTGTCTCCAGGAGAACAATCTTAGAACTGTTATAAAGATTATTTCCTCAGTTTAAAATTGAAAATAGTTAATAATTTATTCTGTTTTCTATTTAGTATAGAATTGCTAGATTGCTACTAGATTTAAAAGATGAAAGATTGGGATAAATATTTTGCTTGTAGAATTAAGCATAGAAATAGACAAAATAGAATTTACAAATGTCTGCCTTTTTAAAATCATAGTGAAAAGATTTGATGTGCCTTTTTCCTGAAGGGAAAAAATGTCTGTCTTGATTAGTCTTAAAAAAAATCTACTGTTGTATACAAATATTGGTATAGTTAGACCAGATGCAAAAGTTTAATGCTACATTTAACACAGTGAAATTCTACTGAGTTTAAGGATTATTTGGACGTGCTCTTCATATTACACAGTTGTTTTTTATAGAGAAGCCAAGACCTAATAATGCTTATATTAAATCCACATACTTAAAAGACTTGTCTCTTCTCATCTGATTTAGATGTGTGGAAGAAACCCAGTCCAAGTAAGAAAGATCAATTAGCAGTGAGCTGTCTATTCTGTTTCCCCAGAAAAGATGAAAAGTGTTGGGTAGTAATCTGCTAAGGGATGTCTCTGTCTATATACTTCAGGTTAGTCCTTTTCCAAAGATGTATTGGAATTGAGAAAGAGCCCTTCCAAACAAGATACATGTATGCCATCATGTTACCTGGAAGAAACTTGAAAAGTTCATCTCCTCCAACTCCATGTTACATATGAGGAACAAAGTTAGTCACAGGATCAAGACTAGAACATAGGAATTCTGACTCAAGCCAGTGTTCTTTCTTTTTGTTACACTGCCTCTTTGGAGTGAATTTTTTTTTAAAGTGGGAAACACAGTAAGTGAATGGAAGGCTTTGAGTCATGTTTTAGTAAGTTAAAACTGGAAAGAGTTGATCTTCTAATTTAGAACTCTAAAGGGTTTTAGAGATAATAATCTAGTTTGTTACCTTCAAATTATAAAAGAAACTCGGACTCAGAGAAGGAAAATGATTTGGTCAAAATCACACATAGAGCAGGATAGCAGAACAGGAGACTCTTAATCAAATGCTTTTTTTTTTGCATAGGGGAGAGACATACAGAGACTGTGTAAAAGATGAATTAGTGGGACCTGAGCTGGACTGAGTTGGAATTTTGCTGTGTTTTTTAGAGAAGCAAAGAGCCTTATGTATAGATGGGAAAGAATGGCTGTGGTGAGGGTTAAGGAAGATATGTGTCCTAATGTTTTCAGTAATGTGAGAGCTTGATAAATAGAGGGACTTTGGACTATTATAAAGCCAGTGAATAAACTCATATCCTAATTTGACTTGTCTATTCTTCTACTATTATGTGCCTGTTTTAAGTGATAAAGGTCTGTAACAGAAAAAGTAATAACCTCTAGCTCCGGAAGATTTTTAATCTTGTGACAACAGTGCCTGGTGCTTAGCACAGTGCCTGGTGCATAAAAGAAGTTTAATAATTGACTGGGGAGATGGGTAGGAGACAAATTGCTTACACTCTTCAAGCCTTAGTTAGTTTAAAAATGGGTGGTTAGGTGACACAATGGATAGAGAGCACTGGGCCAGGAGTCAGTAAGGCTCAACTTCCTCAGTTTAACTCTGGCGTATACTTGTTTTCTATGTGACCCTGGACAAGTCACTTAAACCTACTTGCCTTAGTTTCTTATCTGTAAAATGATTTGGAGAAGGATATGGCAAAACTATACTAGTATCTCTGCCAAGAAAACCCCAAGTGGGGGTCATGGAGAGTCAAACATGACCCAAAAAAATGTGCTTAATAATTCCTGTGCTATCTATCTAAACTAGTTGTTTTGAGTCTCAAATACAGTATGTAGAAATCATACAAAACATTTATTAAGAGCTTACCATGTGTTAGGCACTATAACGTTGTAAAAATGTACCAGGCATATTGTTACCTTCAAAATAATTATATAAATGCCAGTTGTTTCCCTCTCCAAGTACATAAAGTCCAGAAATGCTCTTATTTACCCTTCTCTGTCCTACATTCAGCCAGTATCTAAGTATTGCTAATTCTCCTTCCACATCATCTTTTAGACTTGTCTTCTTCCCCTCTCCAGATTTATTACACTCCCTTTAGTTTTAAATGCTCATTTTCTCTTACCTGCTCAAAAACCTTGTAACTGTTGCCTGCTGAAGTTCAGTTTCCTTAGCTTGTGTTAAGACATATAGATGTTTAGAAATATTCAGGCAAGGGATCCATATTTTGGCATAAAACCTAAGAGACAAGGAAAAGGACATTCAATTTGAAGACCAGAATACTGGGGTTCAAAATCTGTTGGTGCTTCTTACTACCTGTGTGACCTTTGGCAAATTTCTTTACCTCTCTGGGTTTCATTTTCTTCAACCATAAAATTTAGTTGATTTCTTAAGACCCATTCCAGCTCTAAATTTTTGCTTCTATGAATGAGTCTGTCTTTCCTGCCTTATACTATTACTCCCCTTCATGTGTATATACATTTATGATCTGTTCTTCCCCTCTACTACCCCCTATCCTTTTGAACAACAACTAAAAAAAAGGAAACAAACAGCAAAACACTCTACGTTAATACATATAGTCCATCAATACAAATTCCCTTCTTGTCTATACCTGAAAATTTGTCTTCATATTTAAAATTCACTACCTCTGGGTAGGAGATGGATGGTATGTTTCATTTTTGCTGGATTCATGGTTTCTCATATTTAACAGTTCCTAAGTCTTTCAAAGTTATTTTTCTCTATAATATTTGTCACCATAGTATAAATATTTTTGTACATAAAGGTCCTTTTTTCCCTCTTTTTTTGGATCTCCTTTGGGTATCCATCTATTTAAGGTATCACTAGATCAAAGAGAATGCACAGTTTAGTAACTGGGATCATACCTCCTCCATTTGCTAGACTAGTTAAAGACTACCCACAGTGCACCTGTGTGCCTGTTTTCCTGAAGTCCTTCCAATATTATTTTTTTTTCTCTGTCATCTTTGCCACTTTTGGGTGTGAGGTGCAGCCTTAAGATTGCTTTAAATTGCATTTCTCTATCAGTGATTTGGTACATTTTTTGATATGGTAATTGATAGCTTGAATTTTTTTCCTGTTCATAATCATTTATCTATTGGGAAATAGCTATTTTATAAATATGACTTGCTACAAAGACTTTTTTACCCTAGTTGTTTTCTTTCTGATTTTTACTATGTTAAATTTGTTTATGCAAAACTTTACAGTTTTACATAATTTAGGGTTTTGGGTTTTTTTTTTTGCAAGGCAAATGGGGTTAAGTGGCTTGGCCAAGGCCACACAGCTAGGTAATTATTAAATGTCTGAGGCCAGATTTGAACTCAGGTACTCCTGACTCCAGGGCTGGTTCTTTATCCACTGCGCCACCTAGCTGCCCAGAGAAATCATATTCTTAAGGAAGAAACACGAAGTATAAGAGATAGTAAGATCAGACAATAAGATACTAGTTTTTTCCTAAATTTAAAGTAATAGTCCTTAGTCTTTGTTCAAACTCCACAGTTCTTTCTCTGGGGACAGATGGTATTCTCCATTGCAGACATCCTTAAATTGTCCCTGATTGTTGCACTGATGGAACAAGTGAGTCCATCAAGGTTGATCTCCCCCATGTTGGTGTTAGGGTAGTACTAAATTATTTTGATGATTTTTACTTTGTAGTAGTTTGAAATTCCAGTGTTCTTTCTATTCCAGTGTGATGACAACTCATCATTCATATTAGTTGTCTTACTAAGTGCCACAGTTTGTATGACAATTAGGCATAATAATTCATTTCCCTTTATTGTATTACCTTTCTCTGATTGTTTTTTATAAACTATAAACTGACTAAGAAAGTAGATAGTAGAAGAAATCCAGAGGGTCCATATACACCATTATAAAATCAATAACTTATTACACTATTACATGTTCTTCAGGATTTATACCAGAGTAATTACTTTATAAATGAAACAATCTTAAAATCAGATCCTTAATTGACCTTCTCTCTGCCCTTCCCCTACCCATAGGATTTAAGACATCTGTCTTCTGAAGAAATATGTTATGCTGTATAAGCTGTACAAAATCTTTTTGGTAAAGAGAAAAATATAAAACTATGACTCTGGAAAATCTGAATTTAAACTCCTTGAACAACAGTTTCTTTTACAAAAAGAAATATTGGAATCTCTTAAGATCTTTTGTATGAATTGTCTAACAACAGCAAAATAAAACAAGATTTATGACAATCTCAAAAGACAATATTAAATCATAGACAAGGATATAGATCTAAATCTAAAGTCATAGTTCAAATCAAAAAGACAAGGAAATTTTTCTTGGAGGTAAAGATTGATAAAAATAGTAGCTAGGAAGGATTTAACTTATGCACCTTAAAGATGGTCCATTAAGTGTAAAGTTGAATGCCATTATGCCCTTATAATTGGTACATATATAAAGACACAAAAGGGAAAAATAAGAAATATTTTAAGGTGAAGGTTTTTCCCTTCCATTTTACTTTTCCTCTCTGCACCCCTGCCAAACCAGTTAGGAAATATTTGGATTATAAGTTTTTTAGTTCAATGATTAATAAAGTATTTCAAAGATTAGACTTTCGTGTGTTTTTTCCCCAATAATTTCTAAAAACTATGTAGCAAAAAGATTTTTCTATTAAATTAGTTCCAAAAATTAATTTTTCTATCAAACCATATACTTGGACATTCATGTTACATGACTCGGGATAAAGTCAACTACTCTTAAGAATTTAAGCGTATTTCTCTTTAAAAGTACAGGAGAAACTCTCAAGAAACAGAAAAAATTCTGTTAAACCATTTCAGACTACTGATATCTTGGGGTAAAGGCTAGGTTATAAATTTTGTTGGTTCTTCTAATGCATTTGCAATAGAACCCATTTAAGACTTGATTTTGGAAAGACTTAATTTTGGGGGGAGGGGTTGTTTGTTTTTTGTTTTTTTTGCAAGGCAGTGGTGTTAAGTGGCTTGCCCAGGGTCACTCATCTATGGAATGTTGCAGAATACAGAAGATTTGGGTTTGTTTTTTTTTAAGGTTTTTGTAAGGCAAACGGGGTTAAGTGGCTTGCCCAAGGCCACACAGCTAGGTAATTATTAAGTGTCTGAGACTGGATTTGAACCCAGGTACTCCTGATTCCAGGGCCAGTGCTTTATCCACTACGCCACCTAGCTGCCCCTGATTTTGGGGTTTTTTAGTTCAAAAACACCTATGAAATTCTGCCATAAATATCCTCTTATTCAACAGGATGACAGCTCCTTATATCCTTTGACTCCTTGCTTCTCACCCTAAAATTTCTTCTTATTTATGCCATGTGAAGGAAATTGTCCTTTGTTTGGGAATATGTGTTATGAGTGTATTGTGTGTGTGTGTGTGATCTCAGTAAACACCAATTTCAGGTCCTTCAAGTAGATAATAGTAGTATCCTGAGAAGCAGAACCTACATAGAGTTACCAAGAAATGAGACAGAGTTCTATGTGGAAAAGTTATTAAATTAAGTGTCAAATGGTTTACTCCCCCTCTTTTATCAATTTTTTTCTGGAAATGAGTTTTTACTGAATCTCCTTAACATTGTGGAAGGTATTAAATCCAAGAAAATTCAGCTTCCTCTAATTGTTGATTATTTTTCCCGGTTTTGGGATTTTTTTGCCTTCTTATAAACTGGCAGATACTACAAGATGTAGTTTCCTTAAAGCTCTGTGACAAAAAATTCAAACATTGAAAAATAATTTAATTTGTAATTATTGTTCTTGCCTTTAAAATATATGAAATTTTTTATGACCAAACTATATATACATACATATATATATATATATATATACACACACACACACACACACACACACACACACACACACATACACACACACACACACGTTATTTGTATATTCCTAAAATAACAAATGAACTTTATATCTGTAAAGGGCACTTTAAAAGTTTACATGATGTGAGATTACTTCAGCTTCTTCTTATCTTACTTTCCCATTGTTCTAGGGGAAAATAAAAAATATGCTTTCCAATCCTCATACTTCAAAATATTCAGCACTTTGCCATATCTAAGTCTCAGCCAATTTATAAGGCCCATTATTTTATTGTTGTAGGATCCCCTACTATCACTGCAGATTGCAAGTCCTTCATGTCTTAGTAGAAGGGAATTCATAAATTAACCCCATACACAAACACTATTTTTTTTCTTTTATTAAAGATTTTGAGTTTTACAATCCCCCCCCCCCCCCCCCCCCCCACGGAAAGCAATCTGTCAATCTTTACTTTGTTTCCATGTTGTGCCTTGATCCAAATTGAGTGTGATGGGAGAGAAATCATATCCTTAGGGAAGAAACAAAAAGTATAAGTGATAACAAGATCAGACAATATCAGTTGTTTGTTTTTTTTTTTTTTTATTTCTAAATTAAAGGGAATAGTCCTTGAGCTTTGTTCAAACTCCACAGCTCTTTATCTGGATACAGATGGTATTCTCCATTGCAGACAGCCCCAAATTGTCCCTGATTGTTGCACTGATGGAATGAGCAAGTCCATCAAGATTGATCATCACCCCCATGTTGCTGTTAGGGTGTACAGTGTTTTCTTCTCATCTCATTCAGCATCAGTTCATGCAGATCCCTCCAGGCTTCCCTGAATTCCTGTCCCTCCTGGTTTCTAATAGAACAATAGTGTTCCATCACATACATATACCACAGTTTGCTAAGCCATTCCCCAGTTGAAGGACATCTACTTGATTTCTAATTCTTTGCCACCACAAACAGGGCTGCTATGAATATTTTTGTACAAGTGATGTTTTTACCCTTTTTTTCATCATTTTTTCAGGGTATAGACCCAGTAGTGGTATTGCTGGATCAAAGGGTATACTCATTTTTGTTGGCCTTTGGGTGTACAAACACAATATTTTTATCACCTAATAAGCTCACTTTTTTTTTTGTATCTCTAGTAATTATTGAAGTTGAATATTCATGGCCTTTGAGCAACAACCTTTATCACCACATTGAAATTCTAGAGCTACTGGATTGTAGCTAACAACTACTGCTTCCCCTTAGTTGTTCTTTTACCCTGATTAACAAATAGTAAGAAAGGTGTATTGGGAGGGAGGGGTATCCTGGTATAGTAGAAAATGCATTGGATTAGGAGTTTGATTCCATCGATGAACTTGTTAGAAATTTTAGTGGGCTAGTAATCTTTGTGCGGCATCACTTGATTATTCTGGAGAGGTATAGGAAACAGGAGAGTAAATTAGTAAAACCTGGAGTAAGAATGGGACCTAGCTACCTAGGTTCTTGTTTTTTTACATTAGAATTTTAACTGGAAGTGACCTTAGAGATACCCTAGGCCTCATTAAATTTTTACAGAAGAGGAAACTGAGGGCCTCAAAGGACAAGTGAGTTATATAGCTAATTATTGACAAAACTGGGACTAGAACCCAGCTCCTCTGACTCTTAACACCTCCTACTATATCACATTGCTGAAAAATAAAAATGGGAGGTAACTTCCTCATGTTAAATATGGGTAGAAAATTCTGTCTTAACCATATTTCAAGCAGATCCTCATATGAGTTTAAAATGGGCAAAAGTTAATTTAGAAAAATGAAGATTGGGGTGGCTAGGTGGTGTAGTGGATAAAGCACTGGCCCTGGAGTCAGGAGTACCTGGGTTCAAATCTGGTCTCAGACACTTAATAATTACCTAGCTGTGTGGCCTTGGGCAAGCCACTTAACCCCATTTGCCTTACCAAAAAAACCTAAAAAAAAGAAAGAAAAATGAAGATTAATAAGCTAGTTTCTAGACATGGATGACATTTCTTCCTAAAGTCAAAATATTAGTCTTTAAAAACACAAGTCTAGATATAATTCAAATTTATTAAGAAACAATACTATTGCAGACAATATTTGGATTGGTAGTATCTCATTCTCACAAAATTACAGATAAACTCTGAATAAAACTTTAAAGTTAGTATATTGTATTAAAAATACCTTCAAAAAGCATCATACAGAAACTCTACCCTCTTTAAAAATGTCTGAATATCTTTTTGAAAATGATGAATATACTAAAACTTGGGTCTGAATTATATTATTTAAAATGAACTATAATGTATCTTTTTGAAAAAACTAGCATTCTAATTCCTTCCTGCTAAGAAGAAAAATGCCTTATAAATTGAATAAATGGAGACTTGACCAGATGGAAAGTTGCGTGAAAAATTTGTGACAGCATCATGGTTTAGTATAAAAGGGAATATAGAGCAGAATTCTAATCTCATTTTACATATTTATTGTCATTTGCTAATTGAGTAATTTGGGGCAAGTATTTTATTTACATATGTGTAATGTGTAAAATATTGTGATTTATTGCTAATTTAAAATGGAGGCAGAGTAAGGAATTGGAAAATTATCCTGGAGAAAAGCAAATGTGTTCCTCATTGGAAAACTACCTTAGGATTTTAGTTTATATAGACAGTAAGATCTGTGTTATATTTTCAGCATAGTGACTAGCACATTAAATTAAACAAATCAGTGTTGACAATGATATTTTACCTTATCTATATTTCTTTTTTGAATAGCTTAAAAATTAGTCAGCTTCACAGTATCCTTAGTGTTAGGTAGTTGACTACTGCTTAATTTGGGTTTGGGTTTTTCATCAGCACTTAGTTCTAGTCCTTTGCATATTAGTATAGTAGGTATTTAAGAAGTGTTAGTTGAATTAATGCATGAATCAACAGCTTCATTAAACAGTAGAATTAAACTGACTCTGCTGAGTTCAGCTGAATATTTGTTAATTAATGGAGGTTTTGCAAAATACTTTAAAAGTAAATAGAAATCAGGATACTGTCTTTCGAAGTGATCTGAAACCCTTGGTAATCCTATATTGAAACTACATCCAGTGTTCCCAAGTAGTATCTTCACCATGACCAATCTTCCCTTCCCATCCCAAACAGATAAAAATACTATGGTATTGACCCCACTTACCTTCTCCTAATAGTAATTGTACCAGCTTGGGAAGGACCTCTGGGAAAAGATAATAATAGAAGAATGTTACTGGTGATGTGACTAGCCCACAAGATTCTTATGGGAAGAAAGAGAGAATATTGCTTTAGCCAAAAAATTTTGCTATATTTGATTGATTTTTTTTTCTTAGTTTTATTAGTAAGGCAGTAGGTACCTAGGTATTCATTGAAGGTCAAGCAGTACCCAAGATGATGAGTGTATTAGAATCACAAATTCCTTCTGTCTTCCTCCTTAGAGAATGCCATTCCTATGATCTCTTAAGAAAGTTGGTAAAAGAAGGTATACTAGTGTTCTTAAACAAATGTTGACTGGCATTTTTACTTTTTTTTTAGTTTTTTTTTGGTTTTTTTTTTAGTTTTTACAGGGCATTGGGTTTAAATGACTTGCTCGAGATCACACATCTAGGTAATTATGTGTCTGAGATTGGATTTGAACTCAGGTCCTCCTGAGTCCAGGACTGGTGCTCTATCCACTGTGCCACTTAGCTGTCCCCTATTTTTAATTTTTTCTAATAAAACAATAAGTGGTAACATCATTTGTAGTTGGAATATTTTTTTCCTGAAAGTAACAAAAGAATAGCCTTATTTTAACTGCTTTTTAAAAAGATACACCAAATAATTTTATGACATAGAAAGCAAGGAACTAGCAGAACAGTGAAGTGGAAGGGAGCTAGAGATTGATTCATTTTTGTGTCTACAAGAGAATGACTCTTAAGATCATGATGGGTTTGAAAATTGTGATGGGAACTAGTTGTAAGAATTGGGGAAGTTTAGCCTAGAAGAAAAGCTTGTTAACTGTCTTCCCATATTTGAAGGTCTATATTAGGAAAAATCTCAGTTGAGACAGTCTCAATACTCAGTTGATCTTTTACTCTTTGTGGTCTGTATTTTCCATTCCTTAATAGCCTCAACTATATCCCTAGAATTGGTGTTATCAACTGAGTCTAGACTAGAAAGGCCTTCTCTCTGGCCTAGATGTAGATATGTGCCCTTCCCTTTAGTCCAACTGAGATAAGATCTAACATTTGTAAGAGAAACTTCCCTAAAAACTGGGTGGGGTAGAGTACTGTGTGGTGTAAGTGGGGTGAGAAGTCACAAAGTCTAAAAATGGAAAATTCAGTCAATAAAGTTCTTTTATCAAGATGATGTTTTAACCAAAAACGGGCCTTTCCTACTTGTGACCCTGTCAAGAGAATCTACCCACAATACTCTTTCCTTAGATATTTTTCCCTCCTATTCTTTTTAACTGGTTACCTTTGACATTTAAAGAATTGAACCAAGTTTTAATTGATCTGTCTGTCAGTGGTTATTGAGTTTTTGGCATATTCTCATTTTAGGAAGAGAGCTTCAAAGTAGGGCTATGTCAGCATAGCAGTATACATTGTCCTGGTCTTGTATATATATATATATAAAATTCTTCCTCCTCCTACAGAATGGCAATCCTCCTAACCTCCCACTCCAAGGATTCTGAAGCTACTCTTGGAAGGGGGAAGAAAATGGGGGAGTGAATGGAAAGCTATTTTCTTGGGGATATTAGTAATAACAGACCTTTATGCTTATTAACAGTTTTAGCAGTATTTTAAAGATTTTTTATTGATGCTTATAAAAGTTTTAATTTTATTTATATATTTTATTTTTATATCACCTTTATTTCCTGATGTATCCTTCCTCTGCCCTCTCCATTTCTTATAATAAAGAATTAAAAGGTGGGATGGAATGGGGAGGAGTAGTTCAACATTATATATTTTTTAAAAATCTGAAATTATAAAAAAAATTAGTTGCTTCCCATGGGTTCTGGGTTGGGTCTGACTCAGTCTAATTCTTTGGTTATTTGGGCTTGATACTGAGACAAAATTAGAAATTCATCAGTTATTCAATAGTTAACAAAAAATTTTCTTAACAAATGCAAGACAATGCTATAGAGTAAAGATGTGCTTTGAGAACCCCTTGATTTGATTCAGCTGAATAAAGCTGTCACAAACTATGTAGCATATAAAAGCCCCACTAAGTTCTCATGTGGTTGCTTTGTTATCTAGATGGTAAGGAAGTGAATTCAGCAGTCTGAGCCAACCAAGTCTTGGGAAAATGTTTCAGTACTTTTAAAGGAAAACTAGCCTAACCTACATAGAAGTAGGGCCACTCTGCTCCTCTTTGGTAAGGTCCTTACAGTCTTCTAGAGCAGAGGTGTCAAATATGATATCTGAGAGCAGCATATGGCCCACAGCACTCCTGAATGTGTCCCAGACTAGATTAAATTGTAATTCCATCTGATTTTAATATATTGATGCATTAATAAAAAAACCTGAAACATGTAGATTTCTAAGTCATTATATAACATTATATAGATTCTGTGTACCATTTAGTGGCCCCTGTATTTTTATTTTTATTTTTTTTTTAGATTTTGCAAGGCAATGGGGTTAAGTGGCTTGCCCAAGGCCACATGACTAGGTAATTATGAAGTGTCTGAGGCCGGATTTGAACTCAGGTACTCCTGACTCCAAGGCCAGTGCCCTATCCACTGCGCCACCTAGCCGCTCCCAAGTGGCCCCTGTTTTTATGAGATGACTTTAGAACTGTTACTGGTCAACCTTGACCTCTAATATTTAAGAGGCCTGATATAGGAAGCACTGAAAGAGGAAGATAAAGTAAACATTCAACTAAGTTCCCAAAGTAGTGATCAAATCTGGGAGAGTCCTAGGAATGATCAAATCTTAGATCTAACAGTAAGGTCTACGTAGTGTGAGTGATGCCAGATTTTTAGTTCACAGCAGGTTTCTCAATGTTAAAAAGATAACCATGAGCAGGAGCAATATCAGGAACATCAGATGGTCTATAGAAAATATTATCACACTTTCTGTATAATCATCAAACATTATCACAGGTCAGAAATAATTATCCTGTACTATAGGGTTTTTTCCTCCCAACACTAAAGCGCTGCTATAAACATTTTAGTTTACATGGGATCTTCCCTTTGACTTGTGATTCTCCACCCCCACCCCCCTTGACACACACACAAACACACACACACACACACACACACACACACACACACACACACACACACACATACAGACAAAGATAAAAAAACGGTCTGAAAGTTTAGGATCTTTTTTTTAGGATCTAGATTTTTTTCAGAGTAGTTGGGCTAATTCATAGCTCTATCAAAGTCCCTGTCTTTACCACAACTTCACTAATCTCTTTCTGACTTACTAGTGATTTGGAGCATTTTTATAAAAAATATGGTTATATTTCTTCCTTTGTAAACAATTTAAGCCCTTTGATCCATTGATACATTTATCTATTGGAAAATGATTCTTGATTTATATATTTATATCAATTCTCTCTATATCTTAAGATATTAAGAATATTTGAGCTGAAATTTCACAATACTCCGCATCCCCTGTGTTTTCTCTCTAGGTACATTGATTTTATGCCAAAACTTCTAAATTTTTTGTAGTCTCAAGTGTCTTTTTTTTTTTTTTTGTGATGTGTTTATATAATGTGGTTGGTCATGAATTATTCCCAGAATCATAGATCAGAATGGTGGCTCTTTCAGGTCTCTAATATTTTATCAGTGGAATGAATTCTTTAAAATTATGTATCCAGTTGAAATATATTTTTATGTGTGATAAATGTTTTTCTCAGTCTAATTACGGCCAAACTGCTTTCCATTTTTCTGAATAATTGTTGGAGAGGGAATCAGACCTTGAGTCAGTTTTTTATTCCTCAATTAGACTTCTATATAAGTAATATTCAGAGGATATACCTGAAACATTTAGAAAGAATCCATTGACTTGATTGTTTGCAGTTTGTAGTTCTTAGATTTAAAAGAGACAGTATGATACATCTTCTTGATATATCTTGCTATGAAGCACAACTTAAGTTTTTTATTTACAAATATATATGTTATGGATATATGATATAAATAGATACACATATCTTTTTACAAAAATATATAATTGTTTTTGTTTTCTCAGGTACCATTTGGATAATACTTTAGTGGCACAATGTACTCTGAGTGGCGGTCACTTCATTTGGTTATTCAGAATGATCAGGGTCATACCAGTGTACTTCACAGCTATCCTGATAGTGTTGGACGAGATGTTGCAAATGCAGTAGTACGTCCTCTCGGACAAGCCTTAAATGCCTCTTCAGGGGCTGGAAGTGAAAGTTTGTTAAAAACAGACAAGGAAGTAAGTGTGTTTTTGTGTTCTTGGGTGTCTAAAAACTTGAATGTATTTTCTTTTATAAAAATGAACAGGCATGAATCAATCTGAATATTTCCCTAAACAAAAAATAGAAAAAGAGGACAACATGATATTGTTAGCTTCTACTCTGCACAGCTTACTTAAACTTTATATACTGTTAAAATTAAGTATTGCTGGCTTGTCATGTTTTTAAAAGTATAATGCATCCTACTGGTACAATTATTACTTAACAACATATGGATTTTTCTGTTAGCTCCATTTAGTTTTGTGCTCCACTTCTGAATTATGTAAGTATAATCAGTGGTGAATTGAATCATTTTATTATCTATATTCCCTTCCACTAGGGAATAGGCTCCTATTGTTTTATGAGAAGCCTTTCCATTCCTAATGAGATAGGCATACAACTCAGAGACTAGCTACATTTCAAAATAAAAAGTTCCAGCTTCTGATTCCACTGAAGACCCTAAGTTTCTAAGAGATCACAAGAATGGCATTCTCTAAGGCCAAGCATGCGTTCTCATTATTAAAAAACGCAACAGTCATCATGAGCTTATTGTCTTCATAAAACCAGCAACCTATCCTCAGATAGGTTCTGTTTTTCCAAGGAGAAAAGATAAGTCATAGCTTTAAGATTTCTGCAGAGGAGCTAGATTCCAGGATAGTCTGCAGCTAAGACCATTCTTTCCTTTCCTAAGGTGTGGAGAAAGAATGACACCAATGGAAAACAGTGGGGAGAATAGTGAGGCTGATGGAGGAAGAGATGTCAGAGCTAGGAGGAGAGGTCAGGTCCCTTAGAACTATTTATCTCAGAGACTAGGAAAGTCATGGGGTTTAGGAGTTTCTTAGAGAATCAGTCTCCATTCTTTGAATATGAAAGTGTGAGAGATCTTGGGTCCAACTATGGAAAATCAAGTTATAAGGTACTACTGTGCTAATGGTTAGTGATTGATGTGAATGCATTATTTGAATCTCACTTTAATCCTCATTATTTAATCCTAAAGATGGGTAAGAGACTAGAAAGTATATTTGGAAAAAATGTGACAGTACAGTGGAGCTTGTTGAATTTGTGTGATGTTTTGAAGGAATAGATGGGAGTGTGATTGTTGCCTAGAACTTGAAAGTGACTTGAGCACTATTTTTTAAGAAGTATTATGGTTTGTGCATTTTCAAATGTGCTTTTTTTTTGCTTCCAAGTTTCTGTTTGGAATACATGTAGTAACACATGATTTTTAGAAATTTTATTTCTCAGATTAAATATATATGTGTCAAGATAACTACTGCAGCCCTTCTGATGTAGTGGTAAAAAATAATTGATTTAGCCTAGTTATTTAATTAAATTTGTGTTTAAAGTAGAATAGTAATCTGATGTTGGTATTTTACTTTGCTTAGGTAAAATGGACCATGGAAGTGATTTGCTATGGACTGACCCTTCCATTAGATGGAGATACTGTAAAATATTGTGTGGATGTATATACAGATTGGATTATGGCTCTAGTATTACCAAAAGACTCCATTCCTTTGCCAATCATCAAAGAACCCAACTTATATGTTCAAAACATTTTAAAACATCTGCAAAATCTTTTTGTACCAAGGTAAGAAACAATTTACAGTTGTCTGACTTTACATAATATCATCAAATATTTTTTAACCATAGATTTTCCTTTTAAAAATTTAGAGAAATTAAGCTATTAAAACTTTTAACTGGAAGCAATTATAAATGAAAACCTTTAAACAGATTCCAAAGTGACAGAACTCACCAAAAAAAATAAAAAATAGAGTGAAACAAGTTCTTGAGATATCATGGAGAAATTTCCATAAAGCTCTGTATTACATGGGTAAAAGGGAGTATAGCCTGGTGTAAATGGGAGAGTTGGAAAGCCAGCAGGAGGCTCTTTGCTACAATGCAGCTCAAGCCTTGACTGCAGTGAGGGTTTCAATCCCAGCTTGGAAGACAAGGTTTGAGCCACAGGAATGCTGGGATCCCAGGCAGGAACTTGATTGGGCTACTCTAATGTAAAGAATAAACCACTGGCATCTGAAAAACACCATAGGCAGTGCTATAGGCAAGCGAGGCCTAGACTCTTCTATCCCCCCATCCCAGCACAAAAAACTTGGAATTGTGTCCCCTTTGTTCCAGGAGCAGAGTTCACTTATCAAAATGAGCAAAAAAAAAAAGTGCACGCCATAAAAATTTCTTATTATGAGCATAATTATTTTAATGTTTTTGAGCATAATTATTTCTAAAAATATTTCATTAGTTTTCTAATTATATACAATAGTAGTTTCTACTAATCATTTTCTGTAAGGTTTTGAGTTTTACAATTTTTTCCCCAACCTCCCTTCCCTTCCCCCATCCCCCCACAGAAGGCTATACATTGATCAAAATTGAATATGTTGAGAGAGAAATAATATCCTTGAAAAGAAAAGAAAATATCAGAGATAGCAAAATTATGTTGTACATAAGACACTTTAAAAAAATTGAAGATAATAGACTTGGTCTTTGTTTAAATTCCTCAGTTCTTTCTCTGGGTACAGATGGTATTCTCTTGTCACTTATTGCATTGATGGAATGACCAAGTCCATTAAAGTTGTTCGCCACCCCCATATTGCTGTTATAGTGTACAATGTTCTTCTGGTTTTGCTCATCTCCCTCAACATCAGTTCATGCAAATCTTTAGGCTTCTCTGAAATCCATCTCTCTTGGGCTTCTAATAGAATAATAGTGTTCTATAACATACATATACCACAATTTGTCTAGCTATTCCCCAATTGACGGACATTCACTCAATTTCCAATTTTTTGCTACCACAAACAGGGCTGCTATGAATATTTTTGTACAAATGATGTTTTTGCCCTTTTTCATGAAGACAGGGATAATTAAAACATAATCTCAAAAGAGGAAAGCAGTGACAAAATGCCTATATATGAACCCTCAAAGGGGTTTTTGAATTGATCTCACATCCAAAAATACTTCATGGAAGAACTCAAAGGATTTTAAAAACCAAAGAAAAGAGGAAGAAGAAAAATGGAGAAAAGAAATGAGGAGAATTGTGCAAAATATGGAATTATGAAAAATTGACTGAAGAAACCAATACCTTTAATAGTAAAATTGACCAAAAGGAAAATATAAATCATCTCCTTTAAAAATGACTGGGGGGGGGCGAGCCAAGATGACAGCATAAAGGCAGCATTTCCCGAGGGCTCCAACCCCCACCCACAACCCCCCAAAAAACAAAGGATGGCTCTAGCCAAAGTTTAGAGGGGCAGAACCCACAGAAAGAATGATACATTTTCTCAGTCCAAGACAACTTAGAAGTTCTGGGGGAAATGTGTGCTTCACCAGGAGCAGAGGTTGGAAAAAAAGCTGCAGTGTAGCCCAGCCCAGAGATTACCAGGAACAGCTTGAAGGGGTGGTGAGAGAACTCTGTTGCACCTGGGTGAGTGTGGAATAAGGAGCACCGGCCACGGAATCTGCAGCGAGAATTGGGAGAAAGCAGCCTGCACCCCCCAGAGATGTAAGGGAAGTCTGCAGAGATTTCTCTACTCTCCCAGGGGTAAGACTCTGCTGTTTGCCTACATTCACATATTGCAGTTTGGGCTTCCATACTAAATAACCAAACTGGATCTCTTCTTATATCTTATAGCCCCAGGGCAGAGGGTAGTGCTGTGGTCATCTACATATCAAAGCACAGACTAGAGAGCATAAGACCTTGAAAGAATAAAGGTCCCAGTGGGGTGTGTCATCGTCGCGCCCCCACCCCCCCTCCCCCCCCCCCCCCGCAAAAAACAACAACCCCAAAGCCTTGGATGTGCTATCATTTACTCTTGGGTTGAGGAAATGAGTAAACAGAAAAAGAAGAATCTGACCCTAGAGAATTACTTCAGTCCCATGGAAGATCAAAACACATACTCAGATGATGACAAAATCGAAGCTTCCATATCTAAAACCTCCAAGAGAAATAGAAAATGGGCTCAAACTATGGATGAGCTCAAAAAAGACTTTGAAAAGCAATTAAGGGAGGTGGAGGAAAAATTGGGAGGAGAAATGAAAGTGATGCAGAAAATATTATGAAAACCAAATCAAAAGTTTGGTGAAAGATATACAAAAAAAATACTGAAGAAAATAATGTGTTAAAAACCAGTTTAGGCCTAATGGAAAAAGCAAAACAAAAGGCAAATGAGGAGAAGAATGCCTTAAAAAAGCAGAATTGGCCAGCTGGAAAAGGAGATTAAAAAAAGCTATGAAAAAAATAACTCCTTCAAATGCAAAGTGGAACTAAAGGAAGCTGATGACTTTGCAAGAAAGCAGGAAAAAATAAAAAAGCCAAAAATTAGAAGAAAATGTGAAATATCTCATTGGAAAAACAACTGACCTTGAAAACAGATCCAGAAGAAATAATTTTAAAATATTGGACTGTCTGAAAGCCATGACCAGGAGACGAGCCTAGACTTCATTTTTCAAGGAATAGTACAGCAAAATTACCCTGAGATCCTAGAAGCTGAGGATAAAATAGAAATCGAGAGAATTCACCAATCACTCCCTGAAAGAGCTGTTAGAAGGAGCATATATAGACAGGACATAAGAAGGAGCAGAATATAATGGTATGGTATGGTAAAGGGATGGAGTCAATGGGTGATGGGGCAAAGTACTGGGAGGAAGGAAAAGGAGATGAAGAAGAAGCTGGGCGATTTCACATGAGAGTCAAGAAAAAGTTTTTTCAATGAAGTTGATGTGGGGGGAAGGCAAGGGGGAATGAGTAAATCTTCGTTCTCATCAGAAATGGCTCAGGGAGGAAATGACATACACACTTAATAGGGTGAGGAAATCTCTCTTGCCCTGGAGAAGGATGGGAGGGAAAGGACGGGATGAGGGGGAAGTGGGGAGGGAAGGAGGGAATAGGGTGATAGAAGAGAGGGAAGATCGAGGGAGAGGGTACTCAGATGCAACACACTTTTGGATAGGGCCAGGATGAAAGGAGAGAAAGAGAATAGAGTAAATGAGAGTGGGGAGAAATAGAGTGGAGGTACAGCTAATAATAGCAACTGAGGGAAAAATATTGAAGCAACTTCTCTGGTGGACTTATGATAAAGAAAGCAACTCACCCCAGAAACAGCCATTGAAATCTGAACACAGACTGAAGTATATTTGTTTTGCTCTCTGTTCTTGAAGTTTCCCATCTTCTTGGGGGAGGAGGGCATTTATGTTTACTCTTACAACATTCAGTTTACATCAAT
Source organism: Macrotis lagotis (assembly GCF_037893015.1). Lineage (NCBI taxonomy): Eukaryota > Metazoa > Chordata > Mammalia > Peramelemorphia > Peramelidae > Macrotis > Macrotis lagotis. Next base: position 347,974,766 of record NC_133658.1, on the reverse strand, counting down.
GTACTGCAAAGAAACAATGTAGAGACTGTCAAGACAGCCTTCTGGGGGGGGGGATGGAAGAGGGAGAGGAAAATTGTAGAATTCAGAGCCTTACAAAAAATGATGGATACATATTACTATTGTATATAATTGGAAAACAAATAAAATGTTAAAAAAATAAATAAAATGACCAACTGGAAAAGGAATGAAGTCATCAAAAAGTAAAATTAACCAATGGAAAAGAAAACAAAAGCTAACTGGAGAAAATAAAACCTTAAAAATTAAAATTGGACAAATGGAAACTATGCCTCTATGAGACACCAATATTCCATATCAAAACCAAAAAATTGAAAAAAGAAAATATAAAGTACCTCTTGGAAAAAATGACCAACCTGGAAAATAGATCTAAGAGGGATAATTTACGAATTGTTGGTCTATCTGAAAACCACAATCAGAAAATAAGTCTAGGAAATTATCATGAAAAACTGCCCTAGGAGCAGCTAGGAGGTACAGTGGATAGAGCACTGGCCCTGGAGTCAGGAGTACCTGAGTTCAAATCCAGCCTCAGACACTTAATAATTAACTAGCTGTGTGGTCTTGGCCAAGCCACTGAAACCCATTGCCTCGCAGCCCCCCCCCCCCAAAAAAAAACAAAAAAATAACTGCCCTACTGTCCTAGAACAAGAAGATAAAATAGTTTTTGAAAGAATCCATAGATCACCCCCCAGAAAGAGATTCCAAAATAAAAACTTCAAGGAATAATAGCCAAATTTCAGGATATTGCAAGCTGCCAAAAAGGGGCCAAAAAAAGAAGCAATTGAAACATCAGGGAGTCACAGTCAGAATTACTCATACTTAGTAGCTTCAACTTTAAAGGATCGAAAGGCCTAGAATATGATATTCCAGAAGGCAAAGGAGTTTGGATTACAACTAAAAATCAACTGCCCTGAATAGAGGCCTTACAAACTTACCTGTTAAAAAAGACCAGAACTGAACAGAAAATTTGATCTTCAAATACAATACTCAGGAGATGCATGAAAAGGTAAATGGAAAGAAAAAAATGTTAGTAAGAATAAGGAAAAAAATTTTGTAAGACTAAGCAGGAAGAACATCTGTAATGCTTGACTGTTGGGATTCTCTTAGGAAAGTTGAAAGGAACAATTAGACAGGTGTGGGTATTTCTATTAGTATTACTGAAAGTGGGTATTCAGAGTATGGATATAAATTGATCAAACTGTGATGATACTTAAACTCATGAGGGTTATCTTTCTATTGAGACAGCTAGAGGGAGGGTACAGGACTGGACCCAGGGTGTAGGTATAAATTGATTGTGATGTGATGATGTTTATGACTTTTGAGAATTGTACTTCTATCAGAACACTTGAAAGGAATATACCTTGAACAGAGGATATGGATACAAGACAGGTATTAAAAAAACAAGACTTGAAAATAGGATTATACCAGGAGAAGAAGATGGAGGCATTAGAAGATAATTAGCAACTCATGAAGAGTCAGAAAGAGCCTATTATAGTAGAGGGAAAGTAGGCAGAGTATAAACATTGAGTTTACTCTCATTCAATTAGGCTCAAAGAGGGAATGCTATATATTCTCAATTGGATTTAGAAATTTATCCTACCCTAGAGGGAAGTAGGAGGGAACAGGAGAAAGGATAGCAGCAGTGAGACAGGGAGCAATCAAAAGCAAAACATTGGTGAGGAAAGGGATAAGGGGAAAGGAGAAAGAAAATTACAAATAGGGGGAAGATGATGGTGATGTTTTTGTCCTTCATTCTCGAAGAAGACCATGATACCAGGAAAGTGATGTCATGCTGTGCTAAATCACCAGACTCACTTACTCCTTCAGAGTCATCTGGGTCCAGTGACCAGATATGGTCAGGATGACTGCAGATGCCCCTGAATTCGAGGCAATTAGAGTTAAGTGACTTGTTCAGGTTCATACAGCTAAGTCAGTGTCAGTTATCTGAGGCCAGATTCAAACTCCTATCCTCCTAACTTCAAGACCAGTGCTCTATCCACTGTGCCATGTAACTGTCTAGCGGGAACATAGGATGCAGAGAAAGAAAAAGGTTTTTTTTTTTAAGATTATTTATTTTGAGTTTTACAATTATTCCCCTAATTTTACTTCCCTCCCCCCACAGAAGGCAATTTGCCAGTCTTTACATTGTTTCCATGGTATACATTGATTCAAATTGAATGTAATGAGAGAGAAGTCACATCCTTAAGGAAGAAACATAAAGTAAAAGATAGCACAATCAGACAATAAGATATCAGTTTTTTTTTTAAATTAAAGGTAATAGTTCTTAGTCTTTGTTCAAACTCCACAGTTCTTTCTCTGGGGACAGATGGTATTCTCCATTGCAGACAGCCTATACCACAGTTTGCTAAACCATTCCCCACCTGAAGGATGTTCACTTGGTTTCCAATTCTTTGCCACCACAAACAGGGCTGCTATGAATATTTTTGTACAAGTGATGTTTTTACCCCTTTTCATCATCTCTTCAAGGTATAGACCTAGTAGTGATATTGCCGGATCAAAGGATAGGTATGCACATTTTTGTTGCCCTTTGGGCATAGTTCCAGACTGCTCTCCAGAAAGGTTGGATAAGTTCACAGCTCCACCAACAATGTATTAGTGTCTCAGATTTCCCACATCCTTTCCAACATTGATCATTGTCTTTTCTGGTCATATTAGCCAGTCTGAGAGGTGTGAGGTGGTACCTCAGAGATGCTTTAATTTGCATTTCTCTAATAAATAATGATTTAGAGCAGTTCTTCATATGACTAGGGATTGCTTTGATCTCCTCATCTGTAAATTGCCTTTTGCATATCTTTGACTATTTGTCAATTGGGGAATGGCTTTTTTTTAAATTTGGCTCAGTTCTCTGTATATTTTAGAAATGAGTCCTTTGTCAGAAATTCTAGTTGTAAAGATTGTTTCCCAGTTTACTACATTTCTTTTGATCTAGGTTACAGTGTTTTTGTCTGTACAAAAGCTTTTTAATTTAATGTCATCAAAAATCTCCTAGTTTGTTTTTAGTGATGTTCTCCATCTCTTCCTTAGTTATAAATTGCTTCCCTTTCCATAGATCTTACAGGTAAACTACTCCTTGATCTTCTAGTTTGCTTATAATATTATTTCTTATGTCCATATCCTGTATCTATTTGGGATCTTAACTTGGTATAGGGTGTGAGATATTGGTCTAATCTAAGTTTCTTCCATACTAACTTCCAATTTTCCCAACAGTTTTTTTTTTTGAAGCAAGAGTTTTTATCCCAATAGCTGGGCTCTTTGGGTTTATCAAACAGCAGATTAATATAATCGTTGCCTGCTATTGTACCTAGTCTATTCCACTGGTCCACCACTATTTCTTAGCCAAGACCAGTTAGTTTTGCTGACTGATGTTTTATAATATAATTTTAGGTCTGGTAGGGCTAAGTCACCTTCTTTTACACTTTATTTCATTGAATCCCTGGAAATTTTTGACTTTTTATTTCTCCATATGAATTTACTTACCACTTTTTCTAACTCATTAAAGTAATTTTTTGGAATTTTGATTTGTAGGGCACTATCCATGAGCATCTGATATTTGCCCAGTTATTTAAATCTGATTTTATTTGTGTGAGAAGTGTTTTGTAATTGTTTCAAAAAGTTTCTGAGTATACCTTGGCAGGTAGACTCCTAGGTGTTTTATATTGTCTGAAGTTACTTTGAATGGGATTTCTTTTTCTAGCTCTTCCTGCTGTATCTGGCTGGTCAGATATAGAAAAGTTTTATGAGGGTTTATTTTATATCCTGCAACTTTGCTAAAGTTGCTAATTGTTTCCAGTAGTTTTTTTGGATGATTTCTTGGGATTCTGTAGGTACATGTCATCTACAAAGACTGAGAGTTTTATCTCTTCCTTCCTAGTTCTAATTCCTTCAATTTCTTTTTCCTTCTCATTACTGAAGCTAACATTCCTAAAATGATATTGAACAGTAGTGGTGATAATGGGCATCCTTGTTTCACCCATGATCTTATTTGGAATGCCTCTAGCCTATCCCCATTGAATATAGTGCTTGTTGATATTTCAGATACGTATTGCTTATTATTCTAAGGAACTATACAGTTATTCCTTTTCTCTCTAGTGTTTTTAGCAGGAATGGGTGCTGTATTTTGTCCAAAGCTTTTTCAGTATCTATTGATATAATCATATAATTTCTGATAGGTTTGTTGTTGATATAATTAATTATACTTGATATAATTTAATTATACTAACAGTTTTCCTAATATTGAACCAACCCTGCATTCCTGGGATAAATCCTACTTGGTCATAATGTATTATATCCTGGTGATTACTTGTTGTAACCGTTTTGCCAAGATTTTATTTAAGATTTTTGCATCTATATTCCTCAGGGAGATAGGCCTATAATTTTCTTTCTGTGTTTTAACTCTTCCCGGTTTAGGTATCAGCACCATATTGGTGTCATAGAAAAAGTTAGGCAGAGTTCCATCTTTCCTTATTTTTCCAAAGAGTTTATATAGAATTGGAACCAGTTGTTCCTCAAATGTTTGGTAGATTTCATTTGTGATGGGGCTGGGTGACCTGCCTGGGGCTGCACAGCTGGTGATTGTTGGGTGTCTGAGGCCAGATTTGGACCTGGGTGCTCCTGGCTCAAGGGCCAATGCTCTCTGTCTGCCACCTGGTCACCCCTTAATTTTTTGTATTTTTTTTTTTTTGGTTTTTGCAGGGCAGTGGGGTTGGGGTGGCATGTGCAGGGTCACATAGCTGGATGATTGTTGGGTATCTGGGCTCAGGTGCTCCTGGCTCCAGGACTGGTGCTCCATCCATTGCGCCACCTGGCCATACCTACAATTATTATTATTATTATTATTTTTTAATTTTAATTTTTTTCTCTCCCCTTTACTTTATTGCTCATGCAGGTCTATGTTTTTTGGGGGAAGGGGTATTGTGTTTATTCTTAAAAAAGAATATTTTAGGGAGTGGCTAGGTGGTGTAGTGGATAAAGCACCGGCCTTGGAGTCAGGAGTACCTGGGTTCAAATCTGGTCTCAGACACTTAATGACTACCTAGCTGTGTGGCCTTGGGCAAGCCACTTAACCCCATTTGCCTTGCAAAAAAAAAAAAGAATATTTTAGTAATGTATAAAAACATTATTTGTACAAAATAAGAATAAATAAATAAATAAATGCTTAAAAAACAAGAATTCATTTGTGAATCCATCAGGCCCTGGATATTTTTTTCTTAGGGAGTTCAATGATGGCTTATTGAATTTCTTTATTCTGAGATAGGGTTGTCTAGGTATTTAATGTCCTCTTCATTTAACCTGAGCAACTTATATCTTTGTAAATATTCATCCATTTTGCTTAGATTGTCAAATTTATTGGCATAGAGTTGGGCAAATTAATTCTGAATTATTACTTTAATTTCCTCCTCATTGGTGGTGAGTTTACCTTTTTCATTTATGATACTAGCAATTTGGTTTTCTTCTTTCTTCTTTTTAATTAAATTGACCAGAGGTTTATCAATATTATTGATTTTTTATAAAACCAACTTTTGGTTCTGTTTATCAATTCTATGGTTTTTTTTATTTTGATTTTATTAATTTCTCCTTTAATTTTTAGAATTTCTAATTTGGTATTTAATTGAGGTTTTTAATATTTTTTTCTCTATTTTTTAGTTGCGTATTTAGTTAATTGATTTCCTCTTTCTCTAATTTATTCATATAAGTATTTAAAGATATAATATATCCCCTGACAACTGCCTTGAGTGTCTCCCATAGGTTTTGGTATGTTGTTTCATTATTGTCATTATCTAGGATGAAATAATTCTTTATGTAATTTATTGTTTGATCCACTCATTCTTTAAAATGAGGTTATTCAGTTTCCAATTATTTCTGGATCTGGATCTCCCTAGCCCAATATTGCATATGATTTTTTTTGCATTATGATCTGAGAAAGATGTATTTACTATTTCTGCCTTTCTGCAATTATTAGGTTTTTATGTCCTAGTACATGATCTATTTTTGTGTGCCATGTCCTGCAGAAGAAAAGGTATATTCCTTTCTATCCCCATTTAATTTCCTCCATAAGTCTTGTCATGTCTAGTTTTTCTAACAATCTATTTACCTCATTTACTTCTTTCTTGTTTATTTTATGATTTGATATATCTAAATCTGTGAGTGGGAAATTGAGGTCTCCCACTGTAGAGTTTTGCTGTCTGTGTCTTCCTGTAGTTCTTTCAGCTTCTCTAAGAATCTGGATGCTATACCATTGGGTATATACATATTCAGTATTGAAGTCACTTTATTCTCGAATGTTACCCTTTGGGGGATATAGTTGATATAGTTTCCTTCTTTATCTCTTAATCTTATCTATTTTTGCAGCTGCTTTGTCTGAGATAAGGATTGCTATCCCTGCTTTTTTCAGTTCAGCTGAAGCAAAATATATTTTGCTCCAACCTTTTTTTTTTTTTTAAAGGTTTTTGCATTTAAGTGGCTTGCCCAAGGCCTCAGAGCTAGGTAATTATTAAGTGTCTGAGGCCAGATTTGAACTCAGGTACTCCTGACTCCAGGGTCTGTGCTCTATCCACTGCACCACATAGCCACCCCAATTACTAACTCTTTATTGCCCTCCATGCTATCTTCCCTTTGTTTGTATTTTCCCCTCCCTCCCCCCTTATCCGTATTTTGTTTCTGAATATCATCTCTATCTAAGTCATAGAAAATCCTGAGTATCCATCACTTCTGGCTAAGTATATTCTTTCTGATAGTTACAATTCTCAAGAGTTATGAGAATCTTTTTTTCCATGCTGGGATATAGCCAGTTTCATCTTATTGGATAGCAGGTTTTTTTCCTTTACTACCCTCCCCGTTTTTTTTGTTTTTTTTTTTTTGTTTTTTTTACCTTTTTATGTGTCTCTTGGAGCCTCCTGTTTGATGTCCAGATTTTCTATTTAGCTCTGGTTTTTTTATCATTAATTGTTGGAAGTCTTCCATTTCATTAAATGTCTATCTTTTCCCCTGAAAGAGAAGGCTCAGCTTTGCCAGATAGTGGATTCTTATGTGCATTTCAAGCTCCCTTGCTCTTTGTGTTGGGGAGGGGGCTGGTTCACAGGGGCTTGGTGTCAGGATCCCTAGAGGCTTAACTCACTGAGTGTAATATCTTCAGCTGGCCAGTAGGTTGTGCTAGAGGTTTTGTTCTCCGAGTGTAATATCTCCAGCCTGCCAGTAGGGGGTGCTGGTTGATGTCTCTGGAGTGTCTGTGACCTTGATTGAGGCCCCCTCCCTTGGCCTTGAGAAGGTGTTTGATGCTGTTAAATACTTTTGTCTTTGATCAATAGTGGACTATACTGGGGTGAGGTGATCACTCTCCCTATTGTTAGCCAAGGTGGTTCTGCTGCTTGTCCTTAGCCTGGGGCAGAGGTAGTCTGTAATTGTGTTTGTTCTTCACCTGAAATAGAGGTGTGGACTCTGAGTTCCTCCAGATCAGAGCAGCCCAGGGATAGATACCTGCAGTTCTGCTCAGGAACTCTGTCTTTAGCCCTGCAAGCTCAAGAGGGTCAGCCCACCTCCGATGCCTCTGCTCCCTAATTGACCCAAGCTCCCGCAGTGGACCAGGCTCTACCCTGTCTGCTGATCAAGCTGTTCTAGTTCTTGGGCCCTCAGACTCCTGGGTTCCTAGGCTCCAGCCCTGCCACTAATCAGGCTAATCCGTGGCTGATCCAGGCTCCCAAGCTCTCAGTGGTCCAGTTCTCCCAACAGAGTCCGCTCTCTGCCCTTTAACTCACCCGTGATCTCGGAAGACAGATCCTGAGGTGGATGTTCTTCCAATGGATTTTCTTTCTGGGTTTTGTCGATTGATTTCTGTTAAGAAGTTTGGTTCATATTTTTTATAAGGAAAGATAAGGAGACTTTAGAACTCTGCCTGTGTTCTCTCCGCCATCTAGCCTGGAAGTCCCCCAAGAAAAAGGTTTTGCACAGATAAGACCATTGCAACCAAGATCAGAAGGAATGCAGAAAGCTGGGAAACAATTTTTACAACATGTGTTTCTGTAAGAAATAATGAGTGGATAGACCTTTTAAGAACCTGGAAAGACTTGCATGAACTGATGCTGAGTGAAATGAATAGAACTGAATCAGGAGAACATTGTACACAAAACAGAAACATTGTGAGACAGTCAACTATGATGAATCAGCTCCTCTCAGCATTTCTGAGATTAAGAACAATTCTGAGATACTTGTCATGGAAAATGCTATTTACACCCAGAGAAAAAACAATGGAATTGGAATGCAGAGCAAAGCATGCTAATGTTCACTTTTTAAACCTTCTTTTGTGTTGTCTCTTTCTCTTTCATGATCTTTTTCCTCCTTAGCTCTAATTCTTCTTTCACAACATAGCTAATATGGAAATACGTTAAACATAATTGTATATATACAACCTATTGTCCACTGCCCAGGGAAGGGGTGGAAGTTGTAGAAAAGTGTAGAACTCATAAGCTTGTGAAAGGATGAATGTTGAAAACTATCTTTGCATGTAAGTGGAAAAAATAAAGACGGGAGTAATAAAAAATTTAAATTGTGCTACTACTTTTAGGACATTCTGCATGAGTCTTGATTCCATCCAAATTGGACTGCTTACCATTAGCTGATCTTATCCTGTCTTATTTTTCCTCTGTACCTTTGCTTTATTGTTCTTATTTGGGATGGACAGCTCTCTCCTACAAGATTGTTAGATTTTGGAAATCAAAGTATCTTTGATTTCTAAGCACCTGACACAATTTTCCATATACACTTTCCATAGATAGTAGACGTCTAATACTCTATTGGGGATGGAGTCGAGGCAATCAGGGTTAAGTGACTTGTCCAGGACCACAAAACTAGTAAGTGTCAAGTGTCTTGAGTTGAGATTTGCACTCAGGGCCTTCCAATTCCAGAGCTGGTTCTCTATTCACTGTGCTACCAAGCTGCCCCTTAATGCTTTTTGAATAAATGATGTAACTTCTTTGATCACAAAGTTGATTTTATTCTATTTAAGGATGGGATATTTATTTCCATAGAACACTGAAATTAGTTTGAAGTTTGAAATCAACTAGACCAGTCCTCTCATTTTATAGAACAAAGAATTGAGATCAAGGTTGATTTAATCAGAATTCCATAATTTGGATTTAGAAACTAGTTCTCTTGCTTGACAATACAGTTTTACAATAGAGTTTTCACTCTACCATGCTGCTTCCCTTTAAGAAATCAAGATTTAATTTGTTCAACAGAATCAATATATATTAGGTTTTAGGTTTTAGGATGTGTGTTCTCTGAAGATCACAGGCAGGAACATTTTGTACAGGTTTTTCTATAAAAGATGTAGAATGACATAATGAATGGTATTTTCAAAGGCAAATATACAAAAAATAAACTCTTTAGGCAAGTGATTTTATCATCCTGTTAAGGCAGAATATGTAGCATTAAATTAGCTTATGTGAGGAGCTGTGATAATATAGTATCTTTCTGATGTACTAAAAAGAGTAAAAGGTTGGAACTTGAAAAAATCTAGATACTTATATAGTTAATGTGTCCAGTAGATCATCCTTCTCAAATATTACTTGTCTTAAGTTTTGGACTGGTACTACATCTCAACCATAAGCTTTAGGTACCTGATATAAAGGAGGCCAAATTGACATTCCATTGTGAAAGCTTAAGAGATGAACTTGCTTATGTTGTCTGTTTTAGCATGATTACAAGGGAGTATTTTCCAAGTTAAAAAATCTTAGGATGGCTCCAGTATTCTGTATGGTTGATTTGCTTCTTCTCAGGAAAAATAAACCACAAATCTAATTATTTCAGTTATGTTGTCTGTTTTCTCTGTAGGCAGGAACAGGGGTCCAATCAGATTAGGCTATGCTTACAAGTTTTGAGAGCTATCCAGAAACTGGCCCGGGAGTCAACCATCATGGCACGAGAAACATGGGAGGTTTTATTATTATTTCTCCTGCAAATTAATGACATTCTTTTGGCAATGCCAACTGTTCAAGGTATGTGGATTTGGGGGGGGGGTTCATGATTTTTTGGTAGGGTTTTTTAAGGTTCTGTTTTTAAAATAGCTTAAGTCTGGTCCTATTCCTCAACCATATTGTAACCTTTGAACACATCAGTGTTAGAATTAATGACCAGTAGCAAAAATGTCTGAGAAAGTGCTTTGTTTGAAGATGCATTTCTTTTTTCTTTTTCTTTTTCTTTTTCTTTTTTTAGGGTTTTATAAGGCAAATGGGGTTAAGTGGCTTGCCCAAGGCCACACAGCTAGGTAATTAAGTGTCTGAGACCGGATTTGAATCCAGGTACTCCTGATTCCAGGGCCGGTGCTTTATCCAGTGCACCACCTAGCTGCCCCGCATTTCTTTCTTTTTTTTTTTTTAAAGAATTATTTTATTTATTTTGAGTTTTACAATTTTTCCCTCTACTTTCCTTCCCGCCCCCATCCCCCATAGAAGGCAGTCTGTTAGTCTTACATTGTTTCCATGCTATACACTGATCTAAGTTGAATGTGATAAGAGAGAAATCATATCCTTAAGGAAGAAAAATAAAGTATAAGAGATAGCAAAATTACATAATAAGATAATAGGTTTTTCTTTTCTAAATTTAAGGTAATATTCTTTGGTCCTTGTTCAAATTCCACAATTATTTCTCTAGATATAGATGGTTTTCTCCATTGCAGATGGCCCCAAATTGTCCCTGATTGTTGCACTGATGGAATGAGCAAGTCCATCAAGGTTGATCATCCCCATGTTGCTGTTAGGGTGTAGATGTTTTTCTCTGGTTCTGCTCATCTTGCTCAGCATCACTTTATGTTAAGCCATTCTTCAATTGAAGGACATTGCTTAATTTCCAATTCTTTGCCACCACAAAGAGGGCTGCTATGAATATTTTTGTATAAGTGATGTTTTTACTTTTTTCCATAGTCTCTTCAGGGTGTAGACCCAGTAACGGTATTGCTGGATCAAAGGGTATGCATATCTTTGTTGCCCTTTGGGCATAGTTCCAGACTGCTCTCCAGAAAGGTTGGATGAGTTCACAGCTCCACCAACAATGTATTAGTGTCCCAGATTTCCCACATTGTCCCTTTCAACATTGATCATTGTCCTTTCTGGTCATATTGGCCAGTCTGAGATTGGGGATGCATTTTATTGGTCACTGGAACTGAGTTTGGACCTGAAACAGGAGTATCAGTCACAAAGCCTGTCACTTTGATGTTAAATAATGGTACTTTTGGAACCCTATATTCAATGCCATAGTTTTCACAATAATAGTGAAAGTGGGGTGGAATTCACAACAGATGAAAGAAATTAGACAGTAGGCAATGGGTGCCTCCTATAGAAATAGGGTTGAAAAGACTATTTTCTTTCTCCTAAGGAAATATGTGAATTTCATGATTTTAAGATTTAAAAGGTTTATGAAAATATGTTGCAAATCCTTCATAACCAGGCAGGGCATTATTCCTAAGTGTTTGGGCTGTAGAGTTTCTGTTTCTGACACCATCCCAGCTTATTCAGTTAGTGATTTTTCTCAGCTGTGCAGGAGAAAAAGTCTGTGCATCATTGTCAGTGGAAATTTCTCCATGTAGTCTCTAGATGGTATCTGCTAAGTTAGTTTCCCATACCCTTTTTTGCTTTGTACAGGTAACAGATTCTATCTTTTGAACTACCATGGCTTTTTATGTAATTATCTTTCTTTTTTTAAAAAAAATTAAGGCAATGGGGGTTAAGTGACTTGCCCAAGGTCACACAGCTAGGTAATTATTAAGTGTCTGAGAGCAGATTTGAATTCAGGTCCTCCTGACTCCAGGGCTGGTGCTCTGTCCATTATGCCACCTAGTTGCTGCTATGCAAACATCTTTCCTTTTTCTTTTAAGGTTTTTGTAAGGCAAATGGGGTTAAGTGCCTTGCTCAAGGCCACACAGCTAGGTAATTATTAAGCGTCTGAGACTGGATTTGAACCCAGATACTCCTGACTCCAGGGACGCCAGTGCTTTATCCACTGTGCCACCTAGCCACCCCTGTAAATATCTTTCTAAGAAAACATGATTAGTATTGTATTCTGTAACCCATATGTTTTATAAAAAACAGAGGATAGCAAGAGTGAATGAAGAGACTGACTTGCAGTGATTAAGAGTAGCTGTATTATTGGTGCCTGTTTTTTCCCTATCACATAGCTTTTCTGTTTCCCTATATAGCTACTTAATAAATGTTTTTTATTAAATGCAGTCCCTTCTGCAGTGTGCAGAAGATACTTTTTTAACCTTGATATTTTCCTTTTCCCAATAATATATACAAATATTTTTAACATTCATTTTTAAAAATTCTTATCCTGTCTTCTCTCCACCAAAAAGTCAGCAACTTGATATGTTTTGTATGAATGCACATGTATAACCTTTATTTCCATATTAATCATGTTGGGGGGAAAAAAAAGACTAAACTCTCCCTACCCCCCAAAAACCCATAGAAAAATAAAGTGAAAAATGGTATGTTTCAATTTGTATTCAGATTCTATCAGTTCAGTCCTTTGGAAATATCTTGGATCATTTTTGAGAATAGTTAAGTCATTTACATTTGATCATTATCCAGTGTTGTTCTTGCTTTCTGTATAGTGCTTTCCTGGATCTACTCATTTCATTTTGTGACAGTTGTGTAAGTCTTTCCAGGTTTTTCTGAAATTAACCTGCTCAAACTTGTTCAGCCATTCCCCAATTGATGGGCATCCCCTCAATTTCCAATTTTTGCCACCTCAAAAAAGAGTTACCAGGAATGTTTTTGAACAAATAGGTCCTTTTCCTTTTTTAAAATTTTCATTTCTTTTTTATTATAGACCTCATAGTGGTATTGCTGGATCAAAGGATATGTACAGTTTTATTGCCCTTTGGGCACAGTTCCAAATTCCTTTCCAGAATAATTGGATCAGTTCACAACTGCACCAACAGTGCATTAATGTCTCAGTTTTCCTACTTCACCTTCAGATTTATCATTTTCATTTTCTATCATATTAACCAGACTGCTAAGTGAAAGGTGGTAGGTAACTCAGAGTTATTTTGATTTGCTTTTCTCTAATCAGTAATGATTTAGAGCATTTTTAAATGACTTTAGATTTCTTTACTTGAAAATTGCCTTTTCATATCCTTTGATTGTTTGATCAATTGGGGAATGACTTGTACTCTTATAAATTTGACTCAGTTCTCTATATATTTGAGAAATGAGGTCTTTATCAGAGAAATTTTCTGTAAAAACTGTTTCCCAACTTTCTGCTTTCCTTCTAATCTTGGTTACAATAGTTTTGTCAAAGGATGCTTTTTCAAAAAGGAATCGGGGTGGATAGAGTGCAGCCCTGGAGTCAGGAGTCCCTGAGTTCAAATCCGGCCTCAGACACTTAGTAATTACCTAGCTGTGTGGCCTTGGGCAAGCCACTTAACCCCATTGCCTTACAAAAACTTAAAAAAAAAAAGGAATCAGAGGGGCAGCTCAGTGGCACAATAGAGCACCAACTCTGGAGTCAGGAGGAGCTGAGCTCAAACCTGACCTCAGACACTTAATAATTATGTAGCAGTGTGGCCTTGGGCAAGCCACTTAACCCCATTGCCTTGCCAAAAAAAAAACAAACCCTAAAAAAAAGGAATCTGAATCTCTGAATCTTACAGCTGGAAGGAACCCTAGAGGTCATTTAGTTCAGTCTCTCACCTAAGATAGAAATCATCTTGATGGTCATCCTTTTAGCTTGAACATTTTCAGTGACAGAGAATTCAAGGCAGTCCTTTTTTTCTTTTTTCTTTTTTTTTAAACTTCTTAGTGTGGGGCGGCTGGGTGGCGCAGTGGATAGAACCACTGGCCTTGGAGTCAGGAGTACCTGAGTTCAAATCCAGCCTCAGACACTTAATAATTACCTAATTGTGTGGCCTTGGGCAAGCCACTTAACCCCATTGCCTTGCAAAAACTAAAACAAAAAAACAAAAAAAAAACTTCTTAGTGTTACAAAGACCTGTCTTTTATTGTTGAACGGAAATCTATTATTTCTGTTCATTGACCCTAAGTCTGCCTTCTGGAGCCTCACACAATAAAAGATGTCTGGCATCTAATTCCCCGCCCCCCAATAATTTAAAAGCAGCAGCAAGGGGATGCATCTCCATTTATAAAAGATTGGTGTTTATATGCCTGTTTCTCCTTTTCCTTTCTCATTAATCTCCCTGTGTTTTGATTGATAATCTAGTACAAAGGGAGACATAAAAGTGATTTCAGAGCTTTACTGAAAATCTTAATGATTGCTATTATATGATAAATGGGAGTTTGACCTGAAAACTTAAATTATGTTTGAGTTTATTCAAGATTTCTGTCACAGTAGCTTATTCTAATGTGTATTTTAAAGTTTCATTCTTAAAGATACTTATTATCTGAAAGTGAAATTTCAAACTGTTATGTAATTATCATGACTACCTATATGGAGTGAGATTTGTTTAAGCATTTGATGACTTCTACCCACATTCATGTTGGAACTATAATGTTTTTAAATTAAGTGTGCCAAATATATTTTCCTTCATTCTTGTTAAGGTGGTATTGCTGAGAATCTAGCAGAGAAGTTGATTGGTGTTCTCTTTGAGGTCTGGTTACTAGCTTGTACCCGTTGTTTCCCAACCCCACCTTACTGGAAAACTGCCAAGGAGATGGTGGCCAACTGGAGGCATCATCCAGCTGTGGTAGAGCAGTGGAGCAAAGCGATTTGTGCACTCACTTCTAGGTATATGATTTTCTTCTTTAAATTAGTCACACTATATTGATAAAGTCCTTGATTATTTGTTTGAACAAAGCAAATTTTCTCCAAATTTTTTCTTAATTGTGAAATAGGATTTAGGGACAGAATCCAAGTACTTGTGATGGAAAGAACCTCAAAGGACCTTTAGTCTATGCCTTTGCCTACATGAAGCAAATCCCCAATTTCCAGCCCCTGCTTGAAGACTTTTAATGACAAATTCAATATGTCCTGAGAAAGACAGTTCCATTCACTGACCGGTCCTAAATATTGAGAAGTTGTTCTTTATCCTGATCTGAAATACGTCTTTCTATAAATTAAGTCTAGGTCCACTTTCTTGTGTGAAGATAGCTCTCAAGCTTTATAGCTCAATTCCATCTCTGCTTATGAGAATTCTTCCTATCCTTCAAACTCTGGTCAAAATGTCACTTTTTTTTTTTAAAGTTTTTGCAAGGCAATGGGGTTAAGTGGTTTGCCCAGGCCACACAGCTAGGTAATTATTAAATGTTTGAGGTCAGATTTGAACTCAGGTACTCCTGACTCCAACACCAGTGCTCTATCCACTGCACCACCTAGACACCCCAAAATGTCACATTTTCATAAGGATTTTCTTTCTAATCCTTTCTAATAAATATGATCTCTCCCTTTTTGATTTGTATTTTAACTTGTCATTATCCTACTACTGGGCTTAGAAATTTTTTGAAATCAGAGACGATACCTAATTCCCCATAGTAACTAGCACAAGGCCTTGTATATTAGAGTAGTCACTTAATAACTATTTGTTGAGTAATTATTGACAAGCTTCTTAGTAAGTTCAGGCTTTATGCAGTAGATTTTTTTGTAAAAAATTTTTGTAAAATAATAACATTCACTAGTGGTTCTTGCTAGAAGTGAATCTCTTGCTCAGTAAATTAAAATATATGTTATTTATTTCTTTAATTTTTTTTATTGAAAACTTAAGAACCATCAATATCTGAATTCAGATTCCCAAATGAGAAACAAAACCTTACCTAAAACCCCTAACACAATTATATTTCACATTTTAAGAGAGAATTAAACAAATTAGTACTATTTTGCACTGTTTCCTTTCAGGTACAACCGAAGTTTGACTACCTTTTGATTTTCATTTGAATTGGATGTCATCATCTCTTTATATTTTAGTTCTTTGTGTTTTTTATGGCTATTTAAAGGTGAATTTGATAAGTCAATATTTCTTTTCCTAGGTTGCTACGTTTTACATATGGTCCTTCATTTCCCCCATTTAAAGTTCCTGATGAAGATGCCAGTCTTATCCCTCCTGAAATGGATAATGACTGCATTGCACAGACGTGGTTTCGTTTTTTACACATGTTAAGGTATTGTTTAAATGTTTCCCTTGTTTATGCATTATCTCTTCAGTGAGAGTCAAGTTTTCCTTTATATACTTAATAGTGCCTAATGCTATTGGGTAGCTAGGTGGCACAGTAGATAGTCATGAGGACAGGAGTTCGAATCTGGTCTCAGACAACTGATACTAGCTGTGTGACCCTGAGCAATTTACTTAACTCTGATTGTCTCACTTCCAGAGCCATCTCTAGTCATCTTGACTCATATCTGGCAACTGGATCCAGATGGCTCTGGAGGAGAAAGTGAGACTGGTGACTTAGCACAGTGCCCCCTTACTCAAATCCAATTCATGTGCTTATCATTGGCATCACCTCTCTGAGAAGAACAAAGGACAAACTATTAATGCTGTTCAGAATATATAATAGATGCCCAGTTTTTTTAATTGAACCAATTCAAAAAATAAGATAATTTCCTTTTGCATTTTATTGGATTCTTGAAAGTAAATCTGTATAGTTAAAAAAAATCTCTTTGGTATTTGTTATTTTCTCCTACATTCTTAGCATTTTTTCTAGGTGTTAGGTAGTTGTTTTCAACAAAAACATTGATAGTACAATGAAATGGGAAATCCTTTGGCCATTAGCTATAGGGCCACATTTTTCTCTATTCTAAGAGTAAGAAAATAAACTTACACAGAGTTGTTAGGACTAGAAGAGATATTAGAGATAATTTCATGTTATTTGCTATTTTGTAGATGAGGAAACTGAGTGCCAAAGAGGTAAATGGAGTTGATCGAGATGAAAGAATAGAGTAGCTCAGACTCCTTCAGTGGCTTCCTAGTGCTCTAGGGTAAAGTAGAAATACTTTAGTGGGCCATTTAAATATTTTACAATTTGGCTGCTTCCTGTCCTTATTTCATGTTATTCCTCTTCATGTGTTATCTATTCAATTATATTGGCCTATATGCTATTCCACCACAATCTGTTGCATAGTTCTGGTCCTTTAAACAGGCTATTCCCCTATGTCTAGAATTGAACCCCTTCTTCATTTCTTTTATACCTTTTAAGTTTTTCCTGATTTCTGCCCTCCCTCCACTCCTATTATTAATACTCTCTTCATCCTCAAATTGCTTTGTATTATATTCACTTGTGCATATATTATTTCCCTCAGTGGAATTTAAGTTTCCTAATTGCTAGAATTTTTTTCCATTTTGTCTTCTTTAACCCTTGCACAGGGCTTGTACATAGTAGGTCCTTAATGTTTAAGTTAAATACATTGAAAGTTGGAAGCCATTAAGCCATTAAATTCATTCCAAGCCAGTCTTGGAAGAGGACTAGAAAGGACAGGTGACATTTGACAGAGTAACTTAGTAACTGGACTGGTTATCTGTGATATATAAATATAATGGCTCTAAAACCAGATTCTTAAATTATATTTCACTTTATATTAACAAAGTTCTATTTATTAAGGGATTGTTGGTTTGGTAAAGTTAAACTTTTTCTCTTTTTTGATAGTAATCCCGTGGATTTGAGTAATCCAGCCATTATAAGCTCTACTCCCAAATTTCAGGAACAGTTCCTGAATGTGAGTGGAATGACACAAGAATTGAATCAATATCCCTGCCTTAAACATCTGCCTCATATATTTTTTCGTTCCATGCGTGGAATCAGCAGCTTGGTGGATGCATTCCTAGGTGAGTTTTGTATTTATTGGTAAGTAATTTGATCTAAGAATAAATATGCAAAATTTAAGATGTATTTTTCAGTCATAGAATCCACAGGACTAAAAAGTACTTTGAGGTCTTATAGTTCATTCTTTTGATTCAGGCAGTCTAGTTCAGTCGAATTTAATTTTTTTGAGATTAGGAGCTATTCTCTTCTATTTTTGTATCTCCAGAGTGCCACAGATCTTTTGGATCTGTAAACTCTCCCCTCAACTGTGCAGGATATAGCCCATACGTATATACCCTCCTACCTTGTGCAACTTTTTTCCTCTAGACTCCCATAAATCTTTCATTGGCTGCCTTCTTCTAGATCTCTTAATATTGTGTGGATATCAGTAGAGTAGGCAGTCTTTCCATAGTATATCTCTTTCTCCTTAGGGTTTTTGTTTGTTTGTTTGTTTGTTTGTTTTTTTTGCAAGGCAAGTGGGGTTAAGTGCCTTGCCCAAGTCCACATAGCTAGGTAATTTTTAAGTGTCTGAGGCCAGATTTGAACTCAGGTACTCCTGATCTAGGGCCAGTGCTCTATCCACTGCACCATCTAGCCACCCCATAGTATATCTCTTAATACATCACATACTACCTTCTTGTCATACAGCTTTATGATATATCTTTTACTTTGCTTCTCTTGCTCAGCTCCTAATTGATAAATCTGTTGCATTCTCTACATAGCTACCATTGCCTTTTTGGTGACTTATAATTTGAATTTTTTGGACAGTAGAAAAACTCTGATAGTAAAAGATAGGCCTTTGTTTTAGAGAGAAACAAGGAGTCATTCAAAGTGCTATTCAGTTCCCAAAGACAGTTTAGCCCATTTTACCCTTCTTGTTCAATTTTTGGGACCAGCTCTATGAATTTTCCTTTCAGCTTCATGTCAAAGTCTAGACAATAAGTATTCTTCATTTTTTCCCCAGGTCTTTTTTGTTTGTTTGCTTGTGAATCATCAGGCCAAACTTCTAGGTTTCTTTAGGGAGCCTCTACAGTGGTCTGAAACTTGTAATTAACACAACATCTGCAAACAGGCACAACAGAAAAACTTAACCATTCCTCATTTATTTAGACTTCCTATATATTTCAAGAAATTTTGCAAGATTTTGATATATTTATGGGAAATAGGTTGTTGAAGAAAAGACTTTCTGGCATATCCACCTAGCAAATTCTTTTTTTAACCCACAAAAAAATCAGATAATTTGATCTTATATTTTCTATACCATTTAGTCAGTTGAATGTTTATAATGATATAGTCTATAATGATAATAGCCTTTATAAAAAATCTGTCTGTTTCCTTCTCAAAATCATTGAAAATGCCCTCAGAGGTGAAGGAGTATATAGATTATCCTCAAAAAGAATAATTTCATTTCTTTGTAGAGATGTGAAGGTAAAAATATGAAACAAGTTACTGATATTTTTAAGCCCTGCTTTTGTTATGTAATAAAGATCTGAGATTTTTTCCCAAGACTCTGATCTGCTTTACTCTTTCAGATTTGTCTTGAGAATCTATTACATTTGCTTCTAATCAATCAGCTCAATATTTATTAAATATCTATTATGTACCAGTCACGTGGCTAGCAACTAAGAAAATAAATATGAAGAATGAAATAATTTTTGCTTGTAATGAACTGACATTCTAATGAATTGGACATTGAATTTTCTAACCTTAATTCCAGTGGGCCTTCTCTATATATTTGTATAATATATTCTCATCTTCTTTATTTTCTTGACTATTGTTTTTATTTCTTCATGCTAGTGATTGTAATATGAGATATTAATGTTATTACTTCACCATCTTTGATGTGGAGAAAAAAGTTGCAGATCTTTCCCCTTTATTTTTATTAGTCCTAGTCATCCTTACAGTTTTATCCTTAAAGACCCTTAAGGATATTTAGGTTTGGTTCAGTCTGTTGCCAAATTTTCTGTAAAGTCACTTCCCCATGTTTCTCCCCTCCACTGCTTCTTGCTTATTTTATGAGATGATACTTCTCAAAATGATATATCATCCTCCAGTTAGATTCTACTAATAAATTTATATTCTAATCCATTTTTGCCATTGATATATCTTTATTTGGTTCACCTTTGCTGGCCTCAGTGATTTTTTTTAAGACTCTTGTCCTTGTAGAAATTGATCTGTATTGGAATTTATCTAAACTCTCTTACAAAATAGTTGAAATGCCTTAAAAAAAATTAGTCACTGATTCAAGTTACTTACATGATCCAAATCGAACTCTCTTAAATAGAAATGAAGTCTTTTTTATCCTTAAATGTTTCTAGAGGACTCTTCTCAAATGACTATCATTGAAGGCTCTTATGATCTGCATACTTACATGATTTTTCCAAAAAAATAAATAGAAGTTGGGAATACATAAGACTTTCTGTGTTGTTTAGGAAAAGAGAATAACAGGAAAATTCTATTTCTCTGATTTTTTTTTAAAGATTTTTCAGGGCAATGGGGTTAAGTGGCTTGCCCAAGGCCACACAGCTAAGGTAATTAATTATTAAGTGTCTGAGGCCGGATTTGAACTCAGGTACTCCTGACTTCAAGGCCAGTGCTCTATCCACTGTGCCACCTAGCCACCCCAAAAATCCTATTTCTCACAAATCCTCTAAGATGAGTTAAAGTTTTGAAGGTTTATGTCAACAAAGCACAAGATTGAACAAGTTCTACTAAGCCAAAAAGAGTTCCGATGCAGGTTCAGTGATGGATAATCTGTAATTTGAGCACCAGGTTGATCAGACTCTAGCCCATTAGTAGAAGATTGACCAGCAAGGTCAATGCATGGCAGCTCATGAAACCTTTATTTAAATCATGGAAGGAGTTATATTCTTTAGCAATGCTGAGTTTATCTACCAGCATGAACTCATCAGTCTTTGAAGTGCTGAAGAATATTTTATTTTAAAAGCCCTGGGAAAATCAATGTAACATAGAAGAGAGAATGCTGGATGGGGAAATCAGGAGGTCTAAATTTAGTTCCCAGTTATTTTATTTACCTATATGTCCTTGAGCTAGTAATTCAGCCTCCCTAGCATTCAGTTTCCTTATTTTTAACATATTGGCAATGACTAGTTGAATAACCCTAAGGCCCCTTCCAGTGCTAAACCAATAATCTATAACCTAAGTTCTTGGAAAAAGAAAAAAAAAACTTGGCAGAGAATCAATTGATAGGTCCTATGTAATCAATAACTATGTAGGGGAAGAAGGAAAGTAGATAAAATCAAGCCTTTACTCTGGGAATAGAAATTAGAGATTTTCTTTTTCTTTGTTTTGTTTTTGCTTTTTGCAAGGCAGTGGGGTTAAGTGGTTTGCCTGAGGTCACACAGCTAGGTAATTATTAAGTGTCTGATACCAGATTTGAACTCAGGTCCTCCTGACTCCAGAGCTGTTACTTTATACAGTGTGCTACCTAGCTGCCCCGATTAGAGGGTTTTCTTAAGAAAAATTAAACAAAAGCTCCTATTCTCAGTACTGCAGCAACTAGGTTATGCAGTAGATAGATTGCTAGATTTGGAATCAAAAAGACTCATCTTTCTGTATTCAAATCTGCCCTTACTAGCTGTGTGACCCTGGGCAAGTTACTTAACCTTTTTTTGCCTCAGTTCCTCATCTGAGATAAGCTGCAAAAGGAAATATCAAACCATTCCACTATCTTTGTCAATAAAATACAACCACAAAAAGTTGGATATGACTAAAACGAACCTAAATAACAACATTCCCAGCATCAGTTTATCAGGACCAGTCTTGGATATAAACAGTCCTTAGTGCACAAAGTCCCACCTGAGATGACATTCTAGAAAATACCCCAACTTTAACCCATTGTAGTACTTCACATATTTTTGTCACAGATTTCTTTCTTACATTTCAGCTGTTACCCTAAAACTGTAACTTAGTTCCATTTTTCTATCCTTTTAATGGATTGTAGATTAAGAACCACAAGGGACCTTGGTGGTCACCTAGTTCAGTCCCATCATTTTATAAAATGAGCCCCAAAGGTTAGTAAGTAGTGGGAAGAATCAAGATTTAAACTTAAGTCTTTTGATTCCAAATCCAGAGCTACTCCACTGTACCATATCGCTGCTCAATATACTTTATGCATTTATAATTTTATTGAATCATTTCTTATCTTTCTAATTTTTCAACGTTTTAGCCTTCTTTATGTTTCTAAGAGAGTGATTTTGAGACAAGTTTCTGTACTCTGTTCATATTTTCAATGTTTTCATGTTTTCCAGCTCATCAAATCCATAGAAAAAGGGGATTTTTTTGAGATGTGGCTTCTTAAGTCTTTGCTCAGATTGGACTTTTTTCCCCTTAAGGACACTGTCTATTCCACTTTCTAGATCAGTTTTTGGATTGTTGCCTTTTCCCTGTTAATAATATAACCAACTTAATCATAACATCTAATTCAATGCAAAAAGCTTTATTAATTATCTGATACATGGAAGTCACTACACTAGGCACTATGGCTGCAAAGACAGAACCTAAACAGTTTGTGCCAGTAAGGAATTTATATCCACTGAGGGATATAATAAATATATAAGTAAAAACAAAATAATTTCAAGAAGAGAATTCACAGTAACTTAGGGGGAAGGGACAGCAGTAGGAAACATATAGGAAGTGATACCAGAGTTGTGCATCATTCTATGCCCCCATGGCTTCATTCACAATAAGGATTCTACAACCCATGGGTTAAGTGCGTTCAGAAATGAAGAACCATTTGTATGAAAGTATGGAGGCAGGAGATGGAATACGCAGTATGGGGAATAGCCAGACAGGCCAGTTGAACAGAGAAGGAGAGTTCAAACAGGGAACTATAAGAGTGCAAAGTTAGGTGGGAGTCATATTGCAAAGTTTTCTTTAAAAACTTACTTGTTTGTACTTTGTGTTAAAAGTAAGAGGGGACATTGGAGATTGGAGGGGTGGGCATTTGTGTTACAGAGAAGAGACTAAAAACAGGGAGATCATTGGGAGACTAGTTCAAGAGTCCTGGTAGGTATGACAAGGCTCTGAACTAGGGTGCTAGTTGTGTTAATATGGGAAGTCAAATATCTATAGGAGTTGTGAAGGGAGACTCTAAATGACTGGTTCACTGATTGGATAGAGGTATTTCCAGGATTGCAAACCTTTGAGACTAGATTAGAAAGATGATGGTGCAGGCTAGAGAAATAGAAGAGTTTGCTTTTGAGAAAAATATTATTTGGGTTTGAGATTCCTACTGGACAGCCAGAGATACATAGCAGGCAGTAATTAATGTGGGACTAGAATTGAGAAGAAACCCTGTAATTGCATATATACAAAGATAAAATATTATGATCTGGGAATCATCTTCATTGAGAATGTGGTCATTGAAGTGAAACTAAGATCATCAGGAGAAATATGAAGGAAGTGAAAAGAGAAGGGGACCTAGGGTTGAATCTTGGTGAATGCCCACACTTAGCAGTACAAAGAGAATGATTAAAAGAACAATCAGAGAAGAAGAAAGAAAACCAAAATATTAGTCACATACAGAAGAGAGGAGGAAGCTATGATTAAAAAAAATCATCAATATTGCTTTTAAAAATAATTAGAAAAAAGTTGAAAGACTGGTCAAGGTGAAAATCTCCTAAAGTAGCTTGTTAGGAATGGAAATAAGAACACAAACAGCCTTGGTGATCTTTATCTTTTTTTTTTGTTTGTTTGTTTCAGTTACATTTAAAACTTTTGTTGCAAATTAAAATAGTACCTTTTAATACTGTAAGATATATTCTTTGACAATCAATTCAATTGAATTTTCAAAAATTGTTATAAGTTCCTAGGGATATTAGCACATCAAATAACAAGAAAGTTTGAATATTTATATTTTCAAAGAAAGAATTTTCCTGGGGCGTCTAGGTGGTACAGTGGATAAAGCACCGGCCCTGGAGTCAGGAGTACCTGGGTTCAAATCCGGTCTCAGATACTTAACTAATTACCTAGCTGTGTGGCGTTGGGCAAGCCACTTAATCCCATTTGCCTTGCAAAAAAACAAAAAAAAAGAATTTTCCTATATATTTAGTTTATCATAGAAAATCACTAAATTTATTTTAGAATCCTAAGTTTAAACTATTTATTGTAAGTAAATGAAAAAGCATTTATTCAAAGCTTATTATAGACTAAACCCTATGGGCTAAACTACTCCTTGCTCTTAAAATACTAATAGGGGACACAATAAATATAGGAGATTGGAGAACATAGAGAGATTTTGGTTCAGCAAATTTCAGGGATTGTAAATGAAAGGACATAGAATGCTGCACTCTTTCCAGGAGAAATATTAGTGTTGATTTGATTATGGATCTAAAACAGAACAGGAGAATGAAGAACCCAAAAAGACCCAAGTCAAGATAGAAGGAGCTGTTAGGCAAGAGGGTCAAGTTACTGGTCCCAGTAGCAAGGGTGAGGGTAATGGTAGGAAGTGAATATTTTGTTGGTATAAAAACCTTGAATTTTGGGTGGGGAAGATGTTTATGATAATGGTCCTGTTGAACTATGACCATTTTTTCTCTTTACTGTGTTTTTATGCTTTAGGTATTTCTCGACCTAGATGTGACAGTGCTCCCCCAACACCAGTGAACAGGTTAAACATGCCCCAAAGCACGGCCAGCAGCACAACTCCCCCTCATAATCGAAGGCATCGAACGGTTACTGTGAATAAGGCAACCGTGAAGGCTAGCACAGTAAGATCTCTGATTATCATCAGAGTTCCATTTTCCACCTTACGTTTTAAGCATCTGGTCTTGCATTGGGCCTCTTCTTTGTCTTAAACCTTTCCTGCGGGTGGGGGGTCCTCTTGTCCTTCCACTAGGCTAGCATTGGTCATACCTCTAAAGTCCAGCAGCAGACGTCTTCCACTTCTCCACTGTCTAGTCCCAACCAGACTAGCTCAGAGCCTCGACCACTGCCTGCCCCAAGAAGGCCAAAAGTGAACAGCATCTTGAATCTCTTTGGATCATGGTTATTTGATGCAGCATTTGTTCATTGTAAACTTCATAATGGGCTAAACAGAGACAGCAGCATGACTGGTAAATATTGCTCAACAAATACATATATTTTTCTTTTCTTTTTCTGACTTTTCCTACCTGCAAGATTAACACATACCTAAAAAAATTCTTTCTAACAAAGCAGTGTGTTATGGTTAACCCCTTCCAGCTGAACTGCCACTTACTACCTGTGTGATCTTGGGCAAATCCCTTCCCCTCTGGGCTTCAGTTTCCTCTTTTGTAAAATGAGGAGGTTGGACCAGAGAGTCTCTAAGGTCCCATCCAGCTTTAAATCCTATGAATTCAACCAACTGAAATTGGAGTTTTTGCCACCAGCCCATTGTAGGTATGTTTTGTTGGGTTTGGGCTTCACTTTCTCTCTCTTTCTCTTTTTTTTTTATATTAGTCAATTTTGATTGACTCAAAATTAGTGTTATTTTATTTCCTGGCAGTCCCCTTCATGTTAGCCAGGAAATTAACACAATTCAAAGAATAACTTTTTGACTTAAGAATTTGACTTAGTTGGTGTGTTTCTTAGCTACAGGCATACCCCAGAAAGCATTGCCTAAAACAATACCATTTCACAGTAACAACAATAATTTATGACTTTCCATGCCCTCCCAAACACCTCTGTGTTGTTCCCATATGGATGCTGCCCAAACTAGTGGCTCTGACTTCTGCTTCCTTCCTCCTTCTCCTCTGCCACATCAGCATTCCCCATTTTTGCTTTATTTCTGCTCAGTTATGACCTATGGACTGTCTCTTATAATGGTATTTTGCTGTCATTGTGTTTCTGTATAGTAGATCATGAGTTGGGGTATGCCTGTGGTAAAATGACAGTAAAATTGTACACACAAAAACTGGAAAATAGCATAGCAATTTCTTTTTTGTGAAACTAGTGATTTGACTTTAGTCTATGAAAGCATGACTGATTTTGGTGAAATATAAAAATGTCAGTGTACCTCTTTCAGGACATCATTTTAAAATACAGTTTGATGGAATGATAATTTTATTTAATCATACTCTATTAAGAGTGATTTTGAGGATTCAGCCATAGTATCAATATCCAGGTTTGCCATTATAAAACTAAAGCAGTTAGAGACAAAATCCTAGTCTGTTTGTTACCTTGCCCAGAGATACTAATGGTTTCTTTTTTAAAATTATATATTGAATATTTGTAGGCCCTGTATTTGTGGATCAGCCATAATTTACTATTTTACAAAAAAGTTCTTTGGAGTAATTAATATTAACATTACTCTAGAGAATTTCAGAGAAAAAAAATCTCCCATTTCATTAACTATATTCTAAGGTCATGTTTTCATCACATGCCAACAGAATATAACAAATAATTAACATAATTTATTTCAAAATGAAGACCAAACTGTAAACCAGGACTATCCAACCTAACTTTTCAAAGTTTTATTGAAACAATAGATTATATTTTGATTTACCAGTTCAGTAAGAGCTCTGTGGTAGCTCAGCTTCATTCACTAAAGCATTTAGTAAACCCACAGGCGACTGTATAAAGTCACCCTGAAGGTTACATGTGACTGACTTGGATAGCCCTGATGTAAATAATCAAAATGCAAATAATCTTAAGGTCAGAGAAAGTATAAATATAAAGAAATTATCCTCACAAGTATAGGTGGATGAGATTAGGAGTACTTAATAGTAATTCCTAGTTATATACTAACATATTAAAATTAATGTTTCTGGTTTCTGCTATTTGACTTTAAATTGATGTTCTCTATAATCTTATTTCAAGAGAAGTCTAACATTTCTAAGTTCATAATATTTTTCTTTTGTAAGAACAAATGTGAATGTTGTTAAGAATTGCAAATAGAAATATTTAATAATAAGTATGTGGAAATTGTTGAGAAACAACTTTGAAAAAAAGAATTAACATCTGGGAGTGACATTTTCTAGAAAGAGCATTTACTTTTTATTCAAAGTTCTTCCAAGACACATTGACATTTAAACAATTCTTTGTTTTGAGGTCAGACGTGTCTTTCAAAACTAATTTTAACATTTTTACCAAAGTATGTCTTTGTTTTTCTTTTTTTTCCAAAAGTTGATTTCAGACATTTTACAGTTGACACTATACTCCCCAGTTCCAGAGGATCTTCAACTTCATTTCTCTGTGGTGTAGGGTTTATGTGAATCTTTTTACTCTCTAAATAGTCATGTTTCTGTGTATCCATATTAATGATAATCTTTCCATCAGAAGACATTTGTACTGAAAACAGAATAAGATGTGTGTTCAGCACAACTTTTTCTAATAGTCATGGTTTTTTCATGACAGATTGAGACCAACTTTCATTCTTCATTCAGGAACTTAAAGAATTTTTTCTATTACATGCTTTAGACAGAATTAACAGTATAGTGAGGGCTATAAAATAATTGAGTTATTGTAAATAGGTAAAGAAATCAAATTCTATTTAGTTTGTGGAGATAAAACAGGAAATTGGTCTCTAGAAGCTACTGTTTTCATTCATTTTGTGAGTACTGGCTGATCATAAAAGATTCTATTACACAGCTCACCTCAACTTTTAAATGCCTGTTCCTTTGACCTATTAGTTTTAGACTAAACTTATAGCATACTATGCCTCATTAAAGTGACATTGAGCTGGGAAGGGTTAATGAATTCAAATTTTAATGCACGTTGACACGAGCAGATCAAAGCCTCAACTATTTGTAAATATATAATTTTCTTCGTTCATTATTTTGCATGATACAAAATCATAATTTTGGACCTGAATGCCAGTTTCCTATGTGTTTGAACTAGCTTGCTGTATCATAAAGCTTTTAATCTAATTTTTTAAAAAGCTAAAAGCTTCTTAACTATAATAAAATTTCACCATCTTTAAAGTATTTTATAACTACTGCTGTCCTTTGATTTGTTTCCATTTATTTCTATTATCTTGCAGCATCTTTTATCCAAATTCTTCTTTCTTATAAATCTTGTAAGTAGGAACCAGTAGCTTTTCCTTAATTGCAATCATGTTTTTTATTTTGTTCATAACTCCATTTTTTATTTGATTGTCATTGTCATTGTCTCTTGTAGCTTTTGCATTTGGGAAGGAAAATAATTTTTTCTGTTTTGAATGGGGAAGATTGTTGGCAAAAGCAAAAATTAATCTGCCTGAATCAATCCCATTATTTCTGTACACTAGTCTGGTCATGTCATAAATTTCAGGACTTTGCACTAACTGTGTTTTGGCTTTTTTGTTTTTTTTAAGCTTTAAGCTTACTTTTACAGACCTAGTGTTTTGATTTGTATGCATTCTGCATGTAGTGTTTTCTAAGTATATTATGCTAAATAACTTATTCAGGACCAAAATGGCTCATGGGAAGTTGCATAAAGATTAATGCTTTGCTTACATATTCCATTGAATATTTCATATATATATATATGCCAAATAATTTATATTATTTTGTAAAGATCTAAAAAGATGTTTTTTGATGATTTTAATAAAATATTAAATCAGATTTTTTCATTAAAAAATAAAAACAACTTTCAAAGGGCTTCTGTTTCAGTGACCTCCATCCTCCCCACAACCTCCAACAATGGGCAAGATACTCTCTCTCTTTTTCTTGTTGTCTAGTTACAATTCCAACTTCCTTTTTATACCCCCAGCCTGAATTTAGATTTAGTTTTCACCCATGATGGTTGAAAATGATATTCATTTTACTTGGTTGGGAGAAGATTTTGTTTGTGCTTTATAGTAAGGAGAAAATTTTATTTCTCTCCCTCCACCAATACTGGCCTATTGTAGCCCGTATGGATTCTTACATTGAAGATTGTTGTTAGGAAAATAACAAGTTTTACTAGCTAATTTTTTCCGTCGCTTAAAAAAACCTCTCTAGGAAAAGAAATGGAAATTAATAAACAAAAATACCCTAGTTTGCATCATATATCTATACACATATATAGATATATGCACAATTTTAAGTGTAATATGTTCAGTTGAAAAATGCTTCTTATAGTGTTTATTAAAATTTGTAGAACCACTCTGATTTTTCTGCTGTCCATTCTTAGAGAAGAATTCAAATAGCCCTTTATTCTTAAATTTTATAAATAGTTGCTAAACAGAAGCATTATTGATCTATTTGTAGTTTTTAAAATATTTACCAAATTGGATCTTTGTGTCCAGGATCCCATGAGCCTATTTGGCATATTGACTAATACAATAAAGTCCTCCTTTTTCTTTCCTCAGCTATAACGACACAAGCTAGTGTGGAGTTTCGCCGGAAAGGGTCACAAATGTCCACAGATACCATGGCTTCCAATCTCATGTTCGATGCAAGTGAATTTCCTGATAACTATGAAGCAGGACGAGCTGAAGCTTGTGGGACGCTGTGTAGGATTTTTTGTAGCAAGAAGACTGGAGAAGAGATTCTGCCAGCTTATTTATCCAGGTCTAAGACTTTATTCTAATTTTTCTATTATTACAATTTAAGTTTTAAAAAAATGTATGATTCAATAGATTGATCAAACAAGTAAAAAATGATCTAAAAACTTGTAAAGGCCTTTAAGTAATTGTGATAACTCTCTTTCTTGGGCCTTGGTGATAACAGTTATTCTGCCCATTAGAATTCCTTAGGAGTGCTTGTCCAACAGAGAATATATATTGCCTTCCAGGCCCTTTGAGATGGTTATTTTCCTTTTTAGATAAGATCAAAGGAAACCCATTTCCTTTCTTGTCCAGTACCTCACAGAGAGCCCTTGAACATATGATATTCCAGATAGTGATACTATATAGTGCAGAAGAGAATCTTATCCCTCATTCTTATTTCCTGTGAGGAAAAGACTACATTCTGAGAGAAGCTTGTGCACATATATAAATTCCCAATATCTGTCCTTTACACTGTAATTGAATGTAAGCCCCTGCCATGGAATTGTGCTTTTTTAAAAGCCTCTGTCTCCCAACTTTCTTCCATTCTAACTTAGGTCAGCATAGTTCTTTTTATTACTTGCCCTTTACTTAACTCTTCTTCCTTCCTTTATTACCAGAAGCTCTCAGTGCTTTCCAACTGTGCTTATGACATTTTCTAAAGCCTTTATTCATTCTTTCAATGTCTATCAAAAGCCTACTTCATGCAGTTCACTGTGCTAAGTTATGGAGGATACTCATGTATCTTATAGTTTGATGATTGCCAGGATCTCCTAAATCTATTTTCGACCCACCAAAAGGCCCAAGGATGACCATGCAGGCAGATAAACTGATTCTTGCTATGTACATCACCATCAGATTCATTAGAGTACCTTTGTACTTGTGGAATTTGGTTATATAAGGCTTAAAATGAATTATTGGAATGGTTCCTATTCTATCTTGTCTAGGGAAAATGTATAAGATGGACTAAGACAAATAAAGAAAAATTTCATTCCATAACATAAAGGAGGAAAGGCATCTATTAAAGTCTGTTAGGGCTTAATTTTGGTGTGGAGGTGACCCTGCATTTTCAAGGACTGTACTAATAAACTACAAGCTTGAAAAGCTTCATGTATGAACCCAGTGATGGATTGTCTGTCTCCTGAAGACACCCTAGATTAATTGGAAAAACTAGAAAGTCATGAATTTTCCCACCCAGCAATTCTCTTAACTCACTATAAATTATCAGTATCTTAGTAGCCAGGGGGAAAAACAAACAAACACTAATGTAATCTTGGTCTGAATCTAGAGATATAATGTCCAAAACTTGGGAAATGATAGTCCTATCATTACCCTTATCCAACCACATCGGAAGTATTATTTTCAATTCGGGGGGGGGGGGGCACATTTAAGAAGCTGTTAGGGCAGCTTGGTGTTGCAGTAGATAGAGTACCAGCCCTGGTGTCAGGAATACATGAGTTCAAATCCATCCTCAGACATTTAATAATTGCCTAACTGTATGACCTTGGGCAAGTCACTTGACCCCCCCCTTGCCTTGCAAAAAAAAAGATGTTGGTTAGCTGGAGAGCATCCAGAGAAGATTAGTAGTTAGAATAATAAAAGACTTTGAGATTATACCATTTGAAAAGAACTAGAAATTTTTAGCCAAATCTAAAGTAGAGATTTTTTTTTTGCTTGAAAAAAATTTTAGTCAAATGAGGGGCAATGTTTTGAAAATATTTAATAAAGAGCTGTGACATGGAAAAGAAATGAGATGTTTCTGCTTAGCTCCAACAGGTAAATGGGGAGCAATATGTAGACATATCACAAACATGATTTTGGCTCTTTATAGAATTAAGGTTTTCCACAAGAGACATGGAACTAGTTTAGAAGGTAGAAAGTCTGGAGGACCACTTGCTAAATTTATTCTAGAAGAATTCTGCCTCCTGAGGTCTTATCTAGCTCTGAGATTGTGTGATTCCATGATTATCTTCTAATGTTAATGGGATTGTAATCTAGTTAGTAAAGGGAATACCTACATAGATGGATCACAGATTTTGAAATACTGACCTAAGTGAAGTAGTAATCATAGAGTCAGAAATTTTGCTTAAGCATGTTGAGGCAAAGAAGAAATTATTCTTTTAGTCATTCAGAGATTTCTTCATGGAGGAAATATGATTTTAATGAATTTGAATGATTGAAAGAAAAATACTGCATGAGCTAGTACAAAAGTACAAAAGAAGGTACTTTTAGGTGCAATCTAAGAAACTCATGAGATGGGAATAGCTTAGGGACCAGCATAGTCTCACATGTCTAGTAGCAGGTTTTATGTGCAAGTAAAAAGCTGTTAAATAGCCTACTTCAGCTCTGGGGTTTTAGGGGGATGGAGGGGTTTCTAAGAAGTGCTCTTATCTATTTTTGCATCATGCACCTCTTTGGTAATTTGGTAAAACTTCTGATCTCATAATGTTTTAAAATAATTGAAATAATAAATTTGTTAAGAGCTTAAATAAAATAAAAATAAAGATGTGATTTTTTTTTTCTGTCCAAATTCATAGCCCCATGAAACCCTTTGGGTTGGTGAACTCTAAAGATTAAGACACCATCACCTTGGGTTGAATGGAACTATTTGTCTTTTAAATATGAAAAAAAAGCAAGTAGTTTTTCTTATTAAAGCTTTACAGAGTGCTGAAAATTTTGTAATATCAAAAATAAAGGTATTTTTCAGAACTATTACATTTATTGATAATCATTGGAACTGCTTTTTGATCCTTTGAACTTTAGTAAATCTTACTTTGGAGAAGCTCTAACAGATTTGGTCAATCTTCATTAAAAACAGATAACTAACAGACTTGCCACTTTGTAATTTTAAATGGAATCTTTTGCTTAAGATGGATATAATGAAAAGGAGGAATGTACTTCTAATTGACTGCTGAAAATTAATATTATCTAATAATGATTAATGGAAGGTAGTACAGGATATTTAAAATCTTTCTCTTGCTTTCCTAGATTTTACATGCTTTTAATTCAAGGTTTGCAGATAACTGATTATGTATGCCACCCTGTCTTGGCCAGCATTATTCTAAACTCACCTTATTTATTCTGCTGTGACCTGAAAGGGATTGATGTTGTGGTTCCTTACTTTATTTCAGCTCTTGAAACTATATTGCCTGATAGGTAAGTCACGTTTTTTATGCTGTTGCAGCACGTAGGTTTGCTTTCAGTCAGATTTTGCCATTGCATTCCTATTTTAATTTCCTCATTGTCTGACCCAACTCATTTATCAAGGCACTCAGTAACTGAAAATACTCCAGTACCATCTGAAGGCTGTCATGTTGTGTAGTTCTGTTCTATGCATGAAGTCCCTTTATGCTAGTTTTTATTATCTTTTTTGTTTTTTATGTAATTTTCATATCTAAATGATCCCTCCTCCCCTTCTCTCCCTTGGGAAGCCATCTTTTAGAATAAAGAAGAAAAAATGCATTTCAACAAAACCAATGTGTTAATTCAATCTGACAGTATATGATGATACATTCAATGCCTGTATTCTCTCTTTGTGTTGTCAGGTGAACTGTTAAGTTAGTGTGGTCTGTCCTGAAAATGTGGGAGAAAGTTAGGTCAGATCTCTTATACTTTGTTTCTTCCTTAAGGATATGTTTTCTCTCTCATCACGTTCAACTTAGATCAGTGTATACCATGGAAACAATGTAAAGACTAACAACAGACTGCCTTTTGTGAGGGGTGAGGGGAGGGAAGCAAGATTGGGGGGGGGTTGTAAAATTCAAAATAAATAAAATCTTTCTTTAGAAAGATTAGATCTGCAGATGAGGGGAGAATGTGATGGAGTAGAAAGGTCACTAAATTTGGAGTCAAAGACCTAAGTCTGTGTCCCAGTATTGCTTCTTATTATTAGATTGAATATGTCATGGAGCCTCATAGTCTCCATTTTTCTCATTTGTACAAATGTTGGGAGTTCGAATAGAGGATCTCTAAGGTGTATTTCAACTCTTACTCTCCATCTTGGGATTTTGGTATAACATACTTAGGAAGAGGCTTCATCTCTTCAAGTTTTTTCAAATAAAGTAAAAACATTCTAATATTGTTTAAAAATTGCTTAGTTTAGGAATTCACAAAACATAACAATCCCAACCTCAGAAAAATATTATTTATAATATCTATTTATATATAATTATATAACATAATATATGATAATAATATAATTTTATATAATATATATAATTTATAAGGTTAAAAACAGAATTGTAAAACTCAGAAGGAAGGAAACAAGCTTTTAATGAGCACCTATTATGTGTCAGACACTGTGCTAAAGTGCTTTACAAATATTACGTCATTTGGTCCATTTCAGATTTACTGAGCCATTTGTTTATTTTTTTCTTTTAAATTTTTTAAATTATTAACAACCTGAAAAATATTTACATTAATATATCCCATACAAAGAACAGAAAACTATATATGAAATTTGTTTTACTATATATAATTTGTTTTGTTCTTAAAACTATATTGTATATTTAACACTGCCCTACTTACTTTTTGTCACTTCTGAAATTCCTTCTGCTCATCTTCTAAGCTGTTTACTATTTTATCCATTTGCAGGGAACTCTCAAAATTCAAAACTTATGTAAACCCAACAGAGCTAAGAAGAGCCTCTATTAATATCCTACTTTCCTTGTTACCACTCCCTCATCATTTTGGCAATGTCAAATCTGAGGTAATATTTTATTTAGAGTTCCTTGTGCCCCCTTGCTTGTGTGCTAATTCAGTTCTAAGTAGTTTTAAAACGTGGATGGAAATATTTTTTCTGTTTTCCGAGTGTCAGTGATTGACTTATAATGATTTAAGAGTAACATTCCCTTTTCTCAGACTGCCATCACTGCTTACTGACATTTGTTCTTATGCTAAGATGTAGATTACTTATGTTTTCATGGCCTAGCAGAGTGCAGAATCTGGAAGTGATAAGATTGGAAGCCACAGTTGCAGGCAGATCCTTTCTTCTCCCTCTAGAGCAGCTCTATTTTTTTGAGTTCATTATTCAGGATAGTTAATGTTCAATGTTATTTATTTTTTCTCTAGGTTGTTCTGGAAGGAAAGTTTAGTAATGACGACAGCTCTTCATATGATAAACCAATAACTTTTCTCTCACTGAAATTGAGGCTTGTGAATATACTAATAGGTGCCTTGCAAACTGAAACGGACCCCAACAACACTCAGATGATATTAGGTTTGTGTTCATACTTCTTGTATAAGTTAAAAACTCAGGCAGTACTGACTATGGGCATATCATAAAGGCAAGGCAAGGCTGGCTGATGTGGCATAAGCTGAATGACAGCAATAGTTATTCTGATCCTATATTTAGGTTAGGTGGTAAGACTTAAATCTGGAAGTATAAATTTAAATTCTACAAAAATTTATTAAACATTAACTATATTCAGAGTATTAGGCAGGGTTGCATCATGGCTAGAGAGTTAGCCTTGGAGTTAGAAAACCCTGACTTTAAGTCCTACCTCTGACAAATACCAGTTGTGGTACTATGGGCCAGTAGCTTAACTCTTAAAACTATAAATTTAAGATAAGTTACTATTCTACATTGGTAGAATAAATTTGTATACTGGGATTTCTAAATTACAATACCGTACCCTCCAAAAATGTTCATAGTACTATTCAAAGTTTGTAGTCTAGTAGAGAAAAGCTACATATACACTTACTATTTTGCTATCTATTTTTTAATGAGTTTTTTTGTATAAGAGATTCAAGGAAAGGAAACTCTTTGGTGGGAGAGGGCTAAATAAGATTTTATGGAAGAAATTATATTTAATCTATGCTCTAAAAGATAGGTAGGCTTTCCACAGGCAACAAAGAAAAGGAGAATATTCTCGCATAGGAAATAGTGTGAACAAAGGCACAATTTGGAACATTCAAGAAAACTTTTGTAATCTGGCTAGAAATAGAGTCCAGTTGGGGAGAAAGCATGAGCAGGATTGGAAAGCGGTGGCAGAATTGAGAAGGACCTTATGCGAGAGACCAAGGAATGTGAAGTTTCCTTAAAGGTAGTAAGATTTTAAACCAAAGTGTGTCATGTCCAGATTCATTCATGAAATAAAATTCTATTCTTACAGTGGTATGTGGGATGGATCAGTTTAAGGCAAGGTGTAAATAGAAAGATCTTAGTCCAGGTGGGCAGTAAGAAAGCTTTTTAACGTAACATGACAGTGAAATCAGAGAAGGAAGGACAGAATTTAGTGAGATTAATGAGGTAATCCATGGGATTTTGGTGATAAAATGGAAATAAATGTAGGTCAGAGAGTGCTAAGATTTAGAATATAGAAAACTTCCAGTGCCATTGACAGAAATAGATTAGGAGGCAGAGGAGGTAGGGGGAACTTTTTTCATATGACCCTTTATGCTCCTGTTCATTCTGACATGCTTTGGAGTATTTCCTTGGTCACTTTTTTGTTTTTTTCCTACTTCTCTGCTTTTTTTGCCTTTGTAATATAAAGATTGCTTCAGAACATTGTTATTACTCCCTTTTTTTCTGCCACCATTTCTTCTTTGCTCCTTCTTTAGTCCAGTAGTTAGTCCTGGAACCAAAGGGCAAGGGTAACTCATCTCAGATGGGTTCAGCTTTCCCTGGAGTTGTGTCTCATTCAGTCCCTTGCTTCTTTAAGGATGGGTTCATGTGTCTTCAGAAGCTGCTTTAAAGTTGAGTTCTAGCTCTGTTTTCTGGCCTCTTAAACTTGTAGCATGGTTGGTTAACAGTAAGTTTAGAGTCCCTATTCCTTCACTCAGAGTTCCACCTTACACACCTACTCAGCTCTAGAAGCTTCTTTCAGACTTGTTGATGTTTTGTTTTGTTTTAGGAATTCATGGAAACAGTCACTAGAATTGGAACCTTAGAGATTAAATTAGTCCAAACAGTTTTGCCCCTCAACTTCTATTTACATTATCCCTACTATAGTTATTCAGCCTTAGCATACCTTTAGTAATGGGGAAGTCACTACTTTGTTGAAGTATCACCCTTTCTGTTACACACATTTCCTGTTTTCTTAGAAACATAGAGAATAAATCTAATTCCTTTTTCACTTAATTGCCCTTCAGGCTATATGGGGCAGTGTGGTATCACAGAAAGAATGTAGTTTTTAAAGTGCATATTAAAATTGAGAAAGACTTATGCCCTAAACCCTGAGCTTCAGATATAGATAATAAAGAAGTAGAGTAACTTAAGTCACTTCTTTAAGAATTGGGATTGTAGTGGTATTTTTGTCCCCAGTTTTTGCTATATTATTGAAATATTTAAAAGTAATGCTAAGTTATCTTTAAAATATAGCTTCAATGCAGTTTGACCTTAAAAATCATACATGCTCAAATGTTTCTGAACTAATATTTATTCTGTTAATAATCTTAATATAAAATTTGAACCATTAAATTCTCATTATTTTTAGTGAATTCTGGAATACATGTACTATTTGATTATATCTTTTTCCTAGTCTTTCTAGTAATAGTCAATCAAAATTTTAGTTTTTAAGAAATGTTCTTCATAATCTTCAGCAAAAACAAAATTCATATGTCTGTAACAGATCCTGTTCAATTTTCCTAAGTAAAATTTTATCCATTTTGATATTTAAAAAACTCTTGTACATAAAGTACTTTCTTTTTTATAGGTGCAATGTTAAATATTGTTCAAGATTCAGCACTTTTAGAAGCCAATGGCTCTCAGATGGAAATGGTAAGAAGCATTAATACCTTTGTGCCTGGTATTTTGTTTTTCCAGCTATAGGCAACAGTAATTTTTATTGATCATTTTTTTTCAGGTTTTTGAGTTCTACATTTTTCTCCCTCCCTTTCCTTCCCCCCATCCCTCTGACAGAAAACAATCTGATATAGTCTCTATTTTTATAATCATGCTAACCATAGAACAATGTTGAACATGCTTTGAGAGAAGAATAAGATCCAGAGGGGAAAAAGAAAACATTAGAGAGAAAAAAAATGATCTAATACAAGACAGTTTTAAAAATTGAAGATAATAAACTTTAGTCTTCATTTAAACTCCACATTTCCTTCCGAATACAGATGGTATTTTCCATCACAAGTCTTTTAAAATTGTCTTTGATTATTTTACTGCTGAAATGAACAAGTCCCTCATAGTTTTTCATTGCCCTATGCTGTTGTTAATGTGTATAATGTTCTTCTTGTTTTACTCATTTCCCTCAACACCAGGTAATGCAATTCTTTCAAGGCTTTTCTGGAGTCCCATCCCTCATGATTTCTTTTGTTTTGTTTTGTTTTGTTTTTTGCAAGGCAAATAGGGTTAAGTGACTTGCCCAAGGCCACACAGCTAGGTAATTATTAAGTGTCTGAGACAGGATTTGAACTCAGGTACTCCTGACTCCAGGGTTGGTTCTTTATCCAATGCGCCACCTAGCCTCCCCCCCCCTTTTTTTTTGGTTCCTTCATGATTTCTTAAAGAACCAATAGTGTGGGGCTAGGTGGCATAGTGGATAAAGCACCAGCATGAGTACCTGGGTTCAAATCCAGTCTCAGACACTTAATAATTACCTAGCTGTGTGGCCTTGGGCAAGCCACTTAACCCCATTTGCCTTGCAAAAACTTTAAAAAAAAAAAGAACCAATAATGTTCCATCACACACATATACCCAGAATTTATTCACCCACTCCCTAATTGATGGACATCCCCTCAATTTTCAATTCTCTGCCACTATAAAAAGAGCTGTGATAAATATTTTTATATGTCAGGGAATTTTACCCTTTTTCATGATCTCTTCAGGATACAGACCCAGCAGTGGTATTGCTGGATCAATACCTGGTATTTTGTCAGAGAATTTCTTTCTTTCTTTGTTGTTTTTTTTTTGTTGTTGTTGTTTTTGCAAGGCAATGGGGCTAAGTGGCTTGCCCAAGGCCACACAGCTAGGTAATTAAGTGTCTGAGGCTGGATTTAAACTCAGTTACTCCTGACTCCAGGGCTGGTGCTCTATCCAGTACGCCACCCAGCTGCCCCTCAGAGAATTTATTTCATAAAATGTGTTCTGTTGTGATTTTTAAGACACATTTGGATTTTTGAAAACTGTGTTTCAATTGGTAAAGTAAAGGCTTGTTTTTTTACTTTGTTTTAAAATCAACCATTATAAAATATAATGCCTTACACAGAGGCTTCTTTTATGACCTGCTTAATAGCTCGCCATGACATTGTTTTGCTAAGCTAATTATTATACATTCTTTAAAAATGAAATATCATTCATATCTTATCCCTTGACTAACAGTCATTCCAGAAGATGATCTCATGAAAATGCTGGTGTTCATCTTTGTTAAGGACATTGGTAGTGATAGTTTAAAAACCCTTGCCTTATATTGAATTATTTATTTAGAGCCGAACCTCAGAGGTATCAAGTCTGATATTCTCATTGTACTGTTGAGGTCTAAGAAAAGTTGTGACATGGTTACATCACACTAGCTAATCGATGGCAGAACCAGCATTTGAAGCTCAATATCTCTGATTGTGTATCTAGTGTAATTTCTATGACATCACCTTAGTTAAAACAGGAAAAGCTTGAACTGACTATCAGGAGTCAGTCTTACCCTACTTACATTCTCCCTTCATTCCTTGCACCCAATTTATGACTATAAATAAGGTAAATGAGATCTACTATGTCAATAGGCAAGTTTTTTTGTTCCTGTCAAGTTAGTAAAAATAGTCTGATGTTGTTTACCTTCTTATTCATAAATTTCATGTTATTACCTCCAGCTATCAGTGGTTATGATATTTCTATATTTAAATCATCTTTAATTTGTCTAGAATGGTGAAGAAAACCTGAAAAGTCATAGTCGAACTAATAGTGGCATTAGTTCAGCAAGTGGAGGAAGCACAGAGCCTACCACCCCAGACAGTGAAAGACCTGCCCAGGCTCTTCTAAGAGATTATGGTAAGTTGAATATTTCTTTGATATTTTAAAGGATTCTAAGAATAATGTTGCTTTTGGAAATTTTATATAGTAATTTTTTTGGCTAATTCTTACATATTTGAACGTAACTGGGAGAACATTACTAGTCCTCTAGATTTTTTTTAATTTTTTTTTCCTTCTCTAAATGTTAAAGTATTTTGAATTCAGCTGCATTGTTTTATATTTAATGTATTCATTTATATTACTTTCAATTACTACACCACTCTGAAAATATTCTCATGTTTAAAATCATTTATATAGTACAGTATAAGGTTAGGAAATTATTTAATTCATGAATATAAAATATGACACTTGTCAATCCCCTGCTCAATAAAGCCTTTTACTGAATCTTGACTTAAGAGTATTGTTTTTGATGGGTTTTGTAACTTTGTGTGCTTTTAAGTATTTTATGTAAAGAGATGCTGCATTTACAAATTGGACATTAATCCAAGGTCATATTATTTACTTAATTATGAAGTTAGCATCTATTTATTTAGAATTAAACCAAATGTATTTCTGACCTAAACTCAAGTTCCAATAAACCAACCTTGGGTGTGTCATTTATAAAAATCTCTGTGTTATTTAAATGCACATTTGATTAATAGATTTCACTAATATGTGTTCTTTAAAGTAATTCTTACACTATTCATTATACATATACATGGGTTACCCTAGCAATCAATAAGGTAATATTTAAGTGAATATAAACATGATTTTGATATTGAAGCAGTTTTTTTTTACTATATGTGTCCCAGTAGGCATGTGTGAAGTGACTAGTCTGTTTCAGCATTTTGATGAACTGTTAGTAAGTTCTGCTTGTAATGTTGCAAAAAGTTTCGCTAAGAAATCCAGATTTGTGTTAGTGTGCTGCATATATGTCTCTCTTTAATGACCATTCCTTTTTCTGTTGTCACTGCCCTCTTCCCAATAGGACTGACAGGTATAATGTCCCACAAGTTTCATTTATGAATTCAATTTCATAGTCTCCTAATTTTGCATTATCAAAATAGTGCTTTCTTTTACTTTTAGAATTGGCAGTCTAAAAAGGGGGTTGGGAATGTTCATTTTCTTACATTTAGGAATAGAGTTCTGGATAGTAAAATTTTAAAAATTAGCTAAGGGTTATTGCATGTAATATTTTATGTAAAGGTTAAACCTTAAAGGCAATGGGTAATAACTGCCAAAGGTTATTTCCACTATATGTGGATGAACTAAAAGCTTAAATTCCATAGTTCAATACACAAAGGATCACAAAAAAATTTGCTGGAAAAGTCTATGACAGTTTTCATTATACTTTTTAAAAATGAAACAAAAACTTGCTAGTTAATATTTTAAGGTTCAAAGTTTTTCTAAAGAATATTTAAATAACAAATTTCCACTTAGATGAAATTGATAGAATTTTGCTTTGATTTTAGAAGCTGTGGTTTGCTGATTAATCAGCCTACATGTAAATGGCTAAATTCATTGTCCAGGTGCTTATTGTGGCTGCTTTGGTTTGTGCATAAGGGAATGCTTTGCTTATTGTTACTAATACTTAGTTGTTTTCCCTCCCTGTGGTATGTGGCATTGGGGTTATATCCTAGCTCTTAATACAGATACAGCTGCTGGACTCCTGATACGCAGCATTCACCTTGTAACCCAAAGACTCAATTCGCAGTGGCGTCAAGACATGAGTATATCATTGGCTGCATTAGAGCTTCTTTCTGGACTGGCAAAGGTGAGGAAAGACTGTATATATATTTTTAGCTCTTTATTTGTTACATATTAATAGGGATAATCAAGAGCTGACTGTATTTTTACCTAAGAGTGAATAAAAACAAACTAAAAATAGAATTCTGTAAAAAGGAACCCATGATAAGATGACAAAATATATTTATATAGCTTTACATATGAAAATATTTATATATGTGTATATATTTGTGTGTATAAATATATACATATATATACATATATATATGTATATATATATATATGGAGAGAGAGAGAGAGAGAGAGAACACATAAAATTTAATTCATCTGATGCCTTAGATAAACCTACTTATGTGTAAAGGTACTATGGTTGCTCTGAGAATAACAAGTTGTAAAAATGACATGATCTTTGTTTTTAAGGAGCTAATAATCTAGTAGAAAAGTTGAAATATGGAAAAAAAATTGATGTTGAAATTCTTCAGGAATAAATAATTTTGTGGATATTTCATCATTTCAGACAATGTTTATGGTTCAATTATCTCAACTGGCTCTTCATGACCCCATCTGAGTTTTCTTGGAAAACAAATTAAAATGGTTTGCCATTTTGTTCTCCAACTCATTTTATAGATGAGGACCTGAGGAAACAGGGTTAAGTGACTTACCTAGGGTCATACAGCTAATAAATGTCAGTAGCCAGATTTGAATTCAGGAAAATGAGTCTTCCTGACATAGACCAGGCATTCTATCCACTGTGTCACCTACCTGCTCCACAGATGGTAACCACTCCATAAATTAGTAAATAGTCTTGTAGGATTTCTAGAAGAAACTGGCCAAGAAATTCATCAGTTTTCAGCAGAGTTGATGATGTACCTCCCCAAATTTAGCTGCATAGTCCCTAGTTTAGCAAACATGAGCTCTGACAATAGTCCCTCATGATACACCTTTCTAAAATGTAGTCCTGACAGTTTATTCTCTGCTATTATCATATTTGAGAGTATAGCATCCTCTCCATATCACAAATATACCAGGCTTTTACTACAAGTTATAATATGATTTACATAGGAAAGGACATTGCTTCTAGTAAGGCAATCAGAGAAGGCATCATGAAGGAGGTAGAACACTTGAGCAAGGTCTTGAAAGAAGAGAAAGTTCAGTAAGCAGAGATGGAGGAGTACATTCTAAACGAGTTTGGCTGGAAGATATAGCATGTGAGGATGAGAAATAAGAGAATTCTAAAATGGTTTTCTCAAGTCGTATTTTACAGAGCTTTGAATTCCAAGCTGTGGGATGTTGTTCTCTACAGCTGTGGTGTCAAATTCATAGAAACAGATCCCAGCAGCCACATATTGACTTGATCTTTGTTGTAGTTTTTATTTTGTTCAACATTTCCCAAATAATGTTTATCTCCAGTTTGACCTGTCTGCTTTAGGCAATAGGGTAGTTGTATAGTGAGACTTGACACATGAATGCATCTACTGGGGAAGTGGGGATATTGTTTAAACTGTGTCCATAGACCTCAGGAATCCACAAGGAAGTGTCTTAAAGACATGGCAAATTGAATTTTTGGCTGATTCAAGGAAATGACATTTTAGAGACCTGAAAAACAATTCTGAAAATTCATGATGTGTATTACCACCATTTTGGGGGGGGGGGGGGGAGTAATTTTAGTGATAGCTAGCTTAGATATAGAAAAGCAAGGTATTCTATGGAGCCTTACATGTTTAATTGATACTGAATACAAGTTATTTGTCATGGATATGAAACTGATATCAACTAATTATTATATTCTTAACCTAAATACCCTTAGGTGAAGGTGACCGTTGACTCAGCAGACCAAAAGAGAGCCATTAGTTCAGTGTGTAGTTACATTGTGTATCAGTGTAGCCGACCAGCCCCACTTCACTCCAGAGATCTTCACTCCATGATTGTTGCAGCTTTTCAGTGTCTTTGTGTCTGGCTGACAGAACATCCTGACATGCTTGATGAAAAGGTGAGAGTACTAGGTTTGAGTGCTTGTTCAGCAGAAGAAATTCTTTATTTAAAACATGACTTTTTCTATTTAAAAAACTGCTGTACTCACGTATTTGTTGGCTATCAATGTAACTCTATTCCTGCTTTAGTATATCTTTCAAGGTAAAGAGTAGCCTATAATTGATTGAGATAAGGAAACATTAATGAGGCTGTGTTAATATGTTGATATATGAGATCCTGCTTAATTTTGTTCTTAGTCTATTTAAAGTTCTAAAGTTTATTTTCAGGAAGATAAAAAATCTCATGTTAGATTGGCCAATAGTCTATATCAGTGATAAATCACTTTAGCTCAGTGAATTACCACCTAGGTTGTAAAAATCAGTGAGAAATGAATAGAGAAGCATTAAGCTAGCATCTGAACATTTTGGTATAGTGATGTAATTACTTTTCTTTTTTATTTAGAGGGAAGAACTAATCTTATGTCCTTAAGAGAACAACTCCCCTCTTACTAGCATGTAGTGTAAAAGGGGAATGACATGCTGACTTAGCAATAGAACTTTTAGAATTCTTTTTTCTTTTTAAAGATTTTTAAAACATTTATTTTTTTATTTGCAAGGCAAATGGGGTTAAGTGGCTTGCCCAAGGCCACATAGCTAGGTAATTATTAGTGTCTGAGGCCAGATTTGAACTCAGGTACTCCTGACTCCAGGGCCAGTGCTCTATCCACTGCGCCACCTAGCCACCCCTTAAAGCATTTCTCAAATAAAAAGTAGCATGATAGAAAATATTTCCATTTTCCATGCATTCTCCAAAGCAAAGATGCAAGAAATTACTTACACATATAAGTAATAATTTAAGATTCTCTTTCAATGTGTTATCAATAACTACTCCATTACTAGCAAAATTTTTTATATGCTTTCACAACTTCATAGTTAAGAAATATGAGACCAGGTCTGTATGATAGAGTATTTTAAAAGAAAATTTATAGAAATATGCCTGTCGAAAATATTTTCTGGCTTTGTACTCAGCTCTACCCTCACCCTAAACTCTACATAATCACAGAACTACTGATTGAATTGAATTTATTTCCTGTAATCTTCCATTCTCTAATCATCTAAGAAAAATGAACATTCATATTTACTTTCTCATGAAAAATTTAACAAATCTTCTTTTCTTCACCTTTAGGATTGCCTGAAAGAGGTTCTAGAGATTGTGGAATTGGGTATCTCAGGAAGCAAGTCCAGGAGTAGTGAACAAGAGGTCAAGTACAAAGGAGATAAGGAACCAAACCCTGCATCTATGAGGGTCAAGGATGCAGCTGAAGCTACCCTTACATGGTATGGAAGCTATTAGTTAGGGATTACGAACCAGAAGTTTGATAGTTGTAAGTTCTCTCATCCTCTCACTGTCTATGAAGAATTGTATGACTTAGCTTTGTATTCTCCAACTTGAAAATAAACAAGATTTTATAGTTCATCATGATTGTACACGTATAACCTATATCAGATTACTCATTGTCGTGGGGAAGGAAAACGGAAGGGAGGGAGGAAGAAAAATGTGAAACTCAAAAGCTTAAAAAAGATGAATGAGGAAAACTATCTTTGTATGTAATTGGAAAAAATAAATAAA
This sequence comes from Macrotis lagotis, assembly GCF_037893015.1. Lineage (NCBI taxonomy): Eukaryota > Metazoa > Chordata > Mammalia > Peramelemorphia > Peramelidae > Macrotis > Macrotis lagotis. The sequence continues at coordinate 347,930,329 of NC_133658.1, read as the reverse complement.
ATTTTTAAAAAAGGATTTATAGTTTATTTCTACCTTGTAGGATGATATGTTCACCATGGGCCATTGAAGTAAGAAATGAGCAATTTATAGACTGTCACCTACATTACTTTTTCACTTCTTTGCTAGATAACATAAGATCAATCTTCTTAAAATTGACTTTTTATGGGAACTAACTAAACTTGGGTTGAAAACTCAGTAAAAATAAGTCTTCAATTTGAATAAATGTTGTCATGGAATTAACTATTGGGAATCTAATAATAAAAGACGGTTTATCCAAATCATAGATTTTTAGATGTAAAGGGACCCTAGAGACCACTCAGACCTTGGGTCATTTCTATTTTATCAGTGAGAAACCGGAGGCCAAGAAAAGTTTGGTAATTTGCTAAATTAGTGGTAGAAACAAAAGTTCACATCTCCTGGTGTGTCTCTAATCTAGTGCTCTTTCTATTCTATGCTTCTCTTAGATTTGATGTTGCAAGGTTAAATCAAACATCAGGATCCTTTTTTTCCCCTACCTTAATGCTATTAGCACTAAAAAATAAACATAGAATAATGTAAAACAATAGATGATCAAGTGCCAAAGTATGTAGTGTAGACAATTCTGCTTTAAGATAATAGTTATGAGGGGCGACTAGGTGGCGCAGTGAATAGAGCACCGGCCTTGGAGTCAGGAGTGCCTGGGTTCAAATCTGACCTCAGACACTTAATAATTACCTAGCCGTGTGTCTTTGGGCAAGCCACTTAACCCTATTGCCTTGAAAAAAAATCTAAAAAAAAAAGATATAGTTATGAGCAACATGGGGGGCAATGATCAACCTTGATAGACTCACTCATTCCATCAGTGATTGTTGAATCAGGGACAGTTTGGGGCTGTCTGCAATGGAGAATACTATCTGTATCCAGAGAAACAACTGTGGACTTTGAACAACGATCGATGACTATTACCTTAAATTTAGGGGGAAAAAACCTGATATCTTATTGTCTTATCTTGATATCTCTTGAATCAATGTATACCATGGAAAGAAAGACTGGCAAATTGCCTTCTGTGGGGGGAGGAAGTAAAATTAGGGGGAAAATTGTAAAACTCAAAATAAATAAAATCTTTAATAAAAAAAAAAAGAGAGGGAGATTGTTATGCACAAGTGACAATGTTAGGTTTATAACAAATTGAAATTAAAACATGACCCCTTCCCTGAAGTTGGCTTACAGGCTAATAGGGAACAAGATGCATATAACTGTAATTCAAAGTGCAGTATGGAAGTCATATAAAGTGCTTATAAGTGCTTATAAGTACTACAAATGTTTGGGCTAATCATTGTTAGGAAGCAAATTAAAGTAGGATCTAAGAAAGATTACATGGAGAGGATGACATTGACTAAAGTAGGCTAAAGGTGTATGCTTTGGGAATTGTTAACTGAACTTTCTCTTTACCTTTCAGTATCATGCAGTTACTTGGTGCATTCCCTTCACCCAGTGGTCCTGCCTCTTTTTGTAGCCTGGTGAATGAAACTACTTTGATTAAATACTCCAGGCTGCCTACTGTAAACAAACACAGTTTCCGATATTTTGTCCTGGATAATAGTGTCATACTTGCAATGCTGGAGCAACCCTTAGAAAATGAGCAGAGTAAGTGACTTTTATAATAAATTTATAGGACTTTCCTAATGGAGATTTTATAAGGTATTCCACCTTTAGAAGAATTATTTAAGGAAATGTGAGCTGGTCAGAATAATATAGTCTTTGGGCAAGTTTTTGACAGTTACCACTAGCAGCTTACCAAATAGAATGGTTGAGGGATTATGACACAGCTAAAAACGCTGAAGTCAGGGTAATAAAAGAGAGAAGGTAGAGGGTAGTCTACTTCCCCTAGGAAGTAGACTATTCATTTTGGAGTCCTTTGATTCTCTATAGGACCTGTTGGCAACCTCTCCAGAAATTGTTTCGGAACTGAAACTGAATAATACTGAGAGGAATTAAAGAATGTACAAGTCCTTGATTGACCTGTCATTTTGTCCTTTCCTTCCTTTAAAACTGATCTCCCATGATTTTTTTCTGAGGAATTAGAGCTTGATCCTTAAGTAGATTAAAGTTTCATAAACTAATATTATGCACCTCCTCCATTTTATTCAATTCTGAGTCATCTCCCTTACAGATTTATTTAGTCACATGATCTGAACTACAATTCAAATCCCTCTCGTTAAAAAAGATCTCAAAACTTGTGTCTTCCTTCCATTCATTGATGAAAAAACCTACAAGGATATTAAAAGAACAGTGAGGAAAGATTAGATGCCTTAGAGCTCAGTATAAATGGTGATGGATCTACAGTGTAGGAGAGGATATTTATAGAGCCATTATCACTCATTATGAATTAAATTAATCAAACACTATAAATGCTTTGGTAACAATTCATTTTATTAAAAACCTAATTATTCCCTCTCTCTCTAAGAAGAGATTTTTGATGGGAGACAGATGGTAAAAAGACAAATCCAAACATACTAAGGTCATAAGACTATGCAAGAAAAGGATTCAGTGGGCATGGAATGGAGATAATACAACTTTGACTGTGAATCAGAGGTGACTTAAGATTTTTATCCTAAAAGTGATAGGAAAATTGAATGTTATTAGTAGTTGGTAAATCCTTACTTTGATATGACTGATGATGATAATCATAAGTTGCACACAAATATGATTATTTAATATTTAGTTTATTTAAGTTAAAAATGATTTTAATTTTTTAAATTGCTATTGTGTCAGTTCTAAATCGACTTTTCTAACTTCTTACAGATGATTTTTTCCCATCTGTCACCGTTTTGGTCCGTGGGATGTCTGGAAGACTTGCTTTGGCCCAGCAGCTTTCCCTTTTACCAAGAGGAGCAAAAGCAAATCAGAAGGTATCTGTTGGGGTGGCTAGGTGGCATAGTGGATAAAGTACTGGCCTTGTAGTCAGGAGTACCTGGGTTCAAATCCGGTCTCAGACACTTAATAATTACCTAGCTGTGTGGCCTTGGGCAAGCCATTTAACCCCATTTGCCTTGCAAAAACCTAAAAAAAAAAAAAAAAAAAAAAAGGTATCTGTCAAAACTTAGAGGGAAATAATAGGAAGTTGAGAATCGATATATTTTTATTTAAAGATTAAATGATTTACCACAAAAACAAAATCACTAAATATCAAAAAAAGTTTAGAACACACTTGGGTTTGGGTTTATTTTTCAAATTTTTTGGAACGTACTGTTTGTATACAAAATTTTTTTTACAGCTTATATAAAGTTTCTTCATTACCTTTTTGTACTTGGTAATGTATTTTATATGTAAATGCTAGGTATGAAATGAAATATACACACACACACACACACACACACACATACACACTGTTTTAATAACAGGTCAAAACCTTAATCCCAAATATGAAAATCTTTGCAATATATTGTTGCCAAGGTGTTCTGGGTCTTACTACACTATAGGTCATACCAAACAGGCAGTCTTTTGTGGGTAAATCTGGACCAGTAGGGAAATTTTAAGAGTATTAAAGGGAACTGGAATAGTATTAAATAAGCAACAATGCATGTGACAAAAATACAGAGCCTAATTTTCTGATGTTCAGTTCACACCTGAAATGTTATGGGAATTTCTAGAAGCTGAATTAATTTTAAAGAAACAGGTATCTGGGCAGCTAGGTAGCACAGTGGATAGAGCACTGGCCCTGGAGTCAGGAGTACCTGAGTTCAAATCTGGTCTCAGACACTTAATAATTACCTAGCTGTGTGACCTTGGGCAAGACTGATAGGGGTAAGCATTCCTTCCTCTCAGTAAACAGGCTAAACAGGCTAAATCCAAAATAAAGTAGGAATAATCATCAGAGGGAAAGTACTAGAATTAAAGGGGAATCAGGAAAGCCTTTCTGTAGAAGATAGAACTTTGGCTTATATGTTACATTATATATTATAAATTATATAAATATAATCATATAAATTACTTTGCTTCATTTTAACAGCTTTTTGTGCCAGAACCTCGTCCACTTCCTAAAAATGATGTTGGAATTAAATATACAGTGAAGCATCGACCATTTCCTGAAGAGGTGGACAAAATTCCTTTTGTAAAAGCAGATCTGAGCATTCCTGATTTGCATGAGATCGTAAATGAGGAAGTAAGGCACTGGTTCCTAACTATTGTTTATTTCTTGTGCTTGTCAGTATCCTGGAATACCTGTTAAATAGTATGCTGTGCCTTGATTTTCACTTACTGCTTGAATTTTTTAAAATTTACTTTTAATTACAAAACTAATAAGTATTCTTAATTTTATATTGAATATAGTCTTTACACTTATTTTGAAAGTCCTCCCATCCCAAAAAAATGTCTTTGATGAATTTCAGTTAGAAGAGAGACATGAAAAATTGAGGAATGGTATGGCCCAGCAGATCACTTATGAAATATCCATTGAACAGCAAAGTGAAGAGGAATGGCGAAAGAAAAGTTTTCCTGACCCAATTACTGACTGTAAACCCCCACCTCCTGCCCAGGAATTCCAAACAGCACGCCTTTTCCTTTCACACTTTGGATTTTTGTCATTAGAGGCATTAAAGGTAATTTGGTACATATTTATGTGCAAGTGATCTTGTATACTTGTGTTAGATACTAGAGATATAAGTAGTTGTGACACAAAAATACAATGCATTGTTTACAAATAATACAGTCTTAATTTTTTCTTTATGATCGTAGAAGAATTTCATTCAAATGATCTATTGAAGTGGGGAAAACTTGCATGCCGCTGGAGTTTTTATTATATGATTCTTTCCATGTATAGCCCTCAACTCTTTCTGTAGGTGCCTTTATGCATATACTCACACCTGAATTGTAGTTTTCATTTCCAGCTCCAAGACAACTCTTTTTGCATATACAGTCAAATATATTTCCTTGAGTTCTTTAATACTTCTAGCTCTTAATATATTACTGAGATAATTGAAATCCAGACTTTTTAAAAAATACCTTAGTAATTAGTTTCTGTCCCCACAAAACCTCTTTATAGAAGTATCAATGGAAATTACAAACAGCACTTTCAAAATAGTATTTAAAAGGGATGGTTTAGTGGTTTCAAACTTCAGAAGAAACAGGAACCTTTGATTTATATATAAGGATTCCTATAGGCCACAATATTGAGTTATTTTTTAAATGTGACATCTATATTTTCTCATGTTTTTATTTTGTTAAATATTTTCCAATTATGCTTTAATCTGTTTAGGACCATACTTTGGTATATTATGGGCCACTTGGAGCCCAAAGGACATCTCTGCTGTAGACTATCCCATAATACTCATCTAGATATAGTACCCTTATATTTCATATTTGACAACAAAGTAATAGCAGGTTGTTTTTTATTCATTCAGTTGTGTGTATTTATTTGTGATCCCAGGGACTGTAGTACAAAAGACCCTTCTATCCAACACTGTCTCCTAAAAACTGTCCAAGTTCATACTTGTTACTTTCATGATATCCCCTGCCATCCCCTTCTCTTTTTACCTTCAATCTTTCCCAAGTACAAGGTTTTTTCCATTGAGTCCTAGCTTCTTGTAATGTGACCAAAGTATTTATATGCCAGCTGTTGTGTTTGTCCTTCCAATGAATAGCCTGAATTAATTTCTTTAAAGTATTAACTGGTTTGATCTTATTGCCCAAAGGACTCTCAAAATCTTCTCCAGCACACAATTCAAAAGTGTTGATCTTTTGGTGCTCAGCTTTCCTTATAGTCCATCTCTCACAGTTATACATTACTATTGGAAAAACCACAACTTTGCCTATACAGACCTTTTCAGAAAGTGTTCACTCTGCTTTTTAGTGTTCTGTCCAATTTGCTATAACTTTCTTTTCAAGGATCACATGTGTTTTAACTTCACCATCTGCAGTGATCTTTGAGTCTAAAAACAGAAAATATGATATGCTTCCATTTCTTCTCCCCTTCTTTGTCAGGAAGTGATATAACCAGTTGTCCTGATCTTCTTTTATTTGTTTTTAATGTTAAGCTTCAAGCTAGCTTTTACATTGCTCTCTTTCACCTTCATGAGTCTTCTTAATTCTTCACTTTCTGCTGTCAGTGTGATATCATTTGCATATCTAAGATTGTTGATAGTGTTTCCAGCTTTTGATTCATCCATTTCCTATGATGTGCTCTGAATATGTTAAATCTTTTTCAATATTTATGTCCAGTTCTAACTGTTGCTTCTTCGCCTGCATACAGGTTCCTCAAGAAAAAAGTAAGATGATCTGGTTCTCCCATCTTTTTAGGCATTTGTCACATTTCATTGTGATCCAAAAAGTTAAAAGTTTTAGTGTAGTCAGTGAAACAGAAGTAGATGTTTTGAAACAGAAGTAGATGTTTTCTGACACTCCTTTGTTTTCTCCATAATACAACCAACACTAGCACTTTGGGCTCTAGTTCATCTACCAAGATTCTGCAATCTAGGCTTCAACAATATGGGAACCAAGAATTACCAGAACTTCAGATTGAGATCTAGTTCCTCTTCCCCTTTAGAAATGAGTCTACTCTTCTGGTAATATTTGGTTCCCATATTATTGAAGCCTCAATTGTAGAATCTGGCTGGTATGTTAAATATGTGCAATTGTTTGATAACTTGAAAGTTTTTTGGCATTGCTCTTATTTAGGATTAGTACATAAACTGACATTTTCCAGTCCAATGGCCATTGCTGTGTTTTCCAAATTTGTTGGCATATTAAGTGCAAGTACTTTAATAGCATCATCTTTTTTTTTTTTTTTTAGGTTTTTTTGCAAGGCAAATGGGATTAAGTGGCTTGCCCAAGGCCACACAACTAGGTACTTATTAAGTGTCTGAGACCGGATTTGAACCCAGGTACTCCTGACTTCAGGGCCAGTGCTTTGTCCACTGCACTGCCTAGCCGCCCCTAATAGTATCATCTTTTAGGATTTTCAGTAGCTCAGTTGGAATTCTTTTACCTCCATTAGTCTTCTTGTTAGTGATGCTTCCTAAAGCCTGCTTGACTTCATTCTCCAGGATATATGGCTCTAGATCAGTCACCACACCATTGTGATTATTGATGTCAAGATCTTTCAGTTCTTCTGTCTATTCTTGCTACCATTTTTTGTTAAATTTCTACTGTTTTTGTCTTCTGTCCCTTTTTTTTGCATGTTCCCTTGACATCTCTAATTTTCTCTTTTTTTCCTACATTTTATTTTTTTATTCAAAAATATGCTTTTTTTATTTACTCTTTTGATTCTGTGCTTCTGCCTTCAGCATCTTCACAATGATTTTCTGCTCCTCAATCAGGAAAGCATGCTTGATCCTGTCACAAACACATTTAGCACACATGGAGCCACCATAAACCCTGCTGACATGCTCTTTCATCTTTGATAGCCTTATAAGAACTTTAGGTCTCACTGCACAAACACCTTGAAGTCTTCTTGGGCACACACCCCAGGCTGATTTTGATGCTTTTCCAACTTTCTTAGTGTATAGGTAAACAATTCTGTTACTTGGGGTTCATGACAATCAAGTTTTGTTGGAAGCTGTATTGTAGGACAACCTACAGCACTATGTCAGGTGCTGAATCATTTTTAATTCCTTGCCAGGTCCACCACTGGAAGACAGCCATTTTATTTTCTTGCTCTTCTTTTTCTTTGGAATGTTTTTGTTGCTGCCTTTTGTACAATATTGTGAACCTCTGTCCATAATTTTTCACACATTCTCTCAGATTTAATCCCTTAAATATATTTATCACCTCCACTTAATATGCTTAAAGGATAATTTGTAGGTCTTAACTATGGTTTTTTTTTTCAATTTAAATCTAAATTTTGCAATAAAAGAAACACTTAATCTTTACTTCAGTCAGTTCCAGATCTTGTTTTAAATGACTGTGTAGAGCTTCTTTATCTTTGGTTCCAAAGTATATAATCAATCTGATTGCCTTTTGTTGATGTCCTTGTGTAGAGTTGTTGGGGGAAAACATTTTTTTTCTTTAACCCTCAAAATCATCTTAACAAAACTATTAATCTTTGCCCTGCTTCATTTTGTACTTCAGGGTCAAATTTCCCTGTTATTCTCATTATCTTTTTCTAGATATTCTAATTATCTTCAGCATTTCAATTCCTTATCAAGAGTGTGACCTTTTTTTTCTCTTTTTGTTGCTTTTTCTGTAAGATACTGAGAGTTTTCAAAGAATTAGACAACTGGCCTCTTTGGAATCAGTAGTTGGAGTATGGACTTTTGTATTACAGTGATGTTAAACAGTTTGCCTTGAATTCGAACAAATATCATTTTGTCACTTTTAAGATTATACCCTAGTGGGAAAAGATGGATATTGAATGAAATAGGGAACTTTCAAACTTTCCTGATGAAACAACCAGAGCTGAAGAAAAAGTCTGATCTTCAAGGATAGGACTCAGGTGAAGCATAGAGAGGGTGGATGGGAAGGGCAAACTATGAGGGATTTAATGATGTTGAACTGTTTGTATTCCTGCATGGGAAGATAATACTGAAAACTCATATGAACCTTCTCATTTAGTAGGGCAGTTAGAAGGAGTATATAGACAAGACACAAGAGGGAGTTGAATTTGAAGGGATAATATATTAAAAAGATGGAGTCAGTAGAGGAAAAAGGAATAGATTGGGAGAAAGGGAAAGAAGAGGGAGAGTGGGGTAAGTTATTTCACATAAAAGGCAATAAAAAGCTTTTGTAGTGGAGTGGAAGAGGGGGAAGGTGAGGCACAATGAGTGAGCCTTATTCTCACTTGGAAGTGGCTCAAAGAGGGAGTAATATCACACTAAATTGGATATAGAAATCTATCTTACCCTAGAGGAAAATAGGAGAAGAGGGAAGGTGGGTTGTAGATGATAAAAAAGATGGAAGATTGTGGGAGAAGGTAGTCAGATGCAACACACTTTTGGGGACAGACAGGGTGAAAAGAGAGAAAGAACAAAATAAATGAGAGTGGGGAGAATAGGATGGAGGGAATTACAGCTAGCAAAAGCAGTTCGGGAAAAAATATTTAATTAGTTTCTCTGATGGCCTTATGATAAAAGAATGCTAACTATCTATCTCAAAGACAGAGCTGATTATGTCTGAATACAGACTGAAGCATACCTTTTTTTTTCCTCACTTTATTTTTCTTGAGTTTGTCTTTCTTTGGGGAATATGTTTGCTTTTACAACATGACTATTGTAGTCATGTTTTTCATGACTAACATATTTTTAATCTATACCAAGTAACTTGCTTTCTAGGTGGAGGAAGCGGATTAAACCCTAATACTTCTTTTTTTATCCTTTTGCTGACTAATGTGGGCTACTCCATTTCTTCTAAGGGACTCTGGTCCACAGTAGCATATGTAATGAATTAAATTTACCCATTCTTATCCTTTTAAGTTCACTGACAGCCAAGATGTTTATATTTTAAAAAACTTTCTATCTCTTACCACATTCAACCTGCCTTGATTCCTAAATCTGACTCTCTAGGTTACTAAGCATTATTAATCTTCATATAGCATTGGAACTTTCATCACTAGACATCCAGAGCTCAGCTTCCTCATTCTTTCTGGAACTGTTCTTCCCCAGTAACAATACCTTCTAACCTGAGGGGATTTCTTGGCAAGGATACTGGAGCAATTTGCCATTTCCTTCTCCAATGGATCACCTTTTGTCAGAACTCTCTACTGTGGCCTGTCTGTTTTGGGTAACTCTGCACAGCATAACAACATAACTTGTAATTTCATTGAGTTTTACAAACCCCTCTGCCACAAGAAGACCATGATCTGGGGAAGAACAGAAGCAAGACAGTTCTACTAATTTTAGAATTTCTATATATCTGGAGTCAAGGTCTTTTCTTAAAATGGTAGAAATATTGGGGAGATAAGAGCAAGATCAGTTCTTTGGATATAATCCTCTTTAGCACTATTCTTCTACTTCGTCATCCTTGGGCCTGTATACTGTCTCCTTACCTTAACCAGAAACCCAGCTGGAAGAGATGTCAGTAATGGTCATTTGAAAATGGCTTATTCCTCTCAAGCATATTTATCTTTCAAGGATCCTCAGAGTCGTAACTGCCTATCTTTTTCTCTTAGACCTGATTTGACTTAGAAATTTCATTTTGGTCCATTTCATAAATCACCAGGGAGAGTTATTTGACTTTTAAGTGGATCTCTAATTTCATCAGTCTTGGTACCCCTTCCTCCAGTGCAAATCAGATGGGGTGCCAGACCTAGAGTCAAGAAGACTCATCTTTCTGAGTTCAAATCAAATCCCCAGATACTTTAGTAGCTGTATGGCCTTGGACAAGTCACTTAACCCTCTTTGCCTGTTGCCTCATCTATAAAATGAACTGGATAAAGAAATGGCAAACCATTGCAGTAGCTTTGTCAAGAAAACCCCAAATGAGTTCACAAGAAGTCAAACATGACTGAACAATGGGGATCAGTAATGCTGTCATATGTGAATTGGTGTATTTTGAGAACTTAGCAGTCCACAAGAAATTCTTAGTGTGGGACGCTTAGAATTTTTATACCATGACCTTCAGAGAAAAGAAGGGAATACACATTTATTAATGTATCAGGCACTGTGCTAACACTTCCCAAGTGTCACTTCATTTAGTCATTAGCAAGCCAAGGGTTCTTACTATACTTTGAAATATGCAGAAATAGTTCAAATATCCAGAAATAGTTCAAACTGTAGGGAAGTTCAAAATACTGGTTTATTGAGAATTTCCTTCAATTTCCCCCTATTCTGAAATAGGTAAAAAAAGGGGGGGGGAGTGTCAGTGTTGTAGAATTGTCCCCATTTCTCTTCCTCCTTGTTTAGAAGCTTGTTCAGATATATATCAGTTTCAGCAGTTCCTTTCATAATCTGAAACAAGAGAGACATTATCCCTTACTAAGAGATGTCATTTTGTTAAAGCTAAAGATTTAATTATAATATGACCTGTGTTGTCAGACTTATTTGATGTATTTTGATTGATTTTTGCAGAACTCCTTTTTTTTCAGTCTTTCAAATTCTGGAGATTGGGGACTGATTTATTTGGAAATGAAAGTAATATAAAAACAAAAGTTAACTAGAATAAATTTGGTGGGTTTTTTGTTTTGTTTCATTTTCAAAAATGAATTCTAGTTAGTGTACATCAAAGAGATCATTGTTTATACTATTATCTCAGCCCAAAAAGTCTAGTGATGTAAAGGAAGTTTTGTACTGGATTATAGCCCAGAGACCAGTCTTCCAATCCCATATTACCTATGTGACCATGGGTAAATCCATTTATACCCTCTAAACCTCTGTGCTCCCTTCAGCTATTCAGTAGAAATTACATACTATTTACCTCAGAGTAATTGTAAGAAAAGTGCTTAGAAAACTTTAAAGTGCTTCAGTATGATTAGCATTGTTATTGTTATTATTATTATTATTATTATTATTATTATTATTATTATTTAAAATGCTGGTTTACTTAAGCTAGAACCATTAACACATGACTGTTTATGGTACCTATTTTGATGAGCAAGATGTAAAAATGCAGAACATTTCAGGATCAAACAATATTTTCAATTCATAACCTTACAGCAAAATTGCCTTCAGAATAAAGAATTAACAGAAGGGTATTTGTATGAATGTACCAACTATTATATCTTTATTTTAATTATTACCTGACCTTCTATAGCCATAACATAAATAGATATGTATCATTTTTAAGGCAATTAGGTGTTAGTGGATAGGACATAAGACCTGGAATCAAGAAAACCTGTGTTAAAATTTAACCTCAGACATTTAGTAATTGACCCTGGACAAGTCACACTTTGTCTCACTTTCTTAATCTGTAAAGATGAGAAGTAGTATGACTTATAATAATAAAATAATAGCACCTATCTCTCAGAGTTGTGTGGATAAAATGAAATATTTCTAAAACACCTAATTGTAAATTAAATCTATGTAAATATTAACTATTATTTTTATCCTTTATTGGGATTTCTTTTTAACTTGTACTGTCTTCAAACTAATAATTAAAAGGATATTTATTTTAAAATACATGTTAAATTTATATACTTGCACCAAATCTTTAATTAATTAAATTTAATTAAAATAATTTTATTTTGTCCTCGTTTATTTTTGGATGGAAAGGAACCTACAAATAGTCGGCTACCTCCTCACCTTATTGCACTTGACTCAACAATATCAGGATTTTTTGATGACATTGGCTATCTGGATCTCTTACCATGTCGTCCCTTTGATACAGTTTTTATATTCTACATGAAAGCATGTCAGAAAACAAGTCAAGAAGTAAGTATTCTGGATATATCACAATATCTTTTCTGCCATCTGTACCAAGCTTTAGAAATCTGTTTATCAGACCTTATTTTCAAATGCTATAGGCCTTAGTTTTTTAAGGGAATACAGAAATCTATGTGTGATATTTAAAAGTAGGTTATTTGCAACAAATCTAAATAAGCTTTTTTTAAATTCAAAATGACTTTTTTTTAAAGCATTTCCTTTGTACCAGTCACTGTACTAAGAATTCAAATACAAAAATGATACTATCAAGGAAAAAGAATTCAAAGAATTCAAATACAAAAATGATATTATCAAGGAAAAAAATACTATCAAGGAGTTTATATTGTAAAGTAGGTGTTTGAGTTTTTTGAGAAAATTAAATGCTTTGCACGTGGTAGGTGTTTAATAAGTGTTAGATACATTTTATCTCTGTTTAATGAGATGGTTCTGATTTTTTTTGAAGTAGCTAGATTTGGGTTTTACCTCCCATTCTGTTGCTTCAATTAAATTAAAATTGTATATGCAATTAAAATAAACTTCACAGAATTAGCTATCCTTCTTGGGTATTTTTTCATTGTGTGGCATAGTGCATTATCAGGATGAATTCAACTACAAGACCTAAGTAGTGAGATAATTTTTTTTACACATTCTAAGTGTTGCCATTCAATTGCCAATATTTTTTAAACTCTTAGTGCTAGGCATTGAAGGCTACAACATGTACATAGTTGAGCAAATATAACACTAACCATTGGGAAGATCAAGCAAAGCACTTGGATTGGAAGCTAAGGGTTCCAAGAAGATGTGAAGAAAGAAATATATTCTAAGTTAGGAGACATTGCTAATGTTTCTCTCTGCTCTGACTCTGACTCTGTAAGTACTTTAAAAATTAAATGTTACAAGGAAGATGACAAAATAAGTCAGAAAACTCTCAAGTTCTCCACATTTCCTCCACAGACATAACTGAAAAAAGGGGTCCAAGTAGAATGGCAGAAATAAATAGAAATTGAGACTGAACCCTTGGTCCTCCTCTAATAACCTGAAAAGATATATTGTTCGTGCTTTGTCTTTTTTTTTTTTTTTGCAAGGTAATGGGGTTAAGTGGCTTGCCCAAGGCCACACAGCTAGGCAATTATTAAGTGTGTGAGGCCAGATTTGAACTCAGGTACTCCTGACTCCAAGGCCGGTGCTCTTATCTACTGTGCCACCTAGCTGCCCCTTGTCCTTTGTTTTTAAAGATCTTGATATCGGGGTGCTGTGACAAGCATAAGAATTGGGTTTGAGTGAGGGGATGTTGTGCTTAGTCACCAGCCTCACTTTCTTCTCCAGAACCATCTGAATCCAGTGACCAGATATGAATCAGGACAACTGGAGATGGCCCTGGATGTGGGGCAATCAGGATTAAGTGACTTGTCCAGGGTCACACAGCTCATTAGTCTCAAAGATCTGACACTGGATTCGAACTCCCATCCCTTAGCTGCCCTGAGAAGATCTCTGGACATATATTTCCCCAGAGTGAAATGTAAACACTTCCAGGATAGCTTCATTGAAACAGCTAGCAGTGAGTCCAAGGAGCAGCTGGGTTGGGAGGTAGCCTGGACCTCAGCCACAGGAACTTTCACCTCCCAGACTGTGAAGAGTTGGGTGTTTTGAGCCAGGGAAGAGTGAGGGAACCTCTGCAGACAAGGGATGCCAGGCCCAGTTGTGCTGCCTAGACATGGTCCAGAGTGAAAAGAAACCAACACCTACTTGGTGAGTGCAAAAGCAGTGGCTAGAAACACTACTGGCTGTAGGTACTTAAAGAAGAGCTGAATTCTTGAGGTCTTGGTTTCAGACCAGAGGGGAGAACTGAAATATAGCTACTGGAGTGTTCTTGGGGAAAGTGAGAACATTTCCAGCATAGAGTGCTAGAGAGACCCTATCGGTGATTTTAAGGGGGAAGGGAATGTAGAGGTTGGGCCCAAGACAAAGCTCAAAAAACTACAGTAAGAAGGACCTGGGACCAAAGAAACCATTTCCCACAGGATTAGAGTTGAATTATAAGTGACTTGATAAGGACAAATTGTTTAATTTACATGATGATTGTAAAGCATAAGTCTAGAATTATCATTAGTAATTGGGTAGTTGAAAAGAAAGATTGGAGTAAAAGTATGATGTAATTCTTAAAATGGAGTAGGATAAGATAAAAAGAGTAATTATCTCATAAAAATGAAGTGTGAGAGTAAGAACTGATTGAGATGAATTAGATGGAGGAGGAAAGCAGGTAGTTCTGGAAGCCTACACTCATCCAGAATGGGTTAAAGAGGAAACAATACATATATATATCTAGAATTTATAAAAGTCTTCTAAATTCAGAAAGAAAAAAGAGGGTAAGGGGGATAGGGAGGGTACCAAGTTAGAGGGTAAGGGAATAAGATTAGGGGAGGTAATAAATATAAATTAACAGGAATGGGATAAAGACAGGAAAATATATATATGTATGTATATATTTGAAAGGATATAAAAGCCTTATAAACTGGAACAGAAATGAGAATATTGGGAATAGGGAGAGAGGAGGGATAAAGGAGGGATTTTTGGAAAGGGGAGATAAGTCATTATTCCCCTTAAGGAATAGAAGGGCAAGGAATCAGGTAGAAATAAACCAGAGGAATGAGGAGGAATAGGATAGGGTAAGAATGATAAAGAGGAAAATGAACAAGTAATTAAGTTTAGAATGTGAATTGGATAAATTCACCCATAAAAATGAAAACAGAAAAATTTGAATTTAACATTATTTTGCTTTTAGGAAATACTATAAAAATGATACACATAAACATAAAATAAAGATCAGGAATAGAATTTATTAGATATGAAGAGCAGAGATAGTAGTCATGATCTCAGATAAAGTTAAAGCTAAAATAGATTTAATCAAAAAGAAAATAGGGAAACTATACTATATGTCAGTCATATAAATAATATTAAGACTTTAAAATAGCTAGACAGTATAAAGGATAATATTGCTTTAGTATAGGATATGATGAGCTTGTGGATTTAGGAAAATATGGAAGAACTTGATTATCTTGGAAAACTTCCTCCATTTATAGAGTCTAAAACTATCTACAGTTTAATAAATAAATCATGATAAGTTGCCTGAATTGTATAGAGCTTAATTGATTTCTTCAGGGTTACAGTGTAGTGTCAGACATAGGCTTTTTAAAATCCAGAACTCTTTGCACTACACGGAGCTGTTTTATGGTATCCTGATCAAATTTTGTCTTCTTAGATTTGATTCAGTCGCTTTTAGCCTGTCAAGACCTTTTCTGTTCCTTCTAACTTTGTGTCATCTCCAGTCTGCTGTCTATACCTTTATTTTTGTCATTGATACAAATGTTAAAGCTCAGGCTCAAGAATGAACATTTGGTGCCCTTCACTAGCAAACTTTGAACCAATTCTGAATCTTTCTAACTTTACCATAATCTAGTTCACATCCTTGTAACTTTTCTGAAAGAATAAATGTCTTATTCAAATGCTTAGCTTAATTTACACTGAATTCCTCTGAACTACCAATCAAACAAACCTGCATTTCGTTTATTCATCTATTTATGGCAAGATTTAATATATTTCTTGTCTGTGGTGATTTCATTTTCTCTAAGTTGCTCAAATGGAAAGATATAATTTCCATATAAATTAATTTGGTTTATGTTGAAAATATAAGGATTTGGGATCTAGAAACTGAATTTCCCTTTGTCTAGCACATAGAAATTCATGGGCTATTGAAGACTATGTAACCCTATTTTTTTTTTATTTTTATTTTTAGTTTTTGCAAGGTAATGGGGTTAAGTGGCTTGCCCAAGGCCACACACCTAGGTAATTATTAAGTGTCTGAGGCTGGATTTGAACTCAGGTACTCCTGACTACAAGGCCACTGCTCTATCCACTGTGCCACCTAGCCTCCCCATAACCCTATTTTCAAAAAAAAAAAAAAAGAAATAAGGGGCAGCTAGGTAGTACAGTGAATGGAGCACCAGCCCTAGAGTCAGGAGTACCTGAGTTCAAATCTGACCTCAGACACTTAATAATTACCTAGCTGTGTGACCTTGGGCAAGTCACTTAATTCCATTGCCTTGCCAGAAAAAAAAAGTAGATGAAAGATTGCATCCTTGACAACTCATAGAAAACATAGCTTAAAACACACTTTTGCTGAGAAGAAATAGTACAGGGATGGGATGTCCAGAAATTAAACTAGTAACAAGAAAGAAAATGAAATTTGTATTCATATCTATGGATCTTAATGATTCACATACTATGGAATTTAAATTGTATGTTTATTACAAGACCTTGTAGAATTTTAAATTTTTTGAGGGGATATAAGGAATAAAAAGACCAAGTTTTAATAAATAAGCACCCAGAGCACATGCAAAATAGTCTTCCCACCTTTTGTACTGAATTAATAATTACTTGATTCTTGTGAACCAATCAAGAGTTCCTGAAGTAAATCTAAAGAATAGTTTACTACCCTGTCTTGTCAAGATCACTCCCTTGGCTTGTTGGGCAGCTAAAGACAAAGAAAAAAGCAAACCACTTTATCATGGCTCCTGAATTGCATAGTATAAATATTGTAGAAAAGGGTTTCCAAAGTGAGAACACAATGCCACTTTGCTGTTCTCTTTGAAATAAGAAAGGATATTTAGGATCATTTACTAACATGGTCATGAACTAGTACTAATTACAAGTTACCAAAAAAGGCATCAAATTATTTTTTATTTTTAAATTCAGATTTATTTAATTTATTTCTTCCATTATTATTTCTATTCCTGGTATGTATTTCAGATTCTGAAGAATGCTGAGTCTTCCAAAAACGTTCAACCACATTTCTTAGAATTTTTGTTGTCTCTTGGCTGGTCAGTGGATATAGGCAAGCACCCTGGTTGGACTGGACATGTTTCAACAAGTTGGTCTATTAACACTTACAGTGATACTGACATACCTGAACAAGGTAAAACTTTGCTATTCAACTAAAAAAAAAATTAAGATTTAGAGACATGTCTTTTTTTATTAAAGCTTAATAATGTCCTTTATTCTACTTAACTTGTAATAGGAGAATTAAAATTTTAATTTAGTTTACTAAATTTTCGAGATAACTGGGAAGAAAATGAACAGAAGTCAGTGCTTATCTACTGAAAACAATAATATCTAGAGAATATAGCATGTTCACACATACCTTCCAAAATGGCTTCTCTGACCCCTGCTATATAGCTTGGTTCCTTCCTTCCTCCCTCCCTCCTTCCCTTCCCTTTTTTTTTCCTATTTCCTTTCCCTTCTTCTTTCCTTTTTTTTTTGTTTTGTTTTTGTTTTTGCAAGGCAGTGGGGTTGAGTGATTTGCCCAAGGCCACACAGCTAGGTAATTATTAAGTGTCTGAGGCCAGATTTGAACTCAGGTACTCCTGACTCCAGGGTGAGTGCTCTATCCACTGCGCCACCTAGCTGCCCCTGTGCCACCTAACCACCCCAGCATCACCTAGCCGCTCCCTTCTTTCTTTCTTCCTCTCTCCTTCACTCCTTTTTCCTTCTGCCCTCTTTCTCCCCATTAAGACAGTGGGTATCATAGAGTTAACACCTCTGCCTCTTGCCTCCATCCTACTGTTAGTAAAGGCTTTACTAATTAGGGGCAAGGTACCAAATGGGAAAGTTGCTATAGAAGTTAATAAATTAGGTTTTATAGGAGGTGATGGGAAAACCCTTTTCTAAAATATTTATGCTCTGTTCTGAGACAGAAGCTGAATAAATACTTCTCTTTTAGCACTATACAATGCTGCCTTAGTCTATTTTAATGATTATATAAAATATTATGAAGTTAGATGATTGGCATTCTTCCAAACTTGTTGTATTCTTATTAACAGTGACCCTTGATTTTTTGTTCTTAGAGGAAACAGTTCCATGTGAAGATTGTGGAGCGAGCATTTTCAACGGACAGAAAAAGGTGTTATATTATGCTGATGCCCTTACAGAAATGGCTTTTGTTGTTCCTTCACCTGTGGAATCTTTAAGTAAGAACATTTTCTGTATTCTCTTGCTTCTGTACATTGTTGGATATATAGAGTCCAAAACAGTTGTTTTTCCTCCTGATTTCTTAACAAAGTCCATTTTTATATTTTTAACTGAAATCATCATAACTGTTTACCAGTAGTCACTCCTCACCTTTCTGCTTTAGACTAAATAAGCCTTATTTATAATTGCTTGTGATCAAACCTGTTTTCCAATTTTTCAGGATTTTGCTTAATTCAAGATGGTCCCTTTACCTATTTTTTCACATGGGTTCTTCCATGTTAATAGAGAGCTCAAGAAGTTTTTTGTTCTAATCCCTTGTTTTTGGGCATGGAAATGCCTAGACCATTTAGGACAGGTGTTTTCTGCATAGAATAGAAACTCCATTCCCTCCTTTGCAAGGTTTAGCTGATGTCTCTTTTTTTTTCCTTTTTGGTTTTCTGGGGGGGGGGGTAGGTTTTTGCAAGGCAAATGGGGTTAAGTGGCTTGCCCATGGCCGCACAGCTAGGTAATTATTAAGTGTCTGAGGCCGGATTTGAACTCAGGTACTCCTGACTCCAGAGCCAGTGCTTTATCCACTGCACCACCTAGCTGCCCCTGGATCCCTTTACTTTCCAGGCTTTCTTGGAGACTCCTCTTGAGCCTGCCTTGTGCCAGAACTTTGCATCTGCTCCATGTCTTCTTGCTTCCACCAACTTTTGTCTTTGTGTCTTTGAAGCTTAGCATAGCAGCTAATACAAACTAGTGCTTCATAACCCTGAATCCCCCTCAGACTTTTTCTATTCTAGACTAGTGTAATGATCTTTGGTTCCCTTGGCTTTTTCCCCTCTGTATTATTAGAATATGTAATGGAAATATCACTGGCTTTATACCCTAAAGATTTGGGTTCAAATCCAGACTCCTGTGCATAAGAAAGCAGAAATTAGAATATTCACAAGAATCAACTATCAGGGACAGAAGTGGAGCAAATATGACAGTTTTCTAAGAACACCTTGGTTCTGAAGTGTGCAGCTGCCCCATCAGTTAGTCTGCAGACTTTTGTTAAGAACATCCTGTGTGCCAAATACCATACTGAGCAGAGGGCAGGATACAGACCCTGCTCTCAGGAGTCCTGGTCCAACAAGGGAGACTCCATGCATACGGCTGTAATCAGAGCTTCTCCACCTGGCTAAGGCAGGTGTAGAGAGGCAGGACAGGAGGTGTCTCCCTGGTGAGAGTGTTGTAGTGTAGAAGAAAGAAGCACTTATGACTGTGTGTGATTGCTCAGTAATCTCACCTTGAGACCTTTCTCCTCCATGAATCTTCTCTGGAACCTCGTGCCCTTGCTTGACCTCTTGGACCATGGAATGCCTCCTCCATAAATTGAGGCCAGGATATTCAGCTGATGACATACATTAGCATACCCTTCTCTGCTCCCAGGGTTGCAGGCCTGTCTCATCCGTCCTTCACATGGCTTCCACAGATTTTAAGTTGAAAATCAGATAATATCATTCTCTAGTAGCTGCCTGTTAACTCTGGGATTAAATATCAATGCTGCTTTGTCATTTAAAGAGCTCTACTGCCTATCATTAATCTATTTGCCAGCCTTCTCTTCTCACATGTACATTTCAGTCCAGTCGACTTCCTTACTCTTCCGTTTTATTTGTATCTTTGTATTGACTGAACTCTACCTGAATACGTTCTCTCCTTAGCTCTAATCCTCAGGATTCCTCTAAGTTCGGCTCAGGTACCACCATCCCCCTGAGTCCTTTTCTGGTCCTTTCTATTTTGTGTCTTTTTTATTTTTTTAGTTTTTTTGCAAGGCAAAGGGGGTTAAGTGACTTGCTCAAGGCCACACAGCTAGGTAATTATTAAGTGTCTGAGACCGGGTTTGAATTCAAGTACTCCTGACTCCAGGGTGGGTGCTCTGTCCAATGTGCCACCTAGCCACCCCTTATGTGTCTTTATGTATGTATTATGTACTCATGTTCTTATGTTCATGTATGGAACATGCTGGTCGCGAGCTCCTTGAGTTGGATTTTTTTTTTTTTTGTCTTCCTTTGTCAGTGACTAGCAGAGTTCCTGGAACTTCAGCAGGTACTTAAAAATGCTTGAAGTTCAACAATAGGCTTCTCCTCAATAGCAAGCACTGTGCTAAGTGCTTTTTAAATAAGTCCCTTCCCTCAGGGAGCTCAGTCTAATGGAGGAGACATAATATTTGTCCTTCATTCTCAAAGAAGACCACAACATCAGGAAGATGATGCCATGACAAACACAAGAACTGGATTTGAGTGAGGGGAATGATGTGATAAGTCACCTCCAGTCGCCTCACTTTATTCTCCAGAGCTGTCTGTGTCCAATGGCCAGATATAAATCAAGATGACTGGAGGTAGGCCTGGATGAGGCTATCAGGGTTAAAGTGGCTTACCCAAAGTCACACAACTAGTAAGTGTCAGAGGCTGGATTCATACATCCAATCTCCTGATGCCAAGGCCAGTGCTCTATTCACTGTACCATTATAAACAAGCTATGGATTGGATATAGTCAACTGAAAGAAGGCTTTAGAATTAGGGGGACTCTTAGTAAAGGCCTCTTGTAGAAGATGATTTAGCCAAGGCTCAAAGCAATCCAAGAAAGCCAGAAGGCAAAGATGAGGAAGAGCATTCCAGTCATGGAAGACTGTCCGAATTGGGAGATGATGAGTCTTATTTAAGAAACAACAAGGAAGGATTGAAGAGAATGTGAAAGGGGAGGGGATGAGAAAGGTAGAGTCCAGGTTATGAAGGGCTCTGGAAGCTAGACGATTTTATATTTGATTCTAGAGGTAATGGAGAACTACTGGATTTGATTAAGGTAAGAGGAGGGTGACAGAATTGTACTTTTAGAACAACACCTTGGAGGATAGACTGGAGTGGGGAACAACTTGAGGCAGGCAGACCCACCAATAACTTTTGCAATTGTCCAATCATGAGATGATGAGAGCCTGCACCAGGGTGGTATTTGATATTTATTATTAGCTGTGTGACCTTGGGCAAATAACTTAACTCTAATTGCCTCATATCCTGAACCATCCCTAGTCATCCAGATCTGGCCACTGGATCCAGATGGTTCCAAAGGAGAAAGTGAGGTTAGTGACTTAGAACAGCACCACTTACTCAAATCCGATTCATTTGCTTGTCACCTCCCTAATATGGTTTTCTTCAGAGCAAAGGATAAACATTAGTTATGGGGAGCAGTCAATATTTGAGGATGACTCATAGATTTCCAGCCTGGATGATGGATGACTGGGAAGTTGATGTCATACCCTTAACTGTAATAAGAAATTTAGGGAGAAAAGTGACCGGGGGAAGGGGGTGGG
The DNA here is from genome assembly GCF_037893015.1 of Macrotis lagotis. Lineage (NCBI taxonomy): Eukaryota > Metazoa > Chordata > Mammalia > Peramelemorphia > Peramelidae > Macrotis > Macrotis lagotis. The sequence goes on along the minus strand of NC_133658.1, from coordinate 347,908,702 downwards.
AGGGTTAAGGAAGGGAGGAAGATCAGTTTGGGACATAATAAAACTTCCAAGATATTTACGGGATATGTAGTTCAAAATTTCCAGTAAGTACATGGAGACGGATATCTAGAGAGAGGTTAAGGCTGGGTAGGTAGTAGATTTTAGACTCATTGGCATGTATAATTGACTCTTATCAGAGCTGATAAGATTACTAAATGAAAGAGGGAGAAGAGAAGAGAAGAGGTAGAAAGAACAGTAGATTTGGAGTCAGGAGCCTTGGTCTTAAAAATCTACCTCTTGGGGGCAGCTAGGTGATGCAGTGGATAGAGCACTGGCCCTGGAGTTAGGAGGACCTGAATTCAAATCCAGCCTCAGACACTTAACAATTACCTAGCTGTGTGACCCTTGTCAAGTCACTTAACCCCATTGCCTTGCAAAATTTAAAAAAAAAATTTACCTCTTCCACTTAACTAGCCTGGGTACCCTTTTGGTCATGTTATCTCTAACCTCTTTGTCTTAGCTTTACAGTAGGGATGTCTGTCTGGCTCTACTTTGAGAATCAAATATATAGGAATCAAATCAGAAGATACATAAAGGGTTTTATAAAGCTTAAACTATTATGTCTTTATCATAATTATTAGCTGATTATTTATTAAGTTAGTCTCATTGTCCCACTAGATTGTTCATTGAAGGTAGAAAGAGAGAGTTTTATTGACTACAGAATTCCTGATAGAATTTGTTTCAGATTGAGCAGAGGGAAAAAATCATGAATACTCAATGACCAGAGATAAGAGGGATATATAAGCTCATTTGTGCTTCTCCAGGCTGTCTATTCCAAGAACTACTAACTTGGATAGGGGAGGAGGCTTTTAAAGGGAAAGACAAGCAAGGGAGTGTTGAACTGAGAGAGACAATGGAGGGCTTAGGGAGGATGCACAAGTGTTGGTTAGGGAATCATGTCAGAAATAAGTCAAAGACACCTCATTATTTGAATGACATCCTCTTATCTCAATATTGTTTGAATACCTCGATTCCTTCCATGTCTGGGACATGATTGTTTTTTGACTTGATATTACAGGATACAGGGAGCATGGTATATGGGAAGATTTCTGACCAGATTCAGAGTATGTGAGATAGTTTCTGTCAGCTCAAGGATGGTATAGAATGGTACAAAACCACAACCTTTCCTAGAGATGTGACAAAAGAATAACATTTCTTTAAGTTACACAGGATGGGCTAGTTAACTACTTTCTGGCATAACATTTTTCTCTGCCTAGTATTTCCTCTTCATCATTCCTTCCAGCTGTTAAAATTCTGGGTCACACACCTGTTCCTCTCTTATTCCAATTACTCATTAAATGTGATTTGTATTGAAAAGTCATATATTATGGAATAGTTTTAGCCCTAGTATTTCTGAATATATTTTATAGTTTTTTTAAATAGTAAAATAAGTCTTTGTGTTCCAATATTTTGTGTTCTTTTCAATTCAACAAACATTTACTGCTAATGCCTACTAATAATGTGTAAGATAACTGCACTAGGCATTGAAGATAAAAAGGCTTAATGAATGGGCATTTTTTAAACATTGTTTTGGAAAATTGAATTAATTTCGTCATTGACAAATAATTTTTACCATTTTGGCACAAAAATTAGCAAATTTATAATTATTATTATACTCCACAGCTGATTCAGTGGAAAGTAGCATCTCCGACCAGGAAAGTGATTTAAATATGGATCTTCTACCTGGAATACTAAAACAGCCATCCCTTACACTTGAACTCTTCCCTAATCATACAGACAATCTTAATTCCTCACAGAAGGTAAGGCAATGTATTAATATGTTTTCAAACACTTTTAGTGGTATAGATTTATAAATTCCCAACTAACAGATTTATAACTAATGTCCTGGAATAGTCCTTTTTATCAAATTCTTCCTGCTTCCCTCTCTTCAGTCTGAAACATATGTTTTTCTTCCTGGTTTTCAGCATTAAACAGAGATAATTATACATTTGCTTATCAATAGATTCAGTCTTCTAATTATGTCTTGATTGAGAGCCTGGGATTGGCTATGATTCTTCTCAAATCTTCCTTTTTATAACTCTTTAGGTTTTTTCCTTTAGTCAGCACTTTATATTAATTCTCACTAACATATTTGTGAATTATTTCATTTTAGTTATCTTTATTTGTCATCTCTCCCTAATAGATTACATTCTCCATGACTGTAGTACCATATCTTAGCTTAACTTTGATTTGCCCTAAGGGGGTACATTCTTCTTCTGCACATAGAAGAATAAATCCTAGTAACTACCAGATCACTATTAACAAATTTTACTTTACCAATTAATCAAGGGGTAAACTTCTTTATAATTCATTTTCTTTCCTCTCTCACTTATAGTTAAGCCCTACTTCCCGCCTAAAAAAGTTGCCTCAAGGCCGTACCGTTCCACCTTTGGGACCAGAGACTAGAGTGTCTGTAGTCTGGGTTGAACGTTATGATGATATAGGTAAGAATATCAGATATTTTTTAGAGGCTAAAGGTAACAAAGTAACATTGATAATGATGACTTAGGGAATTTTTTGGTTATATTTTTAAAATTTCTATTAAAGCACTACCTCTTAATGACATATCCTTAGAGAACATAACCTGGGGCAGGTCCTGCCAGCCTGCAGAGGCTCAAAGCAAGATGGTCTAATCCTTGGAAAAACTGTGTCATGGGGGTTGGAGCAATGCACAAAACTATCAACTAAAACTGTACAGGAAATTATAGTAGAGGGAGGATCCTTGATCCAAGATGAATCCTTGAAGAAGTTTTAAAGGCAAATGCCATAAAAATGTTAAAAGACAGAAAATCCTGTTAGAGCGGTTGTGGGAAAGGCAAATACAGTGTTGGTGGAGCTTGTGAAATGGTCTTACTTCTCTAGAGAGTGATTTACAGTTATGCTAAGAAAGTGATTCAAAGTGTCCATACCTACCCTTTTGCTCAGAGATGTACTTCCAAGACATAAATTCCAGTAAAATCAAATTTAGAAAGATCCTAGACATCAAAATATTTGTAGAAATACCTCACGTAGCAACAAAGAATTGGAAACTAGATGTCAGTTGAATGGGAAACGATTAAACAAAATATGGTACAACTGAGTGTCAGGTAGTGTAGACACTAGAGTGCTGATCTTTTGTTGTTGTTGTTGTTGTTTTGTTCTGTTTTGTTTTTGCAAGGCAATGGGGTTAAGTGTCTTACCCATGGTCACACAGCTAAGTAAATTTTAAGTATCTGAAGCTGGATTTGAACTCAGATCCTCCTGACTCCAAGATTGGTGCTCTATCCATTGCACTATCTAACTACCCCATAGAGTTGTGAAAGAGTTAGACTCCACCTCTTCTTTCAGACACTTGTCATTTGACCTCTGTGCCTCAGTTTCCTCATTTTAAAAATGAGAATAATAATGCTGCTTTGAAGTTTATGAGCCTCAAGTGATGAACTCTTATAAAATACTTGGTCAGTCTTAAAATCTTAGTAATGCTAGCTATCATCATCATTATTACTATGTGAATGTAATAGAATATTATGTTTCTATAAGAAAAAATGAATATAAAGACTTCACAGAAGCTTGGGAAGACTTTTTATTTGAACTGATACAGAGTGAAGTAAGCAAAAGCCAGGAAAACCATCTATACTATTTACTACAATGTAGAATGAAAAGAAAAAAAATCAAAACTAAATGCTATGTAAATTAATAATGATCAAACTTGCCCCTCAAGAAGAGAAGAGAAAATACCCCTTTTTTTCCCTTCTTCATAGAGGTGAAAGATTTTAGGGTATCTAATGCTATTTATTTTGACATATTCAGTTAATGTGTTGCTAAGTTTGAACTTTTTTTTCTTCTTTTTTCTTCATTACAAGGAATGACCCCCTGAATAGGAAAGGGTTGTATTTGGAAATTAAAGTAATTTAAGAACAAAATTTTTCATTTTGCCACGATTGATGCTTCAAATAAGATATTGCTGCTGCACTGCAAATGACTACTCAGTCTTTCTTCATAAAGAGAAAGAGAGTAAAGCTTTTATCTACTTTCACCTTCTGGAACCTTTTAAAAATAACTGATGCTTTTTTGTTTTTACATCACCTTCATTTCCACATGTATCCCTTCTGTTCCTTCCCCTACCCAGAAAACCTTCCCTTGAAATAAAGATTAAAAAAGAAATAGTTCGACAAAACTAAGCAGCATCTACCACATCTGACAGTATATGGAGGACTGACTACACTCTTTGTTCCCCTGCCCCTCCAGCCTCTTCAGGGAAGGGAGTCAGGGTCACTTTTTCAACTCTTCTCTGGGGCCAAGCTTGGTAATTATAATTAGTGTTCAGTTTCATTGTGTTCTTTCCATTACATTATCCTCAGTGTGTACGTTGTTTTCTTGGTCCTACATACTTCACTCTTTATCAGTTTACACAAGGCTTCCTTGGGACTTCTTTTTATAAATCTATCTCCTTTTATTAGTTGGGAGGTGAGTCTTGATTAACCAAAACAAGTATTCATGGTAGAATTGAAAGGTTTAGTGTTTTTTTTTTATTTGTAACTACAAATAATTTTTTCCTTAGTTTTTCATATATATATATATATATATATATATATATATATATATATATATGTATGTATATATGTATATATGTATATATGTATATATATAAACTATATAAGAGTGTGACAAATGCCTGTTGGGTCAGATCAGGTCACATTGAGCTTTGTACTCTGTCAAACCATGACCAAGGAATAATTTTATAAGACAATTCAAAAGATGCTCTTAGAGATCTCCAAAGGTTAGATTATCCCATCAGTATCTCTGTCTTGAATAACCCATTTGGAGCCATGAATTGATTAATCTAAGCTTGTCTTGACCTTGCTTGGGAACATTAGAGGTTTTAGTGTTTCATGATTTGAGGGGTTTTTACTGGTCTACATTCTGTTACTGTATATTGTTTAGGGAATTCAGTTTAAAAACATGCTGAATTTTATTCACTTTTGTGTAAGCAGAGATGTAGCAAAATCATAATTATGATCAAATGCTGATTTCTTCTAGAAAACTTTCCCCTTTCGGACTTGATGTCAGAGATCAGCACTGGTGTAGAAACGACTGTAAACAGTAATACTTCTTTGAGGTAGGTCATGTTCACGCAAGAGCCATTCCCTTCTTTGTACTTTTGCTTCCCCTTGTTTTTAAACTGTTCATGTGCTGCAGTGCTTTACAAGAGAAAGTATTGATTTTTTTTTTTTTTTTTTTTTTTGCCAAAAATGGCAATCTGGATTGAAGTATGTTTTGTCCAAATTCTTTTACCTCTTGTTTCTTTGACTCACCCAACTGAAGAAAAGAAAATTGGCTTACTCTACCACAAAATTTTTTTTAGGTGTTTTTTTTTGTTTGTTTAGTTTTTGCAAGGCAGTAGGGTTAAGTGACTTGTTCAAGGCCACACAGCTAGGTAATTATTATGTGTCTGAGGCTGGATTTGAACTCAGGTACTCCTGACTCTAGGGCCAGTGCTCTATCCACTGTGCCACCTAGCCGCCCCTACCACAAAATATCTTGAGCCTTCATATTGATTACATTTCTTCATATAATAAATGTGGTCCTTAAAATGTTCGTGTAAGTTTAATGTAAATCATGTTGTTCTTCTTGTAATAATTTGGGACATAGCTGATGCTTTGACCAAAAAACACTGTCCAAGAAATATTGTGAAGTTTGTCTTTTACCACTTTACACTCCTCCCTCAAGACACCTACCTCATCACTTCAGGGTGGGGGTGCCTTCCCTGCCAGGTTCTTTCCCTTTGTGTTTCCCCAACTCAGGTTGCCATATTTTTTTCCTTTAAATTAAAACTGCAGTTGCTCATTGAAACCTAATCATCCATTTGCTCCCTTCCCTTGAAGGGCCAGATTATTTTTTTTTGTCTTACAATATTAATAAAAGAACTTTAAACAAATCTCCTTTATTCCATGTGAATCAGCTGGTAAGAATGGGAAAAGAGACGAGCTTGCTACTCTGGCAGTAAGTCATGGAAAGTTCTTTTCAATAGGCATGGCCTTCTAATACCTTTTTCACTCCCTGTAGCTAGTCACTGTAATTATGTAAAAATATCAACTCCTTTCTTTAAGCTTACTGGTGACATCCTATTTTTTATCTACTTTAATAAGTTTGTTCCCTTTATCCTTCTTTAAGATCAACAGTCATCATTGAAAAAGAAGTTCCTGTCATTTTCATTCACCCTCTAAAAACTGGATTATTCAGAATAAAAATTCAAGGAGTCACTGGAAAGTTTAACATGGTCATCCCACTGGTGGATGGGATGATTGTCAGCAGGAGAGCACTTGGTAAGATCTTTAAATACTAAGGATAAGAAAGTATGAATTATTTTACCAGGGCACCACTGCATTTTAAAGCTCTAATGTGACTTTAAAAATTGCAACTCAGACTCTTCCTGTCCTCCCCAGTCCCTTATAGCTTTAAGGAAAAACTAAGACCCATGAGGGCAAGGGACTTATTCGAGGTTCTACAAGTTAATTAGTGGCAAAGATTCAAGTGTCTTAGACCCTACCAATTCATTGTTCTTTTTACTACCTTTTTTATATATTATAAAGGTGAAAGTGATCATACTGGGCTTCAGCTATAATTATTTTTTACCACTGATAATAAAAAAGTAAAATGAGAGAGGCATTTAAGCTTAGTATTATGAGTGAAAGTAAGGCAAAATATATCTCAGAAAATATAGCTCTTAAATAAGAATAGTTATACCCCCAGGACTTGATAGGGAAATTTAGAAGATATTTTGATTTCATTATATCCCTTTTAGTTGCTTTTTCTCAGAAGTGCTGCTGTCCTTAGGAGGATGGACAATATCACAGACAGAATTAAATATTGTAGAGGTGCTTAACAAAAATAAAAAATAGTTTAATTCTGATAGTACATGCAGATGATTGATTTTTAATATTTGTTTTTAAAATTCTTTTTGTTTTCAAGGTTTCTTAGTTAGGCAAACGGTAATAAACATTTGTAGAAGAAAGAGACTAGAAAGTGACTTCTACAATCCTCCACATGTGCGACGAAAACAGAAAATTGCAGATATTGTCAATAAATACAGAAATAAGCAGTTGGAGCCAGAATTTTATACTTCACTCTTCCAAGAGGTTGGGCTCAAGAACTACAATTCTTAAACCAAGGTCCTCCAAAGACAATTATTAGATCAGAGATTGGTGGCTACCTGAGGGAACAATGGAAATATGTTACTAGTACTAGTATTGACTGGAGAGAAAAAATACTACTACACCACCAAAAAAAAAAAAGCTTATCTTTCAATCACCAAAACAGAAGAGACACCATTCTAAGTTCAACTTAAGAAGATTTTCTGCTTTCTGGTGAGAGGAGGTCTCCCAAACACAATCATAAGTCCCTTAACAGGGTAGTATAAATTTTATCCAATACAACTTTCTTTTTTAAAATGATAGTTTTACTTAAAATAGTACATTTCGGGAGAATATAAATAACTCTGATAAATGTTCATCAAGAAAAGAAGAATAGCATAAAGTGGTTTATAAATTAAAAGTTGGAGACAGTCTTACACAGCTCACCTTTCCAGGAGGTTCAGTACCAAATTGATTCCTCTCCTAGAATCTCCAAGGACTTCCCCAAATCTAGAGTTGCTTGTGCTGGGGAGAAAAGCAAGAATTCTGGCCTCTTATTCTACCATCAGCTTTACAAAAAGAAGAACCCATAGATATCTCTTGTGCAGATCTTTTTAAAGGATCCAACTTTCAAATATCGATCTTCAAATATCAAAAAGATAGATATGTCAACGTCCTCATCATTCTCCTCATTTATTCAGACCATCTATATAAAAACAACCGCTAATTACTACAGAAGGAGTCCATCCAGAGGGGAGGTTCTGCTTTCTACATTCCTAGCAGTGTAGAAAAAACACCAAATGAAAAACTGACTTAAATCAATGAAACTGTCACTCAACCTGAATCCAGTTCAGCTTAACAGAAAGAAAGAAAGATGTTTGTCAAATACTGGGAAAGGCAGAGATAAGATGTTACAAAATTACTTACTGGTTTCAATAAATTTCAGCTCATAAGTACTGTTGAAAATGATTTGGCTTCATGTATGAACTGTCTTTATATCAGGACCCAACAAGAAAATGTATACAATGAACATCTAGTTAGGAATTTTGAAAATATAAACTAAACTTCACGGATTCAGTTGTATTGCAAAAAGTAATTGCCTATTAGCCAGGAATGTACCCAACTTTTACCTGAATTATTGGGTTCCTTCAGAAATTGTTTCTGTTTGTCATGCGTTCTGTGTTCTAGGCTATGCTATTCTAAAGACATAATACATATTCAAATCCCTACTGTGATTTTAGGCATCCCCTCTACCTGACTTTCACTGTTCTTCCAATGACATAAGGTTTTAGGTGGATCCAAAGTATCCTTATAGTGATTCTTAGAGCAGTGTAAGACAGTATTCTTCCTATTTTTTTCCCTTTATTATTTATTGGAGATTATTTTATCTTCAGGTATTTAAATGACCAATTCAAATTCAGAGAAAATTGATCACACTTTTTTTCCATTGAATTTGTTCATTTTTACATTAGGCATAGTAGGTAGATAATATTCTGTTTGGTTTTATTTCTAGTTTAATTTTTACCACCCACCTTCCCCTGCTCAGTTCAGATCATCTTATTCAATAAGGTATGTGGTTTGCCAACTGTAGGCAGAGATGTGAACTTAACAGCTTTTGTTTTCTAAGTTTGCCCTGCAATGTTTGGGGTTTTTTAAACTCTTCCTTTACATCCAGGTCATTTATTTTTATTCACCCAGTTTACCCCCTCTGGTATAATACAATTCTAATAACTCTTTATTTCTTTTCAAACTAAACAAGAATAAAATTATTTCCAGATTGCTAATGCAGTGGAGGAAATATAATAAATTTTTCCCACCATGAAAATTAAGTGACTGTGTGAAATCTTGATAGGACATCAGGGTTTGCACATTTGCAAGGAAAAACTGACCTTTATCTTTCAGTTTAATCAATCAAGAAGATGGTAGTAATAACTTAAATTTTTTAATCCAAAAATTTTGTTGATTGACTAATAAAGTCTTGCTTATCAATTATTCTTTGAATAAAACTTAATTTTTACAAAAATATTGATGTCAGGAAAAGCTGTATTCATGAAAAAGGAAAATGTTCCTGACTCCTTTTCTTCTTCTTGCTAACATTTCTGGATAATTTTCCCTCTTTAACAAATGAATAAACCTTAAAGAATGCCGTGTGTGTGTGTGTGTGTGTGTGTGTGTGTGTGTGTGTGTGTATACATATATATATATACATATATATGTATGTGTGTGTGTATATATATATACATATATATACACATATATATGTGTGTGTATATATATATATACACACACACACACACACACACATATATATATATATGCTTGCTATTAATGGAAAGAAAACAGTGGACAGTGGGGCTCGGTGATCTCTCTGAAAATCAAAAAAAGCGCAAAAACTGAAACGAATTCTACTTTAGTCCCTAGAAATATGTATGTTGTCTCACATTGCATGACCTCAAGATCAGATAAAAGCTGCAGCCATAGGGGAACTTCTTAACCAAAATTGTTAGACTTATGCAGTGTTGGTTTGAGTGCATGATCACTTAAACTCACCCACTGTGTTACTTTATACAAATCACTCTGGTTAATATGGCCTATGAGAAATCTATTTTAGTCCACATTAAATGGCATGGCCAATGCATGTGCTTGTACTCAGTTGTCACATAAGTCTTTACTATTCCACTATTGAATTTTTCTGCCACTATTGAATTTTTCTGCATATGCTCAATTAACACTTTGGGACATCAAAAGCTACTTCAGTTTACTTCATCTATAATGTATTTGTCTAAAAAATATATTTAGTCACATAAGTGACTTTGCTACAGGTAACTTTAACGGACTATTTGGCTTACACTAGAGGATGAGTATGTCACATGAACAAGAGTTACAAAATTTCAGTTGTAAGGGCAACCACTTTTAACAAGTGCTCATGTACATACACACATTTCTGTTAAGATGTCTTCTGAAATAAACTGCCAAGTTTTTTTCTGTTATCAGCAGCTCTGAAAATGAGTGGATATGACTGATCATCCCCATGCTTTCCCATGCTTCACACCTCTCTTGGCTGCTTATCCTCTTGGTCCATTTTATTTGTTTTTTCCTTCCTTTATTATTCCTAGTTTCTCCTATGTAGGCAGTATAATTATGTAACATTTTTCTTTCTCATCCACTTGTACTTTTTCTGTTCTGAGGAATTGTGTCCATTCTTCTCCTCTTATCCTCTTTCAAGAAATGAAAAATAATAACGGTAAATAATATATGTTGACTATAGGTTGACCAGGATATGAGGCCTTCACAAACTTACCTCTTCTGCATTTGTTGGGAAGTACTTGGTGAATTTCAAGTACCCAAATGCAATAGTATAACAATATTATTGGAAGATTAAATTTTACTCAAAATGGTGAGTATAACTGACCTGGATGGCAGATTATATAATTTTGTGATATCAGAGAATTTGACATTACTTTCCTATTTGGTAATTCAATTTTTCTATTTAAAAACAATTTCAAGTCCCATTTAAGCACTGGATTATACCTTCCTAAACATATTGTTTTGTGCATTTAAACCATCTCAAATGCTTTCTGTACTTAGAGAGCTGCTACAAAGGCAAATCTTAGAAATACCACTTGTAGAAAATTGAAGCAAACAGTTTCTCAGCAGCTCTGCTTCACATGTAATAGTCACTCTCTCAACTTTTATCCCTAATTTTCCTTATTAAATGATAATATAAAGGGTGTTGTTTGAAATTTCACATTTCAAGACTTTCTCTAGAAATAAATGGAGGGCATCTTTCTCAGGCTTTGTAGTTGTGGCTGGCAGTGAGCAAGAGCCATTATTTGCTTGAAATCACAATACAATTTGTATAAACTTATGTATGTTGCCAAGACATGATCTTTTTGTTGTTAATGTATTTTCTGTAAATATTTCTGGCATTAAGTTGTAAAGTAAAGACAACCTGTAAATATGAAGATGTGAACTCTGTTCCCTCCTCTCTAGTATTTTATCTCTTTGTTTAGAGAAGGCACAGAAGCTTGTTTGTATTTATGCCAATTCTTTGTCCAGAAGAAACACATGGAATACTGAATGTAACACATTTAGTCAATTAAATTTTAAGGAGATTCTTATCTAGTGCTCTGTGTGCTTTTGGTTAGAATCTCATTCCTTCTGATTGAGGTCTTTGCATTCCTTGCCTGATCCCAGTGTAGATGGGAGCTTTTTAAGCCAATTTTTGTTCCCTTTGAGCAACAGGATAATGGGCCAACCACTATAGAACTGGAAGAGGAAGAATGTTACAGGGGTCTAAAAACAATTCACTTTTAATCCACCTTTATTTTTAAAACATGGAACCCTCAGAAGGTCTATAAGCTACCAGTGAGGGTTCTGTCCCAAAAGGTGAGAACCACCATGGACAGTGTCAGGTCACACAAGTTCTAGAACAGGAAAATGCCTGTTGTCCTGGTTTTTATTCGGGTGTGGGGAGCACAGGACTGTCACCCCACACGTACTTGGTAAACTTATTTCCATGATCAAATACAGAATGCTCTTAGACCTTCAAAGTTATTTGTAACCTAGCCCCTGCCCAACTTTCCTCTCTTCTTACACTTTCCTCTTACTCTCTCTGGCTGTCCTGTCCCCCATGACAGGAATGCTCTCCTTCCTCTCTTCTACCTACTGATTTCCCTGGCTTTCTTCAGATCTCAAATAATTCTCTTTTTCTGAAAGTCTTCCATAAACCCTCACAATTCCAGTGCCTTCCCTCATTATTTATCTCCTATTTATCTGCTATATAGCTTGTTTGTACATATTTGTTTGCTTATCTCCCCCATTATATAGTAACCATCTTGATGGCAGAGACTGTCAGTTTGTCTCTTTTTCTAGCTCTAGTATACATAGTAGGTACTTAATAAATGTTTCAATTGGAGAGTTTTCATTTACACCAGGGGTAGGGAACTTTTTTCCATAAAGAACCATTTGGATATTTATGATATCATTACATAATTAACTTAAAAATTAGCCTGAGGTATTTAGTCAAATATCTAATTCACCCCTAAAAATCAACCTTTGGTTTCTGTGGCTTACATTCTAGCTTTTAGATACAGATTTTCTTGGTAGAAAGTGGGTCTAGCTGAATCTTGAGAAATTAGTAGACTTGAAACTTAAGCAATACAACCAAGGGGCAGTAGTCATCTCCCTATAATATTCTCTCCCCACCCCATGCTTAAACTTTATTTTGAATTAATACTTGTACCTCCTGTACATTAAGAATTCCCTGTGATGTACCCCCATCCCAGGCCAGCAATGAGAGAGGGTGGGGCCAGAGGTTCTAGGTCAAAGAATGTAAACTCAGTTGGTTATGCATGAAAATGAATGTTTAAGACTGTCTTATCCCAAAAATCCCATGCTGTGACTGGATCTGTTACTGTGCTGTAACTTCCCTACTAGTAATAACCCTCACTTCTCTAACATTATAGGCTTATATAGTACAACAGCCCTTTGAGGCATATTCTACAAGTATTAACCCACTTTACAGATAAGAAAACTGACTTGGGCCAGCTAGGTGGTGCAGTGGATAGGGCACCAGCCCTGGAGTCAGGAGGACCTGAGTTCAAATCCGACCTCAGACACTTAATGATTACTAGCTGTGTGGCCTTGGGCAAGCCAATTAACCCAATCTGCCTTGCAAAAACATAAAAAAAAACTGACTTGAAAAGACTCCTAGTCAGCATCTGAGCCAGCTCTGATGGGCACACACATTTTACACTAGTAGAAAGATGAGTCTTGGAGAGGAGGGTGCCTTACCAATGATTTAACCACTCTCTCAACAGATGGGAGAATGGTTTGGTGATAACTCTTCTTTTCTCCATTCTCCCAAGAAACTAATTGATGCTTAACTCGGGCTGTCTGTGTGTGTGGTGTGTGTGTGTGTGTGTGTGTGTAAGTAATATCTTCTGCCACATTAGTCAACCCAGTGATAGAGTTAATATAGAGTGAGTCAGAAAGTCCCAAATTCAAATCCAGCATCAAATCCTAGCTGGGTGACCCTGAACAAGCTGCTTAACCTGTGTGTGCCTCAGTCTCCTCAATTGTAAAATGTGGATGATAATAGAACCTACTTTATAATTGTTATGGAAATTACATAAGATGTTTGTAAGGTGCTTAGCACCATGCCTTTCATATGGAAGGTATAATAAATGCTTGTCCTCTAAGCTTCTTAGGATTCTAAAGACCATCTCTGTGATGCATCAGGATTGAAAAAAGCATCAAATTCAACCTATGCTTTGCTGGTATCCCTGGTCAAAACATCCCCCCAAAAGCAATCAGCCAACCTCTACTGGAAAATATCCAATGATGGGAATCATACTGCCTCAAAGCAATCCATTCCATTTAAAGGTGCTCTTCTGTCCACTCTTAGTGAGATGTGATCCTTCAGTCATCTTGAGATGTTGTTCGAATGTTGAGAGACCTTCAACATCTCACAAATGTTGCTAAAAACGAGTACATAACCAGAAATTGTTTGTTAAAGGAGTAAGTGACCCCACTTCCCTGTTATCTCCAAATACAACTTCTTTCTGTACCCCCTTGATGTTTCTCTGATCCATCCCTTTCTTCCTATCCACACAGTTACCATCACGAGTCAATCTCTCATAAGCTCTTACCTAAATAATTGTAATAAGCCTTCAAATAGATCTTCCAGCCTTCTACTCTTTCTATATGCCAGACTTTCATCTACACAACTTCCAAAGTCATCTTCCTAAAGCACAAATCTAAACACATTTTTCTTTGCAACTTATTTTTTTAATTACATGTAAAGATAGTTTTCAACATTCATTTTTCTAAGTTTCTGAGTTCCACATTTTTCTCCCTCCCTGCTCCCCTCCCCTTGATAGCGAATAATCTGATATGTTTAACACAGTCATGTTATGAAAGAAGAATCAGAACAAAAAAAGGAAAAAAATAAAACAAATTTTTAAAAGTTAAAATAGTATGTTTTGGGGAGAAGGGAGGAAAGGGATGGTGGTAGAAAAGAATGGAACTCAAAAGCTTAAAAAAGTAATGTTGAAAACTATATTTGAATGAAAGTGGAAAAAAATAACATTTTTAAAGAAAGAAAGTCATATGCTTTTGTCTGCATTTAAACTCCATAGTTCTTTCTCTGGCTGTGAATGGTATTTTTCATCACAAGTCTTTTAGAATTGTCTTTTGATCATTGTACTGCTGAGAAGAGCTAAGTCTGTAATAACTGATCATCAAACAAATTTACTGATAAGGTGTACAGTGTTCCCCTGGTTCTGCTCACTTCCCACATAGCAATTCTTTTAAGTCTTTGCAGGTATTTCTGAATTCTGCCTGCTCTTGATTTCTTAGAGAACAATAGTACTCCCATTACATTTATTCAGCCATTCCCCAATTGAAGGGCATTTCCTCAATTTCCGATTTTTGTTACTACAAAAAGAGCCACTGTGAATATTTTTGTACATATAGGTCTTGTTCCCTTTTTTATGATCTAGTAGTGGAATTGTCGGATCACAGTTTTATAGCCCTGTGGACTATTCTAAATAGTTCTCTAGAATGGTTAGATCCGTTCACAACTCCATTAACAGTGCATTAGTGGGTCTGATCACATTTTAACCACCACTCAAAAACCTGCAGTGTCCCCCATTTCCCTTAGGATAGAACTTTTTAACCTGGATTTAGAACTTTTATTTAAAAAATTTTTTTTATCTATTTCAGCACAATTGGTTTCCTTTGTTAACTCGATGTGTATTATACATTTTAAAACATTCTGAGAAGGGATCCAAAGGCTGATTTAGACAGCCAAAGCTATCCATGACCAAAAAAAAAAAAGTTTAAGAGCTGTTATTGGTAAGTCAGGCTTTTCATTGATTTAGAATTGGAAGGGACCTCAGAAGTCATTTTATTCATACCTTTCCTTTTATGGATAAGGAAACAAGTCCAGATAAAGTGAATAATTTGCATTCATACCAGTAATGAGTTATTATTAGCAGAGATTCACATACAAACTCTCGGTTCACTCATGAGTTTTCCTTCTTTACCATCTAGCTCCAACCTATCCTTCTTGACATAGTTCCCATTACTCTTCTTCCATGAACTCTGCCTTTCGTTCATACTAGATTACTAGTTATTCCTGAACTCATCAATTGGACCCTTAACTAGACATTTACCCAAGCCTGGAGTCCACTCCTTCTTCATCTCTATATTCCACAATCCTTGTCACCATTTTCAAGGTTCACCTTAGTGTCACCTACTTCATGCCTCACCTGATTGCATCAGGAGTTTGTGTAAGTGTAATGACAAAGACTATTTTTTTCCCTTTGTATCCTCAGTTCCCTTTTCACTTCAGTTTTTTTGTCATAAATGATATGTATGGAAAGGACCTGAAAAGTATTACCAAAGATTATGAAATCTTGAGCAAGAAACTGAAGTCCATAGGAGCATAGAAAAACTGGCTGAGGAAGTGACCAGATGATTAAAAAGTTGGTCTCTGAGAAAGGACTTGAACTTTTGGACCACAATTTAAAGTCAAAGAGTGACAGATTCCTGGTCAGGGAAGAATGTTTTACTAGGTCTCTTGCATATCAAACTTTAAGGGATTTTCTAAAAGATGGGAAAGAGAGAAAACATATTTGTCTACAAATGTAGAGAAAGAAAAAAACATGCATATATATATATATGTATATTGCTGTATCTGCATCAAGCTAAAGAACTGGTCTCTAAATTTTATTGATTATGTAACCCATTAGCAATGGGTACTTAGCATACAAACAACTTTATATATTAAAATTTTTTATTCTTGTTTTAAAAAGAGCAGTGTTATGGAATGTCTTTTCTAAATTTTTTTTGGGGGGGGGAACTGTTTAAAGGTCTGGTTCCAAGGTAAGGTTATTTCAGTTTTTATTCAAGTTCAGGTTTTCTCAATTTTAATTTTATTTTTTAAAACCTGGTTTTACTATTATATCTAAAATGATACCTCACAAAGAAAAGTACATACAAATAGAAGTGATTGACCCCACTCAACAAATCATGACATTCATTTTTTCAATTCCACCCACCAATTAATTCAAAGATTGCTGTTAAAAATAATGTAATTTGCTGCTTCCCTGGTGTCAGTAAGTTGTCTTAAAAACCATTTGTACAGTATTGAATGTTTGTACATCTAATGAATGAATTCAAAACCCACTGAAACTTTTTTCAACTTTTTCACATATGCAGAATTTTTGTAAGTGATGTTTTTGGCAACATAATCACTTAAAGATAGAAGCATTTCCAAATAGCTATTTTCAAAAAACTAAACTACAATTTTCTTTTGAAAAGCAGTTATTTTTTTGTTTTTTTTTTAAAAACAAACTAGGAACAGATTAGGTCTACCTTTTTAAAAATTTATATTTACTAGGTAATATGCTACCAGGAGCTACTTGTCATCAGAGAAAGCCAAAACATTTGAAACACTTGTCTTTTTGTAAAAGATACATTTACAGCAGGGCATCTAGGTGGCACAGTGGATAGAGCACCTTGACCTCAGACACTACCTAGCAGTGTAACCTTGGGCAAGTCACTTAACCCCATTGCCTTGCTAAAACCAAAAATACTAAAACAAAAATAAAAAATATATAGCTTATCTTGAAGTCTGACAACTCACTTTGTGACAAGCTAAACAGTTATAAAGTATTGCAAAGATTCTAATATTTAAGGTCATTTTTATTTTATTGTTTAGTCATTTTTCAGTTGTATTTAACTCTTCATGATTCCTTTGGGGGATGTCTTACCAGAGACGTGGAATGATTTGCCATTTCCTTCTCCAGCTTATTTGACAGATAAGGAAACTGAGGCAAACAGGATCAAGTGACTTCCCAGGATCACACAGCTAGTGGGTGTCTGTTACTAGATTTGAAGGCAGGAACATGCGTCTTCCTAGCTCCAGGCCCAGCACTATCACTCTGCCACCCAGATGCCCTCTTCCTTCCCTACTTCTTGTGCTGACTCCTCATTCTATTTATTCCTCACAACTTAAACCTAGGTAGTTTCCAAGTTTTCTTCATTCTAGTTAAAGAACGCATTTACCATTAAGAAAATATCTTCTCTGGTCCATCTAGCAAACTTTAGAAGCTCTCAAACATGGATTCCATTATTTAATTGGATTCTAGCAAATACCATAAGCTAGGACACATTAGAAACATCTGTACTTCATGTCAAACTGTATAAAAAACTTTCTTCCTTGAACATTTTCCACTAAATTATTTCTTCCAAGATTCAGCAGTGTTTTTGGATATCTTCCAAAAGCATTTGTTGAAAAAGAAATAACTTGAATTTGTTATCACATTGTTTTCCATGTATTATTTCAGCCATTTTTGCCATGGCAGAGAGAAGTGTTTTTTCATTTATATGATCTTTCATCTTTCACTATTAAGTAAGAAAAGAAGCAGCTGGGTAGCTCAGCAGACAGAGTCCAGTGTCTAGAGTCAGGAAGACCTGAGTTCAAATTTAGATTCAGATATGTACAACCTGTGGGAAATCACTTAACTTCTATTTGCCTTAATCCACTGAAGAAGGAAATGGCAAACCACTCCAGTATCTTTGCCAAGAAAACCATATGGGCAGTAGGGTACATAGGATCGCAAAGATAGTCAGAAACATGAACAACAAATAAGAAACTACAAAAGATAGTTCTAAATATTTATCATTGTGTTTAGAAAAACTTTTTAAAGGACTGGATTGAGTATCATATGCCTTTAAATATTGTTAAAACATAGAATTTAGTCTTTTTGTTCAAAATGCTTAATTTTTAAATGGAGCTGATGGATTCATATTACTAGTTAACATGAGTCAAAGGCTTGAATGAGGTTCATTGGTTAATAATAATGGATACAAATCTATATATTAAATAATTTTAGTAAATCTGAAACTTTTTGGAGCATTGTGATGATATATAATCAGATGTCATTAGGTCATCATCACTGTACCCTCATGATATGGCTGATGAAGATGCTATGAAGAATATGCCATTTTCTTACTATTCCCTTGCAGTCATAAATTTAGTATCATAGTTTCTTTGCAGAAATATTTTAAGCCATTTATCCATTTTGGAGCATTAGTTTACATAATTAAAACTTCATAATACAATCCCAGATTCACTTTATCAGGCTTTCATAAACTACAATAAATCTCAATATGCTGAGAGCAAACAAAGAAATGAAGATGCCACTGCTAATTTCTCTCACTAAAAAAAAGGAAGAAATGGTTACTGGAGAGGAATTGATAGGAATTGTGGAAGAAAACTTAGCACTCATTCCTAGAGCCTGTGATAGAAAAAGAAGAAAGATATAATCCCATATGTACTTTAGATTTGAGGAAATCAGACTTCAAAGAATTCAGGGGTTTCAAAGAGGATTCCATGGAATAAAATTCTACAGATGTCAGCCCAAGGAGAGTCAGAGATGGTCAGGAATGAAAATTCGGTATGCATAAAGACAAGCAATTCCAACTGGGGGCAGAATGCAGAAGAAAGGAATGTTTGGCAGGAATAGGAGTTGTCTGAAGAGACTAATGTGTGATTAAGCATCTTATTTTTAAGGGGATTGAGAAAGGTTTAGAAATGAACAGAGATATACAGGACAGTTTCTGGAATTGATGTAATGATTTTGGTATATGCCTTTTAAAAGCACTGTGATAGATTTGCAGTTTCCCATATAATATTTTGCCTGCTTGAGTTCAAAATAAGTTCAAAATAACAACAAAATAAGTAAATCTTTAAAAAATAATAATGTGGGGTGACTAGGTGGCACAGTAGATAAAGCACTGGCCCTGGAGTCAGGAGTACCTGGGTTCAAATCCGGTCTCAGGCAATAATTACCTAGCTGTGTGGCCTTGGGCAAGCCACTTAACCCCGTTTGCCTTTCAAAAAAACCTAAAAAAAATAATAATGTGATATGAATGCACAGAGGTTCTCATCAATTAACTTAGATTTGAAATAGCTATGTGCCGGGTTTTTATTTACAACGCCGGCTTCTTTATGCTAGTCCGTCCTCTTACTCACCAGTCCAACGCGTGATGAGTCTTCGGGGTACCCCCGGCCCCCACTCTTTGATGGGGGAAGAACCAGACAGAGCGCCTGAGGTGGGTAATCAGTCTTTATTCTTCTGTGATCACATCCCCGCTCCCCCAACCTCTCAGCAGACCCTTTTATCCCCTCTCTCCTCCCTCCCATGAACTCTTACCCAATGAGGGGCCGAGTTCTGTAACATTCCCTTATAAGGTGATTATGTTTCCCCTCTAAGCGACCGCCACGCCTCTTCCCCCCGCCCCCAACATCTCCCCCTTTCTGTTTTACAAGGTTATCACTTGGTGTGACCTTAAGCGGTGCTGAGGTTAGCCTTAAGCGGTGTCATTTCTACTGGCCTCTGATAGCCGGGGGCGAGGAACCCTGTCTTAGGTCATCTCCTTCAACCCAGGACCTTGCCCGTCCTAGGCGCCCGACACCCTCAGGGCCTGTCTTAGGTGGCTGGGTCAGGAGAAGTTGCCCGTCTTGGGGTTTACCTCGTCTTACCCCTAGGTGTCACATGTCATGCATGGCGGCTAGCCAGACTTGGGGATCCGCCGGGGGCGAGGAACCCTGTCTTAGGTCATCTCCTTCAACCCAGGACCTTGCCCGTCTTAGGTGGCTGGGTCAGGAGAAGTTGCCCGTCTTGGGGTTTACCTCGTCTTACCCCTAGGTGTCACATGTCATGCATGGCGGCTAGCCAGACTTGGGGATCCTCCCCCGTCTCCATGGCCATGAAGGCTTTCTGAGTAAGAAGCATATAGCCCCTCTGTCGCCTAGCTAGGCGGCAGAAACAGACAACAAGTAGGGTGATTCCCAGAATCAGCGTCCTTGTTCACCCTCAAGGGGGTATCCTCCCGCCATCTGGCAATCCCTCCATGGTATGGGATCCTCGATGTCTTCCCCTGTGGCCACACATGAGGGGCCCCACCGAGGCAGAAGGGAGCCCCATCGATGTATTGGTCACTAGCAGGCGAGGGTAGATCGGGGAGTTCCGTGCTACCGGAAGGGGAGAGGGAATAACTCGGAGTATTCCCCATGTCGGATTTCCTTCAGATGGAGCACCTCCAAGGATCCCTACGATGATCAGAAGGCCTGAAAAAGAAAGAAATTCCTCTCACCCCGTAGGGTTGGTCATTAATCAAGGTCTCTTATCTTGTAAACAGGGAGCCATCTTTCTGGCTCTTCTATCTTATCCTCGGGATGAAATGACAGGTGGCCCTGTCTTCTGTTCTTTACCGTTACAGGGCCATGCCAACCTCCCTCTTCATCTCTCCACATGACTTTAGAGCCTGGTAGGGCCTTGGTGGGAGAGGGCAGGAGCGTTGGTTCTTTCTTAGCATGTCCTTTTGGGGAGAAAAATCTCTGGGCGGCTGTAGTGCCGTCATCCCTGACTTGTAGGAAATTCATGGTAAATAGTACCTGAGACAGGTCTGAATGGGTCGGTGACCTGCCAACTCCCCCTTTCTGTTTAAAATAGGATGTAGCAGAGTATCCATGTAAAGCTGGCACAGGGTGGGGCTATTGGCCATTCCCTGAGGTAGGACGGTGAACTGATAACGTTTACTGGGGGCTTGGAAATTGATCGCGGGGAGGGAAAAGGCAAATTTTTCTTTGTCCTCCGGGTGGAGGGGAATGCTATAGAAGCAGTCTTTAACATCAATCACTATAATAGTCCACCCTTGCGGGACTGCAGTGGGCATAGGGAGACCAGGTTGGAGGGTCCCCATGGGTACCATGTTGGCATTTACTGCCCGAAGATCAATCAACATTCTCCAACTCCCCCCTTTCTTTTTTATGACAAAGACGGGGGAGTTATACGGGCTAAGGGACGGTTCCACTTTGTTCTCGCGCAGGAGGGTCATTACTATGTCTGTGAGGGCGATGAGCTTTTCTTTTGTCAGGGGCCACTGCTCAACCCAAATAGGTTTCTTATTAATCCATGTTATTCTGGGGGAAAAGCTCATCTCTAGAGTGGCCCCAATTAATTTCCCCGCAGGCTATCAGGGGTGGCAAGTGTCAGGTTAAGCTGGCTCAAGATATCTCTACCCCATAATGCATAAGGGAGGTCGGGTAGGCACAGTGGGGTGAAGAGTCCAGATTCTTCCAAAGCTGACCACCGTAGGGCGTGTGCTGCTTTCATGGCAGATCTATTGCCCCCCACCCCCGTCACTGCTTGAGGGCTCTGTAGGAGTGGCCACTCGCGCCTCCACTGTCCCCTATTTATGACAGAGCAATGGGCTCCAGTGTCAATTATCCCTTCGAACTTCTGATTTTCCACCGTGATGGTTAACAGTGGTCGCCCAGAGCTGACCGGGTGGACCCAGTTCACATGAGCGGGAGGGGCCCGTAAGGGCAGCACCTTTCCTACCTCTTGGCCCTGTTTTACCAAGGTGGGAAAGGGGTGGGGGTTTGTGACCCTTACGGATGTGGGACTTCCGGGACCAAAAATGACCTGGGTATGGGTGACTAAGTCCACACATCTCTCAGCCCCTGTGATGAGCGCTGGGAAAATATTTAGCTCAATGGGAATCATCGAGGTTTCCCAAGGCCCGATCTCTCTCTGCTGTGTCCCTTCTCTATAGTCAACCCTCACGGGGATAGTCACAGTAATGGGGCCGCTGTCTTCGAGCACGGGGGGGGGGGGGGGGGGCCCCGCGGCCGGGCCCCTCCCTTTCCCTTTTCCCGACTTCCCTTTGGATCGGCAGAACCTGGCTATGTGACCTGGCTTTCCACAGGAATAACAGGTCGGAACTGAAGTGGAGGGGGGCCGCTGCCTGCACTGTGCTTTGAGGTGCCCTGGCTTTCCACACCCAAAACAGGTGGGTCTCACCTGCATACCGCGAAGGGCGGTCAGGAGGCTATCCTCCCGGTTCTCCATGGCAGTCACTAAGGCTTGAATTGAATCCTCGCTGGGCATGTCCAGCAATTTGTCAACAATTTCTTCTAATGAAGCGTCGGGGGGAAGGCTGCTAATGGCTGCGATCCCTTTGGGGCGAAGTCCCTCTTTAATCAATTGTCTCATAAGTAGATCAGATCCCGGGGTGTCTCCCATTATACGAGTCACTGTCTCTTTAACCTCGTTCACAAATGAGAGGGGTGTCTGATCTGCTCTCTGCTTCAGCCCAACCAACTTCTGTGTGGCTCTCCCCCCTTTCATGGCTCCAATCTTATCCCAAGCTGCAACATGTGTTTCTTTAACAGTCTCTAGCTCAAACTGGCCATACTGGGCCTGAACAGCAGGGTCAGTATAGGCTCCAGTTCCACACAGGAGGTCAATGGCTAAATCCAGGGGAGTATAACCCCGGGATTTTGCCAGCTTAGAGGCCTCTCTGCGGGCCTGAGCCTTAAAAGCTAAATATAAGGAGGCATCTAGGCACGCGGCTGCAATTTCGTCAAAGTCAGCAGGGGTCCAAGGGTGCGTAGCAAAGAGGTTTTGCATCAGTCTTTTTACATAAGGGGAGCTTGGGCCGTATTTAGTCACGGCCTCCTTAAGTTCCTTAAGCATCTTAAAAGGGACAGGGCGGTAGTCTCGGGCTCCGGTAAGGGGGTCCGTAAATACCGGGTAGAGGCCCCAGTCATCCCAGTCCACCTCCTCCCCTTTCTCTATTGCTATGGAGGCACTGGTGGCAAGTAGGCCGGATGGGCGGAGCCCTTGAGGGGATCTCTGAAGGGCGGACAAGGAACACGGGGGATTTTTTGCCTCTGTTTCCTGGCTGGGCCGCCAAGCCTGGGGCGCGGCAGCTGTCCAATCAGCGCGGACTTCTCCCTCCTCGTCAGCAGCCTCCCGGTCCCACCTACTCACGCTCCTCTTCCTGCCACCCCTGAGGACTGTTTGCACCCCTCCCTTCCCGCGCTCGGAAACTTCCGGCCCTGAATCTCTAAGTGTGCCACATTCATCGCCCTCCCCCTTTTCATTCTGTCTCGGTAAGGAGGGGCATGCGGCATTTTCTTCTCCCTGGGGGCCCCTTGTTCCCCCATTGTTTCTTCTAAGTTCCTCCCACGGATACAGGGGAGGGGGTGGCCTTCCCTCTTCCTCTGAGCTCTCTGAATCCGATCCCGCCAACGAGCTACCCACCTGAGTGCTGATTGTTCGTGCCAAAGTCACCTTCTGGGGATGCAGGGCTGCATCCACTATCTTATACACTGTAAAATCCTTGGGGGTCAGTTTTCCCGGGCAGGTGTCATTATAGGAGGCCATCTGCTGCCCTACCACCTTCCATTTATCTGGTTGGATCCCACTATGTTGCACCCAAGGGCAGATGTTCCAGATATTCTCAACAAAAGCACGGCACGTCTTGATAGGTAATTTACAGCCATGCTTAGCGCAGAGTTTATAAAGCTGCGCTGCAACGGCCTCTTTTTCCTCCGGCTCAAAGGCGGGAATACTATTCCGGCCCCCCATGCTGTCTACTAGCCGAGGCTGCAATCCTAACAGGTGGCAGAACTGGAAAGTTCCCGTTCGGCAAAAGAGAAGGAGGCAGCAGGGCACAATCAGACAGGCCAGCACGGCAAGGAGCGTGATTAGAGCAGAAGGAGAAAGGGAGGGGAAAGAAAGCATAGTCAACACAATAGGGATATGTCCTTCAGGCAATATCTGAGAGTAAACGCCCTCTCCTTCCTCCCGGTCAGAAACGACCGAGGCTGTCTGGAGAATCCGACCAGCGGATTCAGACGTTCCCTAGCAAAATCAGGTCCCTGTTCCGGGCGCCACTTGCCGGGTTTTTATTTACAACGCCGGCTTCTTTATGCTAGTCCGTCCTCTTACTCACCAGTCCAACGCGTGATGAGTCTTCGGGGTACCCCCGGCCCCCACTCTTTGATGGGGGAAGAACCAGACAGAGCGCCTGAGGTGGGTAATCAGTCTTTATTCTTCTGTGATCACATCCCCGCTCCCCCAACCTCTCAGCAGACCCTTTTATCCCCTCTGTCCTCCCTCCCATGAACTCTTACCCAATGAGGGGCCGAGTTCTGTAACATTCCCTTATAAGGTGATTATGTTTCCCCTCTAAGCGACCGCCAAGCCTCTTCCCCCCGCCCCCAACAGCTATGTACAAAAGATGAAAGCAAGGACGGAAGAATCCTGTAAGACCTTGCCCGGAGACTGTTAAAAATAGTGCCAACATTCTCAGAATGAGATGAAGTTCATTCATGTCAAGAGAAGCTAAGGAAAATAAAAGAGTATTTTCTAATATAATAAAATTATATTTCATAATATAATATTCCATTTTTCATTTTTTTAAAAATCCCAAACTTCCAAATAAAATTAATATTCTCATATACAAAATACAACAGAAAATTTATATGAAATTCTATATAGCTTGTTTCCTTTTAAGCATATATTATATATATTATAGATGACATATATTTTCATATTTATATAGTAAGAATACTTACATATATACATATATGTGTGTATGTATATGTACATATATATTTATGTATGTATATTAAAGGCAGCTATGTGACACAATGGGTAGAACTCTAGTCCTGAAATCCAGTCTCAGACACTTACTAGATGGGCAGGTCACTTAACCCTGATAACCTCGAATCCAGAGCTATCTTCAGTCATCTTGATCCGTATCTGGCCACTGGATGGACTCTGGAGGAGAAAGTGAGGCTGGTGACTTAGCACGCACCCCTAAATCAAATCCAGTTCACTTGCTTGTCTTGGCGTCAGCTCACCAATGTCACACTCTTCTTTGAGAAAGGACAACATTATCATCAAATATATATTAAACCCAACATGAAAATTTCAAAAAGATTTTAATGTTTTCTTCTGAACTTTTTATTGTATTTTAAAAAATGCGTCAATAACATGATCTGTAAATGGGGGAGTGGAATTCTATTACTATTCCTCTTCCTTCCAACCTACTCCTATCCAATAAAGACAAAAAAAAACAGGAAAAAACTTTATAACAAATATGAATTGTCAAGGAAAACAAGTATCATATTTGTGTTTGAAAATGTATATCTCAGTCTACCCCTATGTGCATCCTACTCTGCCAGATAGGCAGCAAGTCTCTGAAATCTAGGTTGGTCATTGTGTTGATCAATTCTTATCTTTTTTATTTTTTATTTTTATTTTTTTTGGTTTTTGCAAGTGGCTTGCCCAAGGCCACACAGCTAGGTAATTATTAAATGTCTGAGGCCGAATTTGAACCCAGGTACTCCTGACTCCAGGGCTAGTGCTTTATCCACTGAGCCACCTAGCCGCCCCCAATTCTTAACTTTCTTTCATGTCTATTCTTCATTACACTTTTATTGCTGTTACACATTAAGAAAATATCTTCTTTGGAACATCTGTCTGTTAGAAGCTCACAAACATGGATTTCATTATTGAAATGAATTCTAGCAAATCATAGTATGAGACACATTAGAAATATGTGCCCTTAACCCATCCAACCCTTCTGGAGAGCAATTTGGAATTATGCCCAAAAGGCAACAAAAATGTGCATACCCTTTGATCCAGCAATACCACTACTGGGTCTATACCCTGAAGAGATGATGAAAAAGGGTAAAAACATCACTTGCACAAAAATATTCATAGCAGCCCTGTTTGTGGTGGCAAAGAATTGGAAATTAAGTGAATGTTGTGAGTGTCCTTCAATTGGGGAATGGCTTAGCAAACTGTGGTCTATGTATGTCATGGAACACTATTGTTCTGTTAGTAATCAGGAGGGATGGGAATTCAGGGAAGCCTGGAAAGATTTGCATGAACTGATGCTGAGCGAGATGAGTAGAACCAGAAAAACACTGTACACACTAACAGCAACATGGGGATGATGTTCAACCTTGATTGACTTGCTCATTCCATCAGTGCAACAATCAGGCACAATTTTGGGGTATCTGCGATGGAGAATACCATCTGTATCCAGAGAAAGAACTGTGGTGTTTGAACAAAGACCAAAGACTATATTACCTTCAATTTAGGAAAAAACCCATTATCTTATTATGTAATTTTTCTATCTCTTATACTTTACTTTTCTTCTTTAAGTATATGATTTCTGTCTCATCACATTCAATTTGGATCAATGTATACCAAGGAAACAACATAAAGACTAACAGACTGCCTTCTGTAAGAGGTGGGGGGAGTGAAGCAAGAATAGGGGAAAAATGGTAAAACTCAAAATAAATAAAATCTTTCTTTAAAAAAAGAATGAAAAATATGCCCTTGCGTCAAACTGTATTAAAAAAAAAAACTTTAAAGCAAATTCATGCAAGTTCTAGTTTTACTGGTTCCACTCATTTTTCCTCTTCATCATTTCATAAAAGTCTTCCCAAGTTTCTCTGAAATTGTCTCTTTCATTGTTTCTTCTGGCACATTATATTCAGTCATATCCCCAGTGATGAGTTCCATCATTTTAGTTTCCAGTTCTCTGCTATTACAACATTCTTTTTTTTTTAAGGTTTTTGCAAGGCAATGGGCTTAAGTGGCTTGCCACACAGCTAGGTGATTATTTAAGTGTCTGAGTGAGGATTGTATTTGAACTCAGGTCCTCCTGACTCCAGGGCCAGTGCTCTATCCACTGTACCACCTAGCCGCCCCAGTTCTCTGCTATTACAAAAAGGTGCTACAAATGTTTTTGTACGTATGAATTTTAAAAAAAAAAATAGTTGTGTTTCTTTTAGCCACAGTAGAAAAAAAGATTCAAGAAGAGATAGACTCCCCTGATGGGTACAATGATATCTGCCAGCAGAGAGAAACACAAGAGATATTTTGTCTTTCAAAATAACCTATTAAAAATGACTGATAAGGAGTCGAAAATCAATATAAATAAGGAGCTAGTAAGGGAGCATCTAGTGATGAATTCAACTCCCTGGACCGATGAACTGAAATTCCTTAGTATTCAGAGAGCTGATGGATGTGACTGCAAAGTCCCCTGACCTTCATCCTTAAAAGATTATAGGAAATGGCAGAGATGCCACAGTACTAGAGAAAGACAAATGTCCTGATTTCCCCCCACCCACCCCAAAAAACCTGAAGAGAATGGTTTGCAAACTATAGTGATTTTAATTTCAAATTTTGGGAAGCCTGTTGAACAGAGCATTAAAGAGATGACTAGTGAATTCAGAAAAGGAGACTATTTCTAGGAATTCTGAATAGCTTCATCAAAAGTAGGTCATGCCACAGCTAGGAAGAGATACAGTCTCAGACTCACATAGCAACACACACACACACACACACGCACGCACGCACGCACGCACACGGCCCATGTGAGAGAAACTGCTTTAGTAAGGGGTTAAAATGATTTTTTCTCCCCACAGAGCCAGAGTATATATTGCCTCTGTTATTGTGTTAGGTTTTGGGGGTAGGTGAGGAAAGATTTCATGTAGAGAGGAGTTCTTAAACTCAGTCCTGAAGAAAATTAGGGATCCTAAAGGGTGGAGCTGAAGAAGGGTGTTCCAGAATAAGAATGGATCTCAGAGTCCAATCCGTTCATTTGACAGATAAAGAAACTGAGGACCGGGAGGTTATATGTTTTTGTCCAAGGTCATACAAGTATTAAGCATCAGAAGTGAGGTTTGAAACCAGTTCCTCTGATTTCAGTCAACTCTCCTGGATATCATATATTAAGGTGTAGCAGCTTAGGGGATGCCATAGATATAGCACCAGATCTGAGTCAGGAAGATTCCTATTCTGGAGTCCAAATCCAGGCTCAGAGACTTCCTGGCTGTGTAACCCTGGGCAAGTCACGTCACTGTTTGCCTCAGTTTCCTCATCTGTCAAATGAAAAGGAAATAGCAAAACATTCCAGTATATCTGCCAAGAAAACCCCAAATGGGGTCATGAAGAGAAAGACACAACTGAAACAGTTGTGTGAAAAGCAGTTAAGAAGGCCAATGTGGCTGAAGGGGGCTGAGTAGAATAACAATTCAGGAAAACTAGGCTGATTGCTTTAAATGTCATCAAGAGGAGTTTATATTTCAACTTTAGAAATAAAAAAAAGGAAAAAGCCACCTGAGGAAGGTGTGGGAGTTGTATGGTCAAACTTGAGTATCAGGAGAAAATAATTTGACCAGCTGATTGGAGGAGCCTTATGCATGCTGAGGTGAATGGCTGGTGGAGGAGGAAATGCAATATTTGTCTGATAATTGAACCAATTAATCAATAAACATTTATGAAACAACTACTATGTATTAGACATTGGGTTAAGGGCTAGGAATACAAATATAACTGAGATCTTATCTCCTGGTAATTCTCACTGCATCTAGTTCTATCAAAGGGGAGGAGTGGAGGTTGGGATGCTGAAGAACAAATCAAACCCCTTTTCCCATCGATCAATTTTCAGCTAAAGACAGTGATCATATTCATTCCCGTACCCCTTCAAGCCTTCAGCACATTAGAATAGCTTTAACCCACTTTGACATTGACCCCACTGGTTTTATTTATTTCCTTCCCAGCTTAAAGAGCATAGAGGTCAATTTCTCCTTCCACTCCAAACTAGACCCTCTTCCCCCCAAAAAGCCCTTCCACAGCCCTTCAACATCACCCCCTTCTGTTCCCTAGGGCAGGTTCTGCCATCCAACTCACCAAATCTTACCTTTTCCTGAAACCCCAAATTGAGGAAGATGCCTAAAAGTGACAGGCACATGATGATAAAAGTGACAAGAATGACTGAGAAATTCTTCTCTCCTCAGTCCTTAGCTTTCTCTATTTACTTATCAATGTCTATTACTTTCTGTTTCTGCTTTGTCTTAGTTCTGGATTGACTTTTATCTGTCTTCCTTTCTCTCAGAACCTCTGGCATCTAGCTTCCTCTCCACTGTTGTCTCTTCTCTTCCCCTCATCCCTTTATTTTTCTGTATCTCTGTGTCTAGTCTTCTGTACAGTTCTGGTCACTTCTGGGGTTATAAGGTGGTGCGGGGAGGTGGGTCAGGGTATGAGGTCTAACTCCAGAGGAGTTTGGAGGGAAGCTGGCTCCACTCCAGTCAGGAACACGCCCCCACTGTCCCACTGTGAGCATAGCGGACAGAAACACTGGACTGGGAGAATTGCTTCTGCTCCAGGATAAATCGCAACATTCCAGAGCCCCAGTGATTTCATTTGAAAAATGAGGATAACCCTACTACTTCACGCATTTGTTCTGAGGAAAGTATTTGCAAACTTTAAAGTGCTATGTAATGAATTCATATTATAGAACATTGGATTGAGAAAAAAACTTTAGATTCTAAAGAGATTATAACTATTGAGGGATTAATTGCTAGACTTTTTGTCATCTACCCAACTGGACTCAGTCCAAGTTCAGAGTCTCCCCAATTCCAACTGTGTGGAAAAAAATCAAATAATACTAGCTACCATTTATAGAGCACTCTAGTTTGAAAAACACTATATATATGTATGTATATACACACACACAAGGTGTCCTCAAAACCTTTCTGCAGTTTTAAGCTGAAAACGCTTGATTTTATTTGATCTTCATAACAATAATGTATGGTAGGTCATTATTATTCTCATTTTGTAGATGAAGAAATTGTGGTTAAGAGAATACGAATAGGGGCGGCTAGGTGGCTCAGTGGATAGAGCACCGGCCTTGGAGTCAGGAGGACCTGAGTTCAAATCCTGCCTCGGACACTTAATAATGACCTAGCTGTGTGGGCTCGGGAAGCCACATTTGCCTTGCAAAAATCTAAAAACCACGAGAATGTGAAGGGGAGCAGCTGGGCGGCGCAGGAGTCGGGAGGACTGAGGGCACCCTGCCCCGGGACGGCCAGAAGCGGGGCAAGCCCTGCTGGGGGAGGTCTGCACGCAGCCTCCACGGCCCACACGGGGAAACGCGGAGGCTGCCCCGTGCGGGTCCGTGGTCTGCGGCCGCGCGTGTCGGTGCCGGGGCAGGATGGCGCCCCGGGGGCGGGATGGCGCCCCGGGGGCAGGGTGGCGCCCCGGGGGCGGGATGGCGCCCCGGGGGCGGGGGAGCGGGCGAGGCCGGGCCTCCCCGCCCCTGAGGCCCCGGGGGCGGCCATGCCCACCGCCCAGGCGGGTGCGGGGGCACAAGGCGCGCAGCCAGTCTGCCCTGGGCCCTGCCCGGCTTGACCCAGTGCTATTTGTGCGGAGTAAAAGTTCACTTAAAAACACATAGAAGCTCTTCGGGGTGGAAAAAAAAGTTACTTCGGCTTCTGCGGAGAAAAGGGCCCAGCCCGCCCCCCCGCGCCACGCTGCCGGTCTCGGGCTCCCTCCGCTCGGCTCGTCCCGGCGCCCCGCCCGGGCCGCCTCCCGCAGTCAGCCTCCTTGCCCCCGGCTCCGGCGGGCTACCCATCAGACAGGCGCCGGGCTGCGCGCGGAGGCGGAGCAGCGCCGCGGCCGCCGGGCCGCCCCTTCCCGGCCCCGGGGGCTCCGGTGCGGACGGCGCATGCGCTCGGCCATTCCCCCCGGCCGGGGCCGCGGCGGAGCCTTCTCCGCCTCTTCCGGGCTCGGCGCTGGGCCGGGGGCGCGGGAGGAGTCCGCGCCTGCGCCACGGGGCGGAAGTGACGCGCGGGCCCGCGTTATAAGTCGCCTCCCGCGCGCCGCTTCTTCCTTTCTCGGCCGCAGCCATGGCGCTCGGGCGGCTGCTCCGGCTCGCCGGCGCCGCGGGTTCCCGCGACGTGACACTCCCCGAGGCTTGGGGCCCAGCGGGGCCTCGGGCGGAGGCCTGCGCCGCGGGGTGCGCTCGGGGGGCGCGGCCGCACTGGGCCGGGGTGGCGGGGACGGGCGCGGACGGGCGGGGGGCGGGGGGCGGCGGGGCCCGGCCCCGACCCTGCATTCGAAAGTGATCGCGGTCTGCCGTGAGCCGGTCATCGATAGTGCAGGGACAGCAGCTCCTGAAGGGCTTCCCGTGCGCGGAGGGCCCCGAGCGGCCCCCGAGCCCTGCGCCTTTCACACACGCCGCCGCCCGGGACACGGCGGGGGCCGGGCCCAGCCCGCCGCGGCGCCCCGCGCTGACGCCATGCCGCTCTCCCCTTTGTCTAGGCCGCCGGGCTGCTCGGGTGGCGCCGCCTCGGAGGCCGGGAGCTTTGTCTGAGGATCGCAGGTAAGGCCAGGCCGGGGCCGGCGGCTCCGTGCAGCCAGCCGCTCAAGGGCTGCCCTCTTGGGCGGGACACGAAGAGCATCCTCGGACACTAACCCCTGGGAGTCTTAACATTGCTTTGAGCAAGTGCAGGGCTTAAAGGCTTTATAAAGTCCAGTTTGATCTTCACAACCTCACTTGGTGGATCCTCTTATCCCATTTATTAAGTGTTTAAGCTTAGGCTTTGAATGAGCAGTGAGCTAAATCCCTCTGAGGCTCTTGGCCTTTATTGGTGCCGTGTCTGGTGCACATGGCCCTAACACGTAATAAAGAGCGTGAAGCATGCATGATGTGATGGAAAAATGCTACGTTTATTATTAAAGAATCCAGTTTTCAAGTCCAAGTCACTCTACTTTTGGACTTGTGTAGGTGGTGTTTGGAGGCACCGAATTTCATTCAGAAACGAAGGTTTGGGGCAGCTAGATGTAAGAAAACTGCCTATGTAATATTTTCCATAGGATCAAATCCTGGTCCAGTCCACTCATTTTGGGGCAGCTAGTTGGTGCAGTGGATAGAGCACTGGCCCTGGAGTCAAGAGTACCTGAGTTCAAATCTGGCCTCAGACATTTAGAATTATCTAGCTGTGGGGACCTTGGGCAAGTCACCTTACCCCATTGCCTTGTTAAAAAAGATAGCAAAAACCTAAGATTTGAATCTGGTTCTTTTATTAGTTGATTGGGGCAGCTAGGTACCAACCCAAGCTCAAATTAGGACTCTTAATACTTATTAATATTTATTTGGCTATGTGACCTATGTAGGTGGACATGTTCTCTGCAACTTAGAACATAAATAGACAACTACAGTTGGCCATATCCAGCCCAAAAATTTCACTTAAAATTCATTGCCCAGGTCCTGGTTTATGTGCTGCATCATAGCCATCTTCAGATGGGATGAACCACCCCAATTCTTTTGGCTTCAAAACAGGCTATCCTATACAATGATGCCTCTCAGCAAAGGTAGGAAGAAAATGCTCTGCCAACTATACAGTGACATAGAAATGTGATTGCTTGTTATCTTTAGTAAAGCTTGAGTGTTGAGATATTCCTTTTGGTTATCCTTTGGGGTTTGTTAAATGATAAATACCTTGGGAGAGGAAGGGTGCTGAGTGAGACTTTCGAGAATGTTCCTTCTCAAGAAAAGTAAATGGTATAAACCTACTTCACATAACAAGAATCCCTCCCCTACTCCTGGAGAAATGAGTTAAAGTAGCTGAAGGTCCTTTGTAATTTGAAATTGTTGGCCTAGAACACTTTTTTAAAAGTAAACTTTAAATGGTGGCACAATGTTTGCAAGTTTCTTGGAGGTAAATATGAAAAATTTAAATGGTTTATCATTAAGCAATACTATTTAGAACAAGGAACTATAAAGAGGTTTTTCCTGTACAAGTCCTGGATTCTTTTTTTAATGCTATTAAAGTAGAAAGGACCTAAGTGTACATCTCTTAGGTAACTATGATTATATCCTTTCTAGCTTCTGGCTGAAACTCATCTGTCCTAGGTGCTCACAGCCAGCTTTGATAGTCCATCTCTTCTACAACAGGCAGAGGATCACTAGCAGTCTGGTAAGTTTTTGGACTCCAGAATTGTCTTTTAAGTACACAGGATACAAAGGAAACCAATACCAATAGTTATAAAATATTTTTATAATTAAATTCCTGACTTTTTACAGAGCCTAGATCAATGTTTTGCCCATGGCAGACTTCAAATGATGCTTCAAATACAATGTACTATTTCTGGGGCATACAAAGATAGTGAAATTGCATGGCTTTTCAGAGTGCTTTTTTGGGGGGTGAAAAGGATGAGGAAGATGAGATTCCTAGCTTAAAATTTGACAGGACAGGTTTTTTGGCCAGGTATTAAAATAATTGCTTGAAGAAACTCTTGGTTTCAGGTTCTCTTGTTTTCCCTTGTTTCAGATCTCAAGCCAGTTGGCCTACATCTGTGGAATATCATAAAACACCCAGTAGAAAAATACATGCTTGCTGTGCATGCTGGACTCTGCTTGTTTCTGCCTCCTTTCACCACGAGCAGAAGTTAACAGAATTCTTCACCTCAGGCCTTGGCTGCTGACTCAAAGGGAAGAAAGCTCCACCCACGCCTGAGGCTACAAATATTCTCCTGCACCCAAGGACCTGCTAATTATTGATTGAACCAGCCTCTGAGGTTATCATTTCCCACCTGATCTTAACTCCCACTTCCTAGGATAGACACAGATTTCTTGGCTTCTAGTTCTTGTGAACTCGAATATAGAATGTTCCTCTATTTCATGTGTTTTTAATAGATATAAATAGCTGCTCACCTTGGTGTGCCCCCAGAGGGTGCTGCATCCTATTTGGAAGACAGAATTGAAGCATCTATAAGGAAATGTGACATTCACCCTAGGTGGACTATTTGTGCTCAACTTCTGCTAGAGTATTCTGAGCTCAGATTGATCTGATCAGCTGCAGTAGGACACTTCATTTCGGTCTTAAATAACAAAGGACAACCAACCAATATCTGCCAATAACTTAACTTGCATTTGGAATAAATGGTTTTCTTAAGAATTTGTGAGATTTAGAATGTGCTATAAAAATGTTTGAAAACTTGTAATGTCTTGGATCAGTCTTCAAAAACTTATTGATCCAAGCTTCTGGGAGAGTTCACAGATACAGTCTTTCAAGTTTGTGCTGTACCACATAATGGGTATGTAATGGTATTAGAGGTAGGAAAAGTGACCAGCACAAAGTACTTAGGAAAATTCCTAAATCTTGCTGGCAATTGTTGACCCAGAACACAAATTATTAAAAAATAGTTTTCAATCAAAAATTGCTTGGAGGTAAATGTAAAAAATTTGAATGGTAAACAAGGACCATCTAAACAGGAGGTTCTTCCTGTGCTTTTTATGCTATCAAGAGATACACTAAGATCTGCTGTATCTTCACTTAAACAAAGGTGTAGATACTACACAAAGATAGAAGAGCAAATCACATGTTTTGAGCAATTGCTAGTCTGAAGAGGAGGGGTGACATTTCCCAAGCAAATCATTATTTAAAAAACCTCCAGTAAGGAAATGTGAATGTAGGATAAATACAATGCTGGCAGCAGTTTTTAAATAACCACTAATAGAGGAGTAAAAATTGCTGAGGTATGACAGGTGTAGGGGGTGGCCCTGGAGTCAGGAGTACCTGAGTTGAAATCTAGCCTCAGACACTCTAGATAATTCATAGGATATATACTACACCATTAAAAGGAACCTAAAATTTAAAATTAAAAGGAATTGCAAAGAATATATGAAATTTTAAAGTAAACTAGGAAACATAAGAAGTTACTTACTACTGAGAGCAAGAGTCCGCAAAAAAAGATTAGATGTATGTAGGCCAACTTGAATTGTGAGCAATTCAAGGGAAGCAACCAGGTACTAGAGGTGGAAGCGGAAAAGATATTTCAGCTCAACTTTGTAACTATGAGTTGCCCTAGAAGGTTAAAAGACTACTTGATATGGCAGAGATTTCCTATTGTAGGTTGGACCAGATGGCCTCTGAAATCAAATCCAGTTCTAAAGATCGTGATTCTGTGTCTGTCATCTTTTGGCTAGAAGGGGTTGCCAACTCCTCAGAATGACTTTTTAAAAAAGTTGGGTTCAGGACTTAAAGAGAGCATTATTTACAGTCAATTTTCTCCCTGCTTCATTAAGTTAAAAACAGTGACAAATGAAAAAAGGCATAAAAGACATTTCTCTCCAAAAGCATACCCTTATGGTTAAGTGGCTTGCCCAAGGCAACACAGCTAGTGTCTGAGACCAGATGTAAACTCAGGTACTCGACTCCAGGGCCAGTGCTCTATCCACTGCGCCACCTAGCTGCCTCCAAGGAATCACTTTTTACTTCATTGCTCACCTAGTTCTAATCCCAGAGAGGATCAATAAAATTCCATGTGAATGTAATTTGCCTCCTGAAGTGCAAGAAAATTTCAATATGGTAGCTTCCAACACCAATTAATATCTGCCAAGTAGAGTCTGGTTTTATGCTATATTCTGGATAAATTAAAAATATAAAAAATATAAAAAGCACTGAAATCATTCTATAGTTTCCACAGCACTGCATGTGCAGAGCTGGAAATTCCAAGAGTGCCTATCTTTCCGAAAATGGGGAACTGACCTGAAAAATGTTTTTTTTCCTGAAACCACATGAATGCTAGTGATTGGCTCTTTCACTGACAACATCTTGTAGTCGTTTCAATAACACATCATCATTTTCCTGGCAGAGGCGTTTAGTAGGTGAGTGAGTATCACTATCAATGGTTAATGCGCGTTTCTTGCTCCTTTGTTCTCCATGTTTGATCATGTTGTTGATGTCTTTCAAACTCTGTCAAAAACATCAAACGTTTTAGACAAAAACCTCCACACACTACATATATACATTTACATGAACATACAAATGTATGTATTAATAGTTTTAGGCCAAAACCTTCAAAGACTAACTCCATCTAGGACAGTGTGCTAGGTGTAGTGGACTTAGATCTCATTCAATTTATGGAATCTTGAGGTAGCTCATCTTCCCTAAGGTACATCTGTTCATTCTGTAACTGAAACTAGTGTCCTTCTGAACACATAGAATAAATTGTGGGTTAACTAAGACTTTACCTGCCTCATCTGAGGGGTTCTTTATCTATATGGAGAACTGATATTTATTAAATGAAATTCTTGAGAATATTCAACTTAAAGTGATGAGGCATGAAAAGTTACTTTATAATTTTTACTGCCTAAGTTTAGTAATGAGTTTAAAGCAAAAAAACTGAAATAACTGACCTTGGAAGGGCTGCCATTGAACCTGTAAAGCAAAGCTGTTCTTGGGGTAAGGCAGGTTCCATTTTTGTGTGGGGAAACATAAATGGAGTGTTGTTGAGAGATCCGGCGAGGTGACACTGGCTGCTGCTTAATGTTTGGGAAAGGAGACAGAGGCAGAGCTTCCATCTGAAATTTTAAGGAGAACCAGAACCTAATTATCAAATACATACATTTAGTGGTGTTGCTGTTCAGTCATTCATGACCCCATTTGGGGTTTTCTTGGCAAGGATCTTGGAATGGTCGCTATTTCCTTTTCTAACTCATTTTACAGATGAGGAAACTGAAGTAAACAAGGTTAAAAGATTGATCCATGGTTACACAGCTAGTAAATGTCTTGAGGCCAAATTCGAATTCAGGAAGATGAATTCAGTCTGGGCGCTTATGCAACACACACACACATACACACACACACCCCTGGTATAACAAGTACAACTGAAAAACATGTAGGAAATAGAAAAATTTGCATATAATTACCACATGATCTTCATTTGACAGATCATATTTTAGTGCAAATGATTTCACTCTTCCTACATAAACTTCATTGTAGAATTTGATAAGATCACCTCTCTCCTCTTTCACTGATCCTGTGGAACAGTCAGGTATTTTTGCAAAACCTAAATCTGTTGAAAAGGAGAAATGTTGTAACATTTTCACAAAGAAAAACTTACTCATTAATACCTGGTTTTTTCATCATATTGTGAGCCCCAAGTCTTATCCAGATAATATAGCTGTATAATAATTTGTCTTTCTGCAATATTTTGCAAATTCAAGATGACTGGGAAAGGGAGTTCAATCACAGAAAAGAGAAGCTACACACCATCAGTGATCAAAATTGCCCTCTTTTGCTTCAAGAAGCTTAGATGAATGAGTTGGCTGACCCAATGAATGTGAGTATGTGTATACAGTAGTGATGAAAAACAAAAACTTTCAGGGTGGCTAGGTGGCCTAGTGGATAAAGCACCGGCCTTGGAGTCAGGAGTACCTAGGTTCAAATCCGGTCTCAGACCCCATTTGCCTTGCAAAACCTAAAAAAACCTGAAAACTTTCAAACAATACAGAACAAATTAGCAGTACTTTTTCCTCAAGTCTTTCCTTCAAAGTCTTGCACACTAATTCTCACCTATTCCATGTATCTGAAATCTTTTGGTACCAGCAATGGCAACCAAGAGATAAATATCAACATACACATCCATTCTTCTACCTCAATCCATTCTTCTACCTCATAAAGTCTCTCTCTTCCTTTAAGCATGTTAGGAAACATCTTCTGAGAGAATCTTTTGTGATGTATTAATGTGCTAATTTCCTTCTTTCTCAAATGCCTTTGTACTTAGCAACTATGTATAATTATTACCTTGAGTTGTATATCTTTTTATATGTATTTATTTTCTTAATTAGAACTTAAAATCCATGCAAGTAGTAGAAATAAAAATTTGTAAGCTTGAAGTAGTATACCTTACCTCATATAATGCCTGTTTAATAAATATTGGATGAATAGATTGATCCAATAATATATATAGTGATAAATAACAGGGTATCTAGGGCTTCTAGCTTCTGATAGAACTGAGAATTGGTTCAACAATTCCAGAAAGTAATTGGATCTTCTGCTAAGAAAGTGACTAAAATGCTCATTCTCCTGGACAAAAGATTCCACTTTTAGGCATATACTCTAAAGATGTCAATGATCAAAGAATGGTCCATATAGACAAAAATACAGGATGTTCCAAAACATTTTGAAACATTATGAAGTAACCACATGATTTTTTGTTGTTGATTTTCTTTTTCTTTTTTAATTTATTAAATTAAAATTTATTTATTTTTGATTAATTTATTTAAATTTTAATTTATTTAATTTAACTTAAGTGACTTGCCCTAGATCACATACAGCTGAGCAATTAAGTGTCTGAGGTCACATATGAATTTGGGTCCTTCTGACTCCAGAGTCAGTGTTCTAACCACTGCAACACCTAGCTGCCTGATCACATAACTTTTTGTGGTAGCAAATTAGAGACACTAATCTAGGGCTAAGTGAACAGTAGTACTTGGATATAATGGAAAATTACTGTGCTTTAAGAAACAAAGAACAAGGATAAATACTGAGAAGCATGGGAAGATTTCTCAGAAGTAGGAAAATAGAAATAGGAAAACATATACATTGACAACATTGTAAAAGAAAACAAAAACAATAGAATGTTTGAATGTTGTGAAACAAAATAATAAATTATAATCAATAAGCTTATTAGACCAAGATATAAGAAAACACATTTTTCCCATCCTTTCTTTGCAGGGGGAAGCACGATGTGAAACACTGAATTCCATCACTTTTTCAATAGTTGTTAGTATCATAGAACTTTTTTTCTTCCTATTTTATTATTATTATTAAAACTGCTACTTTGGAATGAGATGTGGGAAGGAATATAGTTAGAAATGTAGTAGATGTAAAAACAAAAGAAAAAAGGGGTGGCTAGGTGGTGCAGTGGATAGAGCACTGGCCCTGGAGTCAGGAGTACCTGAGTTCAAATCCGGCTTCAGACACTTAATAATTGGTTGTGTGGCTTTATGCAAGCCACTTAACCCCATTGCCTTGCAAAAACAAAAAACAAAAAAACTCAGAAGAAATAACTAAAAACTTGCTTTAAAATAGAAATTTTATAATCTAGTAATTACCTAGCTGTGTGGCCTTGGACAAGCCACTTTAACCCCATTTGCCTTGCAAAAACTTTAAAAAAAAAAATAACGGCAAGCTTCACCTGTCAGAGGAATCTTTGAGAACTCCTATAGTCTCTAGAGGTATAGAGCTCCTATAGTCCTTATAATGAGTACATTATAAGAAAAACTGATTCAGTAGGGAATCATTAACTAAATTTGATTACTTACCACAGTCTGTCATTTCAGTATCTTTTACATTTTTATTGTATATGCTATCTTCTCTTGGAATTCTTTTCAACAGAACACTTCTATAAACCTATAATTAAAAGGAGATAAAGAATACTACAGTCATAAAAAGTGGCACAGCTTACTAAAAAGTGAATTCAAAATCATTAATAAGAATTTATTAAACAGACGTGTTCATCTCTGAATAGTTGAAAATACTCAGTATAACATCAGAATGATTTCATTTATTTTCTTGTCAAAGACATGTATGAACAATATTGATAGAAAAATATTGTATTTTAATGGATTCTTTTAAACCTAAGGTGAGGTATATATGACAACTAGGAAATAGATGAACAAGGTGGAGGAAAAGCAATATAATTCAACATTATTTTACCATTTAAAATAGCAAAGATTATTTGAAAAGACATAATGATAGAAAATAAAGCAGAATCAGAATAGCATAGACAATGCTAAAGGAACCAATTTTTTTAATGTTGTGGAAGGAAACCTAACAGTTCCAGATTTCAAACTATTTTACAAAGTGGTAATGATGAAAAAAATCTAATACTAAAACAGAGTGGTGGATCATTGCAATGGTTAGGTTCACAATACACAGTGGTAAAACATCATAATCTAATATTGATAAACCCAAAGATTCAGACTTTTGAGACTTTGTATTTGACAAAAATTTCAGGACGCCTATAGAAAAGAAACCAAAGGAGGGCAGAAAGTCAATCAGTCACTGACTTTGACAAAGTATAGCTATGATTTAGAATAGTATTTTTGTGGTTGTCTAAAAAAAAAGTTTACTATTTATTTTTAACTTTAAAAAAATTTTGAGCTCCAAATTCTCACCCATCTTCCCACTCTTTCCCAGTCCATTGAGAAAGCAAGAAATGTGACAATAACTATACATGCAAAATCATGCAAAACATATTTCCTTATTAGCCATGTTGCAAAAAAATCAAGAAAAACTAAAGTGAAAAAAATGTTTCAATCTTTACTCAGACTTCATAATTCTTTCACTGGAGGTGAATACTATTTTTTACCAGTACAACTAACTTGTACATTTATTTCCTAAATGATGGGCATCCCACCGATTTCCAATTCCTTGCCACCACAAAAAAGAGTTACTATAAATATTTCTGTAGAAATAGATTCTTTTCCTTTAATCTTGTGGCATACTGATCTAGTACTGGCATTATTGGGTCAAAGAGTCTGTACAGTTTTATAACACTTTGGGCATAGTACTTTATTGTTCTCCAAAATGGTCAGACCAGCTCATAACTCCACCAATAGTGCATAGGTGTCTCAGTTTTTCCATATCTCCAAAATTTTTCATTTTACTTTTCTGTAATGTTAATCTAAAAAGTATGAGGTAATACCTCAGAGTTGTTTTAATTTGAATTTCCCTAATTAAAAGGGATTTTAGAGCATTTTTTTAATACAGCTAGGGAGTTTTGATTTCTTCTTCTGGAAACTGATATTTATATCCTTTAACAATCTGTCAGTTGGAGAATTAGCTCATGGCTTTATTGAACTCAGTTTTCTATATATTTGAGAAATGAGGCCTTTCTCAGTGAAACCTGCTGTAAAAAATTTTTCCCTAGTTTCTTGCTTTCCTTCTCATCTTGGCTACATTGGTTTTGTTTCTGCAAAACTAATTTTTTTTTTTAGGTTTTTTTGCAAAGCAATGGGGTTAAAGTGGCTTGCCCAAGGCCACACAGCTAGGTAATTACTAAGTATCTGAGGTTGGATTTGAACTCAAGTACTCCTGTCTCCAGGGCCAGTGCTCTATCCACTGAACCACCTAGCTGCTCCCCAAAACTTTTAAAATTTAATGTAATCAGGGGCGGCTAGGTGGCGTAGTGGATAAAGCAACAGCCTTGGGAGTCAGGAGTACCTGGGTTCAAATCTGGTCTCAGACACTTAATAATTACCTAGCTGTGTGGCCTTGGGCAAGCCACTTAACCCCATTTGCCTTGCAAAAACATAAAAAAAAAAATTAATGCAATCAAAATTATTTTCCCAAGAGCTTCTCTGTCCTTTGTTTGGTCATAAATTCTTTCCTTACCCACAGATTTAAAAGATAAAATTTTCCATGCTCCTTTATTTTGCTTATAATTAACTCTTTATGTACCCATTTTAAGCTTATCTTGCAAGGTATACAATGTGAAAGGTTAGTCTTTCCTTATTATTCGACAAACTGATTTCCAGTTTTCCCAGTAATTTTTGTCAAATACAAAGTTACTGTCTCAAAAGTCTGAATCTTTGGGTTTATCAACACTAGATTATGATGTTTTACCACTGTGTTATTGTGAACCGAATCACTGCACTGATTCACCACTCTGTTTTAGTATTAGATATTTTTCATCATTGCTACTTTGTAATATAGTTTGAAATCTGGAACTGTTAGGCTTCCTTCCTTAAGAAAGAAAATTGGTTCCTTTAATATTCTTAATTTTTTATTCTCTGAGGTAAATACATTATTTTTTTCTAGCTCTCTAAGATTTTTTTTGGTAATTTGGTATAACTGAATAAGTAAATTAATTTTAGGTAGACTTGTCATTTTTATTAGATTTGTTTGTTCTATCCATAAGCAAGTAATACTTCTCCAATTTTTATTTATTTGTGTGAAGAGTATTCTGTAATTGTGTTAATTTTTTGGGTTCTTAATGAGGATTTTGTTGAATTGAGTTGGCTTGAAAGAAATTCTTGGTGAATACTTCTGCTTAGTGAAATATCTTTCTGTCTGAACTGGGAGAACATATTGAGAGTGATCATATTATAGAATTTCAAACAAAGTGCTAAAATGAATCTCCATA
This sequence comes from Macrotis lagotis, assembly GCF_037893015.1. NCBI lineage: Eukaryota > Metazoa > Chordata > Mammalia > Peramelemorphia > Peramelidae > Macrotis > Macrotis lagotis. The sequence goes on along the minus strand of NC_133658.1, from coordinate 347,866,932 downwards.
CTGGAAATTTTTTTTTTAAATTACAACTTTAAAATTTTTTTATATTTATTTGAACAAAAAGTTTTATTTAACATATCACATTATGACACTTGAGGAAACATTTAGCTTCCACCTTGAGTAGTCAAGAAAAAGGGACTCTGAAATAAAGGATAAGAAAGTTTTAACTTATGTTGAAATGTTACTTAAAAAGTTTTTAAATTAATAATAAGAACTAAGATGGGGATCAAAAGACTTGAATTCTAGCATCAACTTTGCCATGCTTGATGTTAGACTAACGTTATTTCCTCTCTTTGGGCCTCTTACTTTTGTACAATGAGCAAATTGGAAGAGATTAATTCTAAAATCTAAAAGCTCTCTGATTAATTTCAAGACATTTTACTAACTTTCTAGAATATTACAGATATAAAACTTCTTATTTCCTACTGTAAATGTTCTTTTATTACAACATTCTCTCTTCAAATTTAATAAAATTCAATAAACTTATAAATCCTAAAGTACATTAACCATAGATAGTATATAAATGGAACTGTCTATTGCTTCATATGTTAGCAAAAACTCATTTAAGAAAAAGCTAGCATATTTCTTGTCAATAAAGAAAACAGGGTTATTACTCACATGGCTATTTGCTTGGGGTTGATTCCTATAACTTTTCATTATGTCTTGAAAAGTTCTTTCTTCTTTTGTTACCTAAGAAAAAGAAAACTTTATTTCTCAACTATTATTGAAAAAATATGAGTATGATCAAAAATTAAAATATTAACAATCATAAAAGCATTAACTATAAAGACAATAAACAATTTAGAGTTCTCTTAATTTAAAGCTTAGATTTCCAAAATCTATACGATCCAACAACAAAGCAGAAGCAAATTTACTATCCCTTTACTGAATATACATCTTTGCAGATTTGAGAGAACATGAGACCTGTGGTAATAACTGTGGTTTTAAGTTTCCTGTTTTATTGCTATTAAGTATTTTTTAAAAAAGTGAATTAAGTATAGCATATTAACCATATATCTCAGTATTAAAACAAGATTTTCTATAACAGGGCTTGGCTTCTATCATTCAAACAAATTATAGATGGTTTGATGTTTATGGGATGGTAAATGTATGTATTTTAATACTTACAGAATAAGTTTTTATTTGAATGTTTGATAAAATTTGCTTGGTCCCAAGATGATTTTCTTTGGGAAGTTCCATTTTTGGCTTCTTCAACTTCTTTTTCTAAGAATGGGTTATTTAATTCCCTTCTTATTTTATTTATCTGGGTCTTTCATAATTTATAGCTATAAATCTTGTTATGAGTTTCCTTTTTTTATTCTGGTAATTTGATTTTTCCTTTATTATCTAATGTTATTGTTCTTTTTCCTCTTTCAAAACATTCCTGTTAATTCAATGTTTTTTCTGAGTTTTTTTTTTTGGCTTTCAATTTTGTTACTCTCTTCTTTGATTTTTTTCCAGAAATTCTATTTGAGTATCCAATTAGGGCTTTTTAATTTGCTGGTTTTGCAGTATTTTTGTTCTTTTAAAGTTCCATGCCCTATCCATTGTGCTTGCTCTCTCTTTCTTTTGCTGATATAAGTAATAGAGAAAAATTTGCCCTTTAAGACATTATTAGCCATATCAAACAAATTTTGGTAAGCTGGCTCATTGTTGTCATTCTTTTTATTTTTTTTTATTTTTATTTTTTTTGATTTTTGGCAAGGCAAATGGGCTTAAGTGGCTTGCCCAAGGCCACACAGCTAGGTAATTAAGTTTGAAAGGGATTAAGTGAAGTCCTTCACTATTATAGTTTTATATATATACACATCTTATATATACACACACACATATATATATATATATATACACACACACACACACATACATAGTTATTATGGTTTTACTGTGTATTTCTGTAACATGTTTTCCTTTTCTTCAAGTTTTTAGAAACTATGTCATATATTTACAGTAATATTTATGAAAATATTTTTCAACAAATGCAGTTTCCAGTTTTATCTCTTTTAATCAAATTTTTTCGCGTTGAGATCAAAACTTATTGTTTAGTTGTTTTTCAGCTGTGCCTGACTCTTCCTGATCACACCTGAATTTTTCTCAGCAAAAAATGGTTTGTCATTTCCTACCCCAATAGATTTTACAGATGAGGAAATTAAGGCAAAGAGGGTTATATGATTGTTCCAGAGTTGTGCAGCTAGTAAACATCTGAGACCAGAGTTGAACTTAGGAAAATGAGTCTTCCTGACTCTAGACTTAGCAGTCTCTTCAGTGCACCACCTAAATTACCTAAGATTATAACTACTCAAGCCATTTTTTAAACTTCAGTTATAATATAATAAATTTTGCTCTAGTTCCTTATCTTAACTTTGTATGTGTCTGTTTCAAGCATATTTTTTATAAACAATGTATTATTGGATTTTTACTTTCTGATCTATTCTAGTATCCTATTCTAGTATATGGATGATTTCATCCCATTAATATTCCTAATTATAACTGCTTTTAAATTCCCTCTATTTGCTTTGCACCCTTTAAAAGAGGGTAATAAGAGAGAAAGTGAACCCAGTATCAGTACTCTATGCTTGATCTGTTTAGCTTTAGCTCCTCTTCCCCCTCTTCTCCTGCCTTAAACTCCAATTACAGGTACTTATCCTTTTTGTTCCTTTTTGAATTCTTCACAACACACCATTCAAATTTAGTATTTGTTTTACTTAGGAGTGATGTCTCCTGAAAATGCCCTTTCTCTTGAATTGAGTATATTTCTATACAAACTCTATATGTGTATATATATACTTCTCTCCTTTAAAAAGTTCATAACTAGGGGCGGCTAGGTGGCAGTGGATAGTGTACCAGCCCTGGAGTCAGGAGTACCTGAGTTCAAACCTGGCCTCAGACACTTAATAATTACCTAGCTATGTGGCCTCGGGCAAGCCACTTAACCCCATTTGCCTTGCAAAAACTAAAAGAAAAACAAAAATTCATAATTAAAGTTTAAGTAATTTCCATTTCCCTACCCCTTCCTCTCAATATGTATAGTATTTTACACCTTTAAGTTTCCCATCTTTTTTCTCCTCTGTCTTCACTAGTGTATTTTGCCCCTTGTCCTGAACTTTCTTCTTTTAAGATTTCAAAACAAAATTACTCCCAATTCTTATTTAATTCCCTCTAAGACCCCTGATGACATACGGTATCTGAGGGATACTTGTCTATTACCTCTATTAAAATACACCTTTCAGATCTATGGAGAAGGTAAGAGTTTATAACTAAATAAGAGATGGGAATATGGGAAGTAAATACTTTTGATTACATGAAATTAAAAGCTTTTACATAAAGAAACTAATGTATTCAAACTTAGAAAGAAAATAGGAAACTGGGGAAAATTTTTTCCACCAAGTTTTCACAGATAAAGGTCTCATTTCTCAAATATATAGGGAACTGTGACAAATTTATAAAAATAAGAGTTATTCCGCAGTTGACAAATGAAGAAACTTAATCTATCAATAATCCAATGAATGTATTTAGATGAGAACAAGATACTGTGAAATTTTAAGTTTTCCTGGCACTTTACCATGGTTTGGTGCAGGCAACACAATTGCAGATTTACTTCTGGATAGTACTCAATTATATATTTTCCCTACCTAGTGCCTATTAGTTAGCTGGAAAACTTCAGATTCAAAGGAGCAGAGTCATAGGTCAACTGTAATTCTATAGCCTCTCTCCTGACCACTCATCCTATACCCAAGTCCTAGAAACCGCTCCAGGGTCAGAACCATACAACCACTAGCTCAACCTGGGGCTGTATCTAGAGAACGAATCCAAGTTGTCACTCTAAGCTCAATAGAGCTACCAGCAAACCTGCCTTCTAGCTTCTTGCTCTCATCACTTTCTTGGGAGCCAAATTTGTGATCTTGGGCTAGAAAAATGATTCATTTTGGTTCTTATTGTTCTATCTGGCCCACTTCTTATATCTTTGTTGGAACAGCTCTGAGAAAAGCTGGACTGTATGACTTCTTCCTACTCTACCATTTTTTAAGAGTTAGAAAAACATTGTTTCTTCTTTGTCCTTAGTATCCTCCTTTGCAAAAGCTGAGATTGGACTACATGGTTTTGAAAGGTCCTTACAGATCTATCAGTTCGTATTTAGAATACAAGAAGTTTTAATTTCTAGACTGGCTATTCTTATAATGTAGAGAGAATGATATTTCTGGAACTTGGATAGAACAAGGGAAATAAAGATAACAATAATCAGACATCACTACTTTTCCAACAAAGTTGAGTCACTTGGTCTATAAAGGGGAAGATTAATGCAGACCCAAGTTCAATAGCTCAAGTTCAAACCTAAAGTGAAGTCAATATGGACAAAAACTACTTTTCCAAATCAATACATTACCTTTGCCATAATGTAAAAAGCACAAAGGAGAAGTTGATCCAAATGTCTGTCTTTCATTAGATCAAAGCAATGCACTAACGTGAACTCAAAACATGTCCATATCTTTCTTCTCAAGTCATTGGAAATATCCAGTTTTAAGCACAAATCACGTAAGCGTACACTTGCCAAATGATAGACCTTAGATGGAATAAGGTACAATACATTAAGCATAAGGCCAAATAAATATTTTTTCTAAAAATAAATATTATTGATATCTTTGTTTTATATCATATTAATTTCTAGAAATCATAACCCCTTACCTTCTATTACATTATTTTCCTTTAAAACAAAAACAGTTAAGCAACACTGCAATATAGTGAGGCTATCTGACATTAATACAACATTCCATATCCATAAGAAGGACTACGATTCGTCATTGATTTTTTGAACACATATAGTATTTTAAAAGGCCATATAAATTTTTGTGGTGATATGGATCAAGAAATCCTTAGGTAGTACCTTAAATAAAATCAGGCTGAGGGCAAATAAATAATACTGAAAAAAATTATACTAGAACTTAGTGCTTTGGACTATCAATATTTGTAAACTATAATTGATAATATACTTGTAAACATGTACAGCTGGCAAACACTTTAAAAATATCTATAAGACAATGCAAGCAAGTATATAAGATGAGAAGTGTCAAAATATCTGACTACAATCAGAACACAATGAATTTATAGAGCTTAAACTAGTAAAGTGTTCCACTAAAAAGGAATGACTATAATTATGACATGAGTTTAATATATAGAAAGTAATTTGTTCATCTTATCCTAATGATTAATTAATCCAATAACCGTCTAGTTTGAATGGTCCCAACTTTTGAAATACAGAACAAAAATAACCCATAAGAGAGACAAAAAAAAGGAAAAGATTAAAAAAAGTTGGGTTTATTTGATGTGGAGAAGCTGAAGACAATACTTTTAATTTGAAATTTTTACCAACAGACTAACTATAAAGAAAATTTTTAAGAATCATGATTATTAAATATTAAAATAGGTTGCCAAAGGGAAATGGCCCCTTTGAGAGTTTTAAATAATGGAGGAGTTATCTAGTTGTGGGGGTGGATTTAATGGCCTCCTGAGGTCCATTCAGCTCTAGAATTCTATGAAAAAGGACCTATATGGCTAAAACTTAGATAAGCTGTTTATGTGTCCACACTTCTAGCAGATGACAAAGAAATCTTTTATTGTTAAGTAAAAATAATGAACCAAAAGAAATCAATTATGGCAATGATTGCTTGACAGTTTCAAAGGTTGAACCATGATTCCTTAGGACTTTTTGTTTTTGATATGTCATACTTATCTCTTTTGAAAGGCTATAACTATCTATGAAACCTTATTGTCTCCAAATATAATGAATTAGTTCTTTGAAGGTGCTGGGGAAACATTTACCTTCCTATAAAAGAGTGCTAGGGATCCAGTTCTTTTTGGTCGGCTTGCTCCAGCCTGCTGCATTTCTAGAGCTTTTGTTGCATGGGACTGTTTTGGAGAAGTACCACTTAATGACTGAGCAGTAATTGGTATCTGTACTGAACTTTCCACTCTTGACTGCTCGCTTACATTCACTGGCACAGGTATTACTGTGATCCCTCCTGTATCAGCAGTAACACCTGGAAAATAAAAGGACATGTTCTCAATTTTGGAAATAAAATATTTATATAGTAATATATACACACTGAAAATGATATACAGGAAAATTAAGTGACTATCACATAGCTAATTAGTGGCAAAGACAAAATGAATTTAACAATCATACTGTAAAAAAAAAACTCATTTTATCATTCTGGTGCTCCTTCTACCATACCTGCTATTTACTGGGTTAGCTTGACAAACTTGTGGCCGGCAAGGGTGGTGGGGGGCACAATAGTGTCTTCACAGAATTATCAAGATGAAAGGGACCTTGAGAGATCATTTAGTTTCCTTCCCAGAAGAATTATTCATCTCGACAAGATCCCCAATAAGTGATTATCTATCCTTACCTGAATATCTCCTGAAACAGTTCACCCCATTTTTCATTATAAGATAAAAAGACAGTCTTCAATTGCTCAATGTGAGATACTACCCATTTATTTTTTTCAATTTAACTATATATTCTAGGGAATATAAATGGCATTATCTACTTTACAAAAAAGTATGGAAAAGGTGGCAGATAATATACATTTATTCTGAAGTTTTGATTTACCCCAGATCATTCAGTTGTTTAGGAAGATTCCAAAACACACATTCACAGAAAGATTAGTGACAATAACAGATCAAATTCTCTCCCTGTTTTTATTGTTCAGCAGTTTCAGTAATGTCTGACTCTTCATGAGTTCTCTTTGGCAAAGTGGTTTGCCATTTCCTTCTCCAGTTCATTTTACAGATGAGGAAACTGAGGTAAATAGGTTTAAGAGATTTGCTCAGGGTCACACAGTTATTAAGTGACCGAGGTCAGTTTTGAACTCAGATCTTACTGACTCCAGTTAAAGCATTCTATTATGCCACCTAGATGCCCATAAATCTTTGTGGAAGTGCCAGTCTATCTTAATGTACAGCTAAGATGTGTAGATCATCAAAGAAATCAAAGAACTAAAAGATTTCTAATATAATAGAAGGGCTGTTGGGATTCTTTATTTTCAGTATTCCTCATACATTTTACAAACACTTCATCCATTCAAATTATTAATTCATAATTAGCACAAATTCTGCCTTCTAGTCTATAGGTGTGCTGTACTAGCAAAATCACATCTAACACTATATACAAGATGAGCCCTTTGGGTCACTTTTTTTTTTTTGCTCTCTTTTTCATGGAAGCTAAAGCTTGTTTCTATAATAACTTTAGCACAAACTGGATTTTATATTCTACTAAATTATGTAACCTGACAGCTTTTAATTCCTAAACTAAATAAGTATCTATCAACTACTTGGTCTCTTGGGCCAGGTGTAAAGGATATCTATATTTAACAATGCTTTTAAGCTTGAGAGACACAAGATTGCTTAACTATTTTTCATAAATTTTTTCTTTTTAGGTTTGATAACAAAAGTGGTGCCTACATCTTCAGGTTGATTCAAGTTCATGAATGCTTGTGAGCCAAAGATCAAGATCAAGCTATGATGAAGGTGGGCACCCCCTGTTGTCCAATGAGAGGGAAAAAATAAGGGCTCTAGATTCTGATTCCTGATAATCTCACATTCCCTAAAATTCCTTGCCTAGAGAATTTTATGAATACTTAAAAAATGATACTTTTTTCCCTTCTTGATAAAAGAGGTTAGAGTGATGAATATATTAAATGTGTATGCACACACACACTGTATATTTTTACTAAAAATCTTGATGAATATTACTCATTTTAAAATACAGAAAAAACAGTTTGCTATATCTCTATAGGAAACAAGGAATTCTATCTTATATATAACAAGAAGCAGATTAAAAGGATGTTTTGGGGTTATTATTATAGAAGACAATTTTTTTCTAAAATCTACTTTTTCCCATAGTATAAGGTCAGCTAATACATGCCACCTAACTGTGGGAGGGATATTTGCTCTGGAGCCTGAGGATTTATCCAAGCTCTGCTCTTTAACACCTATGAAACTCTGGCTAATTCTACCAATAATCTCACTGGTTTGCTGCCTCCTCTTTTTTAAAATAAGGGATCTTCAAGGTCCCTTCCAGATCTAAAAACTTATATTTGCATGTTCAATTTAGAGTACTATAGTATCATACACAATAGAGTTGAAAAGGGCTCTAGAAGAAATTAAGTACAACCCTTCAATCTTTTTTTTTTTAATGTTGTCACAAGGCAATGGAGTTAAGTGGCTTGCCCAAGGCCACACAGCTAGGTAATTATTAAGTGTCTGAGGCCAGATTTGAACTCAGGTATACCTGACTCCAGGGCCGGTGCTCTATCCACTGTGCCACCAAGCTGCCCCCTTTTTTTTCAAGTAAACCAAGGACTAAAAAGGTGAAATAACCTATCTGAGGGTCACACAGCCAATAACTGGCTTTCAAAATGCTACTAATGTCAGAACATTGTAATAGACTATCTCTGACTTAGGGTGTTATTTCTCATAATTTTAATTAAAATAAGGTAAATTGAAAAAAAGTTTGTACCATGCAATGGAATTGTAACTTTTTGTCCTGTTGTTCCTGTTACTCCAGCAGGTGCCACAGTTAGAAGACTTTGCCCAGGTAAAACAGATACATTTTCAGTTGCAGTGCTCGAAGATAAAGCAACTTTCAACTTGGTTCCTTCTGTTATGGTCTTGTCTACAAACATTTTTGAGGAAATATCCTCTCCAAAAAGTCTTCTCTTTGCACTTCCAGCAGTAGGAGAACTATAGCGCTCATGAACGGATATTGGAGATAATGGCTGCATATCTAAGTATACAGAAAAAACAAATGTTGAATAGTTTGAGACATTCAAATACATCTATCAACTGTGTCCCTGACTGTCTCCTTGAGAAAAGGGGAGAAACATGAAGCACATGGATCACAGGATGAGGATTGGGTCAAAGAGATACTCTGATCTTTACTCTCTCCATCTTTTCTGATAGTTACTTAGAAAAGGAGTCAAAGAAAGAAAAAAAGAGGAAAATAAGTCTAAACTTAGTTTAAGGACTTACCTTTCTATTGTGAACAGGCCATAGCAAGTTTTTGAAACTTATGGGAAAAACTAGGTTTGTTACACAAGAAATGAACATACATGTGGAATCTTAAGCATGAGTAAAGAGTTCACAATCTAAACAGAAGCTTGCATATTTATGAAGTTGCAACAAAGAGAAGAGAAATATGGGGCAGCTAGGTGGCACAGTGGATAGAGCACCGGCCCTGGAGTCAGGAGTACCTGGGTTCAAATCCGGTCTCAGGCACTTAATAATTACCTAGCTGTGTGGCCTTGGGCAAGCCACTTAACCCAGTTGCCTTGCAAAAACTAAAAAACAAAAAAAGAGAGAGAGAGAGAAACAGAAATCTCCACCTAAATCGGAGAGGTAGAGGAAGAGAAATCATGACTAAGATGGCAAATGCAGCATTCTTTTTCCTAGGGAACTGCCAGACTTTGAAGATATTCACAAAAGTCCCAGCTGTACAAATAGTTACTCTGTCTATTACAGACTGACTGCCTCGTGACTACCAAGGACACATAGGGAGTCCCCCTTTGGGGGACAAACAACAGATTATGTCAGCTTGGGATGGGGAAAAGAGTAGTTGCATTCTTGACATGTTCAGAGATTCTTGAATCCTCTGAGTCTAGTGTTTTTGTAAAATATGTCAATTCAAAATGTTGGGCTTAAGGGACCCCTAACACTATCTAATCCTGAAATGATTCAATCCATCAACAAGAAATTATTAAGTATCAACTATATATCTAGCATTGGTAATACAAAGTCAAAAATGAAATACTCCTTTCCCTCAAGTATCTTTTTAAGATTTTTTTGCAAGGCAATGAGGTTAAGTGACTTGCCCAAGGCCTAGGTAATTATTAAATGTCTGAGGCTGGATTTGAACTCAGGTACTCCTGACTCCAAGGCCAGTGCTCTATCCACTGCGCCACCTAGCCACCCCTTCCTTCAAGTATCTTACAGTCTAATAAGAGAAATCTTATATATATATATATATGTGTGTTCATAAGTACAATCAAATTAACATACAACCTAGTTTCAGTGGTTCCTCACTCAGTTGAGATCAGGAAAGGCTTCACGTAGAACTGAATTCTAAAGGAAGCTCCTAACTTCAGGAAATCAGGAAAATCCTAGATATAACTCCAAGGTGGACTAAGGAAGCTATGATTGAAGCATCCAGTCATTGTTTTTCCCTTAAAGGATAGTAGTTTCCTGATATTGAAATAGAAAAGAATTTTCTAAAGACTCTTCTCTTAGCAGAAGAAAGGTAAACTATGAGCAACTCCTGAAGAGGAGCTCTGGGAATTGTAAAGAAGAACAATTCACAGGCAGTAATAAAGAAAAAGATATAGACCTTGCCCAGATTTGAACCCAGGTACTCCTAACTCCAAGGCTGGTACTCTATCCACTGCACCACTTAGCTGCCCCGACCTTGCCATTTTAAAAAAAGGTATTTGCATATATACCTAAAAAATTTATGTGTCCCTTCTCACTCCATTCACAATGGAGAAGCTGGGGTGGGGGATAGGAGATAGAAAAATTTTGCAGGTAAAATCTATAATCTAAAAATGTAATTTTAGTGAGAGAATTCTAAAAATTTCCTCAGTAGATTTAATAGCTTCTTGGAGTACCACTCAATTCTGAGACTGAGAAATAGCATGAATTAACCTTTATTTCACATTTTCTAATTGATTAACAGCATTGTAAATTTACTCCTAGAGATTTTGGGGGATGGAAGTGATCCTTGCTAAAGCTCCCTGCATTCTCACAAGGTTCCTTAGTCCATCAGGTCCAAACTGAAATTCTTAAGAAATAAGAATGACAGGGGGGGCTAGGTGGCACAGTGGATAAAGCAGCGGCCTTGAGTCAGGAGTACCTGAGTTCAAATCCGTCCTTAGACACTTAATAATTACCTAACTGTGTGGCCTTCGGCAAGCCACTTAACCCCACTGCCTTGCAGAAACCTAAAAAAAAATAAAATAAAATAAGAATGACAGCCATGATAGTATGCTGAGCTGTGGAGCCAGTTGTGAAATTTGGAGACAGGACAAGGCAGGTTCTTCACAGAAATTGTCTAACAAGCAGCAAGGTGACTGCATGGCAGTCAAGTATTTGAGTCTCTAAGTTTTGAACTGGTCAAGTGATCATCTGCATGGCCTCAAGTCTCAGGAGATATGAAATTATTAAGGCAATGCAACTATTTATTGCTAAATCATCTGACATGCAACTGAAATGAAAACAAAGTGAAGCAAAAACAATACAAAGAATACAAAATGAAAAGATTCACTTTTTAATTAGAAACTTCAAACAAAATTATAAATTTACAGTTATTAAGAGTTCTTAAAAATTAAGCAATTAATATTGATAGACTTGGAAAAATAGAATTATCTGTTTAACTTGCCATTTAACATTCCAATTCCATGGTTAGAAAGTTTTATTCTACTCTTATATGGCTGAAATGCCTGTAGGATTTGTTTAATTAATTAAATTAATATTTTTATAGAATACTTAGAGATAAAGTAGAATTTCTACTAATTGAACAAGAAAAGGTACAAATTTAACCACAAAAATGATTTCCACACAAACTTCTAAGTCAGAAGAACAAGATGACAGGGGTGGCTAGGTGGTGCAGTAGATAATATTTATTTATTGTTCTTTTTTGCATGGCAATGGGGTTAAGTGACTTGCTCAAGGGCACACAACTAGCTAATTATTAAGTGTCTGAGGCTGGATTTGAACTCAGATCTTCCTTCCTCCAGTGCTAGTGCTTTATCCACTGTGACATCTAGATGCCCCCCCTTCTCATTACTATATAACCTCAAGACACATAACCTTGAACCTACCTCGCCGAAGACTCCCACTATCAGTCCGAACTTCTTTTACACGAGGGTGCACTATGGGAGACAATGGCATCATTGGGAGATGACCTTGAACATTTCCTGTTTCCAAGTTATTAGGAAATATGACCTGTAAAAACCCAAAACAAAAATCTGCTTAGAATAAATTTTAAGAGGCAAGCATGATTTGAATCCTTTCCATTTTCTCTAGGTGTCCCTCTGTGGGTATGCTGAAGAATTCTGAAAACTGATCAGAATCCATGTGTATTACAAAGATCCCAAAACATAGAGATTTTGAAGAAGTCAAGTTGCTTCCAAACATAAAGCAAATGGTGGCAGAGATATGTCTTTTTTTTTAAAGAGATTTAAGTCTTCAGTGGTCAGGCAAATGTTGAGGAATATCCCAAAATAGAATTCAATGAAAAGCAAAATTAAAATAAAAGGTGGGAAATATCATAAAGAAGAAATGAACTATTAAGTGCCTCAAGTTATAAATTAACTACAAAATGTGTACTTTGAATATGACCATATGGTGTATATATAATAAAAAATAATACATGGATAAAGCTTATAAACTGTTACTTTTTATAATTTATAAACAAAATGGATGAAGAATTCTTGTTGTGAAATCTATAACATACAATAGAGATGGACAGCTGGCTGAGACCAGAGTTGAACCAGAAGGAAAGGGAAAGAGCATTTATTAAAAGCCTGCTATGTGCTAAATCCTCATAACCCTAGGAGGTAAGTGTACTGTGATTCCCATTTTAGATATGAGGAAACTGAGGCAGCCAGAGGCTGCAGGGTTTGTGAAGAGTCACCCAGCTGATCAGGGTTCTCTCCACAGCACCTTCTTCTGAATTCCATTACTTTTGGGAAACTGCCCAGAGCTTTCAGACACCCCCAGCAGCAGCTTTGCTGAGGGACACAATGATTAAAGAACCAGAACTCTACATGGCCTATAAGACAATGGGAAAATGAAGAAAAGTCCCAGGGAAGGTACGGCAGGTTCTGAATCAAGACTCCCATATTGGAAGTGACATAAAAGATAAGGGCTGATCTTATGGACAATGTGATGTGGGATTCATTATATTTCAAGCCAGAAGGAAGGCCTCCAGCAATCCATGCAGGAATTTCTCAGAAAGAGGCCCACTAAAGCATCCAAGTCCAACATGATAGATTGCTTGTTCTAATGGGACACCAGGTAAGACACGACAGCTGCTTAGCAGTGGTTGACCATAGGCCTTGGGGAGGTCTGGGGTGAGAGGACTGGAAAGGAAGCCACTAAAGTCGGGGAATGAGCCTTGATCTAGCCTCAAGTCTGCATCAGACCTGGGTTGAGCACTTTACAGCTATTAGAGCTCACTTGAGCCCCACAACAACCCTGGGAGGCAGCTGCTACTTTACAGTGAAGAACACTGAACCAGACAGAGGTTAAGTGACTTGCCTAGGGACATCCAGCTAGGATGTGTCAGAGGCAGGATTTTAACTTAAGTTTTCTGACTTTGGGCCCAGCAGCCTATTTCCAGAGATAGCAATTAAGGCAGTTGGGTGGATAAAGCAAAAACCTAGTGTAAGACCTCAGTTCAAAACCAGACTCAAACACTTATCTGTTGTCTGATCTTGATCAAAACATTAAACCACTGACACCCTCAGTTTCCTCTGCTGTAAAATGAAGATAATAGCACCTAGCTCTCAGATAATTGGTTTAGAAGATGGCAGAGTAAAAGCAACAACTCAGCTGAAGTCTCCCAACACTCTTCTTCAAACAACTTTAAAATAATGCCTTGAACAAATTTTCAAGTCAACAAAAGGTCAGAGTGAATCATTTTTCCAGCCGAGGAAAGCTTAGGTGGTCAGCAGAAGTCTATGACATTGGGAGGCTGGTGCAGAACATTCAAGGGAGGTAACGGTGGCTACTTTAGGAGCTCTCACTAAAGGATGGAAAGGAGGTCCAACAACTTATCAGAGAGAGATTACAGGGGACCTTTGCAGGCACTGGGTACAATTAGCACAAAATGGAAAATCTACTGTCCATATTGGTTGCAGGAGAGCAGAAGACCCAATCACATGAAATGGAAAACGTTTTTGCACAAACAAAACCAATACAAGCAAAATTAGAAGGAAAATCAGAAAATGGGGAGAAAAAAGTCCATAGCAAGTTTCTCTGATAAAGGCTTCATTTCTCAAATATATAGGGAACTGAGCCAAATTTATAAAAAATAAGTGCTACTGCCAACTGAAAAATGACCAAAAGATATGAACAAGCAGTTTTCAGAAGAATAAAAAACCAAAACTATCAATAGTCACATGAAATAAATGCTCTAAAATAAAAATTTATTAGAGAAATGCAAATTAAAAACACTCAAGATACCACCTCACACCTATCAGACAAGCTAACATGACAAACTAAAAATGACAAATGCTGGAGGGGATGTAGAAAAATTACAACTCGAATTGCTAGTGTAGTTATGAATTTTTCAACCAACTGGGGAACAATTTGGAACTCTGCTCAGTTAACCTTTGATCCAGTATTGCTATTATTAGGTCTATGCCTCACAAAGATTAAAAGAAAAATAGGAAAAGGACATTATATGTACAAAAATATTACTAGCAGTTCTTTTTGGGGTGACAAAGAATTGGAAATTGAGGCGAAGCCCATTAATTAAGAATCAACAGAACAAATTATGGCACATGATTATTACGAAGCATCACTGTGCTATAACAAAATATGGGGTGGGGTTTCAGAAAAAAACATGGCAGGACATATATAAACTGATGCATAGTGAAGTGAGAAGAACCAAGAAGATCATTGAGCATAGTAACGGTAACATTGTAATGATGACCAAATGAGAAAGACTTCCCTTGTCCAATCAAGCCAATGATCTAAGTAAAGGAACTGATGAACTCTGAAATTAGCAATATGAAGTAAAATTTTCTCACTTTTTTTTATTTTTTTGGTAGTAAGGTTAATGGGGAAAAATGTTTCGCATGATTTCACATGTATCATTGATATGATTTTGCTTGCCTTCTCTGTAGGTGGGGGATGGATGGGAGGGAGACAATTTTGAACTCAAAAGTTTAAAATAATAATATATTAAACAAAAAACTAAGGTAATATTTGTAAAGAGCTATTCAAACTTTAAACTTTATAACTGCTAGAGATTATTATCACTAATATTATTAATTTCAACTTTAGAGTGAATAGTGGTTTTTCTGTTTGTTTGGGAGTTTTTAGGTTTTTGCAAAGCAATGGGGTTAAGTGGCTTGCCCAAGGCCACACAGCTAGGTAATTATTAAGTATCTGAGGCCGGATTTGAACTCAGGTACTCTCGACTCCAGGGCCAATGCTGTATCCATTGTGCCACTAGCCACCCCTATGAACAGTGTTTTAATGGGTAAAAATAGTAAGGGGTTGTTCCAGATATAGAAAATAGAATATGCAAAAAGTACAAACATGTTATCTAGCCTTTCCCTAACTCACTTCTTCACAAGTAGGAACTTTGTTTTCAGAAATGTGGAGAGCATCCCACAATGCTGAATCACTGCTCCATGCCAAACTTTCCAGAATTTGTTCTTCAATGCTATTAAGGTGCTTTATTGTATCTCTTGATAGTCCTTCCTCTGATCGAATCAAGACTTCAATGACCTAAAGAGAAAGATATTACATGTTTAGAGAAGGAAACCATGGAACCAGGGATGGCACAGCTAATAAAAAGCACTAGACCTAAAGTCAGTAAGACTTGTGTTCAACTCCATCTCACATTCTTCCTAGCTGCTTTCTGTCTCATCTATTAAAACGGGCTATATAATAATAGCTCTTTCTTTCAGGGTTGCTGTAAAGTTAAAATGAGTTATCTGTTAAGCATAACTGAGGTTAATATGCTAAAGATGAAATAATAGAGATTCTCAGAAAACTAAAGTTTAAATCTCAGTTATGCCATTAATTGTGTGCTTTTGAATAAGTCTTAGACTCCTCCTTCCCTAAAATGAATATAATACTTGCATGGCTCACCTCATTTGGTTGACAGAAAAAATGCTTTATATATTAAAAACTGCTCTATAAATGTGATTTTACTACAAACCACACTTCTACTTATTTAAAAAAAACTTTCATAAACTTCTTTCCTTTGAAAAAAATCATAGAATTTCTATATATTTTCTCATTAATATCCAAAATATCCTCATTTTATACATGGAAAACTTAGGCACAACAAATTAAATGGATTTGTACAATGTTATAATGTAGAACACAGGGAAGATGATCAAGGATCTAGAGTTGAAAGAGACCTTAGTAAAGTCAACTTTCTCATTTTATTTTTTTAAAGTTAATATTACTCCAGTAAATATTACTTTCTAGTACATAAATCCTCATCCCCTATCCTTCTGCTGCCCTTGTAATAAAAACAAAAAAAAAGTCATGGAAAGCCAACAGACAGAAGAACTGCTTGTGAAAGTGTATCTAATATTCTATTCCATCTTTCTATGGAGAAGAGGGAAATTTATTTCTTCATCTGCTTTTTTGGGATAACAACATCATGATTCCCAATCCAACTGATATTCTCCTGGGCTAAGGTCACTAATGGAAATATTTTCTGGAAATCAATATGGAACCTTTCTTCTTCACCAGAATAAATATAATATATGAAAATAATGTAAGGAACCCCATTATTAGAAATTATTTTTATCTCACCTTATAAAAGTAAAATGAACTTAGATCAAGAACTTCAATGATCCAGGGAAAACTACAAGGTAAGCTATATACAAAAACAGCACAATTTCCAAATAAGTCATCAATTACATATGGGTAAACTAAGGTCTACTGAGGCTAAGTGATTTATTCAAAGCTATTCAGCAGAAACAGAAGATGAAGCCAGACTGTAACTTCAGAGACCCTTTTCTTTCCTTTGGATAACAACATCATGATTCCCAGTCCAACTGATGTTCTTCCAACTACCCTGACTCTAAGCCACTCCACAAAAATAATAGAATATTTAAAAGAAATTTTACTTTTATCATGAAACTAGTTATTAATGTTGTGGGGTATTTAAATCAAAATTTGTTCCCATGATTCCCAAAATTTGTTCACTTGACATATAATTTGCCATGCCTTAGGGCAGATGTTTCTTTTGGTCACGGTGATTCAAGAAATTAAATAGCAGATTTATCAGCAGAGGGGTATATACACCATATAATGTATGGTTGGAATATCTACACCAATAATAATACAGGTCCTCCTAAATGTCTAATTAGACATTACCTGAACTTAGTCCAAAGGGAAAAGATAAATCACACTGATAGAGATCAATCTTCCCCTGGGGCTGGAAAAAACTGCTGCTTAGCAAATTAAGACTTCCACTGGGGGCAACTGAATTATACTAAGTCAACAATTCATAAACAGAAAGAATTCCAATGAAAAATTATTTTCTATCATTTTAATTTGGATACAGTTTGGGAGGGTGAAAACTAAAAATACATTCATCTAATAGCTTGAAAAGATCATTGATGATGAAATATTAACTTAAGGTCAATAACCTCCAACACCATGTTTACTAGTAGTATCTAAGTGTGGATATTGGTCAATTATACTTTTTTGGAAGGTGAAAATGATGGAATTTTTAGTGACAATTTCTATATTTTACAAAAGAAAATTAATGAAATTTGTTTTAGGAGCAAAGAATATTTTTCCTGCCAATAATAAGTCACTAAGTTTGAAGTAACTCAAACCCTGAGCATGATCATATTCAGGCATATAGTTTCATTAATCAATGAGAACAGGTTAAAAAAAAAGGAATTCCAGAGCTACTGAGTATATTTTACTCCTTATACTAAACAGGTTAGTACTAAATCATACTATATCATATTCTACAAATAAGACTATCAAACTAAGTTTTTTTGCATAGCTTTGAGTAGTTCACTGATACTTGACCCTTTTCCTACTTGTCCCCAATCCCCACATCACCACCATCAAAAGCAAGCATTTTAAATATATATTTTTCTCTAATCTCATAGGGCTTGAGATTTGTTTTACAATCTTTCATTCAAAATTATAAATCTACAAAGTCTTTATATATCCAAAGCATCATATTAAGATAATTTCAAACAACTGTATCTATATAAGAACCTTAAGACAGTGGGGCAGCTAGGTGGCGAAGTTGGATAAAGCATTGGCCCTGGAGTCAGGAGGACCTGAATTCAAATCATTTCAAACACTTAAAAATTACCTAGATGTGTGACCTTGGACAAGTAACTTAACCCCACTGCCTTGCTAAAAAAAAAAAAACAACAAAAAAGAATCATAATGAATATAGATGCAAAAATCTTAAATGAAATCTTAGCACAACGATTACAAGTTATCACTGGGATAATACATTATGATCAAGTAGGATTTATCCCAGGAATGCAGGGTTGGTTCAATATTAGGAAAATTGTCAGTATACTCAATTATATCAACAACAAACCTATCAGAAATTATATGATCATATCAATAGATGCTGAAAAAGTTTATGACAAAATACAGCACCCATTCCTATTAAAAACACTAGAGAGTGTAGGAAAAGGGCAACTAAACTTTCGAGAGACAGAACCTATAAAGGGACCCAGTGAGGCAGTTCTCCTACTCAAGGTAACCTGGAAAAGAGCAGAAAGGCTCTGCTCCCCGGGGTCAGAGAGGCAGCCTGCCAGAGGGGTGGCCCACCAGAGCCAAAGAACCTCAGCCTCCCGGAGGCAGCCCCAGGGCGCTGGGGGTCTCAGCTCACAGCAGCAGGGGAGTCTCCTGAGCTGCACCCTGAGGAGCACCAGGCACAAAGTGGGGGAACAGTGGGGGACCTCTGCCAGAGCTAGCACGTGGAGCCCAGCACTCAAGGCACACAGCAAGCAGCATCTTCTTTCCCCAGCCCTGATCCAGGGCTGAGCCAGTAAGCAGGAGCCCCCAGGGCAGGAGCCCCCAGGGCATGAGCCCATTGAGCTGAAGGAGTGGAGTGAAGAGAGACTGCCTAGCTCTGTCCTCTGCCCCTGGAACAGGACTCTGGGGCGCTGACCACATTCAGATCCTGATCCCAGTCTAGGCCCCCCCATAGAACAACAGGGCCCCCCCCCCCCCCCACCTCAGCCCCGTGGCAGAGGGGGGAGCTTATGGTCATTCACAGACCAGGAGGGAGGACAGAGCCTCACACACTGAGACCCTTGTGGGAGTGTCCCAAAAGCTCAAGAAACACCCCAAACCAGGCCCAGGCTGGGAAAAAGAGCAAACAGAGAAACAAAAGGAAGACTATTGAGAAATATTTTGCAAATGAGCCCAAGAAGGACCAAAATACTCAGTCTGAAGATGAGGAAGCACAAGCTCCTGCATCTAAAGACTCCAAGAAAAACAGAAATTGGGTTCAGGCTATGATAGAGCTCAAAAAAGACTTTGAAAAATCAAATGAGGGAGTTGGAAGAAAAACTGGGAAAAGAAAGGAGAGAGATGCAGGAAAAACATGAAAATGAAGTCAGCAGCTTAGTCAAGGAAATCCAAAAAACTGCTGAAGAAAATAGCATGCTAAAAACCAGCTTAGGTCAAATGGACAGAACAGTTCAAAAAGTTATTGAGGAGAAGAATGCTTTAAAAAGCAAAATTGGCCAGATGGAAAAAGAGAGAAGAAAACTCTGAGGAGAACAAATCCTTCAGACAAAGAATAGAATTCAGGGAGATTGATGAATTTACCAGAAACCAGGAATCAATACCTCAAAACCAAAAAAATGAAAAATTAGAAGAAAATGTGAAATATCTCATTGAAAAAACTGATATGGAAAACAGACTTAGGAAAGATAATTTACAAATTATTGGAATACCTGAAAGTCATGATCAGGAAAAGAGCCTTGCTATCATTTTCAAAGAATTACTACAGGAAAATTGCCCTGATATTCTAGAAGCAGAGGGCAAAATAGAAATGGAGAGAATCCACAGATCCCCCGGAGAAAGAGATCCCCAAAAACCAACCCCTAGGAATATTATAGCCAAGTTCCAGAACTCCCAAGTCAAAGAGAAAATATTACAAGCAGCCAGAAGGACACAGTTCAAATATCGTGGAGTTGCAGTCAGGATCACACAGGACTTAGCAGCAGCTACATTGGAAGCTCGTAGGGCTTGGAATACAATATACCGGAAGGCAAGAGAGCTTAGAATGCAGCCAAGAATGAACTCCCCAGCAAGGCTGAATGTCCTCTTCCAGGGAAAAAGATGGACTTTCAATGAACCAGGGGAATTTCAAAGGTTCCTTTTGGAATGGCCAGAGCTGAACAGAAGGTTTGATCTGCAGATACAGGACTCAGGTGAAGCATGGAGATTGGAGGAGAAGGGGAAATATGAGGGACTTAATGAGGATGAACTGCATGTATTCCTGCATAGAAAAATGACACTGATAATACTCATATGAACCTTCTCAGTTAATAGAGCAGGTAGAGAGAGCTTTTATAGTTGAAGCACAGGAGAAAGCTAAATTCGAAGATAAACTATGGTGTAAAAATGGAGTCAATAGAAAAAAAAAGGGAAATGGAATGGGAGAAAGAAAAAGGAGAGGGGGAATAGTCCAAGATATTTCACATTAAGATTTTTTTTTATTACAATGAGCTATTGCAATGATATGGAAGGGGGTAGGCAAGGGGGAATGAGGGAAACTTTGCTCTCATCAGAGATGGCTAGGAGAGAAAACAGCAAATATACTCAATGGGGTATAAACATCTGGAGTAAGAAGGAGCGGGGAGCAGAGGGAAGGGGTGGGGATGTGAATAAAGGAGGAGAGGATGGACTGTGGGGGGAGAGTGGCCAGATATAACACATTTTCTTTCTTACTTCTTGCAAGGGGCTGGGAATGGAAGGCCTGCCCAGGACCACAGGGCCAGGTGGATTCTGGGCCTAAGGGGTGGTATGGGGGCTCAGGGCTTCTTGGCCCCAGGACCAGGGATCTGTCTGCTGCGCCACTCAGCTACCCTACAGCAGAGTCAGAGTGAAAGGAGAGAGAAAATATAGTACATGGTAGTGGAGAAATACGAAAGGAGGGAGTTGCGATCAGCATTGGCAATGGTGGAAAAATATGGAAATAACTTTTGTGATGGACTTATCATAAAGAATGAGATCCACCCATGACAGAGTTGTTGGTGTTGGAACAAAGACTCAAGCACATTTTTTGTTATGATTATTTGGGGGAGGGTGCAGGGCAAGTAGGGCTGGATGGCTTGCCTGGGACCACATAGCAGGGTGATCTTTGGGTGTTTGGGGCTGGATTTGGACCCAGGTGCTCCTGGCTCAAGGGCCAATGCTCTGTCTGCCACCCAGCCACCCCTATTATTATTACTATTTTATTTTATTTTGGGTCTTTTTTTATTTCTTTTTTTTTTTTTGGTTTTTGCAGGGCAGTGGGGATCGGGTGACTTGCATGTCACACGGCTGGGTGATTGTTGGGTTCACGAGGTTGGATATGGACTCGGGTGCTCGTGGCTCCAGGGTTGTTGCTCCGTCCATTGCGCCATCTGGCCATACCTACAATTATTACTATTATTATTTTTTTATTTTAATTTTTTTCCTCTCCCCTTTACTTTTTTTGCCCAAACAAGTCTATCTATATTCATGGGGGAAGAGGAGGGGTATTTTGTTTACTTGTAAACAAGAATATTTTATTAATGTAAAAAAAACCATTTGTACAAAATGAGAATAAAAAAAATGAATTTAAAAGAGAGTGTAGGAATAAATGGACTGTTCCTTAGAATAATTAGCCATATCTATCTGAAATCATCAACAAGCATTATATTCAATGGGGAGAGGCTAGAGGCCCATTATCACCTTTACTATTCAATACTGTATTAGAAATGTTACCTTCAGCAATAAGAGAATAAAAAGAAATTGAAGGAATTAGAATCGGGAAGGAAGGAAAAAACAAAACTCTCACCCTCTTCAGATAACATGATGGTCTACCTACAGAATCCCAAGAAATCATCCAAAAAACTACTGGAAACAATTAACAATTTTAGCAAAGTTGCAGGATATAAAATAAACCCTCATAAATACTCAACTTTTCTATATATGTCTAGCAAGATACAGCAGGAAGAGCTAGAAAGAGAAATCCCATTCAAAGTAACCTCAGACAATATAAAATATCTGGGAGTCTATTTGCCAAGACAGACTCAGAAACTTTTTGAAAACAATTATAAAACACTTCTCACACAAATTAAATCAGATTTAAATAAATGAGCAAAAATCAAGTAATTTTTTTGGTACTGGCTAAGAAATAGAGTAGTGGATTCATGGAATAGACTAGGTGCAATAGCAGGAAACAATAGTAATCGTCTGTTTGATAAACCCAAAGAGTCCAGCTATTGGGATAAAAATTCTCTCTTTGATAAAACTGTTGGGAAAATTGGAAGTTAGTATGGAAGAAACACCTAACACCCTTTACCAAGATAAGATCCAAATGGATACAGGATTTAGACATAAAAAACAATACTATAAACAAATTAGAAGATCAAGGACTAGTTTACCTGTCAGATCTATGGAAAGTGGAGCAGTTTATGACTAAAGAAGAGATGGAGAACATCACCAAAAACAAACTAGATGATTTCAATTACATTATATTAAAAAGCTTTTGCACAGATAAAACCAATGTAAACAAGATCAAAAGAAATGCTGTAAATTGGGAAACAATCTTTACAACTAATGACTGACATAGGACTCATTTCTAATATACAGAGAACTGAGTCATATTTTTTTTTTAAAAAGCCATTCCCAATTGACAAATGGTCAAAGGATATGCAAAGGCAATTTACAGATGAGGAGATCAAAGCAATCCATAGCCATATGAAAAATTGCTCTAAATCATTATTAGAGAAATGCAAATTAAAGCTTCTCTGAGGTACCAACTCACACCTCTCAGACTGGCCAATATGACCAGAAAGGATAATGATCATTGTTGGAAGGATTGTGGGAAATCTGGGACACTATTACACTCTAGTGGAGCTGTGAACTCATCCAACCCTTCTGGAGAGCTATTTGGAACTATGCCCAAAGGGCAACAAAAATGTGCACACCCTTTGATCCAGCAATACCACTACTGGGTCTATACCCTGAAGAGATGATGAAAAAGAATAAAAACATCACTTGTACAAAAATATTCATAGCAGCCTTGTTTGTGGTGGCAAAGAATTGGAAATCAAGTAAATATCCTTCAATTGGGGAATGGCTTAGCAAACTGTGGTATATGTATGTCATGGAACACTATTTTTCTATTAGAAACCAGGAGGGATGGGAATTCAGGGAAACCTGGAGGGATTTGCATGAACTGATGCTGAGATGAGGAGAACCAGAAAAACACTGTACACCCTAACAGCAACATGGGGGTGATGATCAGCCTGATGGACTTGCTCGTTCCAACAGTGTAACAATCAGGGACAATTTTGGGCTGTCTGCAATGGAGAATACCATCTGTATCCAGATAAAGAGCTTTGGAGTTTGAACAAAGTTCAAGGACTATTCCCTTTAATTTAGAAATTAAAAAAACACCTGATATTGTCTGATCTTGTTATCTCTTATACTTTTTGTTTCTTCCTTAAGGATATGATTTTTCTCTCATCACAATTTGGATCAATGTACATACAACATGGAAACAAAGCAAAGTGACAGATTGCTTTCCGTGGGGGGGGGTGGGGGGGTGGGAGGAGGGAAGTAAGATTGGGGGAAAAATTGTAAAACTCAAATAAAATCTTTAATAAAAGAAAAAAACAAAAAAAAAGAATCATAAGAAAATAATGAGATTCAATTTGTATAAAATTGAAATGTTCTCTTAAAAATTCCAGATCTTTATGCATACAAATTTCCTGAATATCCTATAAAGTGTTGGTAAGAGATCAAATATATATATAGTGTATGTGTATATTTATAACATGCAACATGTGTAAGCAAATGTACATCTCTCTCTATATATATATATCTATGTATGTATTAATATTATATTTGTATCCCCAATGACCTAGAAGAGAGAAGTTGTAATCTAGTGGCAAGAGTACTAGGTTTTAAGTAGAGGCCAGAGGTCCAACCCTAGCTCAGATTATCATTATTAACTCTAGGGGCCTGGCCAACCATAGTACCCTAGGCTTTATGCTTCTAGGCCACTAATGTAAATATTTTCTGGAAATCAATATGGAACCTTTCTTTTCTCACCAAAATATAATGTATGAAAATAACATAAGGAACCCCATGATTAGAAACTATTTTCATCTCACCTTATAAAAGTAAAATGGACTTAGATCAAGAACTTCAATGATCCAGGGAAAATTACGAGGTGAGCTATATGCAAATAGAACAATTTCCAAACAACAAGCCATCAAAGAACGATGAAATATATCCTGCTCCAAGAGAACCTTTAAAAAAAAAAGTTTAGTTTACCTTAATGACTTCAATTTTTAAAAATTAAGGTTATAGAAACTAATTATATTAAAATTATAGAAATAAAAATACAGAATATATTGAAATATTAAAACAATGAATATCAAAACAATTATCAACAAAACATCAAAATTCAGAAAAAGGGAAAGTCAAAAACAAATGTAAGGCATATCACCACGAGCATCATCATAAATACCAAGTTACCACACTTGCTATAGCTGATATAGGACACAAAGCAACAGAAGTGAAGACATATAAATAATCATGAATAATCATAAATAATCCCCTCGTATTTGCTTTTTTGAAACTATTATTTGTATCAGAATGAATTGGATGATATAAAGTTATCATAAAAGTAGAATGACATATACATAATTAATAGCATATCCTCCTAGGTAATATAAAATTGTTGCCTTCTTAAAAATTTTTTTGAATTAAAGAACAAAAGAACCTACTTCTATATGGTTCTCTCTATCCATGAAAGTTCTCAACATTTTCTACATCACTAATTGTGGCTCCTTGCTTTTGACCCAATTCTTATCTATACTATTTGTTAAGAATATGAAAAAGAATATGATTCAAGAATTTTTATTAGAAAACTGAAAATGGGGTAGGAGAAAATTGATAGGGGACAGACCTATCTAACCATTTCAAGAATTTAAGAGAAACTAAAGAGAACATATTTGAGCTTAATGAAGGTTAATCTACTTACAGACATGTCCATTCCATGAAGTCTTCGTGTTTCCTGAACCATTATGGTTTCTAATATTTTATAGTATAAGATCTCTGCCAATTTTAGTCGGTTTACAGCAAAATCTATAATGGAAACAAAGGTGTATGCTAATAAAAGTTAATAGTTGATAAATATCCAGGAGAAGAAGTTGGTTATAATGTCTCTTCTTTTGGGGAGGACAAGCTGGAATTATTTATAATATGGCATCAAATGATTTTGCATTTCTTACCTATGTGAGATCCTGGCTGCTCATCTGTTGACTGAGTATAGTGTTGGCAAAAAGCTTCTCCTATACTTTTCACTATGTTCATGATGTTTTCCATAGGATTGCGTACACAAGACCTGTAAAATAAAATGAGTCACCCAATACTGAAAAAAAATTACATTATCTGATGGTTTAAACTCTCTATTGTGCTGTAAATTTACCTATATAAAATAAAACACATTATGAAAATAAAGAAGTCTTTAAATCAAGTCACCATTCAGTCCTAGGAATTCTATTTTGGAACTGACATAATCCATTAACAAGCTGATATAGTATATAGTCAATACTATGGGCAGGCATATATTATAATACAATTATGCTAGAAGGTTGATGAATAATATGATGTAACAGATAAAACACAAGCTTTGGGAAAAGGAGGTCTTGAATTCAAATCTCATCTCAGACACTTATTTGCTGTGCAATGCTGGACAAGTTGCTTAACATTTGTAAAATGAAGGCATTGGACTTGATAGTTAAGGACCTCTCTAGCTCTAAATCTCTATTTCTATGATCTGATACAGATACTCTGATATCTCACAAAAACTTACAGAGCTGGAAAGAATGGCAGAAATCTTGTAGTATAATTCATTCTCTTCTCAACATGCCTTTCTCATGCCTTTGAAGAATCTTTGTGAGATAGCCTTTTAAGATAGCTTAAACTCCTTTTACATAGCTCTTGTTTAGAAGAATTTTTTTTTTGTTTATATTTTTGCAAGGCAATGGGGTTAAGTGGCTTGCCCAAGGCCACACAGCTAGGTAATTATTAAGTGTCTGGGGTAATATCTGAATTCAGGTACTCCTGACTCTAGGGCTGTTGCTCCATCCACTGAGCCACCTAGCCACTCCTAGAAGAATATTTTCTTACAAGTTTAAATCTACTTCTATACCTTCTATCTACTGCTTCTGGTTGTGGCCACCTGGAAAAAGTCAAATTCCCTCCTTCATGGTAAAGCTCTTTAAAGCTTGAAGATGACTTTGCTATCTTCACTAAGTCCTCTAGTCTTTAGGTTATATATCCCATTCTTCCAACCAATTTTTAAATTTGTTAAATCTTAAGGTCCTTCACTATCCCTGGTTGTCTTCTCTGGATGCTTTTCAGTTTATCACCAAAATCATCACTAAACCCATCCTCAAACCAGTGATAATACTCCAGATGTGGTCTGACTAAAAAAGCTCCTGTTCTTTCTCTGGAGGACTTCAGGGTACTTTTGGAGCTATAAAGGAATGTCACAATCTTCTTCTGGAGTTCTAAAGCATTTTGGCATTTTCTTAACAATGATTAATAACAATTAGTAACAATTTATTAACAATTAGAGTTAGTAGTAAAGATAGCTGCAACAAGTCTTAACAGAAAAGAAAATTTCACATAAAGTTGTGACTAAAGAATATATTTACTCTGGACAGAAGTGGATGGTCATTTTGCATCTAAATGATCAATGACATTCTGCCTATACCTAAAACTTCCCTTTGGCAACCTTTATCTTTTCATTTCACAGAAAGATAGGAGACTGACACTAAATATAAATCTGAGATCTGTTCTCTGAAACCTAAATCAAACTTGATTTAGTCAGTCCAATTTAAGATAACTTCTACTTAGCTGTTTCTGTTTCTACCAATGACTTTTAACTGCTAATTAAAGGAACAAGAGAACTAATGAATGGTGATAGTATAATATAATTTCTCTAGTTATTCTAATGGTCATTGCTTTTTTTTTTAGTACCACTATATTTATATGAAGGGATATATTCTAAAATATATTCGATGTAATAATTACAACAAATCACTTTTGTATAGTACTTTATAGTTTGTAAAGGCCCCCCCCCCACAAAACCCCTGTGAGATAAGTGTTTTTTTTTTTAAATAATCTCCTATTTAGAGGCAAAGGGGCATGATGTCATGGTCTTCTTCTAAGATGAAGGATACAGGGGCGACTAGGTGGCGCAGTGGATAGAGCACCGGCCCTGGAGTCAGGAGTACCTGAGTTCAAATCTGGCCTCAGACACTTAATTATTACCTAGCTGTGTGGCCTTGGGCAAGCCACTTAACCCCATTGCCTTGCAAAAAAAAAAAAACCCCAAAAAACAAAAATCAAAACAAAACTAACATAGCTTAATTGGTACTGTTATACTTACTAGACAGAAAAAAATCTACTTCCAATAAGAAAGCTATGCCTCAAGGGTTATGAGAAATACATTAAACTTAATTAAAAGAAAAACTCAGTAATTAATAATTGTATACTTACTCAAAAATATTCACAAGTTGCTCACTTGGTGCATTTTTCAGTCCAGCCACAATGTTCTGTAATCGGCTCACACTTTGGGTTGCTGAAGTTACAGGAGTAGTAGCAGCTTCCTTTTCTCGTAGATACCGACGTCCAGTCAGTGGAGTAGAAGGGGCAAATGATCTTTTCTGTTAGAAGGGAGAGAAAGCTTTAAGATTCAGAAATCATGCTTCTTTCCTCAAAGTTTATTTGTAATAAAAAAATCCATATGCACATCCATTGAAGTCATATTTTCTTGTAGAGTCTTTTATCCTATCCGACTATCTATCTATAAAATGATGGGCATTCCTATACCTTTATAATTGAACATTACTTTTTGTTTTTCAAGGCATTTTATGTTATTTCATTTAATCCATGTAATGGTTAAGACCAATACTGATTCTCATAATATCATATAATTTAGAATGGGGGTATCCTACACATAATAAAACGAAACTCCTTATTTATTTAAAAAGCTGTGGCCCAGAGAGGGGAGTGAGTGTCTGAGATCACTGAGGTGAGAAAGAACAGATGTGGACTTGGAGCCCAGGCTCTCTGCTTCCAAATCTAGTGCTCTTTCCTATAAAACAAATTGCCGAAATTTACAAATGAGGCAAAATGCAATTAAATGAGTCCCTCAAGGTTACATGACCTTAAAAAGATTTCCAGATTTCTTAACTACCAAACTAGGCCCTCTGAACTGAACAAGTACCTCTAGGAAGCAAGTGAAAGCATGGGAGTATTTTAGCCACAGCAGTGACAAACTAAGAGTGGAATTACACTGACATAACCTGAGGGAGAATAAAGTTTGTGTTAGAGGTAAAAGGAGACTAATTAAGAAGAATAAACCCTTCTCTCCGTTCCCAAGGCCATTGTACCAATTCAGGCCTCACCTCTCATCTAGACCATTACTAAAGTCTCTTCAGTGTGTCTCCTTATATCTACTCATTTCCTACTTCAAGTCATCTTCCACTCTGATACCAGTGATAGTCCTAAAGTACAGGTCTCTTTGTGTAAGTCCAATTGCCAAGAGCAGGATGTTTCAAACAAATTCCATCCTCATCACCAATTGTTAGTCCAGGAGGTTTTAGCCTCAGATAAATCCTGCCAGATACATCAATTGTAGGACAGGAGCTCTGAAGGCTTTTTTCTTCTCTGACTGTCTTGCAGGATCTTTTTAATTCAGAGAGACCAAAGGAATACTTTAGAGACTTGGACAGATTTATACTATTTTATTATTGCTGCTAGCAGCATGGCAGCCAAAGAGTCAAGTCCTCACATAAATCAATCTGCATTATCTTAGAAGTTTCATTATTAGTTCCTCAAGTACCTAGTCCACTTCTCCCTTTGCTTGACTTCCCCACTGGTCCTGTCCAAGGTCTATCCCCTACCCTATACATAGGGGTATAGAACAAAGCTGGAATCATGCCAGATCTGGAACATTTACAAAAGTATCATCACATAAACAAAATGTACAACTGGCTACATCCGAATTCAATCTAAGGAATTTATATCTGTCAAGCTGAACAACTGTGACTAAGGGAAATTCATATTCACATCTGGACCAAATATTGGCTATACATTATGTCAAACTCCTGCTTAACACATTTCAAGGGCTTTCAGGAAGTAAAGCTAGGCATATTGACTCCAGATGTGAATTTACCTTAGTCAACTTGCTGATGACCCTCAAAATTGTCTGCAGATAAAATATTGCAGGTTTTGTTCTATGCCCCTATAAAAGCTCTGCCCTGAGGGCATACCTTGAGGATCAGCTGATTGCTTCCTGGGCTTGTGTGGTCTTCTTTTCGCCCCTCCCCCTTCCCAGCACCCCACCCCACCCCAGGGCATTTCTTTGATTTGTCTGAATCCAGAATCTGCCCTCCAGAGAAAAAGCTCCTGACTTAGAACTGGGGTAGTCGGCAGGATTTCAGTGGCAGTCAGTAAGTGGGGAGTTAAGGGATGAAACCAGTATGTGGTATATGGTGGCCAATGTCTTATTAGCTGACTGGGATTGGGACTTTGAATCTGGAATGCCTGTCTCCATGGAGAAGGTACTGGAAAGCCTTCCTGAGTTCAAGGACAGGTGTAGCACTCAAGTTGATGATCCTGGGGCAGAGGGAGTGAAATGCAGAAGAGAGTCCTAGGGCTGAAATCCAAATGTGGGACTCAAAGGAGAATGGTCCTACCCCTCAATCCCCTCTCCCGATGGTAGAGAGGGAGCCCTAGCCCAGGTCCTGTTGCAGCAGAAGATGGACCTGGAGGTGGCCTGAGGAACCTGAATGGCAGTGGCTGCAAGCCTGAGCCTGAGAGGAGGGATGGAGCAGCAGCCAGAATCGGAATTGGAGATGTGTTTAATACTTTTCACTGGATGTCTCAAGGTTACTTGCATAGCTACATTTCCAATAGAGGCAATAAATTTTCACCATGGTGCCTGAAGGCTTTTTGTATAGCCTACATCCCAGCAGGGATGTGGTAAAATGGATTAACTCTGCCCACCTGTATTTTAAGAGATATAGGAAAACCTATAGTACCTTTGAAGAATACTCCAATTGCTGCCCAGGGCTGGGGTTGTGCTTTGATTTAAATGGATAAAGTAAAGGGTGGGTCTACCTTAAATTTGGTCTGATTTGCGTAATCTTTCTGTTGTGCATGCTTGTGATCTAAAATAATTCAGAGGGTGGAAAGCAGGGTATATTGGGTCCAGAAGTGAATCTACTTTAGTCAAGGTTGTAATAGCTGGTTAACTGGTCTCAGATAAATCTTGCAGGCTTTGTTCAATGCCCCAATAAAAGCCCTGCCCTCAGGGCTTGCATATTAGCTGATTGCCTTCTGGACAACTTGTTGATTGGGGTGTGGGTGGATCCAGTCTTCCAGTCACACTTGCAGCCTTTAGCTACCTAGGCTCCAGGATAAGTGATTTGAATTTTTCTTTCCTCCCACCCCCACGGCCCCCCAAGCCCTTTGCTAGCATTACTTTGGTCTGGGTGAATCCAGAATTTGCATTCTAGAGAAAAAGTTCCTGATTTACACAGGATAATTTAAAAAGTCTTCTGTTTGACATTTAAAAATCACAGCCATCTGGCTTGAATTTACCTTTCTTGGCTAATTACACATTATTTGTCCTCTCATGCACTCACCATGCACACTAATGTCTCTTAAACAGAACATTCTACTTCTTGTCAATGTAACTATTTACCTATTCACTTATTTAAAAGATTGTGTCCCTAACTCACCAAGGCTTAGAAGTGCAGGGGTTACTCATAAACACAATCATATTCTGATTACCAAGGGAACTTTGACCTAATCCACATCTACCATGGGCCAGTTTGCCCCTCTTTTGGAGGGGCTGGTGACTGTCACCTCTAAGGGTTTCAACAAGTCAATGCCAATTTAATACCCAAGTAGCTTAACCCACTGTAGTTCAGAACTCCCATGTTCAAATGATTCCCCAACCTCAGCTTCTTGGCAGCTGGGATTACAAGTATGCCCCACCACACTTGACTTCTCTGTAATTTCACATATGCTCTTTATCTCTCATGCACAGAATGCTTCCTTCTTCACCTCTGCCTCTGAGAACTCCTTGAAACCTTTTACAAGAGGCTTTCCTAACTCCCAAGAGTGTTCAAACTACTCCTTGAAATTACTTTTGTATGTATTTATCTGTGTATGTAGTGTTTCCCTTAGCTATCCTTTCTCTCATTTCATGACTGGGCCTATCTTCATGTTTACACTTCTCTGATGCCTTTACTCTAGTTTCCATTACTCTTTGTGTTATTAGCTGTAATCTACTCATACCCAGCATATACCAAATGCTGGCATTTTTAAAAATGTGAGGGGTTTTTTTTGGTCCTGGGAGAAGGTGGGGACAATAAAGAAATTTTGTAATTTCTCAAATGCAATGTAAATCAATCACTCTTTAATTCTGGACCAAATTCCTTATTTGTACCATCTGTGTCTATACAAGATATAGAAATACTGATGGGAAACTAGGGTTGGCAATTTAACTGCATATCATAATCTGGACAAGATCTTCATCCATTTGAACTTTCATAGTTGGATAGTAAGACCAAATTCATGTATAATTATCAATGTTTTCCAAGATGCAATATTCTAAGGCAAGATATACCTTGCACAACGGCATTAGCAAAGAGAAGCATCCAGTTGACCTTGTCATCCTTAGAGAGTCTCCTTTGGTGAACAAAAACCTCTCAGTTTTATGTCTGATATTTATTATCATGAACAAGGATATATCTCTTCTATTTCAAGGAATCTTAAATAATTTCAAGGTATGAGAAATACCTTGTCAAAAATGAACCTTTAAGGCAGTGTCAATGTATACATCCAAAAAAATCAAGCAGAAAGTCTAAAACATTCTTTTTAAGGTCCCTTTGACTAAGAGGTTCATGAGACTACAGATTAATGCTGAAATTCAAGATTTAAATACAAAAAGATGCTTGTGGCAGAGGTTTAACTGAAACCTGAACAAGTTGCATACCTTTGCAAAATGCTGCTGAAGGTTACATTCCACATGGACTCTTGCAATCAATTTTCCTGCAGGGGTGTCACTTGTAAATTTCTGGGGACTTCCAATTTCCTCTTCTGCATCTGCTCCCAAGAAAACCCTTTCATCAAAATCGCCTACTGTAAGAACATATTCTTCATATTCTTTATTTACTGCTTTGCTGAAAAGAGATAGTATTTTCATTTGAAAGATAAACAATGATAGAATTAAAAAGCTAAAGAAAAATTTTGCTGTCCTGACCGGAGTTTTCTGACTATACTTATTAATATTCAATTTATTTCTTCGGTATACTTGCCATCTACTAGGAAATTCTCATTATTCTGAAATAGAAGGATATAGAGAATATAGACTCACTTGTGAACTCAAGGAAGATAAATTAAGGAGAACAAAAAGATGTTGAACAAAAAGATGTCAGGGAATAATTGCTCTAAATTGTAATTTTATTTAAGGCAATGGGATTAAGTGACTTGCCTAAGGTCACACTGCTAGGTATCTAGTGTCTGAGGCCAGCTTTGAACTTGGGGCCTCCAGGGCTAGTGCTCTATCTACTGCACCACCTAGCTGCCCCAAAATTGTATTTTTTTGACAAACCAAGTTATTATTTTGCTGTATACCACACTTAGAAATGATAAAATATCCTTCTGCATCCAAATATTACGTCAATATTTAAGGTTAAGTTTAATGACCATTCTTCTGCCTTTAAATGAGAGGAAAATTCAAATTCTTTGGAGTTACACTCTGCTATAAATAATATAATATATATATATATATATTCAAAGCAATGGGGTTAAGTGGCTTGCCCAAGGCCACACATCAAGGTAATTATTAAGTATCTGAGGCCGGATTTGAACTCAGGTACTCCTGACTACTCTGCTATAAATAGTACATACCTGTTATCTGCAAAACTGGAAACATCCAAGAGACAGTCTCCTTTCAAAATCTGCAGAGGAAAAGATATTTAGAAATTTCTCATAGCCTAGCTATACAAACATAAGAAAAATGTGAAATAAGTTGAAAAGTAAAGCATATTTATTCTAAATGTAGAAGACAAATTCTTATTAAAAGAACAGATTACTTAAAAAATAGGTTTGATGATATGCAAACAAAACATGTATAGCATAAAACTGAGAAATATAACATCTGAGAAACATTTTCACCTTGGATGTCACTGAATTTATGCTTTTCAATTCCAATATAGTGAATCTAATATACCATCTTTTGTACACCTAGTTTTTAAACATACTTTACAATATCATTATTAATAACTTTATTTTCCCCTTTGAAAATTATTTATTCATGTTTTTGGACAATTTAATAGATATAAGAATTTTTTAAATGATATTTTAGATTTTTTAAAATATCTATCAAATATTTGTCAAAAGTTTTATTTTTCTTTTTTAAATCAGATATAAAAAATTATCTTAAATGTCATCAAGCATATCTAATTCTCTCCAAACATAACTGTGTGCTCACTCATTTCTATTTGCTTCACCTCTACTTTATATCCCACTGCAACTCTTCTAGCCCCTCCCACTGTGCGTGCCCTTTGGAAATCCCACTCCATATTTAACAAATTTCCTTTCATCTTAAACCACTTCCTATCTTATTCCTTCTATCTAGGGCCATTCTCTGAGACTTAGCACCTTCCAGATGACACTTAGAAACCTCTTTTGAGTTTCATGCAAGTTAAATTTACCATCCAATTTAGATTGTGATAGCTGTGAATTACAGATTTCCAGGGCATTCTCTTTTCTTTCTCAGTGAGTTCCATATCCTTCAGTTCTCATCTTTATGTTCCCTTAAATAGTCTTAACTTCTCTGTTCCTTAATTCATTCAGTTCCTATGGCTTACTCTTCCATTCTACCTCTTAATAGCCAAAACCAATGAAACACCTCATCTCATCATTCACCTTGACCTCTTTTGCAGCATCTGATCCTGCAAATCACCTTCTTCTCTTGGATACTTTCAGTTTTTGTGACTCTACTGTCTGTCTGTCTCTCTCTCTCTCCCCTACTCCAAATGGATTGATGTTGTTTGTCAGTCTCTTCTACGGAAGGTCATACTCAGCCAGGTCATACTAATCAATCATGGGTGTTCCTCAAGACTCTATCTTGAGTCCTTTTCTTTTTTCACTTCATGACATCTCATTTAGTAATTTCAACAGGTTCCCTTGGGTTAAATATCTCTTTGCAGATGATTAATCTATATATCCTAGCCTAATTTTTTTTCCTGTGTTTCAGTCATATATCATCAGCTGTTTTTTGGACCTTTAAAACTGGATGAAATATAGGCCTCTCAAATTCAGTTTTCAAAACAGAATTATCTTTCCCCCCAAACCTTCCCCTCTTTTGAATTTCTCTATTGTCAAAGATACCACCATTCTTCAGGTCATCCAGATAGGCTAATTCAGTGTTCTCAACAGCTTAACTTCATATATCCAATCAGTGCCCAAATGTCATAAGGTTGCCTTCCATTCATATTGGACCTATCTTGTATACATAGTTTTATGCCCATGTTATCTCACCATTAAAACATGAGCTAGGGGGTAGCTAGGTGGTGCAGTGGATAGAGCACTGGTCCTGGAGTCAGGAAGACCCGAGTTCAAATCCCGCCTAAGACACTTAATAATTACCTAGCTATGTGGCCTTGGGCAAGCCACTTAATAACCCCATTGCCCTGCAAAAAAAAAAAAAATGAGCTAGGCAAGAACTATTGCTGCTTCTTACTTTGTACTGGCACAGAGTAAAAGCTTAATAAATGTCTGTTGATTGAGTATCCCTAAAAATGCTAAAATCCCTAAAAAATAAGAAAAACTCTCCCCACAATTAAACCACATTTTTCCATTTTCTATCTTTTTTTAAGGTTCTATTTTATGTTTATATCTATCATCCACGTAGAATATACCAAGCTACATATTATGAGATATGGGTCTAAATCCATTTCCTGTCAAATTATTATCTAGTCTTCCCAAGTATTTTTTATTTTCAAGTTTTTGCAAGGCAAATGGGGTTAAGTGGCTTGCCCAAGGCCACATGGCTAGGTAATTATTAAGTGTCTGAGACCGGATTTGAACCCAGGTACTCCTGACTCCAGGGCC
The DNA here is from genome assembly GCF_037893015.1 of Macrotis lagotis. Taxonomy (NCBI): domain Eukaryota; kingdom Metazoa; phylum Chordata; class Mammalia; order Peramelemorphia; family Peramelidae; genus Macrotis; species Macrotis lagotis. Next base: position 347,831,781 of record NC_133658.1, on the reverse strand, counting down.
GGTGCTTTATCCACTAGCCACCTAGCTGCCCCACAGCTAGGTATTTATTAAGTGTCTGAGGCCGGATTTGAATTCAGGTACTCCTGACTCCAGGGCCAGTGCTCTATCCACTGTGCCACCTAGCTGCCCCCAAGTATGTTTTTATTAATCTTTTTTACCATATTATTTTTATAGCTTATAAAACAATAGTTTTTTGGTATATATTTGGCTAGATAGCTGGCTTCTCTATTTTTTTACCCAGTACCAAACAGTTTTGATAACTGTTTTGTATTACGTTCCTAAGTTTGGGAAAGCAAGACTCTCATTTCAAGGACAATTATAAAATGATAATAAATGAAATAAACCTAAATAACTGAAAGGATAGTTATGGTTCACAGTACAGCTTAATTATGATAAAAATATTCCCCCAATTAAGTCCTTTATATTTAATATAAAACCTATCAAAATACTAAGTTAGTTTCTTTATAAAATTAGACAAAATGTTTTCAGGGAATAGAGGTAGGGTCCCAAATTGTAATTGCATTCATGTAGGGGGTTCCTGTTATAGAAACTTCTTCTACTACTGCAGATCTATAATTTATAATGTCAGAGAGTTGCCTGAGACAACTGAGAAAATGAGATCTGCCTATGATCACACAGCTAATATAAGTCAACAACAAAAGCTAAGCCTAAGCCTTCCTGATTCCAAGGCAGCCCTCCTATCCTTGCTGTTTCTTGTTCAAAATCATAATTAAAAGTCAGCAAGAATTTCCAGTGGTATGTCATCAGTCATTTTAAAATATGTGTGTGTGATCCATAATAATAAAGGAAAAAAACTGCTATATACAAACAGTTTGAGCAAGAAGCAACTTTTTGTCACAGAATATTAAAGCTGGAAAGAATCTCAGAAATCACCTAATCTAATCTTGATGAAAATATGAGGTACAGAAATTAAAGTAACTTTCCAAGAGTTCCCCAGCTAATTAGTAAGCAAACTGGAACCAAAAACAACTTGAAAAGGTTTAATGGTGGAAAAGGAATTTACCAAAAATGACTTTTCTATGTGCTTGATAATCACTTGAGATTTTATTTATCTGCTAACAGGTACTGTACCTTTCTGTCAAATAGCTTTGAAATATATGGTTTAAAGTAATGCTCCTTTATCCCTTTTGCTTCTACTAGAAGTCCATCATGCAGCTCACAGAGTGTGGCAATAATACATGGCGGTTCTTCAGAAGTTCTAAAGTCAGAAGTATGGAAATCAGGTGGTAAACCTAAGACAGCATAGAGGAAAAGGGACAGAAGGAAGAAAAGAAAGAAGGAAGCCACATGGTTACTTTTTTAAAAATGCAATTTTAAATAATTAGAAATAATTTACAAATAAATAAGGTCTTACCTTTGAATGACAGATTCAACAAATCTCTTCTATTTGGGCACATAATGGCATTTGAGAAAGTTAGATCCAAGCAGCACAGGAGTAAATGATAAGAGTTTACTAAATCATCTCCAATCATACGAAAGTTCCCTTTACAAAGAACACAAAGACCACAAACCTTTCATGTTAAATATGACCAATTTCACAAAATATAAAATATCAGTTACTAAAATACCAATTTACCTTTTGTATAGACAAAGAGTGTCCAGCAGAAGTTAAAGAGATCTTTAACGGTGCAAGGGACTCGTCTGGAAAGGAAAAAAAAATTACATTAAATTTCACTACTCTTGCTTGCTTTCTAGAATGAAAACCACAGCAACATTTTTAAAGTTTAACAGTAAATAAAAAGAGAAAAATATTAAAAGCAAAATTTAATAGATTTCTTAAACTAAAGCATACATAAACTCTGCCATTCCCCTTGAAAAATATAGCAAAGAGGCAGGTAGGTGGTAAAGTGGATAAAGCACCAGCCCTGAAGTCAGAAGGATCTGAGTTCAAATCCAATTTCAGATACTTTATTAGCTGTGTGACCTTGGGTCAATCACTTAACCCCCAGGATTGCCTCCAAAAAGGGAAAAAAGAAAAGAAAAATCAAGTCTCAAGTAATAATAAATGAATGAATATATTTAACTAATAAACATAATATCTCTTTCTTATTAGAGAGAATGGAACTATGGATAAGAAATGTAGTTATTAGGTATGACTGCTGTAACCTCAGGTCTTGTTTTCCTATATCATAAGAATTCAATGGAGATGAGCAGGCAGATAAAGAGAAATACATATCATATAAAAATTAAAGAAAAAATAAAATTTTTAAAAAAGTTAAAGCAATAATAATAGCCAACAAAATATTAAACTTTAATGTTCATAATGATTTATACATATATTATCTCACTTAATAAAAGTCTTACCTCTGTTTTCTACTCCGTGGCAATTTTGGTGGTTCCTCATATGGATTTCTAAATATGTCCAAAAAAATTGGTTCAAATTTTTTGAAAATCACAGTTGACACCTCAAAGTTTCTCTCCAGTCTTTCTATACGCTCACGAAATTCCTGTGGCAGATTTGACATGTCTATCCACTTCTTCATTTTATTAAAAAACTGAATTAAACTTAAAAAAAAAAAGGAAAAGCAACAAAATCAGTTGGGTTTCTTTTTAAATCAGTTCACATGATGAATTTTAAAAATAAGAATTTTGGGGGAAGAAATCTTTTTAGTAATTTCTACTATTTCTTATGAAAAACACTGGTACATAGCTATTACTTGCAAATTTTTTATCCTCAGTCTCCCTTATATCTTTTCTTTTCTTTTTTTTTTTTTTTTTGGTTTTTGCAAGGCAATGGGGTTAAGCGGCTTTCCCAAGGCCACACAGCTAGGTAATTAAGTGTCTGAGGTCACATTTGAACTCAGGTACTCCTGACTCCAGGGCTGGTGCTCTATCCACTGCGACACCTAGCCTCCCCATCTCCCTTATATCTTAAAGCACATTCTCTCTATGATTAATTTTGCATAAGTTATCATCAACTCTAATATATATATATACTCAGATGGCAGAGTTATATTTTTAATTTGTGTTTATTCCCCACAGCACCCAGAGCCAGATTCACTGAATGGGCTAAAAAAGACACAAGAATACATCACTTTCAGATTCAGTCAATGATTAGTTAATTTCTCTATCATAAAAAAAGACTGAATTATTGGGGCTAGATAAAATTATAGTTAGATCTTTCTATGACAAAAACAAAAGAATCACTTTTTTAAAAAACAAGGCAAGTCATCTCATTGCAAAATAGATTTGGGATGAGGGCACAAAAACAAGAAGTTAGAAAGCTAAGATTAAACTCAGACATTCAAGCCCCCAAACTTAGTTTCACTCACTTAAAAGATACTCACCAGGAGCAGCTAGGTGGCAAAGTGGATAGAGCATGGGACCTGAAGTCAGGAGGATCTGGGTTCAAATGTGACCTCAGACACTTAATAATTACCTAGCTGTGTGACCCTGGGCCTTGAAAAACAAAAACAAAAGATACTCACCAGATAGATAATGAATGAAATTAAAGACTTTCTTTAGCCTATCAATAAATAAATAAACATTAAATAACCTATGTACCAGTGACTAGAGAAAACCAAAAATGAAAGTTTCTGCCCTCAAAAAGTCTATGTTCTGTGGAGAAGAAACAATATGCACACATAAAAATAAACATAAAATGCATGTAAAATAAAAGAGACAAGGGCTGAGCTTCTAAAGGAGGGCAGAGTTTCTAAGAGACAGAATTGAGGGGGAAAAACACTTCATGCATGAAGAACAATCTGTACAAAAGCATGGAGACAGAAGGAAGGTAAAAGGACAGGAAGGAGGCCTATTTTATAAACTATAGAAAAAGAGAATGAGCCTGGAAGGAAAATTTAGAGACAGACTATGAAACTTTTTAAATACTTGAGAGGTGTTTACATATGGATTTGGATACAAGAGGGAGCCATTGGAGTTTTTTGAGCAAGGGGATGATATGATTAGATCTATGGTTTAAGAATGTTACTTTGTTAATTTTGTAGAAAACAGACTGGACTCTGAAGAGATTTCAGGCATGGGGATGACCAACTAGGAAGTTATTACAGTAGTACAGGTAATAGGTGCTAAGGACATGAAGTAGTGGTGATCACAGAGTGGAGGGGACTGAATCTGAGAAATATTATAGAGGTAGAATTGTCAAGATCTGCCAACTGACTGGATGTCGCGTGGAGAGGGGAGGCTGGTAGAGGAAGAGTGAAGAACCAATAAATGACTCCAAGGTTGCAAACCTGGGGGTTTGAAAGAATTTTGGTGACCTCAACAAAGAAAGTGAAGTTAGGGAGAAGGTGAATTTTAAGAGACTTCTAACTGGAAAAATGATATTTTACACTGTTGGTGGAGCTATGAACTCATCCAACCCTTCTGGAGAGCTATTTGGAACTATGCCCAAAGGGCAACAAAAATGTGCATACCCTTTGACCCAGTAATACCACTACTGGGTGTATACCCTGAAGAGATGAGGAAAAGGGGTAAAAACATTACTTGTACAAAAATATTTATAGCAGCCCTGTTTGTGGTGGCAAAGAATTGGAAATCCAGTAAATGTCCTTCAATTGGGGAATGGCTTAGCAAACTGTGGTATATGTATTGTTATGGAACACTACTGTTCTATTAGAAACCAGGAGGGACGGGATTTCAGGGAAGCCTGGAGGGATTTGCATGAACTGATGCTGAGTGAGATGAGCAGAACCAGAAAAATGCTGTACACCCTAACAGCAACATGGGGGTGATGATCAACCTTGAAGGACGCACTCATTGGAGCAATTTTGGGCGGTCTGCAAAGGAGAGTGCCATCTGTATCCAGATAAGGAGATGTGGAGTTTGAACAAAGTTCAAGGACTATTCCCTTTAATTTAGAAAAAAACAGATATCTTATTGTCTGATCTTGTTACCGCCTACACTTCTTGTCTCTTCTTTAAGGATATGATTTCTCTCTCATCACACCCAATTTGGATCAAGGTACAACATGGAAACAAAGTAAAGACTGACAGACTGCTTCCTGTGGGGATGGGGGGGAGGGAAGTAAGATTGGGGGGGAATTGTAAAACTCAAATAATAGCTTTAATAAAAATAAATTTTAAAAAAAATCTAAAAAAAAATGTAAGTTCCTTCTGATGCTGAGTGAAGGAAGCAGAACTAACAACAACATTGTGAGCTGATCAACTTTTGATGGATGCATCTCCTCTCAGCAATCCAGAGAGCTAGGACAATCCTATTAGATCTGCTATGGACCATGTTATCTACATCCAGATGAAGAAAAACAAAACAAAACTACAAAATCTGAAAGAACATCGTGTTTACTTTTTAAAAATTTCTCTTACGTTTTCTTCCAATCTCATGGTTTTCTTTCTTTTCCCTTAGTATTAATTTTTTCATACATAAAATGACTAATCAGTAAACATGTTAAACAGGAACGTATATGTACAATGTTCACTAGACTGTTCAATGCTGATGGGAGGGGTATGAGAAGGGAGGGTAGAAGGAAATCATGTAACTTATAAATATACATATGCCTGTGAATAAATGTTGAAAAATTTTTATAACATGTAATTGAAAAAAATAAAATAAAATATCAATTGGAAAAATAAAAAATGATATTATTTGATAAAAACTTCTGAAAAAGCTGTAAATAAGTACGACAGAAATTAGGTTTAGACCAGATTTTCATACTACTCTCTCTTTTTGTGGGTTCTACTGCTCTAGAATTTATTTGGAGGGATTTTGGGAGCCCCTGCCATTACCCTACCATCTTGACTTTCTCCCCCACACCATACTTTTAGGGGTTTTTTTTGAAAAATTTTTTTATTAGGAAATCAACAAACAGGTTTAATAGAAAAACAACAAATTTCTTTTGGAAATGACGTAAGTGAAAATCTTAAGATGACTTGTTTCTTCTGGCCAACTGTTGGCAATATGTTCTTTGTTTCTGAACTGTAAAAGTGTTTTGCTATTCTTCCAACACTTTAATCAATCCATGATCTCATCCAATTTGTGCAGATAATAACCCATTCCTATCCTCTCTACCTCTGGGATTCTTTTCCCTGGTATGCTACCCATTATTCTAGAGGCCTTTCTCAGCTTTTTACATTTTGTGACTACCAGTCCATCATTTATACTGTCTTTCTATTACTCCCTGATGGTTACTACATGACTGGTTCATGAACAGTTTCCCTTTTACATTTCTTGCACATAGGTCATCAGTAGAATGTCCCCACTACTTAATTCTCATTTGCCCCAGGATTTACTGGAAAACTTTTTCAGAGACCAAGGTGTTCCAAGATTTTGAACATAAAGGATTACTGGAAGAACATTTGTGTTGAAAAGATAATCATATTTTATGCTTCAGAGAGAGGAAGAGAAGGTAAAATGAAAAAAGAAAAGGCTAATATAATCTCCTATCCCCAATGTGGTCCACAGAACATTTACATATCTTAAAATATGTGCCTATTTTCACATTTTTACAAAAAAAATTTTATCTTTTATTATGTAAAATAAAATACTGTTCACTTATGTTACAAGATTAAGTTTAGGTATGGCTTGAAAATATATCCCAAAGTATTCTATTTTGGCTTTGTTTTAAGGTGCAATTGAAAAGGCAACTGAACATAGTACATTCTTTTTTCAACATGGACCTATTCATATCCAAATACAACAAGGTCTAAACATGCACAGGGGGGAATGCTTATTATCAGTCAATCACTGCACCATTACATGAATATCAGAAAGCAATTCCTTTAGTTCTTCCCCCTTTGCTAATGCAAAACTGCCCCCTGTGCCTTATCTACTTTTTGAAGTTGGGACCCTTTGAGTGGATCAAACTCAACCTTCAAAGAAAGCAAATGTTTACTTCTCCCTGGATGAATTAAGGGATTTCTGTGTCCATTGTGTAAATCTGAATCAGGTCAGACACAATATTATCAATGACTGGCTTGGTAAGGTCTTCACTAAAAACCTGCCACGAGGGCTTTTCTGCCTCAGAATTGGCAGGCACCTCCACTCCATAGCACTGCAAAGCAAGATAGAGCACCACTACTGCTATGTGTTGGGTAGGATACTGAAGGCACAATGCTCCGTGATAGCTATCCCGCAGCAATGCCCAGGCTGCCAGAGAGAGGGGAGTCCTCTCCTAGCTATGACGGTTCATCCAATTCTTTAAAAAAAATAAGGTAGTGGAGCAGATATTTGTGGGAATGCTGGAAAGAGACCCGGAAATGCAAAACTCTCAACATGAGTAATTCACATTGAACAATGCTGTCCCTCAGTTCCCAGAACCAAGAGTCTAACTCCAAGGTTCACTCTTGGGATTTAAATACCTATGAGAGACATTGATGATGACTCTTGTTCAGAGGTGTTGCTCCTCCACTTTACCTGCCAAGTAAATGGCTGACATGGCTATTAGGTAAGGGTCATATGCATCTAATTTGGTCTCACAGAAAAATTTATGGTAAATGGTGCAGGCTGTGGCAATTGGAATGGATTGCATCCCTAGCTTGACACTGGTCTCCATGATGAATCGTGTCACTTTGAAGTGGACTTTGGCCTCAGAGACTGGGTGCCCTTCTTTCCTCACTTCTTCACCCTCTGTGCTGCCCTCACTCTGTCTAGACTCCATGACTAACACCTTCACCTCAATGTACACCTGGACCCTTGGGTTCCTTAATGCCAAATAAAAATCCAATTCAAGTCACACAAAAGGACAAAATGAAATGAAACAAAAGAGGAAGTATACACTACTGTTATGAGGTCTTTGCATATACATAGCATGGGAACTTTAAAACAGTGAACCCATCAGCATTCACAAGATTTCCTACAGTACACCATATGTCTTTAGTCACCCAGTTGCCCAAAAGGTACAGAGAAGACAAGATTCCACTATATTTAGTGTCTTTTAGTTGATAAAGAAGCTTCTGATTTCAGAGATTAGAACATCACCACTTAAGGGTTCTCTTCCAACAAGGAGTCTCTTGCAAGTACATTAAGATATCACAATATTCCTTGATGAATGCAGAGATTCTGCTAAGACTTCAATTACTAAGCATAACATAAGAGGATGTTCACAAAAGGTCCATGTAGTTGTCATGGAAGATGTCACATAGAGAATAAAAGTGGACAGTAGAGTGCTCTGATGTTCCTGTTTGTGGATAATATTGTGTTCATTACATCAAGCCCCGGAATATCATGAAACTTCTAAATGGGGGGGGGTAAAAAAGGGATGAAAAATGCCTATTGTCCAGAATATGAAGAGCTGTTGGATGGCCAGGCAACTGAATCAGGACATCAGTTCATAAACCTGTGACAGACAATGTAGATGGACAAGAAGTTGGGCTGAGAATCATCTGGGTTGAAGGTAGACTGGAACTATCTTTGTGAAATTCTGCAGGATGCTCATTTTGCATTTTCAGCATCAACAGTATCCGTGGAAATGGGTCAGACTGAAGCTGCTGCAAGTTATTTCCCGCGTGTGCCAAGGCGATGGCAGCAGTGGCACTCGGGCCCCTAGCGATGTTGTTCTGGTTCGGGGTGGTGGTGCTGCCCGCAGGTGCTGCTGGGCACCGCACAAGGCCGTGCCCATGCAGCACGCGGGCCGGGCCCGAGGGGACCGCGGGCTGCAGGAGCCAGGCCTGTGGCTCGTGGAGGTGGAGCTGGCCAGGGAGCCACCGCCAGGAGCCCAGGAGCCGTGGCCCAAGGGGGCAGGGACCCTACTTTTAGGTTTTTTGCAAGGCAATGGGGTTAAGTGGCCTGCCCAAGGCCTCACAGTTAGGGAATTATTAAGTGTCTGAGGCCGATTTGAACTCAGGTCCTCCTGACTCCAGGGCTGGTGCTGTATCCACTGCGCCACCTAGCTGCCCCTCCATTGTACTTTTAAAAGGATTCTTTTCTTCAGTGAATTTTTGTGCCTCTTTTACCATTAGGTCAATTCTGTTTTTTAAGGTTTTATTTTCTTCAGGTGTGTGTGTGTGTGTGTGTGTGTGTGTGTGTGTGTGTGTGTGTGTGTGTGTGTGTGTGTGTGTGTGTGTGTGTCTTTTACTAGGCTGTTAATTCTCTTTTCATAATTTTCTTATATTATTCTCATTTCATTTCCTAATTTTTCCTCTTCTACTCTTACCTATTTTCCTCAACTCTTCCAAGAATTATTGTTGGGTTTGCATCCAATTAAGTTTTTCTTGAAATCTCTCCTTTTAACTGTTTTCACATTGTTGCCTTCTGAGTTTGTCTTGATCTTCCCTGCCACTGTAGTTGCTTTTTATGGTCAAGTTCTTTTTTGCTGTTATTATTTGCTCATTTCTCCAGCCTGTTTTTTATTTTGAACTTTGTCAAAGTTGGGCTCTGATCAGCAGGGGGTAGAGAGACATTCTTCCACATTTCATGCTTTTTCATGTTGTTTTCAGAGCTAGTTCTGGGAGTTTTTGTTGCTTCCAACCAGACATGGTCCAAGGAGGGTGTAGTCACTGCTCTCCTGCTCTGTGATCTGGTTTTTGTCCAGGAAAGAGTCCTGCTCTCCTGCCAGCCACAAGTGCTAATGCTCCTTTCCACCCTGGAACTGTAACCTAAAACTGTTTACAGTCAATAGAGTTGTCAATAATTGTTAGTACCTAGTGTCAGCTAAATGTCTTTCTGACCAGTTATAACTCCCTTACTGTCTCTTGTCTGAGAGATCCCAAAGCTCCTGCTTCTGTCCTCACTGTTGCTGCTGCTTCTAAGACCCACAGGTGGTAGTGCTGCCATGCTCCAGGTTGGCTCTCACCCCAGTGTCACTTTAGGCTGGCAGTATGTCTTAGTCTGACCTTTTGTGGCTCTGCCACTCCAAAATTTGATTTTGGGGGGGGTTATTTTAAAGTTGTTTGGAGAGTAATGTTGGGAGAGTTCAGTAGGGTTGCTTTTATTCTACCATCTAGGCTCTGATCCTAGTGACATCATTTTCACTTACAAAATACAGAATGGTGTTAAAATAAATACACTAATAATAAATTTAATTTCCAGGTAGAGGGCCTAAAGAATAAATTTTGCAAGTAAATTAAAAAATAATTGTCACAGAAGCCGAAATGAATTGTTTTGACTATTATTAGGGGAAGTATATAATGCACAGATCATTTCCATACCCTTCTTCTAAGTTTCTGGATTTTTTTGGCATTGTTTATTTGATGAGTGTAGTCTGGTTGTATATTTTTATCTGGGCTGCCGGGAATATTTGCAGTAGGAAACAATGAGAGGACTCCATTAAATTCATAGATTTAGAGCTGGAAAAGACTATAGAGATCTTTTACCCAATCCCCTTATTTTACATATAAGAAAGCTGATACTCAGAAAGGTGAAAAGTCTTGACCAAAGTTATAAGTAATATAAGTATGGACTTCATACTCAATAGTTCAAAAGAGCTAATTTTCATTGAGAGCTGAGATAATAGGAGAAACTTTCAAACTTAAGGATTGAGTTGAAATTGTTCTTCATCGCAAAGAAAGATTGAGATAAACTGAAAGGAAGAAAGAATCCCAGACAGGAGAATGAAATGAGTAAAAATCAGGAATGTATAAAGTATATCCACAGAACAACAAATGTTTGGAATGAAGGTTTTCTATTGCAGAATGGTAGAAGTTAAGATTGATGAAGTAGTCACCAGTTTGCAGAAGGATTTAAATATTAGGTTAAGGCAATGGTTAGACATTATTAAGTGTCTGAGGCCAGATTTGAACTCAGGTCCTTCTGACTTCAGGGCCAGTACTCTATCCACTGCACCACCTAGCTGCCCCTAAACCTTTCTTCTTAATGGCATTTGGTGCCATTCATCTGTATAAGAAAGAATATCTATCCCACAGTGTTAAAGAAACAAATTGTTTCAAACCCAGTTAGTCACACCTGTTCTCCCCTACCAACTAAAGGGGGGGGGGACTCAAAATACAAATGAAGTAGCAATTATTTTTAATGTTAGAAATTTATACATATAAAATAACCAATTGATATTCATTGTTTTACAGTAAACCATTTGGCCCAGATATGAATTTACCCTTAGTCACCAGTTTGATTGGAAGTAAGACCCATATTTGGATATTCACTTAGTAATGGTTATATAATCAAGTTGGACATATAGTCCTTATTTGGGCCTGGTAGCAGCTACCATTATAGAAGTTGTTTATATTTGGTGATATTAATTTAAGCCTCAGATCTGGCATGATACTGGCTTTGTTCTAGGTTCGTATAAATGTCCAGGCTAGGAGGAAAACTGGACAGAGCAGACAACAGACCTTGTGGGCAGCAGGATAGTGGACAAGCATTTGGAAATGGGGTTGCAGAAGTGAAAGCAATCAGACTTGCTATGAGCAGGCAAGGGAGAAATGCAAAATAGGAACTCAGGGAACAGATAAGAAAGCTTGGGCTGTGCAGATAGATTTATATATGGACTTGACCCTGCAGCCACCCCCCGCCAAGGCTGTACAATAAAAAAGGTATATGTCTCTCCAAGCCTCCTCAGCATTCCTTTGGTCTCTCTGAATAAAGAACCTGAAAAGCAGACACTAGGAGATGGAGAAAAACCTCCAGAGCTCCTGACTTTAATGGATATACCTGACATAATTTGTCTGAGGCTAAAACTCTCCTGGACTTGTAACTGGCAATAAGGATGGGATTTGTTTGAAACATCCTGCTCCCCTGGATTAGATAAGGACTTACATTTGGCCTAGTAATTTTAACAGGATTAGACTTACAATTTTAGGTATATTGTTAAAAATGAAATCTATAAGTTTTTACTGATTCTGGGTTTGATAGATTGATTAAATCTGAATAGGGAAAACCCTTGTCAATAAATGGAGAGACATCTCAAAATAAAGGTTTAGTCACAAATAGTGATTGTAGTCAATGGAAAAATGTATTAGTAAACATAATTTTAAAAATTAGAAAATACAAACATTTAAGTGCTTACCAAAAAAGCATATAGTTCTTCTAACAGTTAAGACATTGTAGTAAGAAAACATCTAGGGCTAGGGAATGGCTTCAGTGTTGGGAGCAAAAAAAACTGGTTTCCCCCCCATTCTACCACCAAGTTACACACTTCCCTCTAGCTCCCTCTCCTCTACAATATTCAATTTGATTGGTAACAGAAGTTACATAGGGGCAGCTAGGTGGTACAGTGGATAAAGCACTGGCCCTGGAGTCAGGAGTACCTGGGTTCAAATTTGGTCTGGGACACTTAATAATTACCTAGCTGTGTGGCCTTGGGCAAGCTACTTACTTAACCCCATTTGCCTTGCAAAACCCTAAAAAAAAAAAAGTTCTGTATAAGACTTCAATAACGTTTAGTCCTCAAAAATTGGATAATAATATTCCTCTGAATGACCTTCCAATGGATAGATGGAACTATACAGTACTTTTTCAAATCTTAACTGTTTCTCCCTTTTTATGTCCTATTACATTGTTCCATGTTCATTTGTTCAACAAACATTTATAAATTTACAACACAGTATAAAGCATTGCACTAGAAGAGATAAAAAGGCCTATACATGTAAGATAAGATCCTTGTCCTGAGGCGGGGCTTACAGGGAGGGAGATGAGACATAAAATGAACTACAATACAATGCAGATGAAAGAAGGAACAATCATGTATAATTTGGGTGTGCAGGAGAACCAGGAAAGACTTCTTGGAAAGGTGATATCTGAACTGAGTATTGAAGAATAAGACTTCAATAGATAGAGATGAGAGTTTTCAGGTCTAGAAAATAACATGAACAAAAGTATAAAGGTACTTTAGATGTGGAAAAGATTTGAAGGATAAGTTAACCTAGGGTCAGATGGCCTAGCTTCAAATTCTACCTCTGGCACATGATGGCTGTGGGGTTTGGACAGACCATTTAACCAACAACCTCTCTGTGACCCCGGTAGCCCTAAGATTATAAATTGCAAAGCACATGCCAGCCTAAATGGTAGTGCCCATCAGGAGCTCCCTAAATCAATTAAGTCCAATCCAAAAAACAAAAGGACAAGTAGCAACAAATTGTGAAAGGTCTTAAATGCTAGACTCAAGAGTTTGGGTTTTTATTTAGGAGTCTCTCAACTCTTCATCCATGCTCCACACAACTACCAGAATCATGTAAGTAAAAGTCTGACTACATTACTTTCTTTTTCAAAAACCTTCAGTGATTCCCCATCACCTCTCTGATAAAACATAAGACTCCTTAGTCTGGGGGAGGCTAGGTGGTGCAATGGATAGAGCACCGGCCCTGGAGTCAGGAGGACCTGAGTTCAAATCTAGCCTCAAACATTTAATAATTACTTAGCTGTGTGGCCTTGGGCAAGTCACTTAACCCCACTGCCTTGCAAAAAACTAAAAAAAAAAAAAAGACTCCTTAGCCTGGCCTGTAAAGCCATCCATAACTTTTCAGCCTTATTCAATACTACTTCTTCATGCAAGCAATACAGTCCAGCCTCAATGGTTAAGACAATTCCCAAACACAACCCCTTCTTCTCCATCCCTTTACATTCACAAAGGCCAGTCCCTTTCCCTCCCAGAATGTACTATCTCACATCTAGAATCCTTTGCCTGTCAAAGTTGAGCTATCACAGAGTTATTAATATTCTCTTGCTCCTCAAATTACCTATGTATTCATAGACATGTTGTGTACTCCAGTAGAATATAAACTATTTTAGAGCAGAGGTTGGGTTCTCTTGTCTTTTTTATCTCAGATATCTAGACATAGTAATAAATACTTGTTGAATTGAATCAAAGACATTTGAGCAGGAATGATAGTTAAATTTACGTATAAGGAAAATTAGTCTATGGGCTCCATGAGTAGGGATTGGAGGGTAGAAAGCCACACTACTGAGATAGCTCAGGCAAGTGAAAATCAGAGTCTGTACTGGATGGAGATAAGAGGAAATAGAGAAAGAATAGATTCAAGAGATGTTCCTTTTTTTTTATTCAAATATATAAAATTTATTAGCTCAAGCAAAATGAATAATCTTAACATCTACTTAGAAAGAATAGGATTAATCATAATATAACATTCTATAATTATGAGTCACATTATCATACCACTAAATACCAAATAAATGCTAAGAGAAGCCCAGCAGCAAGAAGAAGCAGTAGGGAAATTCATGTGCCTGTTATAAGTAACAACTCCAGACAGTGAGTCTCACTAAATAAGGTATTTTTTAGAGAACAATCTGATGTTTGTGCATCACATGTTAGGCAAAGCCATTTCTGTTCTGCTTCTAAGCAATAGAAATCAAGAGATATTTCTGAAGTATAGTTGATAACTACTTGGGTATGAGAAAGAAAAAAAGAAAAAGTCAAAGATTTCAAACCTGTATTATATGAATGATTAGTCAGAGTCCATCTGGCTTTAGGAAAGGGTAGTGTGAGTTTGGGCATATTTGGTTTGAGTTACCAAAAAGATTGCTGGAAATGGCCAAGTTGGCAGTTGGAAATGTGAGTTTGGGACTCAGGAAAGAAATATAGATTAGATAAACAGATTAGTGAGTTGCTTATGCAAGACACAGCATGGAATAATTGATAGAGTGCTACTGGAAGATCTGAGTTCAAATCCTGACTATTATATATTGGTAATATTTACTAATACTAGTAATATGTACTTGTTTTGATCCTGGGGAAAATCACTTAAACTCTCTGGGTTTCATTTTCCTTATATATAAAATGAGATGATTGGATTAGATGGTCTATATGGTACTTTATAGGTAAAAACCTGTGTTCCCAGATACTAAGTTGACACAATGTGAGTGGATGATACTTCTGAGCCAAAGACTTTAGAGATATAAGAAAAGCTGTCTAAGGCCAGAACCTTGAGGAATAATGTTTGTCCTTCATTTTTTTTTATTTTTTATTTTTGCAAGGCAGTGGGGTTAAGTGACTTGCCAAAGGTCACACAGCTAGGTAATTATTAAGTGTCTGAAGCCAAACTTGAACTCAGGTCCTCCTAACTCCAGGGCCAGTGCTCTATCCACTGCACCATCTAGCTGCCCCATTTGTCCTTTATTTTTGAAGGTCATGACATCAGGGAGGTGATGCCATAACAAGTATGTGAATTGGGTTTGAGTGAGGGTTTGAGAGAGTGCTAAGTCACCAGCCTCACTTTCTCCTCCAGAATCATCTGAGTCCAGTGGCCAGATGTGAATCAGGATGACTGGAGATGGCCCTGGATGAGAGGCAATCAGGATTAAGTGACTTGCCCAAGGTCATGCAGCTAGTTAGTGTCAAGTATCTGAGGCTGGATTTGAATTCCCATCCTCCTGACTCCAAGGCCAGTGCCCTATCCATTGCACCACCTACCTGCCCCTAACTCTGAATGAGGAATTGATTGAGTAAGAAAGAGGAACCAAGAAAAACCCAAGGTGTCCTAGGAAGAGAGCAGCATGTGATATTATAGAAGCCAAGAAGTCTATCAAAAATTAACAACTAATTGTGTCAAATATTGCACAGAAGTGAAGGAAGATGAAGACTAGAAAATGTCATTAGTTTTGGGAAATGGGACATTACTGATAATCTTTGAGAGCTGTTTCAATAGAAAGATAAGGATGGATAACTGCAAGGAGATAGGGGGATAGGAAAAAAATCCCAGTTATAGATTATTTTCCCCCCAACTAGTTAGTTAGCAGGTAAGAGGAGTAAAAAAAAATCATTTGATAGAGATCAAGATATTAAAAAGATGTTTTCATGGAGGACTGTTGAGACCTAAACATATTTACAGTTAAATGAGAAGGCGCCAGGGAAAGAGAAAGTTAAAGATACATGACAGAAAGGGAAGGACTGATAAAACAAGGTCCTGGAAGAAGCAGGAAGAAATGGATTCAAAGTCAAACTCATTAAATTTAAGGCTAAGGAAAGCTGAGGTTACTGTGCTGTGGACTAAGTGGGGCCACAAATCTAAGGACAATAGGAGAAAATGTGAACCATGACAAAGGAGTACAGAAAGTAGATTTTGGAGCAGTAACAAAGTTGGCATTTTTTTAAGGTTTTGCAAGTCCCTGGGGTTAAGTGACAAGCCCAGGGTCACAAAGCTAGGTAATTATTAAGTGTCTGAGGTCACATTTGAACTCAGGTCCTCCTGACTCCAGGGCTGGTGCTCTATCCACTTTACCACCTAGCTGTCCCAAAGGTAGCATGTCTTGATGGGATCCAGGTTGTTTAAAGAAAATAAAAATTCAATTGTATAAGTAATACTTTTTTCAAATGGAAAAATGTAATGGTAAATGGCTTACCTCAATTTAGCTGAACGTAGTATTCTGGTCAGAGATACACAGTTTCCTTCCATGATGCCCTTTCCAACTGTAGGAATAATGCTTTTACGGCATGCAACATATAATGCACATGCCAACCAATGTACAACTTCTCCCTGTCAAGCAAGAGGAAAATAGTAAAAAGTTTTTTCAGCTATACTCTTTTCAATAGTATTTTCAATTCCATTGTTTTATAAAAAATTAAACATTTCAACTGCCTTTGCTTCTTTTGGGGCATATAGTTCAGATTCTTTTCCAAATCAAGTACTTGCTCAAAACTTCCACAGGAAATTGTTAGGCAATTTGGATTTAGAGTACTTAACCGCCAGAGAAATTATTTCTGACTATTTTTTGTTGATTTTCTTTTTTAATTTATTTAAAGCAATGGGGTTAAGTGACTTGCCCAAGGTCACAGAGCCAGGAAATTTTTATGTCAAGTTTTAACTTTGAACTCAGGACTTCCTGACTTCAGGGTTGGTGCTCTATCTACTGTATCACCTAGCTGCCCCCATCCCTGAAGTATTAAGAAGAGAGGGGAAAACAGTTGCATCTTCCTTAAATACTTGGCTAATTGTTTATAGAGCACCCACTAAGGGGCTAAACCTTAGGGCGATGAGTAGAGGCTTCCATTTCCTTCTATACCTCGAAACCATCCAGTAACTTGTCTAGTCTGCACTGTCTTCTAAGCTAAATAAAGAACACTGAAATAGGATGTTTTTGGTGTACTATCTTGCATATGTTCATCTGTATTGACGTTGCATATTCTAAATTAAATGTATGCTCCTGAAACAAATATATATATATATATGAGTATGTATATATATACTTATATATAAAAAATATACACACACACACACACACACACACACACACACACACAAGGTTTCAAATTTTTAAGACTATGGTCAGTCAACAAATCTGTCACTGAGTGGCAATCACAGACAAGCAAGGCATTCAATAAGACGACAAGGCTTAAAAGTCCACGACACGTTGAAATAGTGTCCAATAAGGGTGCTTTCACTTTTTACAAAAACAGTATTCACCAGTCTGCCCCTAAAAAGTATTTCATAAAATCGTGGAAACTTAGAGGCCAAAGGAACCTTGGGTCAAAGCTCTCGTTCTGCTGCGTGTGGCAACCAAGACCACCCAACACCGTGCCGCGGGGGAGGGAGAAGGCTGCAGTCTGGCCCCGTCACTGCGGGGGACGAGCGCTGAGCGGGCAGCGCCCCGGCAGCGCGGCCTCATCTCTGGGGCGAAGAGCGGCCGGCAGGTCCAGCTCTAGCTGTTCCTCAGCTGCCCTGCAAGCCCGCTGCCAGGGTGCCCGGGCTCCCCAGGTAAAGGGCTGTCAGACGGCGGGCGCAGGCCCGCGGCGGGTCCGGCCCGGGCGCCCCGCGCGCCCCGCGCTCACCTCCAGGCTGTAGGTGCTGCGGATGGCCGTGAAGTCGCCCAGGGCTTCGGCCGCGCTGCCCTCATCTAGGTTCAGCTCCTGACAAAGCGCCTGGAACGCCTCCCGGGCGGCCCCGGCCCCCGCCGCGCCCAGGCCGCGCGGCTCGTCCTCCAGCATCGCGGCCCGGCCCGGGCCCCGCGCCCGCCCGCGCGTCTGCCTCGGGTTCTCCCGGGCCGCGGCTCCCCCACAAGCCCCCGCGCCAAAGCGCGCGAAAACTCTGTCCCGGAAAGGGGCGGGGCCTCTCTCGGAGCCCCGGTCTCCCGGCAGCCTGCCCGGCTCCCCGGCTGCCCGCTCCTCCTGCCCTCTCCGAACCTGGCAGGGCGCGGGGCGCGGGCCCTGGAGGGCCACACTAGTCCGTCCGAAAAGTTCCCAAGTCTGCCTTGAACCGCGCCGTCCCGCGGGGCCTGCCGGGCCTTGTGGAGGAGGGCGGGCCCAGGGCCGACGTGGGCAATGCCCGGGCGCCGCGGAGGCTGTGGGAGGCGCCGGCGTGGACGACGGCAAACGCGGCACATCCAGGACCCGTCCGCGGTTAAGAGTGATGGAGCAAGCGTGGACGACGCCGGGCAAACGGGAGCCTGTGGTTAAACACTGACCCCCCCCCCCCCCCCGCGGGCCCCGGAGGGCGGTCTGTGACGCGGGCACCCAGGCAGCTCCTTGAGCCCGGGGGCCGGGACGGACTCCAAGGCAGGACCAGCCCGGGGCTCTCGTCCTCTTCTGCATCTTTTTTAGAAATGGGGGGACTCTCAGATCAAGAATTGCAACCCGCGACTAAAGGCAACTGCCCCGAGAAAGGCGGGGCACACGATGGCACCGTGAGACTGGCATGGGGGGCTGGAGGTATTGGCTCGTTCTGTTTCCCCGAGGGGGCACCTAATCACCTCTTCTCAGAAAGAATGGGGCCAACCCTCACCGGAGCAGGACTCCTCTCCATCCTGGCCTTCCGTGGGAGATTTGCGGGGAGAGGCAGTTCACCACCTCCGGCCAGACAGACCACCCTATTGTTGGACAGCTCTGACTGGATACTCTTATTAACACCGAACCAAAATCTGCCTTCCGGATTTCATTTTCCTTATTAAAAAGCACCGATCAAGAACCAGGACAACAATGTACACTGTAACAGCAATACTGTGCGATGATCCACTATGATAAGACCTAGCTCTTCTCAACAATACAGTGATCAAAGACAATTCTCAAGGATGTGATGGAGAATGCCATCCACATCCAGAGGAAAAAACGAGTAGAAACGCAGACCAAAGAATATTATAATCGCTTTTAAAAATTTATTTTTCTTTCCTGTGGTTTTTCTCTTTTGTTGTGCTTCTTTTTTTACATGACTAACATAATTGTACATTCAGAACCTATGTGAGATAGCTCCGTGTCTTGGGGACCAGAGAAGAAGAAAAATTTGGAGCTCAACATCTTACAAAAATGAATGTTGAGGAACAGCTAGGTGGCACAGTGGGTAAAGCACCGGTCCTGGAGTCAGGAGAACCTGAGTTCCAATCCTGTCTCAGACTCTTAATAATTACCTAGCTGTGTAGCCTTGGCCAAGTCACTTAATCCCATTGCCTTAAATAAAATAAAAAACATAAAAAAATTGTGTCAATAAAGCACTGATTAGGTTCCTAAAATTTTCAAATTACATTATATTCTAAATAATCATTATTTATATTTTAAAATCCAAAGAATTTGCATCCAATGACAGTTTGCTGAATAATAAGTAGCATTTACATATCGCTTTGGGGTTTGCAAAACCTTCTCATCTGAGATCTATATATGTAGTATTGTAATGTGTGGACATACACATTCACTCATTTGAGTTAAGTGCTGTTTTCATTCCTATTACCTAGACTGGCTTGCCAGCATTTATTGAGTGCCTCCAGTCTCTGTACTAAGTGCTGAAGACACAAAAAGAGTCTCAATACGTTCACTCTCTAATTGGGGGGCTAGGATGGAGGTGAGGAGAACAATATGCAAACAGCCATGTATGAACATAATATATATGAGATAAAGGTGGGATTTTAGCTAAAACCAGAAAGAAACAAGGGAAGTCAAAAGGCAAAGATGAATGAGAAGGAGAGCTTTTCAGGAATGTGGGACAATCAATTAAAAAGCTCAGGCATTCCAAAGTATGTGTGAGTGAATAAGATGTAAGAAAACAACACAGGCAGGAACAGTGACATCAAGTTATGGAGGCCTTTCAGAAGAAAATGAAACCAAGAGAAGTTAATGACTTGCCCAGTGACACTCAGTATCAGAAGCAGACTTTGAATTCAAGTCAATTATGACACCAAGCCCAGGGCTCTAGCTACTATATCATCTAGTTGCCTTCAAATCAATGGTCATAGAATTTAGGGACCATCTAGACCAACCTCTTCAATTTACAGATGAGAAAACAGCCCTGGGGACCTAACATCAAAAAGTTTATAAATCACAGATTTAGGATGTGAAAATGGGACCACTGATCCCAGATCAAATCTTTCCCCATCCCAGACAATCTTAAAGGAGTTGTTTGAAATGAGAACTATTTTAAAGATGTATAATAGCCCATTATCTTTATCCTGAATTTAGGAAAGGTAGAACCAGGGAAGATCAAGAGGGAAATAATGTGGCTAGGTCTTAGCAGCTACTTCCAAATCACTGTCCCTAACTGAAAAGCAGTTTTATCTCCCCTACTTCATGGCATGTAGCTAGTGGTGAAGTGGACAGAGCACTGAGTTTAGAATCAGGAAGACTCATTCTCATAGGTTCAACTAGAGGGATTATGGTATCCATAAAGGAAAAGATCAGCTGGAAGCAGAAAATTCTTGGCATTTTCCATTCAGATATTTCTCATGCTTTCATTTCATCCAGACTGCAACTACAAAATAATGTGGATCTTGAAAATGAACCAATTCCAAAGGAAGCATCCTAAGCAAAGAGCACTAATGTAATATAGGAAATCAAAGATTCATTGTGTTTATTCTCTTCAGAGTTGGGAAATTTATTAATGCCATTCTGTGTTCAGAGAATTGTGTTCATCCTAGATGCAACATTAGATAAGACATTGCCCCTATTCTAAGACTTTAATAGTCATACAGAAATGTGACATATGCAGAAATAGCCATAGTACACAACAATAAGTATGCCAAAGAAGTAAAAGCAAAGTCCTGTGTGAAGTCAGAGGGAGGAAGGGTCTAACTGAATGGAAAAATCAGTAAATGTTTCTAAGAGGAGGTGGCCTCTTTATATGTAGAAAGCAAGGGGGAAGATGTTCTAAGCTTGGGATCAGCATGGACAAAAAATAATGGACAGGAATGTGCAAGGTGTATCCTGGAGAACTGATCAAGTTTGATTATAGTATGGGCTATCTAGGTATAGGGAGGAGTATGAAGTCAAAATGAGATTCCTCATGTCTTTGGAACTGGTACATGATTAGGGATGAGTAAATAATAGCATGCTTACTCAATGAAATCAATCCTTTTTTCCCCTGTGTTAATTTGACTTTCCTTCACTCCTTGCTTGCTTTTCCCCCCCTTTATTTTTCTTATTTTTTATTTTTTTTTGCAAGGCAATGGAGTTTAAGTGACTTGCCCAAGGTCACATAGCTATGCAATTATTAAGTGTCTGAGGTCAGATTTGAACTCAGGTCCTCCTGACTCCAGGGCCAGTGCTCTATCCACTACACCACCTAGCTGCCCCTTGCTCTTTTTGATCATCATTGTCTTGATTTCATTGTTATATTTCTGAAGTTCATCTACTCCACTGACTTCTGCTTTGACTATCACAAAAGACCAAGGACTAGGTACTTGCTCTAAGGTTTCTCCTCCTCAATGATAGTCACTAATCTAGGAAAAAAGACTCTCCAGTGCTCTAAAGCTAAGTTATTTAACCTTGGAATGTACACCTATGTAGAGCTGAGAAGTAGAGGAGTGTGAGTACCCAAAATATGTGTATCCCTCTATAAATAACCTGATCTCAGGTCTATAATGACCCTTGCCTTGACCATCAGGCAATCTCAGGGTTTAGAAATCTGCTCTGCTTCTCTTCAAGTGTATGCACCTACTATACTCTACTTTCTCAAGCTCTGATAATTTAATATTTTACTACTATTGTCTATGGCTCAATAGCTCTGTGCTTCAATGGGTAGCTAGGCTGAAGCTCCTCTCATTATAACTCTATGTTCCCTCATATCTATCCATGTTAGCCCTAACCAAAACTCTCTTGAAGTCACTGGTCTATTATTTTCACTCTTCAATTGTATCCAAGCAACTGGTAGTTCAATGGATAGAGCCCTGGGCCTGGTAGCAGAAAGATCCAGACTCAGACACTTACTAGCTGGGTGACTCTGAGTGAATCATTCAATCTCTATTTCCTCAACTAATAAATGGTAATAACAATAATAACCCCTGCCTTTCAGGGTTTTGGTGAACGAGATAATTGTGAGAGCAGCTAGCCTAGTATCTGCCCCATGAAAAGTATATACTTATTCCCTTTAACCCCCTCTAGAATGCCTGTCTTATTAATAATTCTGTCCTTTATATTAGTTTAATACATTCCCATTACCCAAAATTGCTTTGCATATATTTTGTGTTTATATATGTATATATTCTTTCTCTCCAAAGGACAGGAACAACTTAATTTGATCTCTATAGCTCTCATACCTAACAGAATGCCTGGTTCAGAGTAGGCACTTTGTTCTTGTTAAATTAAATTGGATTTTCTCCCCATTTCCACCTCCATGTCCCTTGGTTAGAGTCTCATCATTTCCTACCAGATTATTGTAGCAGTCATCTCATTTGTTTGGTTTTTTTTTTGTTTTTTTTTTTTGTCTTTACCCCTCTTCTGATCAGTTGCCTACCCTGATTCAAAGCTAATCACATTGCTCAGGAATCCTGTGGCTTCACTGTTAACTTTTGGGAGCAAATTTAAACTCAGTCTAGCCTGGAGGCTTTTTGGCTGACTGATTTCCTTTCTTAGTTTTCCTATCCTAGTTTCTAGATTCTAGCCAGACTGGTTTTCCCCAAAAACATCACTCATACTTTTTCCTCTCCCTAGAATGGTTTCTATACCATCTTACTGTTAACACTTTTATCACTTGACTCACTTTTCAAAATGAGTTCTTTTTGTTACATACAGGTTCATTAAAAATCTTATTACCTTTATAATTTCTAGGTGATGGATTTCTATTCCTCCTACCCCAAATGAACATAGGTTCTTGAAGGCAGGCTCTGTTTCACAGTTGTAAATCCAGTTGCCAGTTCATAACAACAGGTGCTTAATAAATGACTATGGATTGATTTTGGTTGCTGCTATTCTCTACTTGGCAGAGATGCTTGAGGGTAGCAATTCTGTTTTCTTTCATCATTATTATCCTTTTTTGGACCTCTCCCCTCCAAGCATGGAGTAACAAGCCTAAATCATAACATATGCTTTAATAATCACATATATAATGAAAGGAGTTTTTCCATAAATACATCTACCTATACCTTAGAGTTTGTCCATTGTATCTTTTTTTTTTATGTTTTTGCAAGGTAAATGGGGTTAAGTGGCTTGCCCAAGGCCACACAGCTAGGTAATTATTAAGTGTCTGAGACTGGATTTGAACCCAGGTACTCCTGACTCCAGGGCCAGTGCTTTATCCACTGCACCACCTAGCCCACCCTTGTCCAGTGTATCTTATAAGAGAAGCCTAGGTTTTTTTGAAAAAACAAAGGAAGAATAGTGAAACGAAACCTGCCCTTGCATTGATTCCTGGTCCTGAATATAGACACCATTATTTATCATGTATATTTATTATATTTATTTAACCCTAAAAGAGCATAATGGAGTTAAATAATTACTGTTTACATATTTAATATTTCAGTGATCCTTTAGAACAAACAGCTTTGCGTCTCAGAAAAATCCAAACACCTGACATTCCAACAGTCAAAAAAGGGCAGTTGATCATAGCAAGGGAGGAGCCAGCACTGGGTTCACCATTCTTGCTAGGAGGGGAAATTGGCTAGGTAGTTTTTGAGGGAAGGAAGCAGTGATGGGTTTCCATAATTGGCCTCTTGGCAGTTACAATTCTTGAATTCTGGATCAACTTTTATTTCCACACTCTTTGAGCAGGAAAAAAGATAAGTTGAAAAGCACATAGACTTAAAAACAATAAGAGTTGCATTTTCTCAGGCAATTGCTCAACAAATCAAAGGCCATTTCCAGGGGATTCTTTCTAGCTGCTGAGATCTTGAAGCAGCTTCTAATAAACTTTTCCTTCAAGAGATTTATCTACCTACAGAGGCATAAAAAGGAAGATACTTCCCATTAGCAAAAATGCTTAATTCCAAAATTAAGGAGGTAAACTTTTCCTTACCAAAGCCCCCAAACTCCAACTTTGCAGCAACAACAGGAATCACTTAGAGAATTAGACTTGGTCTGGTATTTAAGTTCATTTAGGAGTCATTCTAAAAGAAGAAAGAAATCTATGTCTGAGAGGGACTGTCGAGCTTTATGATACATCAAACCAAATTACCCCAAAATTTTACTTAAGATACTTCAAATGAGAGGAACTGTGGATACTTAAGATATCTTAAGCTTTTAAAAAAGGCTACATATATAACTATTTCTTTCACTCTTTTCCCTCTCATATGAGTTTACCAACCGGCATTCAAAGCTGCTTCCCACCCCAATCTAGTTCATCTTCCTTTATTACCATAGTTCTTTGGCCTATTGCTTTTGTTCTTGGGATGAAAGTGTGTGTGTGTGTGTGGGGGGGGGTCTGCTATGTTTAATTGATTGCATTGCCTGGAATGATAAGAATTAGGTTTAGTATTAAAAGTGGACCAGGGTCTACATGATGTACATAAAGATTGTTTTCAAGTATTTTATTGGCAAGTATAGTCAATGTAAAACAGCATACATTGGAGCTTTAAATATAAGATTGAAGGTAGTCCTTTTCTTTGCTCTTTTTAAATGAAAAATAATACACAAAAGGGATGGCAGGCAGTTGAGTCACGGTATTAAATGACTAAGTTCTGTTCTATTCTTTAATACTGTAATTGAATGTTTTCACATATCTGGCAACCAATTATAGTGAACATTTCAAGTTATTCCAACAAAAAAAATTTCTTACTTGAGAGACCTTGCACAATGGTAGATATGAATATTTTGAGTGTTTTTTTGTTTTTGCTTTTAACATAAATTTTATATTTCATTGACAAATATAGGTCTTGAATATACTAACAAGAGCATAAAAAATAGGAAAAGCAAAGAGGAGCTCAAAGGGAAATAACAAAAGATTTTTAAATGACTGCAAGTGTCTACAATTTGATCCCTTATTTATCATTACCCCTATCACCAAATATATCTATATGATCTTTAACAAAGTAGTGGTAGCCACATAGTCCTTCTTTCTTGATTCTATATAATCTTGAGAGCAGGGACTTGTTGCCTCACCTTGCAGACAGTACAAACTTTTTAAATGTTTATCAGAATAATCTTAAACAATCTTCAGTTAGGCATATGATGCATTAGTATTTTGGTGCACATGTATTTTATTAGACTGCAAGCTCTTTGAGGGAAGAGAATTTTTGCCTTTCTTTGAATTTCCAAGGGTAGCACAGTGCTTACCATATAGAACATGCTTAAATGCTCTTTGATCTGGTTTTTAGTTTAGATTGAAGGACTTGGGAGCTGCATTCTCAGATGCCAAGTACATAATTACTGAAATAACCATTTTAAAATCCTTAAAAGCTTCTGTACAGTAATTGTGAACTTCCTAATTGTTATAACCTGGAAGTGACCTACTGAAAAATTATAATGGAAATCAATAACCTGGAGTCCAAAGCAAAATGAGACTAAAATCAAAGAATATACTTTTTGTTCTTGCTCTCCTTTTAAAAGGTATCTTTAAAATACTTATTAGCATCTTTTCTCTTCATTCCTTATTCCCATTTTCCCTTTCTCCTCTCCCAACTTCTTCTATTGTCCCTGTTTCCCACCCCACCCCCTCCTTTTCATTTCATTCATTTAATTCTGGTAAAAAGATGACTCTTTTTCTCTGAATGATCCTTTAGTTTCCATAGAAACCACTTAAAATCAGGTTTATTCTCTCCAGAAATAAGAGAATGAACTATGAGGGTGAAGGAAAGTGAAGAGAAAAATGAAGATGTTCATTGAATCATTTAGTAGTAGAGCACACAGAAGACAAGAGGAAAAAGGAGATAGGTTGTCAATCTATCTCTGGAAGGGGTTGTTGCCTGAAGATATTCCAAGATGAGACTAAAATCACTCTCTTTAATTTCTCCTATCTTATTCTTTCTCCTCTTCTCTCCTTTCATTTCTTCTTCCCTCCCCTCTTCTACATACATATCAGTATGTAGGTGATTTAGGGTGAAGGGAGTGGTTGGCAAGTTCTGGTGATTATTAGGGTTAGCTTTAGGAGTAGGCAGAATAGGTAGTTTAATATATAATGTTTCATAGATAGGAAAAGGCCCTCATGCAAAAACAAAACAAAAAACTCCAAACTCTTCTCTGTTCAGGAATATTAGGAAATTCTTCAATTAAAGATTAATTCCTTTTACTTAGGGCTTTCCCTTATTAAAATGCAAATATATCTTAGATTTTTTAGATTTTTTTTTTCAAGGCAATGGGGTTAAGTGGCTTGCCCAAGGCCACACTGCTAGGTAATTAAGTGTCTGAGGTCAGATTTGAACCCAGGTACTCCTGACTCCAAGGCCGGTGCTCTATTCACTGCACCACCTAGCCGCCCCTAAAATGCAAATATATCTTAAAGAGTTAACATAGTAACTTTACATTTCCAACTAGAGTAAATGAGTTTATAATTCAAAGATTTAAGTTTGTCAAAACTTTATTGAGAATAGATTTTGGTAGAAGAAAAGAAAAGAATGAAAAATGGGCACTAGGATAGTGAATGACATAAGAAAAAATCTGAGGCTAAAGGTGCCAAAGATAAACTACAAATCTATTTTGTGAATTTTTCTAAAGCCTACCCTGATTATAGAGTAGGGGTGACTGGGAAAGGTAATCAGGGTAATAATGTTGTCAGGACGAACAGTGCAGATTTTGTCCAAGATATTCTAAATTTTCTTTTCTTTTTCTCCTAATTCTCACTATTTCAACAGCCTCCTAATGTCTTCTTGCCTCCAGTCTCCCTTTTCCAATACACCTTCCACACATAATATTCCCATTATATGAATTTCATCATGCCAAACATCCTTCTCAAGAGCTACCTCAAAGAATTGGAAATTGAGTGAATGTTCATCAATTGGGGAATGGTTTAATAAACTGTGCATGTAATGGAACACTATTTTCTATTAGAAACCAGGAGGGATGGGAATTCAGGGAAGCCTGGAAGGATTTGCATGAACTGATACTGAACAAGATGAGCAGAAACAGAAGAACATTGTATACCGTAACAGCAACATGGGGGTGAGATCAACCTTAATAGACTTGCTCATTCCATCAGTGCAAGAATCAAACACAATTTTGGGATTTCTATGATGGAGAATACCATTGGTATCCAGAAGAATTGTGGAATTTGAACAAAGACCAAAGATTATTACCTTTAATTTAAAAAAAAAATTATCTTACTATATAATTTTGCTATCTCTTATACTTCATTTTTTCCCCCCTTAAAGATATGATTTCTCTTTCATCACATTCAACTTAGATCAATGTATACCATGGAAACAATGTAAAGACTAATAGACTGCCTTCTTTAGGGAAGTGAGATTGGGGAAAAATTGTAAAATTCAAAATAAATTAATTTTAAAAAAAGAACTACTTCCTCTAGGATAAAATACAGACTTCTGTTGGGTGTTTAAAGCCTTTCACAGTCTGGTTCCAGTCTATCCAGAAAGAAACTGCCAACATGGGCTACTTGCGGTTCCTGTCTTACTTTTAGATTTTTATCCATAATATTTAGTATAATTCCTAGTATATAGTATTTAATAAATACTTACTGCTTGCTTGCTTTTATCTTATAATTATCTAAAACAATTACTACTTATATAGAGATTACATTACAAAAGACAGAGGAAAGCCTCACATTAAAGAAAAATATGAATATACAAAAAGCTTATAATAGATTTAATTTAATGTTATATTATTGTAATAGCAATATGTAATATAACATTTAATTCAACATATTGAAGTTGAACAAAATTAAAATCTCAGAAATTTCTGTTTAAGGCACAAAGATTTCATAAATGTTATAAACTCAACTTTAGAAGAAAAAATACAATTCATCTATAACAATAATAAAAATTTTGAAGTAAATAAATCCTTCTGACATCTTTAATGTAATTTTTCTTGAGTACTTCCTCAATCCTTCTAAATTTTAGCTGAAATAATTTTAAGTGACATAGTGAAAGTTTTCTCTTGTAAACTCTATACAAATATCATATATTGAATTCTTTCCTCCCTGTTAGTGGTATAGCCTATGGGGAAAAAGGCAGCAGTAAATCTTCAGACTACAAAAGAGGCACCACATAAATATAAGCAAAGAGGTTCTCCTGTACTACAGAAATGTTTATTCTCCAAAGCCCTTGTCCCTGGACTAGGGCAACCTGAGTAAACCAGACTGAGATTTCCCATTATTATTATGTTACCAGCTATGGTATCTATCTGGATTTTTCCAAATCCACTTCAAAAATAAGCTTTTTTTTCATTGTTTTCTCAAACAGAATCTAAAGTTTGCCCTACCCATATTGTTTTAACCCTCAGAGAGGCAAGAAAGGTGTCCTCTTATTTAAATAGGGAATATCCCTGATTATTCACTGCTTTTGGTAAATATGAAAAAGACAGGAACCTCAGAGCTTCTCTGTCTTTACATGGACCTAGCTCTCACCTGATATTTGTAGGTTCCAACTATTTTTAACTGAGGATACAGCTGAAAAACATCCTCAATCTGCACACTGAAGGCCTGGGCTCTGGTTCTCCTCCTGCTGTTTGGACTCTGCAAAGCGCCTGAGATGCAATGATACGCACAGAAGGCTCAGGATCATGCATCAGAGGTCTCAGAACTAAACAAAGAAAGAGAAAAATGTTGATTAAAGACTCAGTCAGACTTACATTCTTTAATTTAGATGTAATTTCCATATAGTATAGGAGAGAACGAAGGGCCTACCAATTCTACAGCATTCCATGTGGCTCATCTCCTACTTGGTAGCTTTAGATCTTCCTGACCCATGAAATGCATAGAGACTAAAAAATATTCCACTTTCTGCCAGTTTTATGTCTATAAATATATAGCTGTCTCGGTCAATCACAAAGCAGTTATTTGATGTACCAAACATTCAACACTTAACTTGTGAGTAATAATTATATTTTCAAGTAAAAATTATTGCCAAATGTTCTATGCATATGAATTATCTGTCTCATTAAATTATATCCTTAAATTTTGAAACACAATGTAGTTGGGATTGTAAAGGAATATATTCATTCATTGATGGTGGAATTGTCAACTAACAGAGAATATTTCTGGAGAACAATCTTATCAATATACAGTAAAAGTTACAAAAAATAAACATTCCCTTTACCCCAATAAAATTCCCAGGATTTTCTGGGAATATATCATGAAGGTTTTATAAAAAACAAAAAAAAATGAAGATACTTCAGTCCAAATATTTTCATAGAAGCATTATATGTTAATTGTATAAACAAAGAAAAAACACAATTGGAAATAACCTAAATTTCCAACAATAGAAGAATAGTTAAATAAATTGTGGCACATAAGTATGAGGAATATAAAGAAATCCCAGAACTCTATGAAAGGCCAAAAAAAAAAAAAAAAGAATCAGGATAATGAAATTCATAATAATCTCAATCAAATAAGAGAAAAAGTTAATGAGAAAGAAGGCACAAGGAATCCTGACAAGAACTTAGAAGTGGCTGAAAAAATATTATAATGTATTATTTTAAATAAATAGGTTCTAAGGAAATTTATTAATATTAGGATTTTTCAAAAAACTTTTAAAAGATTACATGCACGAATGCTTATCTTTGTGTCCCTAGAATGATCTAAGGACTTTTTTCATGTCTTTACTCCTTTTTAAAAAATCTGGAATTTTTCCAAGTCTCAAGACTGATAGAAGGAATCACCGATTAATGATTAGTGAGAATGATCCCAAGTGGGACTAGATGTTTACTTTTGAAAAGTTGTCTGCACAGAAATTATTTTACTGTCTATATTTGTTCTTATTAATATGCTTTAATAAAAGATTGTATTTTTAATTTGTTCTTTCCAAAGGAATGGAATGTTCATGGTTCTAAGCTGGTTCTCAGATAAGGTTAAAGCCATGGATATAGTCTGGACATGAAACCATGAAATCCATATTTGATTGCAAGAAAGGTTCCTAAGATTAAAATACCCAGGTTCTTGCCTGCTGAAATTGTAAAGCTACAAAATGACAACAAAATTTCATACTAACAATTTAAATATATGACTGCTCTTTACAGGTGCAAATTTCCTTATGTCCTTACTGGAAAATTATTGATTCATCAGATATAACAAAGCAGTCATTTAGATTGCGAACAATTCTTTGAAAAGTCTCATAATTTTCTCAGTAGGGTTACTAAGTAGTCCCTCACATCTCCTAGCAGGCAAATTCTGGAAAATTTTTTAATCAGACAGAAAAAGAGATTTCCAGTACATAGATGATGCTATTATGACTAAATAATGAATAGTATTAAGATAACTAAAAATCACTAAAATGGATACCAGTGGGTGATTGTAGATTTTATCTATTCTCCTGGCCTCAATTACCATTAAATGATAACCCCCAACCCCAAATTTTATCTCTTCTCATCTCCAGACCTCTAGTACCATATTTCTAACTGCCCACAAGATATTTTTATCTAGGTATCCCCACAGAATCTCAGACTCAATACATCTAACACTGAATTTATCTTTGCCCCAAATGTTTCCCTCCTCTTTACTACTATTCAGTCACTCAGGCTGGTAACTTCAATGGCATTTTTGATTCTTACCCTTCATTTGATCTCCCATATTTAATTGGCTACCAACTCCTTTCAATTCTACCTTTGCAGTCAAATCAGCCCACTCCTATCTAGGTTTACTCTAATTGCCCAGGCTTCATCTCTTCTAATTTAGACCACTATATCCTCCTTCATTGGTATTGCTTTCTCTTATCATATTCTTTATAATTCACTATCACCATGATATTGAGTGAATATCACAGTCTGAAGAATCTTCATGTGAAATTATGTAGTTCTTTAAAGTGCTACATTTTATAAATGTTAGATGTTATTATTGATGTCATTTTATTCTTCTCATCTTTTTTGATAGGGGTCACATAGAAATGGTCCTGGGACAAGTCACTATCTTGTATTAATTCTTTATGTTCTACAGATGGATAAAATAATTGTATTTTGTAGTTGCATAAAAATATTAGGTTGCTAGCTCATCCTAATGTACTAATTCTTGGTATAACTTGAATAACAGGAAAATTGAGATAATATGTATTTTGTTTCCATGTGATTTTGATATGTCTGTTAGGTTACTATTTTAAAAATTTTTTGGTTCCATGAAGCTTGGAGATTTGGTATGGTAATGTGTATTTAAAAAGTTATTCTTAAATTTTTATGGTTCAGTGTTATATCCAGGAAATGTGGGCAATAAGTTAATCTATGATAATGGTAAAGCTAGTCAGACAAGAAACATTTATTTTATGGTCCCATTTCTGGATAGTTTATTGGTTGAGCTCTTCAGAGTATTTTGAAGTCTGTATTTATAAGTTTAGGGATTTGTCAACTATCCATGAATGATAGTGAGTTTCTGATGTGAAATTCTAGAAATCAAGTCCATTTTGCTAGATGTTTTGAGAGGTGCTAAATCTTAAAGCCCACAATGATATATTACAGTTTTCTACCATTCTCTTATATGAAATACTCTTAATTGATTAATAAATCAGGGTTCCTTAAGGATAACTTTTCTGAAATTTCTTATAGCAATGACTTAATCCTGAGTCACCATCATAAGCTCATCTCTCTGTTCCACAAACAAATCTGTCTGACTCAACTTGTTCTGATCTAATGACTATCATTGTAGCATCCAAGGTCTTCCACAATCCAGTTCCACCTTCTCTTTTCAATCTTCTGTCATTTTTCTCTCTTTTTCAAATACTATTTTCTTGCCAAAATGGAAGATTTCTTCTATCTATTCTTGTTCTATCCTCTTCTATGTCCATGCCTTTATTTATTTCCATTCCCTATTCCTAGAATGATATTCCTTGCCTCCCCTACCACACTTTTATCTGTTAAAAGTTCTTCCTGTTATGAACAGGCAATTTTCAGATGAAAAAATTAAAACTAGCTATATAAAAGTCATTTGAAAAATGCTCTAAATCATTATTAATTAGAGAAATGCAAATGAAAACAATTCTAAGGTACCATCTCACAGCTTGGCCAATATGACAAAAGTGGAAAATGATCAATGTTGGAGGGAATGTGGGAAAACTGGGACACTAATGCATTGTTGGTGGAGCTGTGAACTGATCCAATCATTCTGGAGAACAATTTGGAACCATTGCCCAAAGGGCAATAAAACTGTACATACCCTTTGATCCAAATTGCCACTCTAGGTCCGTATCTCAAAGGGACCATAAAAAAAGGGGAAAAAACCCACATGTGCAAAAATATTTATAGCAGCTCTTTTTTGTAGTGGCAAAGAATTGGAAATTGAGAGAAAGCCCATCAACTGAGGAACGGTTGAACAAATTGTGATTTATGAATATGTTGTAGTATTCTGTAAGAAATGAGAGAACTGATGAAACTGGTGGTGGAATCAAGATGGCGGTGTGGAGGCAGAAATTCCTGGAAACTCATTCCCCCCAAAACTACAAAAACTATCAGATTATGACTCTAGCCAAAATTTAGAGAGGCAGAACCCACAGAAAGACTGAGTGATACAATTTCCCAGTCCAAGACAACTGAGAAGATCGTCAGGAAAGCTCTGTTTCACTGGGATTGGGAATTAGAAAGAGCTGCAGTGCAGCCAGGCCAGAGTAAACCAGCTCCAGTCTTCCAGGAACAAACCCATGCAGTACCTGTGTGGCTGGGGGCAATGGGGTCTGTGGCCGAGAGGACAGTTTACAGACCTCTTGGCCTAGGGATCACCAGGGACAGCCTGACAGGGTATGAGAGAACTCTGCCACAGCAGAGTGAGCATGGAGTGGAGCACTGGCCTCAGAGCAGTCTTGGGGTGAGAATCTGCAGCGGGAATTAGGGAAGCCACCCAGCACTTCCAGAGCTCCCAGACCACAAATGTTAAGGGAGTCAGGGAAGATTGCAGAGGTCTCTCTGTTCTCCCTGTGGTAGGACTATACTAATTGCCCACACTCATATCCAGGTTGCAGTTTGGGCTTCCATACTATCACAGCTGAGCAGGGACCCTCCTCACAGCATCAGGGCAGGGGTGGGGCCTGTGGTCATCCATATACCAGAGCACAGACAAGAGAGCAGTCAGAGCCTCTTGTAAGACCTTGGAGAAATTAAAGTTGTCCCCACAGGGACAACTGCCACCCCCCCAAAAAAAAACAACTTGGAAGTGCTGTAAATCAGTCATAGATTGAAGAAATGAGTAAACAGCAGAAAAAAGAAGAATATGGCCATATAAAATTACTTTGATCTCATGGAGGATCAAAATACATACTCAGAAGATGACAAAGTTAAAGTATCTATAATCTAATACCTTCAAGAGAAATAGAAAATGGGCTCAGGCTATGAATGAGCTCAAAAAAGACTTTGAAAAGCAATTAAGAGAGGTAGAGGAAAAGTTAGGAGGAGAAATGAGAGCGAAGCAGATAAATCATGAAAACCAAGTTAGCAGCTTGGTTAAAGAAATACAAAAAAATTGAAGAAAATAAAATGTTAAAAACCAGTTTAGGTCAAATGGAAAAAGCAACACAAAAGGCAAATGAGGAGAAGAATGCCTTAAAAAGCAGAATTGGCCAGTTGGAAAGGAGATAAAAAAGCTCTCTGAAGAAAATAACACCTTAAAATGTAAAATGGAGCTAAAGGAAGCTGATGACTTTGCAAGAAATCAGGAAAAAGGGGTGGCTAGGTGGCTCAGTGGATAGAGCACCAGCCCTGGAGTCAGGAGTACCTGAGTTCAAATCCGGCCTCAGACACTTACTAAATACTTAGCTGTGTGGCCTTGGGCAAGCCACTTAACCCCATTGCCTTGCAAAAACTAAAAAAAAAAAATCAGGAAGAAATAAAACTAAACCAAAAGGACCAAACATTAGAAGAAAATGTGAAATAGCTCACTGGAAAAACAACTGATCTGGAAAACAGATCCAGAAGAAATAATTTTAAAATTATTGGGCTACCTAAAAATTCCCACCAGGAAAAGAGCCTAGACTTCATTTTTCAAGAAATAATATAGCAATATTTCCCTGAGATCCTAGAAGCAGAGGGTAAAATAGAAATTGAGGGAATTCACCAATCACCTCCTAAAAGATATCTCAAAAGAAAAACTCAAAGGAATATTAAAGCCAAATTCAAAACTCCCAAGATAACAATTCAACTACTGTGGCTCTATAGTCAGGATTACACAGGATCTGGTAGCATCTACATTAAGGACTCATGGGGCTTGGAATATGATATTCTGAAAGGCAAAAGATCTTGGTTTACAACCAAGAATCAACTACCCAGCAAAACTGAACATCATCTTTCAGGGGAAAAAATGAACTTTCAATGAAACAGGGGACTTGCAAACTTTCCTAATGAAACAACCAGAGCTGAACAGAAAGTTTGATCTCCAAATACAGGACTCAGGTGAACCATAGAGAGGGTGGATGAGAAGAACTAACTAGGAGGAACTTAATGATGTTGAACTGTTTGCATTCCTGCATGGGAAGAATATATTGATAATTCATATGAACCTCCTTATTCATAAGAACAGTTAGGCAGCGGTGGTGGCGGCAGGGCAGCGCTTCGGGAGTGCCAGCACAAGGCCCCTGCAGTGGTGGCAGTGGCCCCCGGGCCCCACCATGGCGTAGAGCGGCCAGCCATGCCACCCACGCCACCCCCCCACCCCCCCAGGAGAACCTGCAGGGCTCTTGAGTGGAAATGCACTTCAGCAATAATGGCACCAGTTATAGTGCAGTGCCAACCTCAATTTCAGCCTATAATGGCGCCATGGAAAAGATTCTTCTGGATGCCCAGCATGAGTCTGGATGGAGCAGCTCCAAGAGTTCTCACTGTGACAGCCCACCTTGGTCACAGACACCCAAGATATTAACCAAATTTTTGAAACAGATACTCACAGCATTGGCGAAAAGAACAGCACCCAGTCTGAAGAAGACTACATGGAAAGACGGAAAGAAGTGGAAAGCACCCTGAAGAAAAACTCAGACTGGATCTGGGACTAGTCCAGTAGGCCTGAAAATATCCCCCCAAAGGAATTTCTTTTTAAGCCCCCAAAACATTCAGCCACTCTCAGCATGAGAAACATGAGCGTCATGAAAAAAGGGGGCATCTTCTTGGCAGAGTTTTTGAAGGTTTTCCTCCGGTCCCTGCTGCTCTCTTACTTCCTCACCATTGGGCTGGGGATCTACATTGGAAGGCATTTCATCACCTCCACCAGCACCTTCTAGGGCAGTAGGGCTGGGAGTCTGGCCAAGCAGCAATCTGCCATCTTTGAGCATGCAGTGTGGTTACCACAGGAAGACCGTGCGTCTGGCTATGAGTCCGGGATGACTCCTGCAACTTGTGCTCATCTGTTGTGTAAATATTGTGTTCCTAGTTCAGTAGAAGGGGAGGATAGTAGCTGTCTTCACTCCCTGGGCACCATATGGGGAGCAGGTCCTACTGATTGGTCTCTCCTCCCTGTAGGCATAGCCCCTCGAGTTCTCCCCATTCTGAGGCTCCCTGGACTCCAGGAAATCCCCACACTTTCCAGTTCCCCATGCAGGGGCTACTCCTTTGGACAAGTGAATCGTGTCATTTTTAACAGCATTATTGTTAGGGGCTTGTGGTCCCAGAAGACCCCCACACCTGTTTGCCCTTGTTGGAGCAACCACTTAGGGAAGTCTCCCCTCCATTCTGCTGGGTGGTCTTCCTTCGCAGATGGGAAAAGAGGAAGCCCTCAAGGTGGTCCAACCAACCCTGATGTTGAAGTCTCTGGGTCCTCCCCTTGTTTTCCCTCCTAGGACTTGGTGTGGCCTGCAATGTGTCCGGGCAGCTGCCCCTGCTAAGCCTGCTTGCTTCCCCGTGCTCCCCGCTAGGTCCCTACCACGCTTCTTGGCCCTGCTCTTTGTCAACATCAGCCACCACAGCCAGAATGAGAAGAATTCTGTGTTTGCCAAATCCCCCAAGGTGCCCGTCTCCAGGTCCAGTTCACCAGTGTCGTGAGCCCACTGTTTTCCTTGGCGCAAATTATTTTCTGAAAGGAGGCCATATCTTTGCTGTGCTGGACACACTCAACATTTGTTTATATCTGTCCCTGATGAGCCCCCTAGCCCCCCACCCCATCTGGGATGAAATAATCAACCTCCCCAAATTGAAAAGTAAGCCCCTGTATTTTGCCTTCCACCCCTTCCTCCCCTGCAGAGGTGGCCCAGGTGCTTATCGCCCTTCCCAGCCCAGCCACTGGGCTCCCCTGCTTTGGTCAAAGCCCATGCAGGGGTTGCTTCAGATATAGCACTTTGTAAGCCAAGGGAAGGAAAAGTGATTCAGAAAGCAAGGCCTCGTCTTTGGCCAGTCCCCTCTTCAGCCGGCCAGCCAATAATTAAGTGGAGTGATTGCTGTGCCCCAGCACCTTAAACAAAATGAAGGATCTTTTGTTTTCTATTTCCATTTTCCTGAGTAGTTCGTCCCTCTCCTACCCTTTCAATCACTTCTTGTAAAAGAATAAAGGAGCATTTCAGCCAAAAAAAAAAAAAAAAGTTAGAAGGAGCATATACAGACAAGGCACAGGAAGGAGCTGAATATAATGGTATAATAGTAATAAGATGGAGTCAATGGGTGATAAAGGAAAGTCCTGGGAGGAAGAGAAAGGAGAGGAAAAAAGGGCTAAGATATTTCACATAAGAGTCAAAATAAAGCTTTTGCAATAGAATGGAACAGGGAATGGTGAGGAAATGAGTGAGCCTTCATTCTCATCAGAAATGGCTCAGAGAGGAAATATCATACACACTTAATAGGGTGAGGAAATCTGTCCTAGAGAAAAATGAGAGGAAAGGGATGGGATAAAGGGGAAGGGGGGGGGGTTGAGAAGGGGGGAGTAGGTGATAGAAGAGAGGAAAGATCATGGGAGAGGATACTCAGATACAACACACTTCTGAGCAGGGACAGGGTGAAAGAGAGAGAACAGAATAAAAGAGTAGGAAGGAATACAGTGGAGGGAAACACAGCTAGTAATAGCAACTGTGGGAAAAATAGTGAAGCAACTTCTCTGGTGGACTTATAAAGAAGGCAACTCATCCCAGAGACAGAGCTGTTGGAATCTAAACCCAGACTGAAGTACACTTTTCTTTCTCTCTCACTATTCTTTTTGAGGAGAGGAGGGTTTATGTTTACCCTCACAAGATTATTGTAATAATATAAAACATACAAAAAAT
The DNA here is from genome assembly GCF_037893015.1 of Macrotis lagotis. Classification (NCBI taxonomy): domain Eukaryota; kingdom Metazoa; phylum Chordata; class Mammalia; order Peramelemorphia; family Peramelidae; genus Macrotis; species Macrotis lagotis. The sequence continues at coordinate 347,794,557 of NC_133658.1, read as the reverse complement.
TAGGCAATGAGAACTTAAAAAAAGAAATAAGAGAACTTCAGAAAAGTCTGGAAAGGGGGCATCTAGGTGGCATAGTGGATAAAGCACCAGCCCTGGAGTCAGGAGTGCCTGGGTTCAAATCCAGTCTCAGACACTTAATGATTACCTAGCTGTGTGGCCTTGGGCAAGCCACTTAACCTCGTTTGCCTTGCAAAAACCTAAAAAAAAAAGTCTGGAAAGATTTAAATGAACTGATGCTGAGTGAAGTGTGCAGAGTAACAGCAATAATTTGTGATGAATTACTATGATAGAATTAAGTTCTTCTCAGTAGTACAGTGATCAAAGACAATTCTTAAAGACTTGCGAAAATACATTCATATCTACAGAAGGAACTATGAAGTCTGAATAGCATACTATTTTCAAATTTGTTTATGTTTAATATTTTTTACCTCTCATGGTTTTTCTCTCTTGTTCTGATTCTTCTTTCACAGAATGACTAATATGGAAATGTTTAATATAGTTATACATCTATAATATATCAGATTACTCACTGTCAAAGGGAGAGGAAACAGAAGAGGAGAAAAATGTAGAACTCAAAATCTTGTAAAAACAATGGGGTTTTTTTAGTTTTTTGTTTTTTTTTGTAAGGCAAACGGGGTTAAGTGGCTTGCCCAAGGCCACACAGCTAGGTAATCATTAAGTGTCTGAGACTGGATTTGAACCCAGGTACTCCTGACTCCAGGGCTGGTGCTTCATCTACTATGCTACCTAGCCGCCCCATTTGTAAAAATAGTGTTGAAAATTATCCTTACATGTAGTTGGAAAATGAATAAATTTAAAAATAAAAAGATTCCTCCATTCAAGGATCAATCACGATGCAATCTTTTCATAAAGTCTTTCCTAAGCCCCCTGTTGCATGTAATCTCTCCTTCATTCCTCAAATTTCTCATAGGACATTGCCTGGACCTTTTCTTTGTATTGACCACACTACCTTATATATATGACACATATTTGCCTTTTTTTTCTTATTAGACTGAAACCCTTGAGAGTAGGGTTTATATTATATATAATATATATATATGTATATATATTTTATATATATAATCTCCAGAACTTGGCATGGTGCCTTGTAATAAAAAGTAATTAATAACTGTTTAATGAATTGAATTGGAAGCCATTAAAATCCAGAAAACACAATGAGACTCATGCTTTGGAGGGCAAAGTTTCTCAGCTTTACCTTGCAGAAGATCTGCAATAAATTAAATCAATTATGTTTCCATCTAGTCCAGCTCTCTCAGACATTGCCTCAGTTAGCTTCAAAAATATATATGAATTTCAAATTGTCAAGGATTATCACATACCATCCTCTATCCAATCAGTACCCTTCATACGGAGTTCACTGTGATCCATATACTTTGCTAAGAGCCCTATATATAGGAGAAAAACAAAGTACCCAAAGAATCATTTATTTGGCTTTGTACTCTTAGAAACAGATGATAAAGCATTTCTCTCTCCTAGAAAACTAAACAATTTACAGATAATGAAACTAAGTAAAAAAAATAATGAAACCTAAGTTGTTTGAGATAGCTAAACAGGTTCTTAGAACTAGGATTTGGAATCTGATAGTTACCCAGAGGAAACTAGGATTCTTTTCTCCAAGAAGTTTTTTCCAAAGTAATTATCTTCAGGGATAGGAATAGAAGAAAACACAGGGAAAGTTTAGGATGATGCACCCTTATCCTCTATCCTTAGAATACCTAGAACCCTTTGAGACTTAGGTCAAGATTTAGGTCACCTCCTACATGAGGCCTCTTCTGATCTTCAGCATCAGTAGTACTCTACTCTCTGAAATCATTTGATATATATATATATATATGTTTTATACTGAGTTATTTTTTTCTCCATCCTACAACAGAATAATAAGTTTCTTAATGGCAGGAGCATTTGTCTTTGTATCCCAAGACCTACTATAGTGACTTATATACATAATGAATACTTAATAATGCTTGTTGAATTAATCAATGAAGTAAATTAACTACAGAAATAAAATAATATTCTGGTTACCTGTAAAGAATATTGCTGACCTTCTTAAATAGACTTGATTGCTTTGGATATACTTCATGGTCTGCATCATGATGTTACATTTCCCCCTACATTTTTGTTCCTGGGGACAAATGGGAAGAGAAAAACGGCATCATAAGCAGATTAGATCTTTACTTTCTAAGGACAGACCATGTTACATGTGAGATTAGTAGGATGGTATTTGATAAATAATAATCAATTCCCTAAACACAAAATAACAGATCCCCTATGCTTGTTCATGATGCTCTGGAATGTTCTCTCCATTTTTTGTTTACCTATCCTTGAGATCCAGCTAATGTCCTTCCTCTTACCACAAAGTTTTTCCTTGATGGCTACAGAAATCTCTTCCTTCTCTGAATCTCTGTAGTACTTTTTGTCTATTAAAGTTATTTGGCACTTAAACATTTATTTAATTGTTAGAGAATAGAGGCAGAATTTGTGGCTTGTACTTTTTTGTATCCCTCATAGCTGCCAGCATTATGCCACCATAGATGAAAGAACTAACAAATGACTATCAATGAATTAACCAACCTCAGCCATCTATATGCTTTCCTGTGGAAGAGATATAAGCAGGGCCCCTAGCATTTATTAGCTATACCTTGAATGTAGTATGAACAGGGAAAATCTCTGCACTTTGAAAATTTTAGGAATATCAATGATGTATTTCATTCATTTATTTTTAGTGAACCACACCATTTTTTTTCTAAACAAAATAATGTTAATTCTCTAATTCTTCCTCTTCTTCCTTGAAAAGTCTTTTGCTTACCACTACTGGGTCTATACCCTGAAGAGATGATGAAAAAGGGTAAAAACGTCATTTGTACAAAAATATTCATAGCAGCCCTGTTTGTGGTGGCAAAGAATTGGAAATCAAATAGATGTCTTTCAATTGGGGAATGAATGGCTTAGCAAACTGTGGTATATGTATGTGATGGAACATTATTGTTCTATTAGAAACCAGGAGGGATGGGAATTCAGGGAAGCCTGGAGGGATTTGCATGAACTGATGCTGAATGAGATGAGCAGAACCAGAAAAACACTGTACACCCTAACAGCAACATGGGGGTGATGATCAACCTTGATGGACTTGTTCATTCCATCAGTGCAACAATCAGGGACAATTTGGGGCTGTCTGTAATGGAGAATACCATCTGTATCCAGATAAAGAGCTTTGGAGTTTGAACAAAGTTCAAGGACTATTCCCTTTAATTTAGAAATTAAAAAAAAACACCTGATATTGTCTGATCTTGTTATCTCTTATACTTTTTTGTTTCTTCCTTAAGGATGATTTCTCTCTCATCACATTCAATTTGGATCATTGTACAACATGGAAACAATGTAAAGACTGACAAAATGCTTTCGGGGGGGAAGTAAGATTGAGGGAAAAATTGTAAAACTCAAAATAAATAAAATCTTTAATTAAAAAATAGAACAACAAATAAAGGGTAAAAATAAAAAAAAAAGTCTTTTGCTTAGAGGCACTTTGGGTTTATGTCATAAACCTGGGAATTTAAAAAAGTTTATATAAGAGTTTACTTTCCAGCTTACTTCTAAAGTTAGGATATATTTAGAAAAATATAATGTGTGTAAAACTATTTTCTACTTAAACAGAAAAAGTACCCACCAACCTACATTAAGGGGTTAGGAAATAGTTCGCACAGAGAAAATATTACATAGAAGATACATTAACTGTCTTCATGGAGTTAACAAATCAACCCAGATAAGACATTCAAACCAAATTATCTTACAATTGCTATTATAAAAACTGGCTCTCTGTTGTATTTAATATATTGTTATATTGACTTAGTAATAGGTCAAAGGTACAACATCCAACGAAAGCATCCAAGCCAATAGTCTACAATCCTAGTTTCTTGTGCACTTGCCTTGGGAAAGATACTGTGAACTCTCTCCAGCATCTAACTGTGTTAATAAGGAGACTACATTGGGCCTCCTTCAGGCAATAATCTAGAGGATCCCTGGAGGAGATTGGCTTAGTTGAAGGAATTTCCTAATACTCTAGGGTAAAACTAGCTTCTGAATGAGATCTAGGATAATTCTGGGCAAAGTTTTAACTATCAATTCATATATCTAGAGCAGAAGAGAAAGGGGGCAGGAAGAGAAGGAATAAAATAGGAAGGTTTTGAGCTGCTTTAAAGGAATGAGGCAGGGGCGGCTAGGTGGTGCAGTGGATAGAGCACCGGCCCTGGAGTCAGGAGTACTTGAGTTCAAATCCGGCCTCAGACACATAATAATTACCTAGCTGAGTGGCCTTGGGCAATCCACTTAACCCCCACTGCCTTGCAAAAAACTGGAAAAAAAAAAAGGAATGAGGCAACTCAAGAGAGGCAGGGGAGGAAAGGCACACCTTTGGGATAGTGTTGTTTAGTACTGGGTCCAAACTTAGATCTGACAATTATCCTCAGAAACTTCCTTAAATTTGTGGACAGAAGATATATGTTCCAAAATCAGGCCTGGTGGGGTTTTGGTAGCAACAGTAATAATCATGTCAGGCTAAAGAGGCTGAATTGGCTCACACTGCCCAAATGGCTCACCCAGGTACAGCACCTTCTGTTTGGTGAAACAATCATTAGATTCAGGAAACAATTTAGAGATGGTTTCAAAACTAATATCATATTTAATTCAAATCAACAAACTCAGCACCTGTTGTGCATTCAACAGTGTAACCACTGAGATAAACCAGTAGAGTTAGAAATCTGTTCCACAGTCATTTTCTAGGATCGGGATAAATGGAAGGAGGGATTGAATTTAGTCAAACTGAAACTACAGAACATAGATCCAATGGTAACAACCATTGAAACCAAAAGGTGCAGGAAGTGCTATATTATCCCACTATCCTCCATTAAGAAAAAAGCCATTATACCAAAAAATTCACCACAGAACTACTGTTCACTTACCAAGAATTTACAGACTACTCCTATTCCAGAAGAATCGCAGTACCAAGGATCTTTACTGTACACTTCTCGAGGCAGCTTCCACTTTAAGAACTGGCAACATATAATAAGAACCCTTCTGCTCTCCTGTGAAGGGTTGAAATTGGGAACAAACATCTATTATAAAATAAAGAGAAACTATTTCACTGGCAACCCTACTGAAGCCATTACTAGTACCTAGATCAGAGTTCTGGGTGGGGAAGATCCTTTCCCAAAGGAGGAATACCAAAAGTTGGTGTTCTCAAGAGCTACATCTTAGGTTGGGATGCATACCTTGAGTAGAAAATCAATGCCTAACTGATCTATTACTCAGTACTTTAGTGACATGCTTATTATTGTGCAGAAGCATATACTCTGAGTAGTCAACCTGTTTGCTATTCTCCAGTCCTTCCTGCCCTAAATGGCACATATTTAAACTGCAACAAAATTAGGCAAGTGGTACTCCCTATTAGCTCAATGTACCCAGAAAAGCCTTCTACATGTATACCACCAGTAAGAATTTCACCCCAATATCTTATATCAGTTGGAGTTTCTGACTTTTATTCTGTCTCATCATCCATCTTATTAATTATTCCTGATTTTGAGGTAATACTTTTCCCTCCAAACTCCGTTTCATCTCTTCTTTCAGTTCTGATGAACAGATCTCTGCCATAGGTCTTCTCCCACTTTGGTAAAAAGTTCTTCCCACCCCAAAAGACTCATTCTTAATCTTTGATTTGCTGACAAATTATTGATAGATGACAGGACAGAAGCCAATGTAGAAGTGGCAGATCTGGTCCCAGAGTTTAAGACAAGTTTCTGAACTGACAGTTTGACTTTAGGATGAAATCCTCCAGAAACCTCTTTGATTTGCTTATTTACTACATGGTCAGGAGAAAAATAGTAGTAGGTCTTACCTCGGCTATAATATTGTCTTCATCCTGCAAATGGAGAATTAATGGAATCAAGCTCTCTAGAATTTGGTCCTCTATGTCCTTCTTATCTTTGTGTTTTACCATCTTAATGGAATCTCCAAAGACCTTCACAGCTAAAAGATGAATATTTGGTCTAACCTGAGAAGGAAGTGCCCCCCAAAAAGTCATAGAAATGTATTCAGTCTTGTATTATGGAAATAATCTATTACCACTATCCTGCTCAAATATCTTCAGTAGTTCCCTATTTCTTACTAAGTAAAGCTGAAAATACTCTTATATTCAATATATAGTATATTCTTAGGTCACTTTAAATTCTTGACATTATTTTATAATACTTATTGTGCCCTCTACACTCTAGTTAAACTAATCTACTTTCTGCTTTTAAATGTGCCACATTTTTCAGTCTTTACTCATATAATTCCTTATATCTAGAATATCCTCCTTCCTATTTCTCTGCTGAACTTCTACCCCATCCTTTAAAAGTCGACAAAAATGCCTTCTGTTCTATGAGGCCTTCCCTAAATTCTGCCATCCTATGCTCATTGGTAATGACTTTTCCCTTCAGACCTCACACAGCATTTTACACTTCTCTAATGCACTTGTCATGTGTTAATGGACATTATTCATGCATATGCTTTATTTTCCTACTGGGTAGTAAGCTCCATGAGTGCAAGGATCCTATCTTATATAAACTGTGTGACTCCTAGTATCCTAGTATCCTCTGTATACCCTAGTAAACCATTATTAAATAAGTCTTGAATTAGACTAAATTAGGTTGGTTTAAACTGAACTCATTCAATAATTCTGTATAATTCTCATCTTGAAGTTGCTTGGCAGAAGGAAGTCTAAGATGTGTAGGATCAATAAGACATACAGGAGTTGAAAATGTCTGGCAATCTGTCTGCATAGAGAACTTGTACTTGTCAGTTTATAATTGACATGAAGCAACACTACCCCATACATCTTGTTTAAGTTCTCTTTTGTAAGCCAAGCACCCCAGCTTCAGCACATTCAAATTCACTGATTAGTTTTTCAAAGTAAACTCAATCTTTTTTTTCCAATATATTCTCCTTCTGCATACAACTTAACCTGTGACCCTGGGCAAGTCACTTTACCTTGTGGTATCTCAATTTTCTCAAATGTAAAATGAAGTTAATAATGCTTATCCTAGGGGACAGCTAGGTGGCTCAGTGGATAGAGTGCCAGCCCTGGAGTGAGGAGGGCCTGAGTTCAAATCTGGGCTCAGACACTTAATAATTACCTAGCTGTGTGGCCTTAGGCAAGACACTTAACCCCACTGCCTTTTAAAAAAACAAGAACAAAAAAAATAATGCTTATCCTAACTAAATCATATGTATACTTTTAGCATTAAATTAAATATGATGTCTCTGAATATGATATTCTGAAAATATTAAAAACATCTTACAAATGTAACAAATTGGCACTAGTAACAACTCTAATCACTATATATATATATATATATATATACACACACACATATGTATATATATATATATACATCTACACACACACACACACACACACACTTATCAATAAGCACTCCACACTTTATAAATTTTCATTTTCCCTCTTTGTCTTACATCACTAAATAGAGAGAATAAGGTCTTTATGGTAGTTTTGAGTGTTGTAGAGTTCATTGTGACAAGGAGACTTCGGAGTATTCTGATGGACAATAAAACAATCCTTTCATTTGTTTCACTTAAACTGTTTAAGATGACTGGTATCATATCTTTGAAAGCTTCAACCTGTAACCCAAAAGGAATTTAATTAGAAACTTATTTACGGTGGACCAGTGGAATAGACTAGGTACAATAGCAGGAAATGATTATAGTAATCTGCTGTTTGATAAACCCAAAGAGTCCAGCTATTGGGATAAAAACGTCTCTAATAAAAACTGCTTGGGAAAATGGGAAGTTAGTATGGAAGAAATTTAGATTAGACCAACACCTAACACCCTTTACCAAGATAAGATCCAAATGGATACAGGATTTAGACATGAAAAACAATACTATAAGCAAATTAGAAGATCAAGGACTAGTTTACCTGTCAGATCTATGGAAAGGTAAGCAGTTTATGACTAAGGAAGAGATGGAGAGCATCATTAAAAACAAACTAGATGATTTCGATTACATTAAATTAAAAAGCTTTTGCACAGATAAAACTACTGTAACCAACATCAAAAGAAAAGTAGTAAACTGGGAAACAATCTTTACAATGTTTCTGACAAAGGACTCATTTCTAAAATATACAGAGAATTGAGTCATATTTTTTTTAAAAAAAAAAGCCATTCCCCAGTTGACAAATGGTCAAAGGATATGCAAAGGCAATTTACAGATGAGAGATCAAAGCAATCCATAGTCATATGAAAAATTGCTCTAAATCATTACTTATTAGAGAAATGAAAATTAAAGCTTCTCTGAGGTACCACCTCATACCTCTCAGACTGGCCAATATGACCAGAAAGGATAACAATCATTGTCAGAAGGGATGTAGGAAATCTGGGACACTATTACATTGTTGGTGGAGCTGTGAACTCATCCAGCCTTTCTAGAGAGAAATTTGGAACTACACCCAAAGGGCAACAAAAATGTGCATACCCTTTGACCCAGCAATACCACTACTAGGTCTATACCCTGAAGAAATGATGAAAAAGGGTAAAAACATCACTTGCACAAAAATATTCATAGCAGCTCTGTTTGTGGTGGCAAAGAATTGGAAATCAAGTAGATGTCCTTCAATTGGGGAATGGCTTAGCAAACTGTGGTATATGTATGTGATGGAACATTATTGTTCTATTAGAAACCAGGAGGGATGGGAATTCAGGGAAGCCTGGAGGAATTTGCATGAACTGATGCTGAGTGAGATGAAAAGAACCAGAAAAACACTGTACACCCTAACAGCAACATGGGAGTGATGTTCAACCTTGATGGACTTGCTCATTTCATCAGTGCAACAATCAGGGACAATTTGGGGCTGTCTGCAATGGAGAATACCATCTGTATCCAGACAAAGAGCTTTAGAGTTTAAACAACGTTCAAGGACTGTTCCCTTTAATTTAGAAAAAAAAACATGATATCTTTTTGTCTGATCTTGTTATCTCTTATACTTTATGTTTCTTCCTTAAGGATATGATTTCTCTCTCATCACACTCAATTCGGATCAATGTACAGCATGGAAACAATGTAGAGACTGACAAAATGCTTTCTGTGGGGGGGAGAGAAGATTGGGGGAAAGATTGTAAAACTCAAAATAAATAAAATCTTTAATTAAAAAAAACTTTCCTTATGAAAGTCAACATAATACATATTTCATCCCAGATTGATTTGGCAAAAACTATTTACCCAATCCTTCTTTAGTGCCTAGTAGATTGATTGCCAACACTAAACAATCCCCAGGTATGGACAAAGAGATAGACACTGTTACTAGGGCATCCTTCTAACCCCCTAAGGCCATTCCTAACCCAATTCATTTTTTATGACCAGGTCTGATTAGGATGGGATATAATTCTGCATCTCCATCTCAGTGATTATAGGCTCCTGGAGGGCAGAAATAGTGTCTGTTTAATTTGTTTTGTTATTTATAATGATGATGTTTATGATGAAGATACTATTAGTACAAATTTCATGACTTTAGGGTTGTAAGGCCCTTGAGAGTTTACTGTATCTGATAATAAGAGGTTTTATATATGCTTTAAAATCAGTAATTCCTACTTCTTTGTTACAAGGAAAGTTCTCTGGAGGGAACTGGGAAGAGATCGTGATATAAACACAATTTTTTAAAAAAGGCTATCAGTAGTTCTGAGACCTCTCTCTCACCTTTCTTTGATGGTAACAAAGAAGGTTGTCTATTCCCTTCAGGCTGAGAATTCTGAATTGTTGATTTTCATGGTGTAGCCATTCTTTCAAGCGAGTGATAGTATATATGCCAGGAAGTCTCTTGATCAGTGGACTCGGAAAAAGCTATATATTGATTGATAACAGCAAATTGATTGGAAAACTGCCTATTCATTGGAGAGAAAACACCCTCCCCTCCACCACCATCCCCTACCATAATCTTTCAGATTACAAATCTGTATGAAACTACTACTGGTAAATGACAATTTTTTTTCATTCCACCCCAGAATATCCATGAAAGGACAGAGATCTCGCCCAGCATTATTTCTGGGGCATAGCCTGGGAGGGAACTTATTGTCTTACATTCTTCCTGTACCCTACTTCTAAAGAATGATTCTTACCTCAACAAAGAAGGCTGTAGATGTAAGTTTATGTTTCTCATTCCCTTGATTAAGTAAAGGGACTAGCAAGTATAAGACCTTATTTGCAAGGAAATCATGTCTTTCCAATAAAACACTGTAAAGAAGAGGATCAGTATGATAACTGTTAGAATGGAACTTGGCACAGGAAGTAACTGGAGATATTTCACAGGGACCCATTAGGTAATCTGAACTTTCTCCATGGGATAAAGGGTTAAGGAGGAAATATCAGTAGCCTGAATCCCAAAATCTTCTGGTGGCTTAGAATTATCAGTACTAGCCTTGCCTGTTTTGTAGGTCACATACCTACATACCTTGCCTGTTCCTACAGGTCACATACCATTTTTTTCTTTAGGAGGCTAGGTTGATAAAAGTAGCATGATAAATAATGAAACACTAAAGTCTTACTTGGCTAGAAGAGACACTCCTTCAAGATGAAAATTTTCTCCTCCCAGAAGGTTCCATCCTTTTTTCTTTTCCATGGTAGTAAATTCATACCAACATGTTGCTCTCAGGAGGAGGGTCTTGGTAGCTTGTATAGCCAAGCTAAATGGAAGCAATACCAGATTGAATAGATACAACATTTTTCTCACCAAAAAATATTATACAACCCAAGCTCCATGCTCTGGTCTCACCACTGAGAGATAAGTACAAGTCCTAGAGAATAATTATTCTTCTCTTCATCCCGGTTCCCTTAACATTTCCTTAATACAATTAAAAAAATAAAATAAAATAACCATTCCCTTAATACTCAAGAAACCTAAATGGTTAATATTGCCTGGGAAGACCTTACCTACTTCCAAGTATTTGGAAATTCAACTAGTTTTCTTCTGGAAAGATATGGAGGGGAAGAGGGGATTGGTGATTGTGATAAGGGTACTCTGAATGATGAAAAACATCTACTGCTTTCTAAAACTACTAAAGTGTACCACTTGTTATACTTGTTATAAGGACTTAAAATATCAGATTTGGAAAGGACAGGAGAAATAATTTGTCTAACCCCCCCTCATTTCTCTAGAGGAAGTAACTGAGGCTCTTCAGAGAAAGGAATTGATTTGAATGAGGATACATTGCCAATAAGTAGGAGAGTCAAGACTATAAGTTATGTTTTTCTGAGTCTTTTAGTCAAGTGTGAACTTTGCATTACCATGCTGCTTCTTCTCATAGCACCTTTCCTGAAGGAAGGCAAAATGATTTGGATACACAAGGAAATTCCCACCAGCCTTATGTAAAAAAGATTGAAAAGTCTTAATGCAAAAGTAAAATAAAGACCACCATTGAATTTATATGTCTCAATATTACCCTTAGGAAGTTTGGGTTACTTTGCTTGGCTTAGGTACTTCTTTTTACCTACTAAGGTTGTCACACACTAAGGTACACCCCCCTGCACATATTCTGATGCTACTTTTTTTTTTTTTAGGTTTTTGCAAGGCAATGGGGTTAAGTGGCTTGCTCAAGGCCACACAGCTAGGTAATTATTAAGTGTCTGAGACCGGATTTGAACCCAGGTACTCCTGACTCCAGGGCCAGTGCTTAATCCACTATGCCACCTAGCCGCCCCCGATGCTACTCTTGTCAGACCACTCTTTTGTAGTCAGGTCCAACTGCCAACAGAATGCTATAGGAAGTCAATTTATTGGCCCTATTATTTTTTTCTTTGTTTCATTATTATAAGCATGAGTATTGTAACTGGCAATACCTCAGAGGGGTGGAGGTGGAAATCATTTCTTGCCTGGTGTACACATCTTTTGGGCCAGTGACATCTGACATTGTAATGCCAATGCTGTGGTGAATCTGAATGAGGAGGGCCATAAGGAGTTGAGGGAAAAGTCGATACATTGCTGCTTGGAGCTTATTTCCCACAAACACCTCATAAAGAGCATCAGTTACCTGAAGAAAACAGAAAAAATACACAACTGAGCATAATACTTGCCCACCCCAAAGCTGATTTCCCATTTCACTTTTCTTCAAACCAGCATATGTTACCTAGTGCCCCTTGTCTTATTGGAATGCGAAACTCCTCAATATAAACAAAAGAAATGAGAGAATTCCTCCTTGAGTCTATGCTGTGCTTTAGAGGGTCCTGGAATATGCCCAAGTCCAGCTCCCTGGAGGCAGAGAAGTGAACTGCTCAAGGTCAATAAGGGCAGAACTGGAGCTAACCTCCAAGTCTCTTCATTCCCAATTCACCGCATTTTCTGCTACTCCAATGCCCTACAGAGCACCTCCAAGAAGCACTGTCCTGGCAAGTTGAATGTAGCTGAGGGCCTTGAGGGGAAAGAGGAGAAGAAAATAAAAGTGCATCCCACCTAGCTTTTTTTTTTTTGAGGGTTGAAATCTCTCCCAATACCTTTGAGTAACTTCATTTTTATTTATTTATTTGTTTGTTTGTTTGTTTGTTTATTTATTCATCCATTCATCTATTTATTTATTAGTTTATTTGTTTGTTGATTTATTTTTTAGATTTTTGCAAGGCAATGGGGTTAAGTGGCTTGCCCAAGGTCACACAGCTAGGTAATTATTAAATGTCCGAGGCCAGATTTGAACTCAGGTACTCCTGACTTCAGGACCTGTGCCTCTATCCACTGCGCCACCTAGCCGCCCCTCTTTGAGTAACTTTAAAGCATCCCAGGTCAATTTTTTTTGGGGGGGGGGTTACAAGGCAAAGGGGTTAGGTGATTTGCTCAGGGTCACACAGCTAGGTAATTTATTAAGTGTCTGAGACTGGATTTGAATTCAGGTCCTCCTGACTCCAGAGCTGGTACTCTATCCATCAGGTCAATTTTTGAATCCAGCTTTTCCTCTTCTCTTTTTTCTTTCCCTTCCATTTACACTGGATTTATCCTATATATCTGGGGTTGTTTACTTGTCTTAGAATGGGATCTTCTGAAGGTCAGAGACTGCTTTTTGCCCTTCTTTGTATCCTGGCACTTTGTATAGGACCTAACAAAGAATAAGAATTTAAAAAATGCTCACCAACTAAGTGATTGTCTCACTTCTGTGTGGAGATTAGAGGCACAGTAAATTAGGAATGAAGATTAGGCTGGACCAAATTGGTGAGACTTCCCCAAGCCAATCACTTTCTTCCTTCAGTTTTCTTCCCTACTCCCCTGGCCCCTTACTCCACTCAATACAGCTCAGTGAGCTCAATCCATAGTTGTAAAAATAGACAAGAGCTACACCAGGAAGCATGCCCTCCATCTCTGGGCCCACCTGGTCTGTAACAGGAGGATTCTGATAGAGGAGAGGAGACACAGGGTGGGTTACCGCCACAGCTACGTAGTCCATCTTTTTCTGAATTACACTGTGACTCTTCTGGAGCTTGCGCAGCAGTCTCCACAGAATCCAAGTAGTGTTGGGCAAGTCAGCTTCAATATTCCTCCACAGCTCAGCCAAATGCCTGAAAATATCCCAAAGCACTGAGACAGTCTGCTGGGAAGCCTCACTAGAGCAAAAGTCACTGGTCTCAGTTCAGTTACCCTCCTTGCTAGTACTCATGAGTTAGCTACCTCAATAGACAAAGAAATTGGAGTTACTCTCTTCATTCTTTGACTACTTGTTAAGCTTTTCCACCTCACCTGGACTGATATCTTTTTGTTTGTTTCTTTCTTTTCTGAGTACCAATACAATTGACTCAAAAGTCGTAGAAGTGGGAAAAAGGAGAGGAAATCATGGGGAGTCACAAGAAGGAAATGGAAGAGTCACAAATGCAGTCATATCAAAATCTTTTCTGTAAATATGTGGGTATCTTAGGTTTCCTGGGCCCCCACTGTCCCCAAATTGTGTCATTCATAAACAATATAATGGCAAATTTGATTGGTAGAAAATTAATTTATACCTTGCCTAATATATATATACGTATATATATATATTTATATTCTAAGATATCTCAAATATAATGCTAAGCCTGACTACTAATGGGAAAATTTGGAACAGATATATGAAAGTGTATATGGCTGGAGAAGTAGCTCTGGCAAGAAATAATGCTGCTTCTAGAATCAAATTAAGAAATCTCTGCTCACCTTCTCTGAATTCTTGAACTACTTCTATAGAGAATAGATGAGATACTCTTAGAAAATTCAAGCCAAGATAAAGTACCCTTTTTTTTTTAGTTTATGGTTTGCTTTTCAATTTGCTGAGAATGTGTCAGGAAAAGAATGTGGGAATCAACTGAAGTAGGGAAAACTCCAGGCATGTAAGGAGGCATAGACCTTTTAAAAACTATGTGGAATGGGAGGAGACACAACAGAAAAAGCAGCAGCTGCCCAAAGGGCTACAGCTAGAGGTTAAAATCAATTGTACTTTAAGGAGAAACTTGCTATTAGTAGAGGAAAGTAGGATCCTATTGTTCAGCTTACCAAATGTTATTGTAAACTGATTGAAAATCATAATGCAGCACCTTGTGTACAGTAAATGTGTGTATGTAACACATTACTCTTGGCCTAGATTGGTGAATTAGGCTTTCTAATGTACTTGAAATTCGCAAAAGGTATAGAGTATAGAGACAAAGAATGGATCTATGATTTCATGTAAGGAATATGAGGAAACTCCTACCAATGAATTTACAGTCTTAGAGAATTGCCAATAGTATTAAAAGATTCAGTAATCTATTAGAGTCACATGTCTAGTATGGATAGGGTGGGTTTTGAGCAAAGATCTTCTTGACTCCAAAGTCAGTTCTTTATCTTCTACACAATTCTGCCTCTAAGAACTAAGTATTTCTTCCCCCAAAATATATCATTTAATACACAGATATGACCAATAATAAAAATAGTTGAGAATATAGAAAAGCAGAATTCCAGAACTATCAATATACAAACTATTTAACAGTCTATATATGTGTGTGTATTCTATACTATAAATGTGAAGTATATATATATATATATATTAAATTTACCAAGAATATAGGCATAGTTAAGTTTCCTTATAAAATTGTTTCTATTTCTACTATCCCTCAAAATCCTTATGTGATCTTAAGGATCAAGTGGAAGTTCTTGGAGAGTTTCTTTACCTGTCAAATGGAATTGGATAAAACAAAAGGTGGTTGAGCACTACATCTGTATACTTGGGCTTGGAGATGAACAGGCTCACTATGCTCATGGCCTGTTGGCGGGCACTAGGCTGACTGATGACAGGCAGCCGGACACAAATAGCTTCCATGATGTCCGATACCTGAGATGAAAACAAGAAGCAACTAAAACTTCACTACTGTGTATAATTGAATTTTAGTGCCATTCCTTTGGCCTCTAGAACTAAGATAACAGACAAGACAGAAAAATGAATTATTTCTTTGTCCTATTTTATATACAGAAATATAACATATATGTGAGTTAATTTTTTTCTCCCAATGAGGTTATAAATAACTGAAGGGTGAGGTTCTTATTTTACATCTCTTTTATATTTTTCTCACTATGTACATAATGAACTCAACAAATGCCTACTTAGTGAATGAAATGAAAAATATTGAACACTGGTAAAGTCCTAGTAAAGTTTTGGGCCAGGGTCCTTTAGCAGCTATCTGATATTCCATCCTCTGAGATAAAGATTTAATTATCTAGTTTCAAATGAGACTATAAGCTTTAAATTTGACCTAGGCAACTAAGTGGTAGGATCCTCACAACTTGCTTCTGATTCAGGAGCTTTGTTCCCACGAATCTCTTACCTTCTCAAATCGTGTTTCAGCACATTTGACCAATGTCACCAGCAACTTTCCTGCTGATTGTTGAGTACAAGGATGTTTCAGATTTTTCAGCCCATCCAAGGTAGTGACTATAAACTGAACAAGTTCATTTGGATTGAGAAAAACTTCAAAGACCTGAAATACATTAAGAGAAATGAATTCTTAATAGTAAGGTCTGGTATAAAAGAACCTCAAACCAAAAGCCTGGATCTCTAGCTCTGTCTGTCTCTGCCATCAACTAGCTGCAAAGTTGGGCAAATCACTTAATCTCTCTGAATTTCAGATTCTTTAATCTCTAAAAAATCGTTAGAAGTTTCAAGAATAAAGGCTCTAATAACAAGGAGTTAATAGGTGAGTCTAAAGTAGAAATTCTTAACCTAGGATCCATGAACATGGATAGAATAATATCTACCCTATCTACCTCACAAGTTTTTTGTGAGAATCAAATGAGATGATATGATTAAAGCATCCTGAAAAGCATAAAATGTGATATAAATGAAAAGCTAATTCCTACATTGCTATATAAATTTCACAAAACTGCTTTATTTGTAGTGAACCTGGAGCAGATGTATAAGCATTATTATCTCCACTTTAAAGGTGAGAACACCAAGAAACAGAGATGAAGTAACTTGTTCAGGATCACATGTGTTTGACCTAAGAATCAAACTTAGATCTTCTGACTGTCAGGCTAGTGGTCTTTCCAATACAGCCAGGAGTCTAACAAGGTGCAAGAGGCTAGAAACATGGCTTGAACAAAAAGGTTTAGATTTAGAAAAAGTCATGTCAAGTCAATCCAAAAATTTTGAATCCCAGATACTGAGAAAGATGAAAATGTTTAAAAGCAAAAGTGGGGGCTGGAGAGAGAAGCGCTTCTATAATATTCAAACAAGTCTGGGGGTTCTTAACTATTTTTTTTTTTGCATCATGAACCCTTTTGATTTTTTGGTAAAATCTATGATCCTTTTCAGAATAATGATTTTTAAGTAAGGGGAAATGCTAAATTTCATTTAGATGTTAGTGAAAATAAAGATCTAATTTTTTTTTCCCAACTAAGTTGTCATACCCTTGAAAAATCTATCCTTCAGGGTCTAGGGTCCTAGAATCTCTGATTTATAAGGTTATAAATGTAGAGTCTATATCAGATTGCTTTCTGTCAGGGGAGGGAGAAGGGAAGAGAGGGAGGTAGAAAAATGTAAAAACTCAAAACCTTAGAAAAAATAAAAGACTACCTTTGCATGTAGTTGGAAAAACAAATATTTTAAAAAATCTCTGTTTTAGATTCATCTGTTAACTCTTTGTTATAATCTTTTAGGTAAACATTTTCAAAACATTCAGTGATACATACTAATCTATTGACTGGACTCATCATAATTACATAGCATTTATTCCCTAATACACAGCACTATACAAAGAGAAACCTACTGACTTTCATAATGAAACATGATCTACTTTTGAGCTAATTTCATGAGGATCTCTTCTTAGAAAAAAAAATTTTCAAGGAGCAAAGACTGGATATTTAAATTTGCTAAGGAGGGATTTTTACTTAGGTACAAGTTGGCCTAGATGGCCTATGAAGTCACATATCTGGGAGTCAGTGAATTTTTTTTTTTATTCTGTGATTTTACTGTCTTCCACCTTCTTTCATCCATTCTCCTAATGACTTTGCCCATATACATGACTCAAATGCCAGGGGTCAGAGAGAAGAATTGCCTAGTTCATTTCTATGCAGTTGCCCACAACCTGGAATCTTGGCAATCATGTTCTAACCAACAAAGACAATTAGACCAGTTAGATGAGGAGTGTTGGGAATGACCAAGCACCTGCCTCCCCAAATCATGTTAATCACCTGAGCGATTCTGAGGGGGTTGCTGTAGAACTCTTTAGTGCTGTAGACTTCTGGGAATTCTTTGCATTTTTTAATTGCTTCTTTTATATTTGACCGATTCCTCGTATTATTAGTGAAACCTGAAAAATACATGGACAATGTTGCAATTTTCTCTTTGTTTCTTTTCTCAAGATTTTATAAATTAGTATCTGAGAATTTTCATCTAATTCACAACTGAAGATCACTATCATCATGCTCAATTTGTAGTGTTTTTAAAACTATGATTTTATTTTCTCCTAAAAACATATGCAATTGTCTACCAGCTTTCTTTAGGTAGTTACAGATAGGAAACTGTCCACATCTAATTGGGCTATCAATTGTTACAGAGACAATCTGTCAGCACCAAGTTCTAAAGTGCAAAGTATCGGTAGGAAAGATGGAGGAATGTGTATACATGAGGCAGAAAGAGTTTGGTCTGGGGAGTTTGGGACAAGAGAGGCATAAGATGACAATATATGAAAAGAAGAGGGATCCCATACTGGAAACTTGCTTTAAATAGGAAAGAGTGGATATAGCCTTTTCTATTTGTTTCTAAACCAAGTTTGGCCAGCACAACCATCCAGGTCAGTACCCTGCTGATTAGCAGAGAACCCCAGGATGTAGTGGCTTCTTTTGCACTATTATGACCCCATTCATCACAGTGGTTCTGTTGCTTCTAGGATAAAATACTAACTGCTCCAGTTGGAATTTTAAAACCCATTTACTATCTAGTTTCAAGTTATATGACTATATTGACATCACATTTTACTCCCTCTCAAGTACTCTCCATCCCAACCACGTGGATGCTCTTGCTCATTTTTGGGTCCCCGAATTCTATTTCCTGTGACTTTTCTTTTGTACTGACTTTCCCCCAGGCTTGGCAAGCTCTTCCTCATGCCCCTGAATGTGCTTGCTTTTTTCAAGACACAGCTCAAATGCTACCTCCTATACTGAGCCCTTGTGGATTCCTTTGTACTTAGTGCTTCTACCAGCCCACAAAGGGCTTTGTATTTTTTTTTTTTTTGTATAGAGTCTCTCTTTACTCTTCTGTGTATGTCTGGATCTTCCTCTCCTGAAATAAATAAGTTCCTTAAAGGGAGGGACTGTTGATATTTGCCTTTTTATCCCCTAGGCCCAGCACGGACATAACAATATTTGACAATGATAATTAGATTTTATGCTATATAAAGAATGGAATAATCTACTTAAAAAAGCTTATGCATATAATTGGTGCTTAATAAATACATATTGAATAACAAAAACCCATTTTTCTAAAGCCATCTAAAGTATATAAAAACACTTTCCTTACAACAGCCCTGAGAGGCAGATAAAGATAACATTATTCGTATTTTACAAATGAAGAAAGTAAGGTGAATTGAGACAAGCAGATTTTTGCCTAGGATCACAAAATGCCTAGCGTCAATGCTGGGATTCAAATACGGGTATTCTAACATGGATTCCAGCAATATTATCTCACTATAACATATAGTCATATAGATAGGTTTGACTATTGAACCATCTTGCAATTTGATATGTAGATAGCAGACTCTAGTAGCCTAAACTTTTCTCAGCCTATGACTGCTGCTCAGTCTCCATTTTGTAGCTGCTAGACTTGCCTGTCCTCTTTTCTAGTTTAAAAAAAAAGCTTTTTGCAATGGAAAGAATGTAGGTGAAGAGATAAAACCATTGAGGTCTTGCTGGGGTTGTGTTTTCTTACTCTTCAGCCTCAGGGTGATGTTGAACAGGTGGTAGGTGCCCTCAGCAGCCTCTTGGGCCACCTCTTCCACTGGGTCTCCACAGAGCAGGGCCATCAGAGCCACCAGGTTCCCAAGTTTTTGAAACAACAAAGGAGGCTAATGTAAAGGGAAAAGAGAAATGAATGTGTTAGCACCATGGGCTCTCTTTGGACTTGCTCTCCTGGTATTGTACTTCAAGTTTTATGTCACAAGTGACATGACTCCATCTTAAGGAAAGGCAGGTTGGCTCCACAGCTCTTTGACTCCCAGAGCCACCCACACTCAACAAGCAGTCTGAAAACAAGGAACTCCTCATGTAAGATGAGCACTTCATTCCCTCATTAAAATCATCTTGGTAACTAACTATTTGGGCCTTGCTTGCTGATCTTGGTTTATGTTACTAGACTGATTCTTAGCTAAATTCCCTGAGTTTGACCTCCACATTCCTAGAATGTCAGCAATTTGGTCATAGGAACATCCATAGGATTTAGAGCTAGAAAGGACCTTAGAGATCATTAAGTTCAATCTCTCCATTTTCCAGATGAGGAAACTGAGATCCAGAGTAGTTGAGCAGCTTTCACAGAGTCACACAGCTAGTAAAGAGCAAATCTAGGATCTGAATGTAGATACTTCCAAATTAGTACTTTTTCCTGTTTCACTATGCTGACTGTCAAGTGTGCTCTGGGGGCTGTGATCTCCTTTGATCACTCCCATATCATTGTTTCCCACACCTCAGAAAGGAAATACCTTACTGGGGTTCACATCTAGGGGCCTTTTTTGAGGTAGTCATAGAAAAATGAGAAACATAGCTCTTTGGTGGCTAATAGGAAAGAATTTAAAACAACACATTTAATCTACATTTTATTTTAGTACCTTTGAGGCTAAGGTAGTGGTGAGTTGTGCTTCTAATCTGTTTCTGAAATAATCCCTTGATAAGAAATTCCATGGAATAGGAAGGGATTAAGTGGATGCAAGAGTCCCAAGAAAGATTTGTCTTACTCAATCAGCCAAGATGAAAGATATAGAAGACAGCTCTATTCAGAATAGTCAAGTATAGATTTTGGAAGGGAACTCAATTATTGGAGCCAGAGTCTAGTCATTTGAGTCCAAAGGTCACTTATTTTTATGCCTTGGAATAGAGGAAAAAAGGAAGTGGTACGGATTGTGTATCATTTCAGTGGACAAGTAAGGAAACAGTATAGTATCTTTTTCATGAGAAAAATAAAGAAGTTAATATAATCTTATTAAGAAAATTTTCTCAAAGATAGGATGGTTTCTGACCCATTTCACTTCCTAATTCAAAGCTGCTTACTTGTAAGCTGAGATGTCTATCTAAGCATCCCAACAATTGAGACATGCTGGCTGTAGCTCTCTCTCGTTCATGGTCTTTTGTTGACTGTAACCATGGCTCCATGTGCTATAGGAAAAAGGAGAGCAAGTGTATTAATCAAATGAAATGGGATATACATTTGGATTCCCTAAATTACCTTTACTCAATTCACATGAGAAGCAGGAAGCAGGAACCCCCTTATGTTCTTCTATAAATATCATTTTTTGAATTGAGAAGTTAAGCTATGGAGTTGGAATAGGAGCTAAGTGTACAAAGAGCAGAGGTTAGGAGTCTGCAGTTAACTAGCAGGATCACTCTGAATGAATCACTAAATATTGAGTCAGTTCCTCAATTTTATTACTTATAAAATGGGGATAATAATCTCACCTACTTCAAAAGGTTATTGTGAGAACTGACTTAAATAAGAGACTTGAAACTTCTTTTTTAAAAGTATTAAATGCTTTATTAGCAAAGGCTGGCATTACTGCTTTTTATGGGGTGAGAGAGATCATCTCTCTCATGCACTTTCCATATGGATAGGAGTCCAAAATTTCATAATATCTTTGGTGCCTAGGGCAAGGGTCAAAACTTCTTCATTTACCTTTCCCCTCCACTAATAATCATTTCATTTCCCCCCTCATTTTAACTACAAAATTAGTACTTTAAACTCAGTTTCACCCTAATTTGAGAGAAATTGGTTTACAACCTGAACTGTCTACTAATTCTGAAGTGAAAGAATTAGTCCACAGATGTCTAACAACTGCTAATAGGACTCTGTTGTGTAGTTTTTAAGCCTGTAACATATTGTATCCCTTGATTTCCTTTCATTTTACTGACACAAATCAATACTTTTAAAATAAGAAATTTCTAGCACCTAGGTCATCTTTACTTGGGGCTAAGTTCACACTCGTTACGTTACTGTAGAATCCTGAGTGACAGAAAATCATAATACAGTATTACAGAATTTGAAATTTATAAAGGAACTGTCTAGTCCAGTCCATACTTGCAGATGAATCCCAATAAGGAGCCATCCTACCTTTCTTTGAATCCTAAGTGATAGGTAACCCACTACCTCCAGGGCAGGCTATTCCACTCCTGGAGAGCTGTATTGTGAGAAAGTTTTTCCTTACATCAAACCTAACATTGTCTTTTTTACTACTTCTCCCCCATTGTTCCTAGTTCTATGCTTTGGGGTCAAACAAAACAATCAATTTTCTTTCATGTAACAGCTCTTCAAATATTTGAAGACAGCTATCATATTCCCCCTTAAGACTTGAATTTCCATATATCATATCTGAATCTTCCAACACTCTTTGTGAGGCAGATGATATTGGGACATTAGTCCCATTGACTGATGAAAAACCTAAGACAAATAAATTAACCGGTCCAATGTCAATTGGAGCAAGTACAAAGACTAAGCCACAAACACAGATCTTTTAACTTCATGTCTATATAGTGGAACTTCATGTTCCACTATATCATACTATCCCTACAAAAGCTTATTGGGGGGGGTAGCTAGGTGGCACAGTGGATAGAGCATCAGGAGGACCTAGGTTCAAATTCAATCTTAGACATTTAATAATTACCTAGCTGTGTAATCTTGGGCAAATCACTTAACTTCATTGCCTTGCAAAAAAAAAAAAAAGTTCATTGGGGGCATCTTTGAGTTTCCTCCCAAATCCTGGGCCCCTCCATACTGTGGCTATAGAGCATCACCAAAGCTGTTTCCAGGCTGTGGTCAAGCCTCAGATGTGCTCTCCTTTACATTCTCTTATCAGTTCTTTTAATTTTTTAATATTTGAGTGCAAAGTTCTACTAAGGATTAAAAGGTGTTTTGTGATTGTTATATTCAAACATTTACTTCTGCATAGAAATGTATTAAATTTCATATATGTTTGCTATTTTTCTCATTCTAGCTGAGCATAAAGTTTCCTTGATTAGACTTTCCCTGATTATTGGGGAATCTGATCATCTTTCTACATGGTTATGCACATTTTCTATTTTCTCCTTTGTAAACTGTCCCTTAATTTCCACTGACCATTGTTCCAATGTAGAATATTTATATCATCAATTTCAAAGCTAGGTAATGATTTTTTTATGGATTCTGGTAGTCAGAACTTTAAATATATATTTTTACTGTACATATTTCTCTAGTTGGTGTCTTATCTTTTAAAGTTAGAAGCATTTCTTTTTGTTGTAAAAATCCTTTTATTTGTGAATACTCAAGCTCGCTGTGTCTCTAATAATCCTTCCAAATGTTTCAGTGATTAAAAAAAAGTTCCAAATTTGGAACTTAAGAAATCATTTTTCTTTTAGCTTTTTTAACTGGAGAGTTTGGTCCATTTATAAGTTTTTAATTGTAAGGATTTTTTTTCTTTAATTCTATTATCCTTTCTGTTATTAACTTAAACTTAACAAAACCTTTTCGAAGAAAGTTCCAGTCAGATGACTGAGTAACTAAAGCACCTTAAAAGAGGGGCAAAGATACAACACAAAAGAACAGTAAATAAAGATGGGATGAAAAGAAATACTAAAAAAGAAAAAACTTCACAGTAAAACAAAATTACTAAAGAAATGAATAAACAAAGAGTTATAAAAATATTATGGGACAAAAGAAATCCAGGCATAATCTCTGGAATGAAAAGGTAAGACGACAATAATTTTGGACTCTGGCTGCCTCAGCAGCCAACAACATCCATGGTAGTTTAGATAGCAAAAAGATACATAAAGGAAGCTATGATATCTGTAAAATAGAAGGAAGAATTCAAAAGATTGATATATGAATTAAAGACAGAAAAGACAACACAAAGTTTCAATGAGGCAGTAGACTGAAATGGCATAGGAAGAAAGAAGTCAGTGCCAAAAGAACAAACAGAGGAATCACTACAAACTAGCAATAAAGGACAGAGTTCAGCAAGACAAACTGAGAATGACTGGTATTCAAGAAAAAATTAAAAGTCTGAATATAACATTCTAGAAAATTATTCAAGAAAATCACTCAGAAGTACTGAATAAACAAGGAAGCATGCAAATAAATCAACATATTCTTTAAAGAAGATAACATAATGGAATGAGAAATTTAAATCATCTAGAAATGGGGTCATGAAGTTCTAGAGCTTTCATGTGAAATATTAAAAGTAGCTATGAAGCAATTTATGTGTAAGAAAATACTATGTATTTCACAAGATGACTCAACAATAATAAGAATGAAGAGACTAGAATGTGACACTCTAAACTGAAAAGTGAGAAGAACCAGTATAGATTTTTACAAAACTAAGCATATGCCATCAAGAGAAAAGTTAGTTCTGCCCCTCCCCTTCCTTCCTTACTGGTGTTTCCAGTACTGAGGCTGAGTTACCATGGGAAAGACAGGAGTCACAATGGAAAAGACAATGACTCTTTTCTTCCAGTCTCAAGAAGTTGAAGTAGAAGACATTAACTGAAGGGGAGGAATATGGGAAATACTATGTGTATCCTACAATAGAAAAAGGGCAAATGAAATTTAATTTCTATAAATACAGCTAGGAATAAGAACTGAGACCTTTGATTTAAAAGAACAAGTTGTGTATTGCCCACTTTATTTACTCTTTTATGTACCCATAAAGCAGTGCTATTGACATGATAAAAATAATTGTTGACCCAGATATAATGGATGAAAACAATGTCTATTCTTGTTTTCAGAGAACTGATAATAGAATACACATCTCTCCTTTTGATAAAATAATTTAGACTATATAGTATAACCTGTTGTGAATATTAATTGCCGCATTGGCTTATTTTGTTTAACAATTCTTCTCTGACATAGGAGAGAATTCTGTTGGGGGAAGTGAGATTCTGTTATTGGGAAGTGATGGTGAGGTAGAATATAAAAAGCATCCAAAGAATAGTTTTCAAAGAACTCCACCACTTGGTTCAGGGAGTACATGGCAGGTGTATAGGTGGGGGCAGAGAAGAGTAGAAGCAAAGCACTTCAAGTGATGCTGAGCTGTTTATGGGAAAGAAAAACCTAGGTCAACTCAATTCAAGTCAACAAGCATTTCTTAATTTTGTGCACTCTGTGCACAGCACCATCCCCATAGAAACAAAAGTAAAAGTCACTTTCCTCTGGAGGCCTTTGGAAGACAATGGAGGCCATACACTGCAAAAGCTGCCATGATCTGTCAGGCCTGGGTAGGAGCCACAAAACTGGACATCTGGAAACTGAGCAAGATCAAGCTCTGCAGGTCATGATATTAGCAGCAGTTAGGAAATCAGGTCATCCTGTTATCATCTCAGATCCACCAAGACCCCTGATCAGATTCCAGAAGGAACAAGAAAACAAGAAAACAACACAGAATAAGCCCTTTCCTGAAGTCTCCATCAATCTACTGCTACCAGGACTTCCTTAATGCTTCAAATATTATTAGTATAAAGTTCTAGCAGAGACTAAGACCAAAGCATTTTGAGGGAAGGGTTATAATAAACAGCCTTCACCAGGAAGTTGGACTGTGACTATTTCTTTATTCCCTTTTTGAAGAGAGGTAATAAGAATTGTCTAATGAATTGGTAACCGGTAACTTCTCTGATCTTTACTGCTTTAACTTTTCTGTGTTGATATCCAGATTGGAAACTACTTTTTTTAACAAACTGCTTTTGCTCTCAGGGACTCTCTTTTCTGCATTATCCTTGGATAATTCATTGACTTCTGCTCCTGTTATTTTCTCCAGTTAATCTGCAGGGGCAGATTTTTTTTCCACTGAAGCAGTGTGTTATAGATTCATTCTCTTGATTTATTCAGATTTTATATTTTCCATATTGACAATTTTCTTCAATACTTGTTCCTAAATTTGTTTCAGCAAATTTTAACTCCAACTTGATTTTTCTTTTGCAAGATTTTAAACTTAACCTAAAGGAATTTTGTTTCACTGTCTGAACCTCTCTGGATTTCCCAAAGAGTCAGGTGATTGAGGTAGATTCTGGAACTTTCCTATGGAGAGAGTTGGTAGTGATCTATGAAGGAGCAATCCCTTCCATACCACAGAAGAATGGGGAGGGAGTAGGGGGAGCAAGGAGAAGTGGCTGGTCCCTATGCAAGAAGTAGCAGAATGTGTTTTACTTTCATTTTTAACCCTATTCATACTAACCTGATATATATATGTTACCAGTCTGAATTGGCTGGATACAGGAAGGTAAAAAAAATGAGGGAAAGAGATAATTATTCCAAGGAGTAGAATCTGAGCCAAGATAATTAATTATTATTTTGTTATTTTGAATACACAAGTATGTAAGTTGTGACACACATAGGGGACAAAGTCACTTTTAGCAACCAAATGAAAGGGGAAATGAATTAACCATCACTGAAAGACATTGTTCAAGCAAGGTATCATCTGGTATCGAGATTGTACTCAATCATTTCAAATCCCTTGGTTAGATTTTAAACTGGTTTGACCACTATCTCCCTGTACACTAAAGAAAAAAATAAATATGAAATTCTTTTGGGAAAAAAAGGGAGTAGTGAACTGTCTACAGAGGAAGTACATTCCAAATAATAAGAATCACAAGAGCTACACAAGAATTCCCAGAGCTACCAGGGCAGTATCCAAGACATAAAAGATTGCTTCCAAAACCTCACTGAACCAAATGGGTAATAACAAGGAACTTTTTAAAAATGTATGGCCAAAGAATATGAAGTCTTGGACAGGAAACTGAAGCCCAAAGGGGTATGTTTTTCTTCTACTTTTGTCCACTAGCAAGTGACACAGAAGACAGAAACTGATTTGATATTTAACTGATGACTAATGAAATGTCTTGAGAATCAGAGATATATACCTGAATCACAGCTAATAAGAATGAGAAGACTTAACCAAGAATGCAGTGCATCTAACAAAAAGGATGCATTAATTCTCTACCCTATAAATCTACTCAAAGTGACTGAAACTTTTTTTAAAAAAAAGTAAGGATGAAAATAGATACCTTAAAGAATAGCTATAACAAGTAGAAAAGAACAGAAGCTGAGACAGTGAGAAATTCATAGGAAACAAAACCCAAGACAGAGATTATTATAAATTTCATGGACTCAAATCTTGATGCAAAACTGTGAAAAATTTCATCAAGTAAGAAGAAAAAAGTCCTAATGGAAAGATTTAATCTTATAGTATCAGTGAGACTTGGCAGAATGAAGCCTATTATTAAAATATGATTCTGAATGGAAAGACCTTCTTCAAAAAAATTAGGTGAGGTAGAAGGAAAGTAGTGAGACAGTATCACATGTTAAGAAAGGATATTCAATGAGGAAATACAGGACCTGAAAACAAGGAGCATTTGGATTGAAGATCAGATGAGAGAGGAACAGAAGTGGTTTTGTCAGTACAGTATACTAAGACCACATGGGCAGAAAGAGGAAAACAATGAGCAGTTCACAATAGAGGTAACAAGGGGTATATAGTGGTAACAAGAAGTTTAAACATCTAAGACATCTACTAGATTTAGTAATCTCTAGCAAAGTAACTAGTAATTTTCTGCTTTTCCTTAATGATAATTTCATCCTTCAAAAAGTTGAAGACCAAACTAAGGACAAAGTTTATCCTGGATGTTATTCTCACTAATATATGGATGAATTTAGAACATTGTGAAAAAGTGACAACTCTTTCTGAGAGTTCGTAACAGGACAGGAAAACTGGGCACAGTCTGATATATACCTAGATTTTTAGACAGCAAATCTCAATGGTTCAGAGGAAGAGTAGGTAAGTATTCTATGAATTTAAAACTCTTCAAGAGAAGTAGCCCAGTAGGGATTGGAAACTTCAAAATGAAATTCTTAAGTCACAAAAGCTAATGAATTAGGGACCAATTTAGATTTGAATGAGAAATGTATAGATGATGGAAGCATTTCAGAGGATGAGATAAAGGCCATAGCACAATCCTGAATAAATACTGCCAGGAGTGTTAAAACTTAGAAAGGGGACAGGCTAGGTGGTACAGTGGATAGAGCACTGGCCCTGGAGTCAAATGAGTTCAAATGTGACCTCAGACACTTAATAATTACCTAGCTGTGTGGCCTTAGGCAAGCCACTTAACCCCACTGCCTTGCAAAAAAATAAAACCCTAAAAAAAAAAACAAACCCAAAACTCAGAAAGGACTGAGACTGATATCACTTAAATGATATAAGGGGAGACAGATGCTGGGAAGACACAATGATGATAATGGACAACCAAGAGAACACAGGACCATTAGATTTTTCTAATGTTCTTGCTTTATCTGCCAAGAATGATTTTTCCACTTGAAATGAAAAACCACAAATAACTTTATAGGGCACTGAGACGTAAGCAAAGTAAGAAGAGAATAAGAGAGCACCTAAATGAATGAGACATTTGAATTAGTTGTGCTTCATTATACTCATT
Organism: Macrotis lagotis; assembly: GCF_037893015.1. NCBI lineage: Eukaryota > Metazoa > Chordata > Mammalia > Peramelemorphia > Peramelidae > Macrotis > Macrotis lagotis. The sequence continues at coordinate 347,766,368 of NC_133658.1, read as the reverse complement.
TGTTATAAGGACTTTTGAGGGGTAGAGGAGATAAGAGGGTAGGGATAGTAATGACTCCAAAAAAGGAAGAAAAGTATCATTGAACCAGAGTTATTTTAAAAAATACACAGCTAAGAGTATAAGAAAATTCAGAAAGGGTTACAGATAAAAGCTATGCTGAAACTAACATGTTAAATTTCAAAAATACTTTTAATAATATTTGCCCCATTCATGATTTTTTTAAAAAGAGCATTTAGTTGTGCTTGATGAGTTAAATCATCCAGTTCAGATGAACTACATCCTTAGGTACTGAAAGAATTGGTTTATATAATAATGTTGAGTCACTGTCAATGATATTTGAAAAATTGGTAGAATAGAAGTTATTGAAGGCAAATATCACAATTTTCAAAAAAGGGAAGAGATCAGAGTACCAATTATTGGCTAGTAAACTTGACATCTTGATTCTTCCAATTCTGTGAAAAATTCTGTAATAAGCCATTAAAGAAATGTTCAATTATACAAAGAAGCAGTGTGGCTTCTTCAGGAACAAGTCAATCAACAAACATTTATTATGTACCTACAGACACTATGACAAAAACCAGAAACAATCCCTGTTCTTTGATCTTCTCTTCTATTGGAAAAAATGTATAAAGAATATAAAGCAAAAACAGGGTAGTTTAAAATAGAATGTGTGGAGGCAGAGAGAGCACTGGAAGTTTTTTGTGCTGGGGGCTAGGATCAGGAAAATAGTGCTTGAGCTGTGTCCTAAAGGAAATTAAATATTCCATAAGGAGATGAGGGGTATAACTAGTGCAAAGATATGGAAATGAGAGATGAGAGACTAACTTTAATTCCTATTTTGAAAAGGTTACTAAATTAGGAGATCAAGAGATTGAAGGAGATAATAGTTTACTCAAATGTCAGCAAAGAATTTGATTTATTCTTGTGGAGAAGATGGAGAGATGCAGACCACATGATAATCCAATTAAAAGGATTCAGAAAGGGTTGAATTTGTAAAATCAAAGAATAGTCATTGTTCAATGTCATCTTGGCTGAAAGATCACAGCAGAGTATCTTAGGTATCTGTGCCTACTTTGGGGTTTAGATTGTTGATGATGATGATATTCATTTGTAACTTAGATGGTATATTTGGGTAGAAGTTAGAAAGAAGCAAATTTAGCACTGAGGTTGGCGGGGGGGGGGGGGGGGGGACTTCCTACCAATTAAAGCTATCCAAAAGAGGAATGGGAAGGGGGTTCCTACTCATTAGAGATCCTCAAGCAGATGCTAGATAATAATTTGTCAGATGCCGAAGACAGACCAGATGGCCAGTGGCATCCCTTCCAACTCTAACTGTGATGCTGTGATTCTATGAAAGGGAGGCAGGAAAAAAATCAAAGTATAGTTCATGTTCTTCTGTTTGGTCTTGTGGATTTTTTTTTTTACCAGGGTGAATTCTGGCTCAATTTCTTCGAAATGTGTCATTTGTCTGTTTAAGGTAGTTACTGAGCAATTTTTCTTTGCTTCTCTCACTCTCTTTCTCTCTGGTATTATATTTGGAAATGAACTCATAATAAATGGCTATGTTGTATTTCCTGTTGTCAGACTCTTCACTCATTTTCTATTTGGATAGATTTTTTTATGAGTGTATTTTTGAAAGAGATTTCCCTTCTTCTTGGTTTTTTCTTTTGGCTGTTTCTCAAGCCAAGCTCCCTCCACACATATCATGCCACCAACCTGTTTCCACAACCTGTTGCCAATGAAGAGACATCTTGTCAGCATGGACCTTTCTAACTATCTTTAATAGGGCTAAAGATTCTCTTTCAACAGGATAATTTTTCATATATATATATATATATATATATATATATATATATATATATATATACATACACATACATATTTAGTTCCCAGGGTTATGAGAAAGGAAACCAATTTGGTGATGAGAAGTGAGTTTTGTCTTTGGTGGTTCCTCTCCTCTCCTTTCTGCATCCCTTCTTCCCAATTAACCTCCTGCTACCCACTGGCTGTTCAGGGGCACCCAATCAGGTATATTCTCTTTGAAGTGTTTCCTCATGTGCCAAAGTCATCTTTCATTCATTCAGTGATCAATCAGATCAATATTTTTTCAAACATATCCTTGTGTTAAGTGTTACATATTTGAATAAAATTTGGTTTCTGACCTCCAGAAGTTTATAGTGAAGTCAAGATATTGATTTAAAAACCTATAATAAAAGTTATTTGATATAGATGGCACTGTTCATTTCCATTTGGGATTCTAAGAGTTCATTAATAGTTATGTCAAATGCCATCTTTTCTAGAAAGGGGCAAATTAGAATTTCAAGAAAATATGGCAGGGGGGAAGAGGGGGGAGGAGAGAGGGTATTGTTGATGTGGATTCTAGGTGAAGATGATATTTGTCCTTTGTTCTTAGAGACGATCATATCAGAGAGGTAATGCCATAACAAGCAAGTGAATTGTATTTGAATGAGGGGGCTGTGCTAAGTCATCAGCCTCACTTTCTCCTCCAGTCAATGGCCAGATATGAATCAGGACTGAGATGGCTCTGGATGCAAGGCAATCAGTATTAAGTGATGTGCCTAAGGTCACACAGCTAGTAAGTCAGTCTCTGAGGCTGGATTTGAACTCAGGGCTTGGAGACTCCAGGGCTACACACTGCACCATCTAGCTGATTCCAGGTGGAGAAAAGGGCAAAGAGCAAATCATCTAATTTGATTGCAATATGTATGATATGGAGACATATGTAGAAGAATATAGGAATAAGTTAGTTTGGGTGATTTTTAGAGACCTTGAATCCTCAGTGCCCTGCTCTCAACTAGTTGCAAATAGCTTGAAATAACCCACTCAGGAGTATTTCCATCTTAAACAAAGTAACTGGAGGTAAAAACCTTATCCTAATTAAACAAATTCTTAAAATTGTAATTTAAGTCCCACACAAGTAGGTATAAGAAATGTTTTGAAGAGGACCAGCTTTTAGATCTCCAAATGTTTCTCATAAAAGTAACTCTTTGCTATTTTACTCCCAAATCCAAATCATTCTAGTGAGAATGATTCTTTATCTTTCATTTTTCTTCTTTCACTAAGTAAGAACAATTTTCTATCACTCCCCCAAAATCCTTTTTACCTCCAAAATTTGGTCAAGATTTTCTAAATGTGGATCTTGTATCACCAAACATTGAAGCATTTCACAGAATGCCTGAAAAGTATGCCTGTAGAGAGACTGAAAAATGACAAGGAAAAGAATTATTTCAGAGCCAAGAATTTTCCATCTTTATGAATATTTAGCAAGCATTAATTCATCATTAATTAATTAATTAATTTTTTTAGGTTTTTGCAAGGCAAATGGGGTTAAGTGGCTTGCCCAAAGCCACACAGCTAGGTAATTATTAAGTGTCTGAGACCAAATTTGAACCCAGGTACTCCTGACTCCAAGGCTGGTGCTTTATCCACTACGCCACCTAGCTGCCCCTTCATCATTAATTTAGCATCACATCTCACTTTTAACCAAGATAATTATACTTCAGCTTAATCATTCATTCTACTTATCACATCTGGCTCTAAATGATATTTGGTTGTTTCTAAAAAATGAAAACACAGGCGATTTTACCACTGAGATTCAGAAATTTTAAAGATTTTAAAAACAAAACAGCTAATTACCTCTGTGTTGTATTGTCTACTTGGCATCACTGTTTGAAGTATATTTAAAGTTTTTATGGAGGGCAGTGTTATTATGCTTTTAATGAGAACATTGAACAAGTCAAATTTATCTTCAGATCCAAGCAGTAAATTGATATCCTGGTAACTATGAAGAGAGAAATAGCAGATCTGATAAGATATAGCAGTAAGAAAGTTGAGAAAATGAACAATTTAAATAATGGAAATTTTTAAAAAGTGGGATACTCTCTTCTTTATTCTGATGGAATAATTATAGAGGTGTGATGGTTTATCCTTGTAGTCCTTTTAAAAAATTTTTTAAAAGCTGAAAGGTTTCCAATTCGGCCTTACTGAAAAGAGTGGATTGGTGTACAGCATCTAACATGTTTGTAAGTCCGCACACTGACTGGGGACATCATTTTATTTTTAGGTTTTTTTTGCAAGGAAAATGGGGTTAAGTGGCTTGCCCAAGGCCACACAGCTAGGTAATTATTAAGTGTCTGAGACCGGATTTGAACCCAGGTACTCCTGACTCCAGGGCCAGTGCTTTATCCACTGCACCACCTAGCCACCTCCTGACTGGGGACATCATTAAAGGAACTATTTTATCAAGTGGCTTTGGAGCTCCACAGAAGCTGATTGTCCTTTAAAATCCCAAATTCCTTTGAATTGATTACAGGGATACCTTAAATGAGATCAAAGACCTATTACTAAATGAATAAATGAATGTTTCTTACTCTTTCTTCCATAAATAGTATTTAGGTATTCAAATTACCACTTCAAGTCAGTTGCCTATGGTTTTGATCCCAAATATAACACACTATGAAAGAGAAGATTTGCTGAGTCACCTCAGGTCAGTGATGGCTATGAAGACTTCTTGGCGCACAGGACTTAAGAGAGAGTGAAGTGATTCCTGTTGAATGAGTATCTGAAATGAAAATGAAACATCTCTAAAGAATTGCATCCTCAACTTGGAAGAAATCATCCCAAATATAAAATCAATGACTAAAAGGGGAAGCGAAATTGTAGATATTTAATCTTTAAATTTGCGAGCCTTTTGTTTTGACATAGAGATACTTCCCAAGAAACATCTAAACTATTATTTTTCCCTCTCTCCTTGTGTCCAAGTACATGTTATAAAAAATTTATAAATTGTTAACAGAAAAGAGGGATATGGGGGGCGGAGTCAAGATGGCGACAAGAAGGGATCCAGTCTTAGGAGCTCCCTGATAAAACTCATAAGCTAAGGACTCTAACTAAACTTTCGAGAGACAGAGCCCACAAAGGGACCCAGTGAGACAGTTCTCCTACTCAAGGTAACCTGGAAAAGGGCAGAAAGGCTCTGCTCCCCGGGGTCAGAGGGGCGGCCCACCAGAGGGGTGGCCCACCAGAGGGGTGGCCGCCAGAGTGAAAGAACTTCAGCCTCCCGGAGGCAGCCCCAGGGCGCTGGGAGCCGCAGCTCATAGCAGCGGGGGAGTCTCCTGAGCTGCACCCTGGGAAGCACTGGGCACAAAGTGGGGAAACAGCGGGGGACCTCTGCCAGGGTGAGCAGGTGGAGCCCAGCCCTCAGGGCACACAGCCAGCAGCTTGATCTTTCAGCAGCCCAGACCCAGAAACAGAAGCAGGCAGAGCTGGTAAGCAGGAGCCCCCAGGGCATGAGCCCATTGAGCTGAGGGAGGGGAGTGAAGAGAGACTGTGAGCTCTGTCCTCTGCCTCTGGAACAGGACTCTGGGGCTCTGACCACATTCAGATCCTGATCCCAGTCTAGGCCCCCCCATAGAACAACAGGGCCCCCCCTCAGCCCCGTGGCAGAGGGGGGCGCTTATGGTCATTCACAGACCAGGAGGGAGGACAGAACCTCACATACTGAGACCCTTGTGGGAGTGTCCCAAAAGCTCAGGAAGCACCCCAAAAAACAGGCTTAGGCTGGGAAAATGAACAAGCAAAGAAACAAGAGGAAGACCATTGAGAAATATTTTGCAAATGAGCCCAAGAAGGATCAAAATACTTAGTCTGAAGATGAGGAAGCACAAGCTCCTGCATCTAAAGACTCCAAGAAAAACAGAAATTGGGCTCAGGCTATGACAGAGCTCAAAAAAGACTTTGAAAATCAAATGAGGGAGTTGGAAGAAAAACTGGGAAAAGAAAGAAGAGAGATGCAGGAAAAACATGAAAATGAAGTCAGCAGTTTAGTCAAGGAAATCCAAAAAAATGCTGAAGAAAATAGCATGCTAAAAACCAGCTTAGGTCAAATGGACAAAACAGTTCAAAAAGTTATTGAGGAGAAGAATGATTTAAAAAGCAAAATTGGCCAGATGGAAAAAGAGATAAGAAAACTCTCTGAGGAGAATAAATCCTTCAGACAAAGAATAGAATTCAGGGAGATTGATGAATTTACCAGAAATCAGGAATCAATACTTCAAAACCAAAAAAATGAAAAATTAGAAGAAAATGTGAAATATCTCATTGAAAAAACAACTGATATGGAAAACAGATGTAGGAAAGATAATTTAAAAATTATTGGAATACCTGGAAGTCATGATCAGGAAAAAAGCCTTGACATCATTTTCAAAGAATTACTACAGGAAAATTGCCCTGATGTTCTAGAAGCAGAGGGCAAAATAGAAATGGAGAGAATCCACCGATCCCCCTGAGAAAGAGATCCCAAAAAACCAACCCCCAGGAATATTATAGCCAAGTTCCAGAATTCCCAAGTCAAAGAGAAAATATTACAAGCAGCCAGAAGGACACAGTTCAAATATCGTGGAGCTGCAGTCAGGATCACACAGGACTTAGCAGCAACTACATTGGAAGCTCATAGGGCTTGGAATACAATATACCGGAAGGCAAAAGAGCTTAGAATGCAGCCAAGAATGAACTCCCCAGCAAGGCTGAATGTCCTCTTCCAGGGAAAAAGATGGACTTTCAATGAACCAGGGGAATTTCAAATGTTCCTTTTGGAATGGCCAGAGCTGAACAGAAGGTTTGATCTTCAGATACAGGACTCAGGTGAAGCATGGAGATTGGAGGAGAGGGGGGAAATATGAGGGACTTAATGAGGATGAACTGCATGTATAGAAAAATGATACTGATAATATTCATATGAACCATCTCAGTTAATAGAGCAGGTAGAGGGAGCTTTTATAGTTGCAAGGGGCTGGGATTGGATGGCCTGCCCAGGACCATAGGGCCAGGTGGATTCTGGGCCTAAGGGTGGTATGGGGGTACAGGGCTTCTTGGCCCCAGGACCAGGGATCTGTCTGCTGTGCCACTCAGTGACCCTACAGCAGAGTCAGAGTAAAAGGAGATAGAAAATATAGCACATGGTAGTGGAGAAATAAGAAAGGAGGGAGTTGGGATCAGCAATGGCAACGTTGGAAAAATAAGGAAGTAACTTTTGTGATGGACTTATCATAAAGAATGTGATCCACCCGTGACAGTTGTTGGTGTTGGAACATAGACTGAAGCACATTTTTTGTTATTATTATTTTGGGGGAGGGTACAGGGCAAGTGGGGCTGGGTGGCCTGCCTGGGGCCACATAGCAGGGTGATCTTTGGGTGTCTGGGGCTGGATTTGGACCCAGGTGCTCCTGGCTCAAGGGCCAATGCTCTGTCTGCCACCCAGCCACCCCTACTATTATTACTATTTTATTTTATTTTGGGTCTTTTTTTTTCTTCCTTTTGATTTTTGCAGGGCAGTGGGGATCGGGTGGCTTGCATGTCACATGGCTGGGTGATTATTGGGTTTACGAGGCTGGGTATGGACTTGGGTGCTCGTGGCTCCAGGGCTGGTGCTTCGTCCATTGCGCCACCTGGACATACCTACAATTATTACTATCATTTTTTTTAATTTTAATTTTTTTTCTCTCTCCTTTACTTTTTTCGCCCAAGCAAATCTATCTATATTCATGGGGGGAGCGGTATTTTGTTTACTTGTAAACAAGAATATTTTATTAATGTAAAAAATTTATACAAAATGAGAATAAAAAATAAATTAAAAAAAAGAAAAGAGGGATATATTCTTTAACTTTAATAGTTTATTTTTTAACATTGACTTTGTACAAGTAATGTTTTTACCCTTTTTCTTCATCTCTTCAGGATATAACATTGACTTTGTATATGACCAGTTTTATTCTTTCTGTGTTGATTTATTTATGGATATTATTTATACTATAGCTACCATGTATGTTGTTCTTTGAGCTCTTGAATCTGCACTATTTATAATTCCTTACAGTGCATTAGCAATATTTTACTACACTCATATACTATAATTTATTAAACCATTTCTCAATTGTGGGTCACAAATATTGCTTCTTTCTTTCTGTTATTATTAATAATTAAATTCTTTAGTATTATGAATTTTTTTTCATATACATGGGTCTTTTCTTGTGGTCAAAAATATTATGTAGTCAAAGTGGAGGAATCTCTAGTGTAGGAATATCAGAAAGTATTCAGTAACTTTTCTTACTTTCATAATTCCAAATTGTTTCCCAAAATTCACAGCTTCATCAACAGTAAATTACTGTTTTACTACAGTTCCTCCATCAATCTTTTCCAATTTTTACTAATTTGATAGAAATGAAGTGATGCTTCATGTGTAATATAATTTGCATTTCTCTTTTGACAACCCTGATGTTGAGCATTTTTAGGGTGTTTATTAATAGTTTATTAATAGTTTATACTAAGAAATGATTGGGGCGGCTAGGTGGCACAGTGGATAAAGCACTGGCCCTGGAGTCAGGAGTACCTGGGTTCAAATCAGGTCTCAGACACTTAATAATTACCTAGCTGTGTGGCCTTGAGCAAGCCATTTAACCCCATTTGCCTTGCAAAAAAAAAATTAAAAAAAAAAAAAAGAAATGATAAGCAGATGAGGCAGAACTCTGGATCATATGACAGAACTTACTGCCACCATGAGCACTGAAACCTCTTCACACTTCTAGGGCAGAAAGGAGTGCTTGTGATCATCTACAGACCAGTGGCAAAGGCGAGGAGAGTGGTACAAATCTCTCCTTAGATCATAAGACATTTAAGATTTGAAAACTTGCAGATCTCTAGAAGAATCTCTGAAAACAGCTTCACAAACCCTCAAAAGCCCAGAAAGGACAATGATCAATGTTGGAAGGGATGTGGGAAATCTGGAACACTAATACATTGTTGGAGGAGCTGTGAACTTATCCAACCTTTCTGGAGAGCAATTTGGAATTACGCCCAAAGGGCAAAAAATCATGCATACCTTTTGATCCAACAATACCACTTACTGGGTCTATACTCTGAAGTGATGATGAAAAAGGGTAAAACATCACTTGTACAAAAATATTCATAGCAACCCTGCTTGTGGTGGTAAAGAATTGGAAATTAAGTAACTGTCCTTCAATTGGGGAATGGCTTAGCAAACTGTGGTATATGTATGTCATGGAACACTATTGTTCTAATTAGTAACTAGGAGGGACGGGAATTCAAGAAGTCTGGAAGGATTTGCATGAACTGATGCTGAGTGAGATGAGCAGAACAAGAAAGACACTGTACACCCTAACAGCAACATGGGGGTGATATCAACCTTGATGGACTTGCTCATTCCATCAGTGCAACAATCAGGGACAATTTTGGGGTTTCTGCGATAGAGAATACCATATGTATCCAGAGAAAGAACTGTGGAGTTTGAACAAAAACCAAAGACTATTCCCTTCAATTTAGAAAAAAAAAGTTATCTTATTATGTAATTTTGCTATCTCTTATACTTTATCTTTCTTCCTCAAGGATATGATTTCTCTCTCATCACATTCAACTTAGATCAATGTATACCATGTAAATAACATAAAGTCTAACAAACTGGCTTCTGTGGAGGGGGTGGGAGGAGGGAAGCAAGAATAGGAGAAAAAATTGTAAAACTCAAAATAAATAAAATCTTTCTTAAAAAAAAAAACCTCAAAAGCTTAGTTAGGGCAGTGCACCCTCCACTCTGGAAGCAGAGTTCCACTTAACAGAGTCACAGAATGGGGAAATGAACAATCAAGGAAAATTGTCCTGATAGTCTAGAACCAGAGAGTAAAACAGCAATCTCCTGAAAGAGATCCTAAAATGAAAACAGCCAGTAATATTATAACCAAATTTCAGAGCTCCCAGGTTAAGGAGAGAATATTGCAAGCAGTTAGAAAGAAAAAAACTCAATTATTATGGCACCACAGTCAGGTAACACAAGATTTAGCAACCTCTACATTAAGGGATAATATAGGGCTGGGAATATAATATTCTGGAAGACAAAAGAGCTTGGCTTACAAAAAGAATCAACTATCCAGAAAAATTGAACATACTCTTTCAGGGGAAAAATATACATTCAATGAAATAGGGGACTTTCAAGCTTTCCTGATAAAAATACCAGAGCTGAATAGAAAATTTGGTCTTCAAATATAAGGTAAACTGGAAAGGCAAATTGCAAGGAATGTAATGATGTTGAATTGCTTCTATTTCTATATGGGAAGACCACACTGATAACATGTATTTTCTCATTTATTAGGGTGGTTAGAAGGAGCATATAGAAACAAAGTAGGTGGGAGTTGAAAATGAAGGGATGATATATTAAAAAGATGCAGTTAAAGGGTGAGAGAGGAATGTATTAGGAGAAAGGAGAAAGGGAGTAAAATGGATTAAGTTACTTAAAATAATAATAAAAAGCAGTTGCAATGGTGTAGAAAAGGAGGGAGCTGAGGGGGAATGAGTAAGCCTTACTCCCATTGAAATTGGCTCAAAGAGGAAATAATATACCCACTCAATTGGATATAGAAAATTATCTTACTCTAGAGGAAAGTAGGAGGGGTTAAGGGATGGGAGATAGGATGGGGAGGTAGGTGATTGGAGGGAGCAAAGCATATTGGAGGTGGTAGTCAGATGCAGAGCACTTCTGAGCAAGGACAGGATGAAAGGAGAGAGATAATAGAATAAATGGAGGTAGGGGGAATAGGATGGAGGAAAATACAGTTAGCAATAGCATCTGTGGGAAAAATTATTGAAGCAAGTTTCTCTTGATAAAGACCTGAGTCAAATTTATAAAAAATAAGAACCATTCCTCAACTGATAATTAAAAGATATGAAGTTTCAGATGAGGTTATCAGTACTATCTATATTAAAAAAGTCCTAACTCATTGATTGGAAAAATACAAATTAGAACAATTCTGAGGTACTACCTTATATACCTATTGGATTGACTATGAGGACAGAAAAACAAAATGACAAATGTTGCAGGGGAGGGAGAAAATGAGATATTAATGAACTGTTGGAGTTGTGAAAAGCTTCAACAATTCTGTAGACCAATTTTGAACTATGCCTAAAAGAATATAAAACCATGCCTACACTACTAGGTCAATACCACTTCTAGGTCAATATTCCAGAAGAGATGAAAAACAGGAAGGAAAAGAACCTTTATGTATAAAGGATATTTATAGCAATTCTTTTCTGATGCCAAGGTACTGGAAATTGAAGGGATTCCCATCAGTTTGGGAAAATGGCTGAAAAAATTGTGGTATGTGAATATGACAAAATAATATTCTGCAATAAGAAATTAACAGGATGCCCTCAGGAAAACCTGGAAAGACTTACATGAGTGGACACATTGGGAAATATACTATATACAAAGTAACAGCAATATTGTGGCATGATCAACTGTGAATGACTGTTTTCTCAGCAAAGCTATGACCCAAGACAACTCTGAAGGACTTAGTAAGATAAAGAATACTATCCATCTTCAAAGACAGAGCTGATGGTATCTGAATACAGATTGAAGCATTTTTTAAAACTTTATTTTTCTTGATATTTCTTTATTTTGGGGGAGGAATATGTTTACTTTCACAAATGACTATTATGGTAATGTTTTGCAAAACTACACATTCTTAACAAATATCAAATAACTTGCTTTCTCAATGAGGGGGAGTGGGGTGGGAAGAAGGGAGAAAATTCAGAACTCAGAGTATAAAAAATATATGTTACAACTTGTTTTTACATGTAACTGGGGAAAAATAAAATGAAATAAGTATTAAAAAAGGAAAGGATGACCAGGAAGATTTCAAAAGAACCTACAAAACCTTCTATGAATTGCTGCAAAGTAAAGTGAACAGAACCAGGAGAACACTGTACATAGTAATAGCAATATTGTACAAGCAATTCGTAACAATACTGTGATCCAAAACAATCCCAAAGGACTCATGATGAAAAATGTTATTCTTCAGAGAAGGAATTAACAGAGACTGAAGGCAGATTAACAATACTATTTTTCACTATTTTGTTTGTGATTTTGTTTGTTTTCAGTTTTCTTCTATAAAATGACTAATATGGAAATATATTTTTACATGATTGCACATATATAACTTATATCGGATCAAATGTAATCTCAAGGAGCAGGGATAAAAGGGAGGGGGAGAGAGAATTTGTTACTCAAAATTTTTAAAAGTGAATATTAAAATTTTTTTACATGTAATTGAGAATTTTAATTTTAAAAAGAACTCCTACTCCAGACCATAACCTTGAAATTATTTTTCTCTTTTCCTCTTTACTTTTCATATTCAATTAATCACTTCCTTTTTAAAAACCAAATAAACAAACAAACAAATAAATGGGCAGCTGGGTGGCGCAGTGTATAGAGTACCAGCCCTGGAGTCAGGAGTACCTGAGTTCAAATCTGGCCTCAGACACACCTAGCTGTGTGGCCTTGGGCAAGCTACAACCCCATTGCCTTGCAAAAACCTAAAAAAAAAAATAAACAATCACTTCCTTTCTTTAAAAAAATTCTGAACTTGAGAATTTAAATAAGCATTTCCATAGCAAAGTAGAGTACAGGAAAAAAATGATTGCATATGAAACTCCAATTCTATTATATACAACTTCCTTTTCCTTTTAAATATATAGTGAAGTTATCATGTACCTTTCTTTCCCTCTCCCTCTCCCCTAGCTAGAGATGGCTACCATAAGATAAATTATATATGTAAATATTTTTATATGTGCGTAATATATAATTTACATACTTCTTTTTATCAGTTCTTTCTCTGGATGCAGACAGCATCTTCCTTCAAAAGACCTTTGTACTTGAGTATTTATAATAGTCAAACTGATTTGGTCATATATTCTACAAATGATAAATGGTCAAAGGATATGAACAGGCAATTTTCAGATAAAGAAATTAAAACTAACTATACTCATGAAAAAATGCTCCAAATCATTATTGAATAGATATATGTAAAGTAAAAGAACTATGAGGTGCAATGACCAACTTTGGAGAGGATGTGGGATAACTGGGACTCTAATACATTGTTGGTAGAGTTGTGAACTGATCCAGCCTTTCTGGAGAGCAATTTGAACTAACAGCAATAAATATGGTGCATACCTTTGATCCACTAATACTGGAAGAGAACATGGAAAAGACCCAGATGTACAAAAATATTTATAGCAGCACTTTTTTGTAGTGGCAAAGAATTAGAAATTAAGGAGAAGCACATCATTGGGGAATGGCATGACATTCATGGTAAAGGCATATTAGGGAGTACTATTGTTCTATAAGAATTATTGAGTAGCAAGACTTTAGAAAAGCATGGAAAGACTTTCTTGAACTGATGCTGAGTGAAGAGAGAAGAACAAGAACATTGTACACACTAATGGCAACATTTTGAGATGGATCAACAATGATGGATGCATCTCCTCTCAGAAGTTTAATGATCAAAGACAATCCTGAGGAACCTTTTATAGAAATAACATCCACATTCAGAAAAAAAATGCAAAACCCCCCAAAATTATGGAGTTTGAATGCAGAGCAAAGCATACTATGTTCACCTTTTAAATGTTCTTTTATGTTTTTCCTTTCTTTCTCATGGTTATTTCCCCTTAGTTCTAATTCTTGCACAATGTAAATTCTGAGACTTGTTAAGGAAAATGTTATCCACATCCAGAGAAAAAACTTAAGTTTGAATGTATATTCACTATTCTTTTTTATTTTCTTTCTCATGTTTTTCCCCCTTAGTTCTAATTCTTCTTTTATAACATAAGTAATAGGGAAATATGTTAAACACAATTGTACATGTACAATTTATACTAGATTGTTTGCTGCCATGGGGAAGGGAGGGTGGTGAAAAAATATGGAATTCATAAGCTTGCAAATTGATAAATGTTGAAAACTATCTTTGCATGGAATGAAATAAATTAGAAAAAAGAACAAAATGATTTGGTCACTCAAAGTTGCTTGTAAAACATTACTATTACTATTACTATTACTGTTCTGCTCATTTTTGCTCTTCATTATTTCAAACAAGTTTTTCCATGTTTTTCCAAAATCCTCAAACTCATTTCTTATAGCATAGTAGTCATAATAATAGTTGTCATTTGGTATCATGTTTTTCTAAAATCCTCAAGATCATCATTCCTTGTAGCACAGTAGTAATAATAATAATAATAATAATAATAATAATAATAATAATAATAATAATGATGATGATAACAATAATAGTTGTCCTTTGGTATCAGAGGATCACACCCAAGTAATTGGGTGGCTTGAGTTGTACAGTTATTTTTATTTTAATTAGGGGTATGCTGTGCAAGGTATCCTCACTAACCTTTTCCAGAATCATTCCATTCCATGGTCTGATTTGACAGGAAACAGGAGTATTGCTGATAGTCTGGAAGCTGCAGGAGCCTCTTGGCCTTGAATTGGTTTTGCTTCCTCCTGTATCAGTGCAGCATCTTGGAGGACCATCAACCCCCAGCAAGCACCAGCATATGACTTCTGATGACAAAATTCAACAACTCGTATATCCAAATCTGTCTCTCAATAGACTAATCATCAGTATGGTTTTCCTCTCAGACCTTCCAACTTCATTCGTGTTGCCCCCAGAAACCAAAGACTTTGGTTTCCCCAGAAGGTGTCCCGCAGGTCATGGAATAATACTGCTGCCGAATTGCTTGTTGACATCATTTACAATTGGAACTACTGTCCTTTGCGATCTCTCTTCACCCATCTGGTTTACTTCTTACTACTACCTAATTCACAACCATTTAAAGAACTCTTTCCTCATCTTTTCCCTGCACTATTCCAAATCTTAATCTACATACCCTTCTAAAAGTCCCTACCTTATCCCATCCCCTCACCCTCTTATTTCTTCATAAATTTAAAAGATTGTTATGCCATTCTAAATGTATATGCTGTTTCTTCTACCCTAGTCTCAATGAGAGTAATCTAGTACCATGAATCCTCCACTCTCACCTGTTTTCTCTGCATTAGTTCTTTTCATACCTTATCTGTATGAGATAATTACTCCTTCTTACATTATATTAATTTTGTTTTTTAGAATCACCCATCAAACTCAGTTCAGCCCCAATCATTTTCAAAACTACCCAAGAAATAATGACAGTCTTGAGAATGCAAATAATATTTTCATATATAAGAAGTAAACAGCTGAATTTCTTATAATTGATTATTGAATATCTTATAACTGATATTTTGAATTTTTCCATTGAGTTCTGGTCTTTTTGTCACAAATACCTGAAAGCTTTTCAGTTCACTAAATATCATTTTTTTTGCCAGTCAGGATAAGTTATTTTTAGTCATAATCAGCTCTTTTGCTCTTTGAAATATAATGTTCCAAGAGGTCTTTTAGTGTGGAAGCTGCTAGGTTTTATGCAATTATCTGATTGTACTCCATAGTATTTAAACTTTTTTTCCTTGTTGCTTGCAAGTTTCTCCTTAACCTAGGAACGTGTGCTAGTTCCTTTTTGCTTGCAACAGCAGCCCGGACTACATCTGGTCAGCACAGCTGGCATCCTAAGATAGGAGAGGGTCTTTCAATCAGCCCTCACTCACTATCTTTGAGGTGAAATCTCCACTTCTGGAAGTCAAGTCTTTCTGATGTTCCTCTCATGTCATCTTAGGAGAACAAGTGCTTTACCTCAGCTTTTGTTTATTTTTGATACTCTCCATTCAATCTGAGGCAATGTTCTGTTGTGGAGGAAATTTGGAGAACCTGGAATTTTCTGATCATTATCTTTCTTAATTACTGAGTCTTGATAAGTTTTCTTCTGCTATTTTCTTCAGATTTGCTTTGCCTATTCCTTTCCATTTCAACAGTCACTATCCTGGTCCCTAGCAACTACTGCTATATGCCCTTCTTCAGGATGGGAAGTTGAGAGTCAATGTAATAAAAATAGTTCTGGAATGAATCTGATTTATGACTTTTAAAGCTAGAGGCTTCAATTATAAGAAAGGGTAAAACCCCCACATATACAAAAATATTTTTAGCAGTTCTTTTCATAGTGGCAAAGAATTAGGAATTAGGTAGATGCCCATCAATTGGGGAATGGCTGAATAAATTGTTGTATATGAATG
The DNA here is from genome assembly GCF_037893015.1 of Macrotis lagotis. Taxonomy (NCBI): domain Eukaryota; kingdom Metazoa; phylum Chordata; class Mammalia; order Peramelemorphia; family Peramelidae; genus Macrotis; species Macrotis lagotis. The sequence continues at coordinate 347,750,356 of NC_133658.1, read as the reverse complement.
TGATGGAGTACTCTTATTCTGTAAGAAATCATGGCTTGTATGAGTTGATGCAGAACAACACTGAACACACTAACATCAACATTATGTGATAATCAACTATGATAGACTTGCTCATCTCAGCAGTACAAAAATCAAAGACAATTCTAAAGGATTTGTGATGAAAAATGCCATCCACATCCAGAGAAGGAACTTTGGAGTCTGAATGCAGGCCAAAGCTTACTCTTTTCAATTTCTAAAATTTGTTTTATATTTTTATGGCTTTTTTCCTCCTCTCAAAGTTTCTTTCATTTTGTTCTTATTTTTCTTTTATAACATGATGAATATGGAAAAATGTTTATCATAATTATACATGTTTAACCTATATTAGACTGCTCTCTGTCAGGAGGAGGGAGGAAGAAATGAAGGGTGGGAGAAAAATTTGAAACTCCAAACCTTACAGAAAATGATTGTTGAAAACTATCTTTGCATGTAGTTAGAAAAATAAATAAATTGATAATTTTTAAAAAGCTAGAGGCTTCAAAGAGCTATGACCAGAGGAAGAATTCCTTTCTAAACATGGGGTATAAAGAATTATAGTAGATAATTCTGATTGCATAAAACTGAAAAACTTCTGCATAAAAAAAAAACAATGTAGATAAAATTAAAAAAGAGTAGTTAATTGGAAAAAAATTTTGGAAGCAGATTTTGTTGATAAAGATCTGCTGAGATATAGAGGGAATTCATTCAAATATGTAAAATAAGAGCCATTATCTAATAGATAAATAGTCAAAGGATATGAAAAGACAATTTTCAAGATGAGAAATCCTATCAATAATCATATGTAAAATAGATTCAACATTAAAAGATCAGAAAGTTTGGAATATGATATTATGGAAGGGGAAAGGAGTTAGAATTACAACCAAGAATCACCTACTCAGCAAAAATAAGTATAATCTTTCAAGGAAAAAAATGGATATTCAGTGAAATAGTTCTTTCAAGTATTGTTGATGAAAAGACCAGAGCTGAATAGAAAATTTTAAAGAGAAGCATAAAAGAATAAATAGGAAAAAGAAATAATAAGGGACTTAATAAAATTAAACTTTTTGCATTCCTACATGGGAAGATGATACTAGTAACTCATAAGAACTTTCTCATTATTAGAACAGTTAGGAGTAAATATACATATATATATATATGCATATATATATATATATATATATGGAGAGAGAGAGAGAGAGAGAGAGAGAGAGAGAGAGAGAGAGAGAGGACATAGATGAGAATTGAATATGAAGGAATGATATCTTTAAAATTAAGATATGAGAGAGCAATTTATTGGGAGAAAGGGAAAGGGAGAGGTAGAATGGGGTAAACTATCTAACATAAAAAAGGCAAAAAAAAAGCTTTTACAGTGGAGGGAAGGAAGGGAAGATGAGGAGGAGTGAGTGAAACTTACCCTCATCAGAATTGGCTCAAAGAGGAAATAACACACACACACACTCAAGTGGATATAGAAATCTATCTTATCCTACATGAAAGTAGGAGGGGAAGAGGATAACACAAGGGGAGAGTGATGGACAGGAGGGCAGATTGGGGAAGGGGTAGTCAGAAGCAAAAGATTTTTGAGAGGGACAGGGAGAAAGGAGAGAGAGAGAGAATAAAGATGAGGAGGAGAAATAGAGAACTGAGTCAAATTTGTGAAAATAGAGCCATTCCCAAATTGAGAAATCATCAAAAGATATATACAGTTTTCAGATGAAGTAATCAAAGCATATGGTAATAGCCATGGAAAAAAAAGCTCTAACTCACTATTGACTGGAAAAATGCAAATTAAAACATCTGAAGTACTACTTCATATCTATTAAATTGACTAATAGGAAAGGAAAGGAAAATGACAAATGTTGGAGATGTGGGAAAAATGAGACATTATGCACTACTAGTGGAGTTGTGAATTGAATCAATCATTCAGTAAAGCAATTTGGAACTATGCCCATGCCCTTTGACCTAGTAATATCATGTCTAGGTCTGTATCCCAAAGAAATTAAAAAAACAATAAAGGAAAAATACCTCTATGTACAAAAAGTATTGATAGAAGCTCTTTTTTGGTGTCAAAGAATTGGAAATTGAGGGTATGACCTTCATATGGTAATAGCTGGACAAATTATGGCATGAAATTATGGTGGAATACTATTCTGCTATGAGAAATGATGAACAGGATACTTTCAGAAAAATCTGGAAAGACTTACATGAGTAAAGTGAAATGTCCTGTGTACAAAGTAACAGTAATACTCTAAGATGATCAGCTGTGAATGACTAAGTTATTCTCAGCAATACAATGATTCAAGACAACTTGAAAGAACTTTTGATGGAAAATGCTATCCATCTCCAGAGAAAGAACTAATGGTATCTACATATAGGCCGAAGTATACATTTTTACTTTTTAAAATTTTTTGTGAGTTTTGGGGTTTTGTTTCTGTTTTTGGTCTTTACTTTCTTTCAAAATATGACTATAATGGAAACGTTTTGCATTACTTTAATCAAATTGCTTGCCTTTTCAATGGAGTGAGGGAAGAGGAAGGAGGAAGATAATTTGGAACTCAAAATTTTAAAAACAAATGTTAAAAATTGTTTTTACATGTAACTGGAGAAAAACAAAATACTAAATAAATTCTAAACAGAATAAATCATATATAAAATGCCACAAATCAATAATTATGTAAGAAACACAAATTAAAACAAATTAGTGGTTCTATCTTAATTCCATTTTATTGGCAAAGATGACCAAAAAAAGGAAAATAAAATAAAAATTGGTGAAGGGAAAGACTGGAAGAATAAGGAGGAAAGTTATAACTATGAAATGGTCCACCCATTCTAGAAAGCTGGAACTATACACAAATAGTAACTAAACCATAAATCCACTTTTGACTCAGTAATTCAGATAAAACTAATAAGCTTCTACTCCCACTCCCATCCACAAATAAAAAACAAAAGAAAAAGACTGACATGTACAAAAATCTAAAGTAGCACTTTTTGTGTTTATAAAGAACTAATTTGGTGATTGGCTCATCAAATTATTGTATATGAATGTAATGGGAATATTACTGTGCCATAAGAAATGTGAAATGAATAGCACTAGATGATAATTGTTTGGGTTTTTTTTTTTTTTTTGGCAAGTCAATGGGGTTAAATGACCTACCCCAAGGTCTCATAGCTAGGTAATTATTAAGTGTCTGAATCTGAATTTAAACTCAGGTTCTCCTGACTCCAGGTTGGTGCTCTATCCAGTGCACCACCTAAGCTGCCTTACTAGGTAAATAATTTATATGGTGACTACAACATTATAAAGAAAAAATGACTTTGAAAGAATTTAGAACTCCAATCAATGCAATCTCCAATTACAACCTCAGAAGAACTCAAGCATGTTGCTACCCTTCTCCAACAAAAGTGATAGATATCTCACACGTACAAATATATGATTTTTTTTTTGCTTGACAGGACTTATTTGACATGAGAGGGAGATGTATGTGTTTTAAATTCATAGAAAGGTTTTTTGGGGGGGTGAGAAGTGAGAGAGATGAAACATTTTAAAAAACCAGAAGAAAATAGAAGAAGCTTTGGAAGGGGATACAAATGACAAAAGAGCCTTTATACTAATCTGTTTTTAGAAGAGGTGTGGGGGTGCTGCTAGGCAGGTTGAGAGGATAAAGTATTGGTCCTGAAGTCAGAAGGACCCGAGTTCAAATCTGGTCTCACTTGATATTTACTAAGCTGTATGACCTTAGGCAAGTCACTTTACCTCTTGTCCCACAAAAAAATAAAACCATAAAAATAAAAATGTGTGTATGTTGTTAATAGAATTTTATTAAGCCAATCTCTAACCTGCTTTCTAGAATTTATTAAGCCAATCTCTAACCTGTTTAACCTGGGTTAAACAGAGCAAGCCAGAGAAAAAAGTGCCAGTAACCAGGCAGTAGTTCAATTAATTGCTTTCCTTGCAAAGAACAGATCTGCAAATCAGAATTTCTCCAACTTGCTGCAGCAGAAGCAGAGATTATATACATGAGTGTGAGAGGGAAGGGATGGGAAAGTGAATCATAGAACATTAGTTCAGAACAATACAACAATCACAACAAGTTTTGGGAGTTGCAACTATCCAGGTTGGACAACACAGCACAGGAGTCCTTGAATCCTATAGGAATGGTTAAGTTGATTGTATAGTCTTGGAAACAGAAAAAATTATACAGTCTTCTGATTCACTTCACTTGAACATGGGAAAGTACAGGTCAAGGAAAGAATGCAGGCTTGTCAGGATTAATAAATTACTTCAGGTTGTTTTGTTTTCTTTGATTTCCAGCTAAAGTCTGTCCATAAAAAGAGATCTGTAGAAACTAAATTATCTTTAGCAAATTCATTATACATATCACCTCGATCAATATGAAGATCATAATTCTCTTTTTTTTTAATTTTTGCAAGGTAATGGGATTAAGTGACTTGCCCAAGGTCATACAGCTAAGTATTAAGTGTCTGAGGCCACATTTGAACTCAGGTCCTCTTGAATCTAGGGCCGGTGCTCTATCCACTGCATCACCTACTTGCCCCCATAATTATCTTTTAACAATAGGTATACACACAAACATTTAAAGCAACATTTGTAGTAAAGATTTGATGTTTTAAATAAAACCCCTTTCTGCTGTTCCATGTATGTAGAATGCTTATGTCAAATGACGTTTGTTAAGTTTAGAAATAATAATTTTTTTTAAAGAATGCTATAGCTTTATTATCAAAAACTTTTATACACATTGTGCATAAAATCTGAAGCACGATGAGCCTCAGTCTCAGACTGGCACAAACATCATTATTCATCATTATGATGAAATAGGGGGAGAAAGACACAGCTCCATCACTGCTCCTGTACATATTCCATTCCTTTTCACAGTCTTTTTGACCACTTCATCTATGCTAACCTGATCAAAGATAAACCAATCCTATTCTTGTTATTTGGCTCACCTAAAACACTCCAGCAAAAATGCCAAGACAACTAGCCTCCATTCCAGATGATCTCTCCACCCATAAATCCAATAGAAACTACCAGAGGAATATCCCACAGATTTAATGGAGGTGCTATCAGTGCTCTCTCATATCACTGGACATCACATACCCCAGTCTCTATATAAGACTAACTTACACTTTGATTGATGCAATAGGCTTGTATCCTATATTATGCAGAGGTCACAGCTAACAATTTAGTTATGAACTAAGAAGGCACCAAGGACAAACTTGGTTTCTTTCTCAATTTTACCTGAGGTACATCCTGATGCCCATATACAATGCCATTAAAAATCCATTCTTGGTGGGGGATGAAGGATGAAAGCATTAGGAAATACTAGTGAGCCACCAAAAATTTTGCTGATGAAAAAATGATAATTTATGAAAATTTAGTAAAGCTGAAATACTCACAGTTATAGCATCCAAGATTTCTGACAAGTGCTTATGAATGAACAGTTCAGAGGTTTCTTCATAGGGTAAAGTTCGACTGAGAGTGGATAAACATCGCAAGAATGTCAGTTTTTCGACATCACTCTGAATTCATGAGGGGGAAAAAAAGAATATGTAATAGGTATTTAATGAATGTTCAAAGTATTGAAGATTTAAAAAATAGAATATTAAGGTTGAAAGGGATTCCAGAGATAACCAAGTCTAACTTGCTTTTTACAGATCTGGAAAAACCAAGGCCCAGAGAATTTAAGTATAGGTTCTGTTTTGTGAGGCTCAAAAACCCAGAATTCAAATACATAAATGATTTTCTTGAAGTCACAAAACTAGTACTAGAACCCTGAAACAGAACACACTGCTGCTCTTGATACCTCTTTTCACCAATGCTGCTCTTGACACCTTACATAAATAGTGCTTTTTTTCTTTTTTTAAACTTTTTTAAAATTCTGAGTTCTAAATTCCCTCAGTCCAGCCCTACTCCCACCCATTGAGATGCCAAGCAATATAATGTTCATCATATATATGAAATTATGCAAAACATTTTCATATTAGCCAGATTGCAAAAAATAAAAAGCAAGATAAAAAAACATGACAAAAACAAACTTCACTTAAAGTTCACAGTTTGCTTTCTAGAGATAGCATTTTTTTATCTTGAGTCCTTTGGAATTATCTTAGATTTCTGCATTGATCAGAGTAGCTAATCACAGTCAATCATCTTAATAATATTGCCATGTCTGTGTGTAGTGTTCTCCTAGTTCTATTCACCTCACTTTCCATTAGTTAATTTAAGTATTCCAAAGTTTTTCCTGAACCTGTCCTTCATATCATTTCCTATAACTCAAGATTATTTCATCACAGTCAGTATGCTACAACTTGCTATTTCCCAATTGCCGAACAGCCCCTCTTTTTCCAGTTCTTTTCCACCACAAAAAAAGAGCTGTTATAAAAATTTTGTACATATGATGTTTGTCCTTCTTTCTCGAAGACCATGACATCAAGGAGGTGATGCCATGACAAACAAGTAAACTGGATTTAGGTGAGGTGAGCTGTTCTTAGTCTCACTTTATACTCTGGAGCCAATTGGGTCCAGTAGCCAGATATGAATGAGGATGACTAAGATGGTCCTGGTTGCAAGGAAGTTAGGGTTAAGTGACTTGCCCAAGGTCACACAGCTAGTAAATAAAATGTCAAGTATCTGAGGTCAAATTTGAACTCAGGTCCTCCTGACTTCAGGGCTGGTGCTCTATCCATCATACCACTTATCTGTCCAATACATTTAAGTCTTTTTCTTTTTTCTTTGATCTCTTTGGAATGTTTACCTACAAAAAATGAATATTGAAAATCATCTTTATATATAATTGGAGAAATAAATAAATTTTTTTTAAAAAATCAGTTTGTTTCCTGTGATCTTCTCTATCTTTTGTAGATATCTGCAAATAGAAGGTGAAGAAACTTTTCTGAATGTTTTAATATTTGTTATTTCACTTGATCCAACATTATTATATTGTTATATGAATTAGTACTGTGCATGTATTTTTGTACTGGATTTTATAATTTTACAAGCCCAAGAATAAACAAATACACACACACACTGTTCAGTTCCCTCAGAATATAGAGAATGCAATAAAGAGAAATGCTAACACTTAACCAGATTCACTTTGCCCAGCAAAAAAAAAAAATAGAATTTGAATATTAAACTGGAAACGAGGAGAACTTATGAATAAAATCACCATTATCAACTCTAATTTGTCAAAATCTATAACAGTAAAGAATCAGGAATATTATGGTTTGTTTGATGTAGCATCCAGATGTTAGGAAAGCAAAATTTTTAAAATTCAGAGAAAATTTAAGTATAAAAATAGACACTCTTAAAATGAAAATGGCTCAAGGAGAAGGAGTTTCCAAAAGTAAATTCTGATAATACAATTTATAAATTCCAACAAGGAAAAAACATAGAAGGAAGCACAAGAGAAGGAAATGTGGTTCACAAGAAGCCCTTGGAAGCACTCATATTTCCCCCATGGGCCTTATAGAAAAGGTATGCAAATGCACACAGAAAGAACAGTAAACATAAAGGAACCCTTCTATTCAGCCTGCAGGATAAGCCTTAGGAAGGCTATCCCTAGAATGAGGGCAGGCTTATGGAATATGCTATGGAAAACAAAACTATTCCAGTTCTGCTTGTGTTCTCCACCAATTGCCTTCAGACTAAAAACTGAAGAACAAATATAATTAAGAGGGAATTTTAAGCTAAAGGTGATGAGTGCTTATGAACATGGAACAGTTCCTGGAAAATTATGAAAGTATAGAAGTACCAATAAAAGATGATGTGAAGTCTGTTCATACCTTCTGATCACCATTAAGGTAATCCTGAATGGACTTTATCATGCTTTCTATTATAACCACACCTGGGGGTCCTTCAGTCTGTGAATATATGATGTTTCTGGTAACACTTTTTTGAGAAGTTCCTGGGGTATCAGAAATGTCTGAGTCTAAAAAAAAAGAAAGGAGAAAGTTAAAACTTCTCATGCTATGGTGAAATAGATGGTATAGTAAAAAATGTAATAAGGTCTCTCTGTGAGGCAGTGGTTTTCAAGTCCTAGTCTACTAAAACATGTATTATATATATACATATATAAATACTAAAATTATAATGAAACATTAAAATTAGCATGTTCCTGTTTAAAGCATTTCATATTTGGGAAATCTCTGATTTCATATTTTTTAGGTACTTCTATAATACACTTTTATTTTGATTTATACATTTATCTTATCATCACTACTAGAGTATAAATTCGTTGAGAGTAGAAAACAGATCTTATTTATCTCAGCATCTCTCCTAGCATTTCAGTGCAATGTATCATACATGCTTAATAAATGTTTATAGAATGTTGAATTAGTTTAGGCAAATCATTTAACCTGTTTCTGTATCTACATAACGAAGGAGTTGAAGTAGATCCTGTTTAAGGTTCTTTTAATCTACAATAATTCTCTACTTTTATAATTTCATAGGCTAAATATATGGTAAGAGAGAAGAAAATTCCCTCCAGTAATACTAATCTGCATCTGTTCATAATTTTTTTTTAGTTTTTGCAAGGCAATGGGGTTAAGTGACTTGCCCAAGGCCACACAGCTAGGTAATTATTAAGTGTCTGAGGTCAAATTTGAACTCAGGCCCTCCTGACTCCAGGGCCAGTGCTCTATCTACTGCATCACCTAGCCGCCCCCCCATAATTTATTAACTTAAAGAGTTGCCTACAATAATAAGGGGCTCAAATGATATACCTAAAATCCTGGGAGCTTACTGACACCAAGGCTGGTCCTCTAATCATTATTCTATAATATAATCTCTCCATGGTCCAGTGTTACATAAAGGCTGAATTACCCCTTCATTATTTTTTCCTCAAGTAAGTGATGGTGATCAGAGAGTCTCATTACTGTTTCTTTTTTTTGGGGGGGGGAGTTATAGCACACATATTTGTTATCTATAGACAGCAATTAAATTTACCATATTTTTATAAAGTGAATCACTTCAGGTTCCTTTGATTTCATCTGTATGAGTAATTCCTCAATCTTGATTAAGATTCTTCTATGTCTTAGTAAACTATCAGTCCAAAAAAAATTGATAACTGGAACTTTTCTGAACCTTGCTTGGCTGTTCCTTGGGTGACAGTGTGGACCTGGGTTATAATGCTTTGGTAGGATCTTCTAGATATTGTGCTTTCCTAATATAACCTTTGAGTAGGCAAACATACTTATCTAATTTACTTATAAAATATGATATATTCCATCTTAGAACAGGTTTTGGCAAGATTTTGTTTTTTCTTATAGTATTCACTTTGATTTACTATAATGATTATTTATTAAGTACCTGAGCTCTGAGTTTTTATAGATTTGAATCTAGATATTCTTAGAAGCTCTTAAATCCAACTTCCTCATTTTTACAGAAAAGGAAACTGAAGCCCAGGGAGGTTAATTAACTTGTCCAAGGTCACCTTATTACTGCTTCTTTTTTCATTTCTATACGATCTTATTTTCTACTTCTTTCCCATATAAACTCTCTGCTTTAGTCAGGTCAACTTTCTTTTCTTTTCTTCTCTTCTCTTTTCTTTTCTTTTCTTTTTGCAAGACAATGGGATTAAATAACTTGTCTAAGGTCACACAGCTAGGTTAATTATTAAGTGTCTGAGGATGGATTTGAATCCAGGTCCTCCTGAATCCAGGGCCAGTGCTCTATCCACTGGGTCACCTAGCTGTCCCTAGACCAACTTTCTTAGTATTTTCTTCCAGACACCAAATACATTTGCAATTTTTTTTCTACTTTCATCTATTTTTTCATGCTTTTCCCTGGAATTCCTTTACCCTTCACTAATATAGGAGCCTGCATTTCCCATCTTGCAAAATCCTATACTTCCTTTTAGGGCCTAGCTGAAGTTCTACTTCTTTCATAAAAAATTCCCTTTCTATTTCAGTCTACTTAGATCTGTCACTTCTTAGAACTCCTACATCATTTGAACTGAAAAGATTGCATTTTCAACTTTTGGATGGCTCTGGTTTTTTTTTTAGGTTTTTTTTTTGCAAGGCAAATGGGGTTAAGTGGCTTGCCCAAGGCCTAACGGCTAGGTAATTATTAAGTGTCTGAGACCATATTTGAACCCAGGTACTCCTGACTCCAAGGCCGGTGCTTTATCCACTACGCCACCTAGCCGCCCTTGGTTCTAATTGTTAATCCAATCTAAAAGATAATATTAAATGTCCTTTATATGTAAGAAAGGCACTGTGCTAAATCTAGGGTTTACAAATGAAAGGGATACAAAGAAAGTGTAAGGAAGTATTTCTCCTCTTTTACTTCCTTAGGAAGTGGAAAGCTCTTTGATTAAAACTAATAAAATTTGGTGCTGTTAGACATTGGTTGGCTAAAGGATCAGTAACAACCTTGATATACTTTAAAAAAAGCAATATTTTCTAAGTGAAGAGATAAGAACTCTCTTAGTTGGGAGGGAATCACTTCTGACACTCGGAAAGAAAGTAAACTTTGGGTGACTATCCAGAAGGGTTATACTATCAATGGAAATAGAGATTTTGGAGGTAAGAAAATAAGCTCAGTTCTGAACACATTGGGTTTGGTTATGCAGATGGTGTCTAAAAATATGGGAGGCCCATTTGCCTTGCAAAAACCTAAAAATAAAAATAAAAAATAAAAATATGGGAGGGGCTATAGTGCTCTTTTGGAAAGTCTGCCTTATGTTGATCTAGAACCTGCTTTCCTATTTATTTTCATCAATTAATATTTATTCTTCAACTGCCTTTCATAAATTCTCTGTAAATCTTTTTTTTTTCCTTAGACAGACTAAAGATTCCTAGTGCCTTTAACAAATCCTCATAAGGCATGGTTCTGAGTCCCTTAACTTCTGGTTTCCCCTCTTCAGGATTTGGTTCAGTCTGACAATGTTACTCCTAAAGCAAGATACCTAGAACTCAATAAAATATTCCAGATGAGGTCTAACTAGTTTGTTATTAGTGATACAAATGAATTCCTTTTTTCCCCTGGACACTAAATTGCTACTGATGCAGCCTAATGTACCACCTAAACTCATTTTTAAACACCAATTTGTCCCAAGAATGCTCTAGGGTCAAGAATTAGAGTAAACCATAACTCTGTAAGAAGCACTAAAATAGGGGAATAGAGTCATGGAAGGTGTTAACTTGCATATAAAGTTCAGTGAAAGATAATATCCAAGAGATAGAAAGCCATCAAGGGAGGCAGGTGTATAATATAGTATGAAAAAGGAATGAGAGAAAATATTAAAACACTAGGAGGGATTATATATGGGATTACTCAATGGAAAATTTAAAGCAAAGAGACAGACAAGAAGCCGATGCAAAAAAGGAAGCAGGGATGGATCACAATCTGAAGGAGTACAGGAAGAACTTAGACCAGAGATCAGAAATGAGTCCAAACTTGTTGTTGGCATTAGATGTTGTTGTTACTATACCACATTACTGAATCATTTTGAGTTTGCAGCTACTAGCCTGGGTTACTGTCAGCTGTTTTATTTCACCTTTATCCCCAGTGAAAGAAACCTAGAAAGTAGTAAGTCATTACATCAGTGTTTTGGAATATAATAAAAATATTCTTTATACAAATTGCTACCTTGGTGTGTCCCATCCAGTTTGTTTCTGCAACTGCTTTTTAAAAATCTATGCATAAAAAATTCATTATTTAACAACTTTCATTTGCTAGATTCAGCCCCTTTCTAGCCTGTAGAGTGATTATCAAGGATACTAAATATATAGTATTATACTGATATTTTCTTTTATTTATATTTAGAGACATTGGAGTGAAATCAGGTCTAAGTTCTAATTCTGTTTTTGTCACTTACTATCCATATGAAGAAAATAGAATAAATGATCTCTAAGTTTCCTTCTAAATCTAAATTTTTATCATCCATAGGTTCAAGGAACCCTAAATTTTATAATGCTGAATGTCATTGTCATCTTCTAACTTGGGTGCAAGATCCCAAAGGATAGGGGCAAGATTTGAAGCCTCTAACATGGTAGGTAAGCATAGTGCTTATATCCAGCTTATACTCAACTCGATTTTTTTTTCAACTTGATTTAAAAGAGTTTCTTTTTCTACTTTACCTGTGAGCTCAGGGTTATTACTTAGATCTTTCTTAATTCTTTCCAAGTTGCTTAGCTGTAAATCCATATTTCCAGACTCACTGTCAGAACTAGAGAGAGACACCTTCTCTTCAAGGGTGTTGTATCTAGAAATGAACATTAAAAGATCAATTTATTTCCCTTGGGAGGGTAGACTTGTTGAACTCTGTGAAAAATCAATGACTTATTATCAATGAGTTATTCATCTGACCAAATAACAAATCCTGCTCACATTACTTCAGAGAAAAGAGGCAAAGGAATGTTACAAAACAGATAGTAAGGGGGCAGCTAGGTGGCACAGTGGATAGAGCACCAACCCTGAAGTCAGGAGGACCTGAGTTCAAATGTGACCTCAGACACTTAATTATCTAGCTGTGTGACCTTGGGCAAGTCACTTAACCCCATTGCCTTATACAAACTTAAAAAACAAACAAACAAAACAGGTAGCAGATCTAGGCTCACTCCTTAGGTGGCATCTCCTGGAAGACCTGAGTTCAAATTTGGCTTTGGAAGCTCACTAGTCATCTGACCCTGGGCAAATTGTCTGTTTCCTCATCTCTAAGATAGGGATGATAATAGTCCTTACCTTCCAGGGATGTTATGAGGATAAAATGAGATCATAATTTGATAGTATTTAGCAAACCCTAAATACTGTCATTATTTGTGTGACTTTGGGAAAGTCGCAATTTCTCTGGGCTTCAGTTTCCTCATCTGAAAAATAAATGATGGAGCTGATCTCTTGTCTTTTTAAGCTAAATCTAGAGTTATGATTCTAATTATCTGCATCTTTATTCTACCCTACAAGCAGATTCTTATTGTTTCCCTGTCTAACACGCTCATTAAAAAATTGTGTAACCAAGTCACACACAAGAGTGATTTAATAAGTAAAATCTTTCCCTTAACCTTTCCCTCCCTTTCAGGACTTGTATATTATTTGACAAATTCAAAAGAAGTAAAATGAGATAGGAGCTAAACCCCTAACAGAGTTCCTGTCTAGTATTAGTTTCAATAAGGAATTTCCAAGCTAAACAGGAGATAATTCAGGGTATAATACCAGTGGTGAAAAGTGATTAATTAGTCTGAGTCAGAAAAATAAGGTACATAAATAATTTTGATGGTCAAAAAAAAATTTTCTAATTTTGGGGTCTCTGATATCCATAAAATTTGCTTGGAATAAATCAATTCTATTCAAAATTCACACTCTTCAACCTTCAGACCTTTTTCTAGAAATTCCCAAGCTCCAACCACCATCAAAGTGGAAGGAATCAGAAAGTGATTAATAGTGGAAAATAAGGAGGGAGGGGAGGAGAAAGACTGAATTACTAAAGCTCTCAGGAAGAAAATTCAAAGACTTTAAATATAATCAGATAAATTATTAAGGAAAACATTAAAAGCAGAAGCATCCAAATGAATGTTTCTTTTTTTTTTTTTAACAGATGCATGGGCTTGATACTGTTCTGAACAGAAAAAATTTATATACCCTATGACTGTGCAGTCCTTTAAAACTTTTTTTTATAAAATACATAATACAAATATTTCTGCTAAAAATGGAAAATCTGAATAATTTTGATTTTATTTATTAGTTGAATAGTACAAGGTTTTTTCCTTTCCTGAAGGTGAGAGATCAGCCTATCTTGTATAACTTCAGGTCTCTGAAACTAGCTGACTAGTAAAGCAATTGCTCCAGTCAATCATCACTTCACTCTTTTCACCTCCCAGATTGATTTCTTTTTACTAGGTATAAGAGATCCTGCTTTGCCTCATTTCTTAGCTACCCTTAATCACTGAATAAGTATTGCCTCAGTCAAACTGACAGTCAAAGGACATGGTCTCTCACTGCATCCAGTCATCCTGGTCCATATCTGGCCACTAGACCCAGATGGGTCAAGAAGTGAGACTGGTGACTTTGCTGAGCCCACCCTCACTTAAATCCAATTCATTTGCCTTTCATGGCATCAGCTCCCTGATATCATGGTCCTCTGAGAATGAAGGACAAACAACAATATCTCAAAGTAGGAAGGCCAAGTCTTTCATTTTTTTTTTTTTTTTAGATTTTTAAAGGCAATGGGGTTAAGTGGCTTGCCCAAGGCCACATGGCTAGGTAATTATTCAATTCTTTCATTTCTAAAAGCCTGCCAGCCAACCAAGATCACATGACCTAAATGAACCCATACAGTGGCAGCCAATAAACCACTTTTCAGGAAAAGAAAGAAAAATCTATAAACAGTGACTTAGAATCAGTCAATGTTTTCAAAAGAAAGTTTCAGGCAACAATTCAATGTGTGCCAGGGCATCTCAGTTGCTGTAAACTCACAAAGCTTATTGGGAACTTTGCTCTAGGCCTAATAAATGACTCCAGACATGTCTGAATAAATAAATACTGTGAAATGAAGTAAATGATCCAATACTTAAGAGGATCCTATGAAATTTAACAAAAACAAAAAAATACTGTGATTTAGAAGACAGAACAATTTAAGAGACAACCTGAGTATATAGTTCTCCCAAAAGAACATAAGTCAAAAAACCTGAAGACCATAATGCAAGAAGTCATATGAGAAAATCTCAGAATTTCTGAAAAAAAAAAAGAATTAAATACTTGTTCAAAGCATTCTCAGATCACTTCCAGAAAACAAAACAAAACAAAAAAGAATGCAAACTTCAAGATATTGGGTAATGAAATTTAACAATTCAGAAAAAAGTTCTGCAAGTCACTAGGAGAAAGATCTTCAAATACAGTTGAAAAGAAAATTTGAATATTATATATGTAAATACATATGTGTTCAGATAAAAAGGAGGCAGTTAGGTGGCTCAGTGAATATAGAATGCTGGAGTCAGAAAGACCTGAATTCAAATCCAGCCCCAGACATTTACTAGTTGCAAGACCCTGACAAGTCATTTAATCTCTGTTTGCCTTATGTCACTGGACGAAGAAATGGGAAACCACTAGTCTCTTTGTCAAGAAAACCCCATGATTTTACCCACAATGATCAGGACTTCTATGTGTTAAGGGAACATGGCTTGTTGTCATATATGCTCTTAACTTCTGAACTAACTAGTCCAGACTGATTGGATGGAGTTGTACTTGAATCCTCTTAATTTGGCTGCCTGCTTCAGGCTGTGTGTTTATGTGAATAAGAAAATTATTTAATGTGATCTACATAAGGGTTTTTGGTTTGTTTGGTTTGTTTTTTTCTAGCACTTTTTTTTCCCCCAGAAATGTGCACACCTCTATTTACCTTCTTGATTTGAATACCTGGAAGAGACATTTTTTTTAAAAACCTCCCAAGTTTACTTTTTTACTTTTTTTCCTCCACAAATATTGTAAATATTACCTTACAGCTTGTGTGTTTTTATCTTGCAGATGTAGCTTTGTATGATATTCATAGAGAAATTAAGGTTAGGGAAGATTTCCTACTTAGTTTTGTGAAAATCGGTAATTTTTAACAATCTTAAGAAAAAAGCTTTTAACACCATCTTGGTAGAAAGAAGAGAACTAGTGTTATTAGAAAAAATGTTTTCATTGCTTTTTTCTTAAGATTTTTTATTAGGACTTCAGTTCTTTAGCAATTAAGAACTGCTTTTTATTAACTCCCAACACTTTTTCCCCCTTAGATTTTCATAAGAATTTAGTTCTTGATAAACTGTTTTAAATATTTTGATTGTAAATACCACATATAAATGTTATGAACTTTAGATTATGTACTGTATCCTGTGTACAACTAGATGACTATAATGTTGAAATTTAATTTTTTTGTATCTGTATGACTTTTACCATAACCCATTAGAGCTACAATAAATTTTCATCTGTGCCTTTACAGCAAAGAAAAAGAAAAAAAAAAGAAAACCCCATGGACCAATCATAAAGAATTAGACACAAGTGACATTTATGTAGCACTTTTAAGTTTTCCAAAACACTTTATATATATGATCTTATTTGAATTGCCAAGTCATCTTGGGAATTCGTCTCCATTTTTAGAGCCAAAATAGGAAAACTGAGGCTAAATGATTTGCTAAATGAGATTAAATGATTTGCTCATGTAAATTTAATCAGATAAATTATTAGGGAAAACATTAAAAGCAGAAGCTTCCAATAAATGTTTCTTTTAATTTTTTTTTAACAGATGTATGGGCTTGATACTGTTCTGAACAGATGTTTGTTCTTCCTTTTCCAAGATCTTAATATCAGGGAGGTGATGCCATGACATGTATGTAAAAGGAGATTTGAGTGAGGGGGGGGGCGGGCCTTGTGCTAAGTCACCAGTCTCACTTTCTCCTCAGGGTCTAGAGGTCAGAAATGAATCAGAACTGGAGATGGCCCTAAATGAGAGCAATCAGGGCAGTGACTTGCCCGAGATCACACAGCTAGTAAGATTATGAGGCTGGATTTGAATTCAGGTCTTCCCGATACCATTTGGCTCAAAGAGCCAATAAATGTTAGAGGAAAGATTCTGGACACAGATAGTCCAGAACTCTAGTCATAAGCAAAATTTCTACATTTCCTAAACTTCAAATTAGTACACATTGTCTAAAGAATGTTTCACAAGCAAAGCCTTCAAAAAGCACATTTTTCTTTTCTTGAAATTGGGACTAATCATGTTAAAACATTTGATAGATTCAAGCACAAAAGGTAATTGGGGGGCAGCTAGGTGGTGCAGTGTCTAGAGCACCAGCCCTGGAGTCAGGAGTGCCTGGGTTCAAATCCGGTCTCAGACACTTAATAATGACTTAGCTGTGTGGCCTTGGGCAAGCCGCTTAACCCCATTGCCTTGCAAAAAAAAAAAACCTAAAAAAAATTGGGGGGGCGGCTAGGTGGTGCAGTGGACAAAGCACCGGCCCTGGAGTCAGGAGTACCTGGGTTCAAACCCGCCCTCAGACACTTGATAATTACCTAGCCATGTGGCTTTGGGCAAGCTACTTAACCCCATTTGCCTTGCAAAAAAAAGGGGGGGATTGGAAGTAAAAAGCAGTTGAGAAGATTTCTGGGTAACAAAATAACGCACCCATTCTGCAATTAATCTTTCCCCTCAAATATCCCACAAGGCATCAAGTGCCCAATCAAGAGCTAATTCCTCCCTGTGTCTTCCCTTTGCCCTCGTGCGCGGGGTGGCGCAGGGGGCTGGGCACGGCGGAGCGCGCCCGCGGCGCCGGGGCCTACAGCCCAGTCTTCTCCTCTCTGAAATGGCCACAGCAGACCTCCCGGTGGGTGGAGTCCTAGGGGAAATCATATAATGAAATAAGTGATTTTCATTTCCGTTCCGCCTTAAGGTTTGCAGGACTTAGAGGGCCGGCGGGTTGGGGTGCGTCAAGCGAGTCAGAGGACTAGCGTTACACGGCTGCTCTCCCGATCAACTTTTCGAGGTTCCCCAGTCCTCTCCCCACCTCTTCCCCCTCCCAAGCCTGCTGTCCCTTTAAAAAGAGCCCGGGGAAGGCTCGTGAATGACACGACCGCTAGCCAATCAGCGGAAGCCCCGTGTCCGGCCGGGGCCCCGCCTCCTGCAGCCGTTTCCCTGCACCACCCGGAGCTTAACGGTTGCTACGAGGACTGTTCCATGTAGGCTCGGGCCCGGGGGGGAGGCGGGGCTCCTCACGTAGACTGTGGCGGCATTTCGGGGCCCTTCCCCAAAGAGTAACTGCTGAGCGTTACTAGGATGGACGGAGTTGTTTGATTAAGGATAAGCCACCTGATACCGGAGTCCATCCTGGGCAGAAGACACTCTTGCATAGCCTCTCCACCTCCGCCCGTGAGTTGGAACCGCTTTCTTGGGCGGAAGTCCGCGGCGCGCCAGAACCTGGGCCGGAGCTCGGAGAAATGGCGGTCCCGGGTGAGACTTTGGGCATGGCCTTGCTTGGGTCTCGGGGAGGGGAGCCGAGGGCCCGGTCTCCCGGGAGGGAGACGGAGGCCGCCGAGCGCGCCGGAGCCGCGAAGGCGCGCTGTCTCGCCCCTAGGGAGCGGGGTCCTCCGCGCCTTCCGACCTGGTGGGGGGAGGGCGCGCAGGGAGAGCCCGGCGGGGACGGTACGGGCCCCCCAGCGGCCGGGACGTCCTCCTGCGCGCGGGGGCGGGGGCGGGGAGCGCTCCGCCGCGAGCCGGGGGGGGGGAGGGGGACGCGCTGGCCGTGACCTTGGGCGGGGGGGGGGCGCGGAGAGCCCGGCCTCGTGCTCCGGGCCGGAATGGCGAGGCGTGTTGCTATGGCGACTTCAGGTAACGAAGCCGGGCAGCGAGGAAGCCGAGCCCCGGGGGAGACAGTGGCGGGGCCTCCGCTCGGCCCCCTTCGTGGACTCCCCGCCCGCCCTGGGCCGGGGCCGGCGTCAGGAAACTGAGGCCCGGGGAGGGTAAGTGACCTGCCCGAGGACCCGCCTGAAGCAAGAAGGGGTCCCTCATCGCTTCAGTCGCCATCTCCAGGGGTTGGCGCACATCCACTTCTGAGTCAGCTCTGCTTGGGCCTCCAGACTCACCTCTCCAGCTGCTTAGAGACACCTTCAACTTGATGCCCCGGACCGGGTCCGAAACCGAACTCATCATCTTTGCCTCTTAATTCTTCCTCCTTCCAAACCAGCCGAGGCTCACAAAAAAGGAATCATCCCCAATATCTGTCTCTCAGCTCCCATATTCAGTCCGTTGCCAAATCATTTATACCTTCACAAAATCTCTTGTGTATGCCCCCTTTTACTCTTTTGACACTGTCGTTGCCACCATTGTGCCTGCCTTTATCATCTCATACCTGGACTATCGAAATAGCTTTCAGGGTGGTGGGCTTGCCATGAATCTTCCGTTGCAGGCCACACTTCAGCTGTCAAAATGATCTTCTTGAAGTACAAATGTAATCATGGTGGGCTCCTCGATAAATTCTGACTCATTCTCCCCTACAGGACTAAATAATAGCTTACATTTATGTAGCCCCTTCTGTGTGTCAGACATTATATTAAGTAAAAACAACCCTGGAAGTAGGTGCTATTATTAATTCCCATATTATAATTAGGGAAACTGAGACAGATAGATTAAGTGACTTACTCAGGGCCATACAGTAAGTGAGATCAGATTTGAAGTGGGGTCTTCTGGACCCCAGGCCCTTTGCTCTGCCCCTTCTGGCATTCAAAACCCTTTATAACTGTATTCTACTTGTGCAGTCTTCTTAATCCTTACTCCCCGTGATCCTGGGATACTGGTCTTTTTGCTGTTCCTTGAGCAAAGCACTCTGTATCCCAGTTGGGCATTTTTACTGCCTGTACCCACACCAGCAATGTTCTCCTTTCTTATCTCTGCTTCCTGGCTTATTTCAATTCTCAACTAAAATCTCACCTTTAAAGAAGTCTCCTGATCTCTCTGGTACCTTCCTTCTGTTAATTACTTTCAATTTATCCTTTATATAACTTGTTTCTATGTAGTTTGCATCTTGTCTCCCCCAGTAGAAGTTCCTTGAGACCCAGGACTGTCTTTTATGTTTCATTGTCTCCCTGATGATCAGCACAGTGCCTGGTACACAATTAAGGCCTAATGGATGCTTATTGACTGACCAGATATCCTAGATGCTATTTGAATAAGTCAACCCTTCAAATAAAACAGTGAAACTCCCTGCCCTGAGATAGCTTAATAAAATCTATTAAAGGATATAATACAGAGTTTAGAGTGACAGCCAGGGAAGGATGCTACAAGGCAGTCACTGGATTGTGAGTGGAGCCATCTGACAGTAGTTTGTCCTTGCTCTTTTCAACAACAGTAGAAATGTTGCCTTGATTTTTTTTTTTACCTGAGTATAAGATAGAATAGACAGCTAGGTGGTTCAGTGGAGTTCTAATCTGGCTTTAGACACTTAGCTATGTGATTCTAGACAAATCACTTAGCTATCTGCCTCAGTTTCCTCATCTAAAAAAGGAAACGGCAAACCATTCCAATATCTTGCCAAGAAAATCCCAAATGGAGTCATGAAGAGTTACATACAACTGGAACTACAACAACAACAAAGATGAAAGAATTCAGAGGGGTCAATAATAAAAGATTTGGAGATATACTTGACTTAACAGATGGAGTGGTGTCCTCTGGAATCAGATTTCTCTTGCTTCCATGTTCTTGCTGTGTTTGATCCTATAGGAATCACTTAACCTTTCTGAGCCTATTTTCTTAGAAACAAATGAGATTGGGGGCAGCTAGGTGTCAGAGTGGATAGAGTACCAGCTGTGAAGTCAAGAGGATCTGAGTTCAAATGACTCAGATACTTAATAATTACCTAGCTGTGTGACCTTGGGCAAGTCACTTAACCCCATTGCCTTAAATAAATAAAATTTTTTAAAAAGGAACAAATGAAATTATGTGAAGTGTTTTACAAACCTTAAATCTCTTTGTAAAGACTGTAATCCATACACTCACTCCTTAGCCCTCTTGATTTCACTGAGGAGGAAATTAAGGTCCAAAAGTGTGATGACTTAAACATCCAATGGGGAATAACACTTGTTATTAACACAGGTCCTCCCAGTTTATGAAACACCTTTACATCATTACTGGGTCCTTACAACACCCATATGAGGTTGCTATTGGAAATAGAGGTACAGAGAGGTATAATTTCTTGCCCAAAGTCATGCAGCTAATATATGTAGCAGAAATGGAATTCAAATCCAGGCTTTCCGGTTACTCATTCCAGTGTTCTTTACACTGTACCAATGTGTCAGATTTAGAGCTGAGAGTGACTTTAAAAGTTTACAAATCAACTTCATTTTGCAGTTAAGGAAACTGAGATCCAGAGAGATTAAGTGATTGTCTAAAGTCACATAGATAGTAAATAGTAGATCTGGGGCTGTAACCTAAGTTCTGCAACTCCAGCTCCAACTCCAATATTCTTTCCACTAAATCACATTACTTTTCATCATATATTCCCTTTTCTCTTAAATAGATGCTGACATTGTATTTGTTAAGGTGCAGCCTGTGGTTGGCCATCTAAAGCTAATTATCTATTGAATATCTGCTATTTACAGAACTCTATCTTAGGGTGTAGGAGAAGTGTTTAATATGATCCCTGACAGCTTAGTTTATTAGTGGTATATGATTTATACATAGATAACATCCAATATTATAACATGATGTGCTTAATGAAGTTGGCAGGAGGAGGATGTAAGGGAGAGTTTTCTGACAGTAATTATTTAAATTGTCCTTTAAAGGATGGTAAGAATTTAGTAGGGGTTGGTATTCCAGACATAGGGAACAATGAGCAAAATTATGGAGACTGGACTAAGTGGGGATTGTGAATAGTCCATTTTGACTAATGGTAAAATACAGGAAAAAAAGGACTGGAGAGCCTTACATACCAGGCAAAGGAATTTTAGTTTTATTTGGTAGGCAAATAGAGAGTCAGGGATGGCTTATGAGCAGTTGATTGCATATATAGAAAGTTAGTCTGGTAGCAGTGTGTTAGAGTAAACTGGAAGGGAAAAAGTGGAAGAGGAAGTCTTTATAGTAATAAGCTTGGCAGTTCTCACTGTAACTCCCTCTCAGTTGTTAGTTTGTGAAATGACTAGCATAATTATCTTCTTCATAACATGTATTCCTTAGGTATTTGTAATAGTTTATTTTTGTTTCACTTAGCTTTTTCAACAAATATTTATGCATGGCCATCTGAGGCAAATCTCATTGCTAGGTGCTATGGGAAATGGAAAGATGAGTGAGCTTTTGTGCTTGCCCTTGGGGAACTTATGGGTGCTTACGGCCTTGAAGGAGCAGTAAAATTTCAGAAGAAATAATAGTGTAGGTGCAGTTAGGTGGTGGTGAATAGAGCCCTGACCCTGGAGTCAGGGAATTCAAATCTGACCTCAGATACTTAATAATTACCTAGCTTTGTGACCTTGGGTAAATCACTTCACCCCATTACCTTGGGACACCCCACCCCCGAAAAAAAAAAGAAAAATAATAGTTTACATCTATAAATTCTTTACATTTCTGATCTTTTTGACTTCTGCTTTTTGACTTACCTACCCTATGGAGTAGGTAAGAATGTATTATCTCTCCTTTATAGGTGAGGAAATAGGCTGAGAGAGTAGTTGAGTAATTTCCTATCCTTAGAAAAACCAGTAAGTGATGGGGCCAGGACTCCAAATCTACTAGGAGGAAGTGGGGAGAGGACTGTAGAAAAGGATATCTTAGCGTAATCTTGACTGAAGTGATGATCTCTTAGTTGATTCAAGCAGTTCTCCAGATGGTAAGGTTTATGTGGATTGTTTGGCCAGACATGTATCAATTGTTACTATAGTCACTGAAAAATAGAGCTTTTTGCGTGTGTTCAAGGAAACCAGAGGAAGGGTATGAGACAACCCTTGCCTTTAAAGAAGTTTTAAGCTGGGAAAGATGACAGTTAATACTAATGAGCTCTATGCATGCTGATCTTGACCAAGTTCTGTAATCAAGACAGAATTTAAAGGGGCTGGTTTTCTGTACTCCTTTTATGATAGAGGCAGTAGTGTTGTTTTTTTCCCCCTAGTGGGAAAGCAGGCTGAAAGTGGGATTTGTTGGTTATTAGGGCCTTAGATGTTAATAGCCCCAGGCCGGTAGGGAAGAGAGAGGCATCTCAGATAAGCTTTGGTGGTCCCATGCTGGTTCTAACTCTTGGATATGTGAAAAGGGAGTTTATAATACCAGCTTGGTATTGGAGAGCCATAAAGATTTTTGACCAGGGACTAGCATGATCAAGAGCGCATTAGGAAAATTTTTGTTATTTGGGAAAAGTTATTTCCTTTCTCAGAAAAATATATACTCTCCATACAAATTCTCCCCAGCCTATCTTGTATGATCATATAATAGTTACATATAAGCAAACTTTTTTGGGATATCAGCAACTTTAAATAGTTTTGGATAGGATGCAACTTATTTAAGTCATAATTAAAATAAACATATTTTCCCCCAGGTTCTAACACCATCTTACTCTTGGTCCTAACAATCACAATCATCCAGGCCCTAACACCCAGCCACTACCTCACTCAGCGTGATGTTGAAAGACTGAAATCTTCTTTGAACCAGCCGTTCTCAGATTTGGAAACTGCTTTCTACTCTGTTGTGGGACTCAGCAAACTTGGTGCACAAGTACCTGATGTAAAGGTGAGGTCAAAACTTTGGTTTATCTACCGGTTTTTAAAGACTCCTTCATTTCTATCTCCTTTTCTTTTTCTTGGAGGGTTTCCTCCATATATATTTCAAGCTTAAATAAAGAACAGCAAGAGTTAATTCATTTTTTTATTTCAATACAGTAAGTATTAAGTGCCTATTTCATACTTGATATGTATCATGGGACATGAAGAATGTGTGTGATGCATCTCCCTTTGGAGAGACAAGACATAAACATCTTAGAAGATTATTAATATAGTCAACAGTAGAAGACAACTACCAAATGAGCAGGTAGAAAGTAAATGCCTTGATTTCAGTTTTCTGAGAATAGGAAAAGATCGCCATGGGGATAATACATTCTAGAAAGGCAAAGAAGATGAGATTTGACCTGAACTTGGAAGGCTCTTGTAGGATTCAGAGAGTTGGAGGAGAAGAATAGCATGTTAAGTGGAAAAAAAATGACATAAGCAAAAGTAATATCCATAAAAGGAAGGACAGTAAGTAAATTAATTCATTGGAATAAAGACAAAAGAGAATGAGTGAAACTTTTTAGGAAAAAATAATCCACCAATATTCTGATAATTACAAGATTAATTCCTTTTATTGATAATACATAGTTTCATGGGAGAGAACCACTATGGATATCGGGTCTTAGCTAGATAGCAAATATCTCTCAAAGGAAGGCCAAACTTTGAAATCCTGGGGAAACAGAAGCAAAGCTTCACAGTCAGGGGAGCTTAAAATTTTAGGAGATTATGGAGTCTTAGGAACTGTTCACAAAATTTCCTGGGTACATTGAAAGATATATTTCCAGTCACAATGAGATCATAGGGTTATAATAAGTAAATCAATTTAGTCCCAAAACATTCCATCTCCCATGTTAAGTTTCATTGCTTACAATTAAAGTAATATAATACACATCTATATTTGGTATTTGTATAGCATAATATATGACAGCCATTAAGATTAATTTAGTAGGGTTCAGATTTCCAGAGACCAAATCCCCAAGTTGTTTATCACATTTTAATAACACCCAACTGTGTGACCCCATGCAAGCCACCCCAACCCATTGCCCTGCAAAAACCAAAAAGAGAAAAAAGAGACTCAAAATTAAATAAAATAGCAATAATAGTAGGGCAGCTGGGTGGCAGACAGAGCACTGGCTCTTAAGCCAGGAGCACCTGGGTCCATATCCAGCCTCAGACACCCAACGATCACCCAGCTATGTGGCCCTAGGCAGGCCACCCAGCCCCATTTGCCCTGCACCCCCCCAAAATAATTATAATAAAAAATGTGCTTCAATCTGTGTTAACCAACTCTGTCGTAGGTAGATCACATTTTTTATAAGTATCACAAAAGTTACTTCCATATTTTTCCACTGTTGCCATTGCTGATTGCAACTCCCACCATTCGCATTTCTCCACTACCATGTACTATATTTTCTCTCTCCTTTCACTTTTGACTCTGCTGTAGGGTATCTGAGTGGCGCAGCAGATAGATCTCTGGCCCTGGGGCCAAGAGGCCCCGAGCCCCCATACCACCCCTTAGGCCCAGCATCCACCCGGCCCTATGGTCCTGGACAGGCCATCCCATAGGATATATTAAGTCTCCATTAGTCCTGTGTGTTTTGTTTTTGCTACCAAACTTGATTACTGTTTTTTTTGTGTTATATGCATCATAATGTAGTTTCATTCCAAAATAATAACTGCATAGCTTTATAATATTTGAAAGTCTTGCAATAGCAAAAGACAGTCTTATTAATAATTAACATATAATTATATATAAAACATATAAAGAGTTTAAAACAAAAAGCAGAACTTAGTGCCAATTATCCATTAACATTAATCCAGTTGAATACCCTTTTCAATTATCTTCATGATTAAAAACTCTTAAGTATGTTTGATTTTGGCATCGTTTGTGGGTTGTATTCAAAACCAGATGAATTAGGTCATTAATGCAATAAAATAATAATTGCCCCCAACTAATCTATGAAACTGAAGTAAATCTGACTTAAATTGCCCAGTTCTAAGGTTACTTCATGATTTTAGCTTTCCTTTCCAGATCCACACCAGTGAAATTAAGCCTGAAAATCATTAATAACCGACTAGTTTCTAACAGAGGACAACTTTTATATGAATTGGACTTTTTTTCTTTTACTTTGATCTCATTCAATTTCTGAATTTTTAATGGTTTTTATCACAAATTACTATTTTTATTTGCATATCAGTAACACTTTCCTTTCTCTTTTAGTATCTTACCTTCAGTTTCTTAACCTTAAGCTTTTCTGTTAACAAATCATTTATACTTTATATGGGTTATATTTTCAGAAAAAAGTTTCTTTTAACCTAGTTCCTTTTAGAAATGACAGTTCCTAAACTAATTGAATTCTACTAATCATTTATTCAAACTGATTCCCATGAATTGAAATTTTTCCACAAAAAAACCCATTAATCTTTCAAAACATTTTTCTCTTTCTGTTGAGAGCAATAATTCGAAATAGTAATTATTCAGAAAGAAGTGACTTAACAGTATTGAATAATAATAATATTAATAATTCACATTGAACACCTTTTGCTTTAAGAGAACAAAGCATTTAAACACCCTTTTCCATTCTGGGGCTTAGTACCCCAATTGACATTTTTATCTGATATGAAATAAATGGAGTCAGTTATAATACAGGATTTGGAGGAACCCCTGTATCCCACAGTTTTCATGAGAGAAAATAAAATATCAAGGTTCATGGATTTCTCTTTTTATTACAACTAAAGAATCAGCAGTTTAAATTATAGCATCCTAAACTATAACATCCTACACAATGGGAAAAAGACCCAGAGATACTTGTTCATATTGACATGTGCACATAAAAAATTGCCTTGTACTCTCAAACTTTTAGCTGAAGTAATATGCAACAGTTTGAATATCCTAATAACCAGATGTTATACTATATCTTTTCCACAAGATGGAGACAAAGCACATATTTTTATAGTAAGGCTTGTACATAAAGGAATTTGCATGTTGCAATAATGTTTCTATTTCTTCCTGTACTTAATTTACAATTTTCTGAAAGGTTTTCTTGTTTCCTTCCTTTTCAAAAGTGGCATTTTTTTCTAGATACTTAATTTTATTCAGAATTTTAATGGAAATTTAGAGGGGTTATTTTTTAGGGTTTTTTTTTTTGTTTTGTTTTGTTTTAGGTTTTTGCAAGGCAGTGGGGTTAAGTGGCTTGCCCAAGGCCAAACAGCAAGGTAATTATTAAGTGTCTCAGGCCGGATTTGAACCCAGGTACTCCTGACTCCAAGGCCGGTGCTTTATCCACTATGCCACCTAGCTGCCCCAGAGGGTTTTTTTTAAATAGACGCTTGTTAATTGCTAAGCTATTTTAAAAATTTGTTTTGGAATAACTAGAACATATCTTCACAAATCATACATAGTGATGTTATGCAAAAGTACCATATTAGTATTTCTAATTTTTAACTCAGTGTGGCTCAGGAGGTAAGCAACAGTTATATTTCTTTCAGCAAAAAACAGTTAACTTTTAAGTCAATGTTGCAAACCCTCTTAAAATCACTGCACAATTGTTATTTCTTTTTTCTCTTTAGAAAGCCTGTACCTTCATCAAATCTAACTTAGATCCCACCAATCTTGATTCCCTTTTCTATGCTGCACAGTCCAGCCAAGTCCTTTCAGGATGTGAGGTAAGTCACATCTTTTCAATCTAATATTGCAACCATTGAACTACAATATCCTTTAGACATCCTTCATGTACTGGAACTTGGGGGTGGGATTGTTTGGGATTTTAAAAATAAAAGTGTTCTTGCTTTTCCTGCAAATTCTTTTACAGCATTGATAAGAGTACAATTCTGTTTAGTTTTTGCTTTTTTTTAATATATAAAGCTTTATTTTTTCCTGAATTTTAATTTTTTAACAGCCTTAATCAGTTTTAGAAAACAAGTAAACAGTCTTTCTAGAAGCAACAGTTTTTCCCCCTTGCTGTTTAGGAAAACTTTGATTTTCTTTTCTATACCACCTTTTTTCTTGAAACAAAAAGAAAGGATAAGGTATATGAAAAATTCCTCCTCACAAAATTTCTATAATGTTTCTATTTCTGAATTTAGAATGGTTGTTGTGCAGAGAAAAATGACTTGTCTGATCTAGGGATCAGAAGCCTTAAGACACCAGTGTGGATTTTTGGGGTTTTTTTTTTTTTTTTTTTTTTTTTTAGGTTTTTGCAAGGCATATGGGGTTAAGTAGCTTGCCCAAGGCCACACAGCTAGGTAATTATTCAGTGTCTGATACCGGATTTGAACCCAGGTATTCCTGACTCCAGGGCCGGTGCTTTATCCACTGCGCCATCTAGCTGCCCCTTCAGTGTGGGTTTGCTGATAAGTTTGTTGCCTTTCTAGCATCACTATCTAATCTGAAATTCTCTGTGTATCTACTTTTTTTAAAAATAGATTTCTATTTCCAATGAGACGAAAGATCTGCTCCATGCAGCTGTGAGTGAAGATTCATCAGTGTCTCAGATCTACCATGCAGTTGGAGCCCTCAATGGCTTTGGCCTTCCTTTGGCATCTCAGGAAGCACTCAGTGCTCTCACTGCCCGTCTTAGTAAGGAGGAAACTGTGCTGGCGTGAGTTTTTTTATCCTTTTTATTAAAATTTATTTTTAAAATTTAAGTATTTTATTTTTCACTGGTTATATGTAAACGGTTTTCTTTTGGTTTTGCACAGCAGTGGGGTTAAGTGATTTGCCCAAGGTCACACAGCTAGGTGATTATTAAATGAGGCTGGGGGGAGGGTATCTAAGGTGTACAGTGGATAGAGCACTGGCCCTGGAGTCAGTAGGACCTGAGTTCAAATCCGGCCTCAGATACTTAATAATTGCCTAGCTGTATGACCTTGGGCAAGTCACTTAAATCCATTGCCTTAAATAAATAAAAAATAAATTTTAAGAAAATAGATTCAAATTTTAAAAAGTCTCTGAGGCTGGATTTGAACTCAGCTCTTCCTGACTCCAAGGCTGGCACTCTATCCACTGTGCTACCTAGCTGTCCCTTAAAAGTGATTTTAAACATTCATTTTTCCAATTCTCCTCATCCCTCCTCACCACCCCACCACTCCCCCTCATTAAGAAGGCAAGCAATTCCATATAGGTTATAGAAAACATTTCTATAATAGTCATGTTGTAAAAGAAAACATAGACCTCCCCCCCCAAATGTCAAGAAAAATAAAATGTAGCTTAAATCCTTATTCATACATTGTCAGTTTTTTTCTCTGGGAATGGATAGCATTCCTCATTATAAGGCCTTCAGAGTTGTTTTGGATTATTGTATTACTGAAAAAAGCTAACTCATTCAAAGCCGATTATCTTATAATTTTGCTGGTGCTTTTTTCACAGTATACTTAACCCTATATCAGCTTATGCAAGTCTGCCCAGGTTTTTCTGAAAGCATTCTGCTCATCATTTTCCATAGCAGAATAGTATTCCATCATAATCGTATACCATAACATGTTCAGCCATTCTCCAATGATGGGCATCCCTCAAATTCCAATTCTTTCCCACCAGAAAAGAGCCACCACAAGTATTTCTGTACATATAGATCTTCTTCCCTTTTATTTTTTTATTTTTTTTAAAACTGATCCCTTTGACCTTTCAAAGGGATAATGGTTTTATAGCCCTTGGGCATGTTTCCAAATTGTTTACAGAATGGTTGAATTATTTCACAACTCTCTCAGCAGTGTAAGCAGTGCATTAATGTCTTATTTCTCCCATATCTCCAACATTTATCATTTCCTTTTCTGTTCAATTAGCCAATATAATAGTAGGTATGAGGTAGTACTTAAAAATTGTTTTAATTTACATTTCTTTTTTTATATGGCTATTGATAATTTTGATTACTTCCTCTGAAAACTATTCATACTTTTAGATCATTTATCAACTGGGGAATGGCTCTTATTTTTATCAGTTTGACTCAGTTTTCTCTGTATTTGAGAAATAAGGCCTTTATCAGACAAACTTGCTTCAAAATTTTTTCATAGTTGACTATTCCTAACTGCATTTCCTTCCAGACTGTTTCCTCTCCTATTTCCTATTTTCTTTCACCCTATCCCTCTCAGAAATATTTTGTTCAATCTGCCCTCTCCTGTGAGTCATTGTTCAGAAACATTTCAAGATCATGAGGGAAGGGACATCAGAATAGCCTGGAAAGACTTGCATGAACTTATGCTGAGTGAAGTAACCAGAACCAAAAGAACATTGTACACACTTAAAGCAACATTGGGTGATGATCAACTATGAAGGACTTTTTCATTTTAACAGTACAATAATCAAAGACAAATTCTAAAAGACTTGATGGAAAATACTATCCATATCCAGAGAAAGAACTGTAGAGTTTAAATGAAGGCCAAAGCTTACTATCTTCAATTTTTGAAAGTTGTCTTATGTATTATGTTTTTTTCCTGTTTTCATTTGATTCTTCTTTTACAACCTGATTAATTTCAATCTATGTTTAGCTTATATTAGATTGCTTTATGTCAGGGGGAGGGGAGAAAAAAGGGAAGGCGAGAGAAAAAATGTGAAACTCAAAACCTTGCAAAAAATGATTGCTGAAAACTACTGTTGCATGTACTTAGAAAAATAAATAAGTAAAATATTTTTTAAAAAAAGAAAGATTTCTTCAGCTCCTAGCAATACTTCAACTCCTGCAATACTATTTCTATCACTATTCTTAGAGAGTTGAATAGACAAGATTTGTCCTCTAGAATGCAGAAAAATACTAAACCTGAGACACAGGAAGGATAAGTTAGTTTGATAGATAAAGAATAAACATGAGTGACTATGGAATTGCCTATTATATCAATTACCAAGTATTTTTCTCAAAATAATCCTGTGAGGTAGGTGTAGTTCAAGTTAATAATTATTATGCACATTTCACAGGAGATCCTCAGAGTTTTGATTGCTATAAAATATCACAACTGGGCTTTAAACCATTTTCCTACATTCAGGCCAAAATTCTCTCTGTTGCTTCTCATTAACTCTCAATGATTAGCCACAGGTCTGGTTGTACTGGGGACATGCCAAAAAGAAATCAGGAAAAATTTTAGGAATTCTTCAAATGAGAGAAAAGTCATTGGTGGAGGTTGTGATGAGAAAGAAAAGCTGTGATGAAAGAGGAAGGGATTCCATATTCCAAATAAACTCCTTCCTTGAAAAAAAGTATTTTCAGTAGTAGTGGGATATATGTGTGAAACAGATGTTCTAGTTTATTTAGTATTTAAGGCAATCTGACTTTAAAGTGATTTTTTTTCTTTTAGGTTTTTGCAAGGCAATTGGGGTTAAGTGGCTTGCCCAAGGCCACACAGCTAGGTAATTAGAAAGTGTCTGAGGCCGGATTTGAACTCAGGTACTCCTGACTCCAGGACTGGTGCTCTATCCACTGCACTACCTGGCCACCCTACTCTGCATCTGTTATTAACAAATACAGGGATCTTTGTCATGTTGGAAATTCCGTTTCATTCCCCAAATTCATATTGATTCTCATGCTTTCTTTTAGTGAACTACCATTTCCTTGTTTATAATAAAACATTTGAGTGGAATAAATTTTCCTATGTTAGAAGTCAATGGAGAGTCTTTTTTTTTTTTAGGTTTTTGCAAGGGCAAATGGAGTTAAATGACTTGCCCAAGGCCACACAGCTAGGTAATTATTAAGTGTCTGAGACCGGATTTGAACCCAGGTACTCATGACTCCAAGGCCAATGCTTTATCCATTATGCCACCTAGCTGCCCATCAGTGGGGATTCTCGAACAAAAGATATGCATTCGCTAGCATATTGATTTTATGAATGGTGATTGAATCTCGTCTGGTATCTAACAGTAGTGAGCTCACTCAACTGACAGGTGGCCATGGTTTTCCCTTTTTATTCAGAAAAGTACCATTTATATTTTTCAAGATTTATACCTTCACAAAGTAGAGTAAAGAACACTTAGATGTGGAAGGAAGACTTATTAGATAACATCTGATTCAGATTTCTGATTTTATAGAAGAGGAAATTGAGGCTCAGAACAATTAAATGGTTTAATTAACCAAAGGAATGACAGGACCAAGATTAGAACCAGGTCTCCTGATTCCTAATTCAGTTTTTTTTTCCTAGTGCATTGAGTTTCTTCACAAAGGCAACATTTATTTATTGAGTTCATACTCTGGGCATGCCATCAGCTTAGGATTTGTGTGGCATTCAAAAATTTAAGACACAACCAGTTTCAGTCTGTGAAAAATTAACAGTATAAGAGATGTCTTAAGATGGCAAGCAATTAGAGGTTAAATTAAAGCCACAGATAAGAAATTTTGTGAATTTAGGGGAAGAAGAAATTATTGAGATTTGGGAGGATAGCTACCCTTGTTCAGATATTGGGGGAATTTTCTTGTTCTTCCATAGATGGATCTTTTAACTCTGAAAAATATTGTTTTCACTAATAAATTTCTAGCTTGCTTTCTACCTGTTCACTATTTTATTTTTCTTTCTAGCACAATCTGAGGATGAAGGAAGAAAGGAAAAGTAGTAAAACTACAAGTCATCATATGTTGCTTCTTGTGGGCAACTCTGATAAGATTTGTGAGAGGAAAATTTTGTCTACAAGTTAGGAATTATCCATAAAATTAGTTCATGCTTGGTCCCTTTATTTACTTGGGTAAATGAAAATTAGTTAGAAGAAATGAACATGGGGCAGCTAGGTGGTGCAGTGGATAGAGCACCAGCCCTGGAGTCAGGAGTACCTGAGTTCAAATCCGGCCTCAGACACTTAATAATTACATAGCTGTGTGGCCTTAGGCAAGCCACTTAACCCCATTGCATTGCAAAAAACCTTAAAAAAAAGAAGAAATGAACATATAACAGTAGACCCATGATTTCATTGATATGACTGCTTTCTACTAGTGCAAATTAAATTTTTTTATGTTTTGTGCTAGGTACTGGAATACAAAAGTGATAGTGTCCCTACTTTCAAGGGACTTACTGCAGTCTACTAGGTGGATTCATTATCTGCATAGATAAATAATTACAGGATCAAATACAAAATAAATGCAAAGTGATTTGGAGGGAAGGCTGCTGACAACTAGGGGAAAAGGGGGGAATATCCTTAGAAGGAGGCAGTATTCACATGGACTAACTGAGAGTGAGTTCCAAGAGGTAGAGTGAGGAAAGAGAGCATACCAAGCTCGAGAGTCAGCCTGAGCAAAGAGGCAGGGAAAGATATACTTTAAATGCCAAATAAAAGAGTTTTTATTTTATACTGGAGGGGTTTGAGAGCCCCTGACACTTCTTGAATAGGGAAGAGAGCTGGTCAAAGCCACAGTTGCCAAATGAATTTTCCATAAAGGATACATCTAATGCTTTGGAAGGTTTGAATACAGTATTGGAAGTGAAGTAGATGTTACAGTGGTATCCAATATGGTCTTCTAAATACTTCCAGATGTTTTGTATTCTCTTCAGCCACATGTTTCTAATACCTCCTTAGGGTTCACAAAGTACCTGTGAGTTGTTTGACTGTTTAGGAGGCAAAGGCACCAAAAGGCCAAGCTACCATCACACATCAGTTTCACTGATGCTGTTCAAGAAAGGGAAGAGTAGGGGAAGAAAAAAAGACCCTGTTAGTGGGGGCACCTAGGTGGCACAGTGGCTAGAGGACTGGTTCTGGAGTCAGGAGGTCCTGAGTTCGAATTCAGCTTCAGACATTTAATACTTACTTAGCCTATATGACCATGGGTGAGTTACTTGATCCCACTGCCTTGCAAAAAAACCCCAAACTATTAATTTGTAATTTGGATGAATGACTTTGCTAATATCTACCAAGGATAATCTAAGATAAACAGATATTGAAATAAGGTTTCTCTGATGGGGAAGCAGTGTGGTTTATTGGAAAAAGCATTGAACTTGGCTTAAGAGACCTGAATTCTAGACCTGGCTCTATCATGAATTAGCTATTTTTTATTCTTATATTTTCTTATATTCTTATATTATTTGTAAAGTTAGGGAATTGTATCATTTGGTCTCTAGTGTTTCCTTTAGCATCCTATGATTATGAGTTCAGTAATCATTAACTTCTCTTTTCTAATTGGATTTAAAACTATTTTATCTTTTGTATGTCAGATTAGATTTGCTCACTCCAGACTTGCCTTTTTTTTTACTCCTACAGAACTATTCAGGCTTTACAGACAGCATCATACTTATCTCAGCAAGCTGACCTAAGAGGCATTGTAGAAGAGATTGAGGTAGGTACTGAGTGTGCCAACTGGGATCCCCAACTAATTATTTTGTTTTATTACTTTATTACTTCAAGAGAGAGTCAGAGCCAAAGTAGAGAGAGAGAGAGAGAGACAGACAGACAGACAGACAGACAGACAGACAGACACAGAAGGGGATTAATTGAACTGACCCATCCATGTTACGTTTACTTTTAATGCTTGACTCCAAACAATTATAAAAATATCTTCAAGATAAAAGTGCTTGGATCATCTAGTCTAGTCCTTACCTAAAGCTTAAATACCTTCTATAGCATTCTTGATAATGATCAACTTCTGATTGAAGAGCCAGAGTTGAGGGACTCCTTGCATCATTGAACAGATCTCATTGTTTGGAAGTTGTTATATTGAGCTGATATCTTTTTACCCCTGATTTGTACCTATCAGTCCCAGTTTTTCCCTTCTGGGATCAATTGTATAGTAGAGTATATAATAAGTTGAATTGAGACTCAGTAGACTTGTGTTTAAATTCCAGTTTTGCCATTTTGTGATGTACCAGTCCACCCAGACAAGTCTTTTTTTCCTCCCTGGGTTGCAGTGGCTTCCTTCGCTACATGATGAGTGTTTGAACTAGCTATTTAATAAGATCCTTTACAAATCTAAATTTTGTGATACCAAGTCTAATTCCTTTACCACAGGATGACTCTATAAATATTTGAAGACAGTTTGTGTATGTATGTCTATCTCTCTCTTTTTCTCCATATTTCTATATGTATGTATGTATGTATGCACACACAGTGATGATATTTGTCCTCCGTTCTCAGGGAAGACCATGATATCAAAGAGGTGATGCCATGACAAGCACATGAATTGGATTTGAGTGAGGGGGGCTGTGCTAAGTCACCAGTCTCACTTTCTCTTCCAGAGCCATTTGGGTCCAGTGGCCAGATATGAACCAGGATGATTAGAGATGGCCCTGGATGTGAGGCAATCAGGATTACGTGACTTGCCCAAGGTCACACAGCTGGTGTCAAGTGTCTGAGGTCACATTTGAACTCCTGTCCTCCTGACTTCATCCAATATTCTATCCACTGCCACCTAGCTGCCATATGTGTGCACACACATACATAGCTATATTCACACACATTTACATACCTACATCTCATAAATCTTCTCTTTTAATCTAAACATTCTCAGTTCTCTCCACTTATTTTCCATTATAGGATTTGTCATTATCCTTATTAAAATATGACAGCCAGAAAACACTGTGAATTCCAACCCATCCTGAATTGTTACCTGGTTTACCTTAGACTGCTGATAATGCAGTCCCAATTTGTGTAAGATGACATGACATTCAAGGAGGCTTTTCCCTTTGTCTCTACTCTCTTTGATCTTTTCAGATTTGACCTATCATTGCAATATTAAATTTGGAGCTCTTTGGATCCCTGTAAGTGAAACCATCTTCAGATGTTTTTCATCCTTCCATAGACAGCAGTGATCTATGTCTCTAGACTTTGACTCTGGGTATTTTTCAGTATGAAGAGTCTACATATGTATTTCACTTTTACTGTCTTTAATCCCAACAATTCTGTTTCTTCTGTCTCCCTATTAATAACAGCATATGCTTATTTAACTCTTTACTTTAAAAAAAATACTTTCCTTAAAACAATTTAGTGAAGGACAGAACAAAAAAAATGGAATATCATTTTATAACTGAGAAAACTGGGGCTCAGAGAAATGACTTGTCTAGCTTCATATGGTTCACATGTGGTAGAAGAAGATTTTGGGTCTTCTGGGTCCCAGGTTAAATTTGAATTCAGGAAATATTTATTTAGTACCTTCTATGTATAAGACACTGCTAGATGCTGAGGATATAGACAAAGGTGAAAAGCCCACAAGCTTTAATTATGTTGAGAAATGCAACAAGTACACGTATAGAAAAAAGGTCAGTGGCAGAGGTTCAAATTCTGCCTGTGCCACTTTCTCTGTGAAACTTGACCTAACTTCTCCCAGGCCTCAGTTTCCTCACTTGTTAAAGGAGGGAGTTGGGCTAGTTCACCTCCAAATCTAAATCTGTGATCCCAAGGAAATATGAACTAGTTTGAGAAAGAAGGGAATACTAATAGCTGAAGGAATCAGGAGAGGCTTTCTCTTATGAAGTGATCAAAGCTCAATTTGGGGGGGGGAAGATAACAATAGATTATAAGACAAAGGAAAAGAGAAAGAGAGAGAGAGAGAGAGAGGATGAATTCTAGGCATGGGGGAAAACAGTATGCAAAGTTTTAGGAATGGATAGGGAAAAGATTGCTTCTTCCAAATTCCTGATGCTGTTTGTAAGTTGTATATTGGGCTAAAGAATGGGGGAATTGTATATTGAAAGACAGATAGCAGATGATCTTGTGATTGCTTTCTTTCTTGAGGAGCACACTATATTTGTAGGAACCTTTCTGGGATTTCTCAGAGCTCAGCATGCTGATCTCATACTCTTCGAATAATAATAAACAGCTTTGCTTTAATTACACATAGAGTTCTCTCTTTTCATTTGAGTTATATTTTGGTTGTGTCTTTTTTTTGGCAGGACCTTGTTGCTCGCTTAGATGACCTGGGTGGAGTGTATCTGCAGTTTGAAGAAGGCTTAGAACCGACAGCATTATTTGTTGCTGCCACCTATCAGCTCTCAGACCATGTGGGAACAGAACCACCCTTTAAGGAGGTACTATAAAATATAAGAGTAAGAATCTTTTATATGCTGATACCAGATGGATTGTTTAATAAATGAAAGCTAATTCTTAGAAAAATGTGATCACTTCAAATACATATTGGTAACCTAATATACATACACATTCATTGCAGCCTTCTAGTTTGAGTTATTTAGTTATTCATAGTAGTTTTATATGTATAGGGTTTTTTCCCCTTTCCCTTGAGAAAATTTACAAGCTTACCTGCTTTAAAAAACAATTTTTTAGTTCTTTCTATGAATGATAATAGAGAAAAATAGTCTATTGAATGATAGAGACATAACATCTGTACTATCCAGACTGGAGAATAGATGAAATCTACGTATCAGATTGGAAATAATTCTACCCTATGTCTTGGTTTTTCCAAAATTGTGGAATTTTGAAGAATTTTGAAATTTTGAAAGAATCCACAATTCTTTCTCAGGATACAGATGACATTCTCCATCACAGATACCTCAAAATTGTGCTTGATTGTTGCCCTGTTGATATGAGTAAGTCCATTAATGTTGATCATCACTCCCACATTGCTGTTAGGGTTTACAATGTTCTTCTGGTTCTGCTCATCTTGCTCAACATCTGTTCATGCAAATCCTCCCAGGATTCCCTGAATTCCCATCCTTTCTGGTTTCTAATAGAACAATAATGTTCCATCACATATGTATGCCGCAGTTCATTAAGCCATTCCCCAATTGATGGACATCCCCTCAATTTCCAATTTTCTGCCACCACAAACAGAGCTGCTGTGAATATTTTTATTCTATGGCCCTTCCTAATCCTGATCTAACAGATCTTTCCTGTGGATCTTCCAGGTTGTCTCAGGTTAGAAAATTGTTTCATTCAGTCTTTCTGTTGGTTCTGCTTATAATTTGGTTAGTATTTGGAGTGGTCTGGGGGAGAGCTTATGGAATTCCTGTCTTCATTCCACCCCTCCTCAACATGCATTTGCCTGATTATATGCCTGGTTATGTACTAAGTACTGAGGAGACCAAGAAAAGCAAAAACAGTCCCTATTGACAGTCTAGTGAGGGAGAGAACATACAGACAAGTCCATAGGGGGATAAAGTGGAGATCACCTTTTGTTGAAGGTGAAACTTTAGCTGGGACTTGAAGGAAGTCAAGTAGGAGGAGAGGAGGAAAAGAGGAAGAGAATTTCAAGCCAGCCAGTAAAAAAGTATTTTCTCATGTTTATTCAGGGACATATTTAAGCTTAGGGAATTAATTTGCCTTTGTTGATGCCTTTGATAAATAGATTGATAAAGATAGTATAAACTACACAGTAGTGAATTTTTCCTTTTAAAATCTCATGCCACCACAGAAATAATCCCAGAAATTTTTTAGCATGCCTGCATGATAAAAATAGGACCAAAATCATTATATATAAATTCAGAACTTTTGCTTATTTTTTTCCATTTATAAATTTCAGTGTATAATCAAAAGATTTTTCATGCTACTATTTAGAAAATGGAGGAGTGACTTTAGAAGGAATTAACCTAATCCCCCTTTGAAGTTGACCAAAAGAGAGGAAACATATTTCACATATTTTTTTTCCTTTTCTACTTACTATCTTGGGATGTTACCTTTTTCCTTCAGGATCAAGTAATCCAACTGGTGAATGCAGTTTTCAGCAAAAAGAATTTTGACTCTCTCTCTGAAGCCTTCAGTGTTGCTGCTGCTGCTGCTGCATTTTCTCAGAATCGCCATCACCTTCCTCTTGTCATTGTTGCTGAAGGCTCAGCTTCAGTGTCTCACCAGCAGCCTGTTCTCCGGGTAGGACTTCCACAAACTTACTTACTTTTCTTTACATTGAAAAGAAGGTATATGTGGTTTTTTTTTGTTTGTTTTGTCCTTCATTTTTGAAGAATATCATGATATCTGGGAGGTGATGCCATGACATACAGTGGATTGGATTTGAATGAGGGGGGTGCCATCACCAGCCTCACTTTCTCCTCCATCTGGGTACAGTTGCTAGATAGGAATCAAGACAACTGGAGATGTGAGACAAACAGGGTTAAGTGACTTGCCCAAGGTCACACAACTAGTGTCTGAGACCAGATATGAATTCAATTTCTCCTGACTTCAAGGCAAATGGTCTACCTGCTACATTGTCTAGTTGTCATAACATGTTATTTAGGATATCACTCAATTCACTGAGGAGGGAAACTCTCTACGAGGCTATCCAACCCTTGTATTTAAGATTAATTTTTCAGAGAATTTTAAAATAGACTAGCTTCTGTTGTGGAAGTTTACTGCATATACATTTCATTTCTGTGCCTGTGACATCCCAAGAGATCTTCATCTATAGGAATACATTCTTCAAGAGTGAAGGGATGGGGGTGGCTAGGTGGCATAGTGGATAGAACACTAGCCCTGGATTCAGGAGTACCTGAGTCCAAATCTTGCCTCAGATACTTAATAATTACCTAGCTGTGTGGCCTTGGGCAAGCCACTTAACCCTATTGTCTTGCAACCCCCCCCCCCCAAAAAAAAAAAGAGTGAAGGGAAACTCAGAAGGGGATATAGACTAGAGGATAATTTTGTTACTATTAATGTTAAATTTAATGTACACTTTTTAAATTCTCACATATGTATAAATGAAGAGGTTAGAATATGTGGTCTCTTAAGGTTCCTTCCAATTCCAAAAGCCTGTGATCCAGTCCATATTTTACTATAAAATCATATCATTTTGACCAGCTTGATTATATTTGGTTTCTGTTGTCAGAACTATAAGCAAGAATTTTTTTAAGTAAATTCATTTGAACAGATATCTCCTATAATTATTTGAAAGAGTAAAAGCACATTTTTTTTTTTTTTTTTAGGTTTTTGCAAGGCAATGGGGTTAAGTGGCTTGTCCAAGGCCACAGAGCTATGTAATTACTAAGTGTCTGAGGCCGGATTTTGAACTCAGGTACTCCTGACTCCAGGGCCAGGGCTCTATCCACTGTGCCACCTAGCCGCCCCTAAAAGCATTTATTAAGGACCAACTGTGCCAGGTGTTTTACAAATATTATGCCATTGTATCCTCACAATAGCCCTTTGATATCTTCATTTTATAGTTGAAAAAACTGAGACAAACTTGCCTAGAGTCAAACAGCCAGTATGAATGAGTAAATAAAAAGTGATCAGCTGATGCAGTCTTTATTTCTACATAAAATTTTGTATTTCTTTCCAGCTACAAGTTAGTAATGTCATGTCACAGCCACTGGCCCAAGCCTCTGTCATGCTGGAACGTGCTAAGTCTTCTTCTACTAAGAATACAGTCCTACAGCAGACCACTTTCAATCCTGCAGGGTAAGCCCTATACTACTATGTTGGCCCTTTTGTACTTCCTTTTGTTAAAGAAACAACAGTTAAATTTTACCTTTAATTCAGCACACATTTATTGAGCATCCATCACATTATGAGCATTCAGCTTGCAAAGGTGTAAGATGTGGTCCTAGCTTTTAAGGATCCTACAGCCTGCTAGACATAAGATTTTTGTGTAATAATTTTAATATAAGCTAAAATTATAGAATATAAGGGAAGTACAGAGTACTGTAGACGTTATCACATGAGAAAGCAAATGCACTAAAGACTTAGATTCGTTTATAACACTTTAGAGCATGGAGAGATCACACATTGAGAGGATAGAAGGAATTTCGTGGATTCAGAGCATAGAGGAAAGGGCATTTTATTTTATTGGTATGTTTACTTTTAATGGTTACCTGGAAGTTACAGTTAGCTAAAGGTAGAGGCACTCACTAAATATATACTAAAAACAATAGCTATAAAACATTCTCTTTGGACCTGTGGTACATTCCCCCATAAATATACAAACCATCAGTGGGAAGAGTGGACTTATACATAGAGTACACTGATAGTGAGGCAGGTACATGGTGAAAACTTGCAGCCAAGGCAGCTCGTGCCTCCAGGTCTTGACTTCTTTTCCCTTATCCAGATGGCATCCCGCTGCTGCCTTTTCCCTATTTTGTGTCTACTGGGCAATCAGCTCAGTTTCTTAGGCTGTTCTTTGCTAGCTTGACTTCTGGCTAGTGGGGCTAACACTAGAGGAGAGGGCATTTTAGCAGGATCATGAAGAGTGCAAAGGATTTCAGCAGTCGGTAGTTTCTTCTGTTATTTACCTGTGCATGTTTTATTCTGTTCCTGTCCTAGATTCTGAGCTTCTAGGGATGTGGGACTTGATTGTATGGTATATACCAAAATGTAGAAATACTTAGGTCTGATTCTTGTTTTACTTTTAATACTTAGTTTATAGGCATCAAAAGTTCCGAGATTTATGTTTTTTTAAGTTGTCTTAAAAATTTAAAGCTTATATTACAGTCTTAAAGATTTAGAGCTAAGAATGACCTTAGAAGAATCTAGTCTAGGCCTTTCTTATTGCAGATAATAGAACCAAGACCTTGAGAGATTAAGGACTTGCCTAAGGAAGTAAGTAAGTGACAAGAGCTGGGATTTTTTTAATTCCAAATCCAGTTATTTCTCTCCTGCACTGCACTGCCTTCCATTGCTGGTTTTATCCTTTATTATCTACCTACCTTTTTGAGTACTTAAAATGTTTGCAATTGAGCCAACTTTATCATTATCAGACTTAAGTGTCTTTGTGCTATCCTTCCTTGTACTATCCTTTCTTCCATACAGTCAAGTCTCACATCTTTAGAAGCTTAGAATCTAAGATGGGAAGAGTGCATTCTTTGGACAGACGTTAAATATGTATTGGTAACAGAAGAAAACATTTTTTAAAATACCAACGTGAAAAACAGAATAATTAAGTATAAATAGGAAAAATATATAATCTATACTCAAAAGTGAAGAGGTTCATAGGCATTACATGTTTTGATGGTTAGATTCGTTTTTGGTTTTTTTTTTGTAAGGCAGTGGGGTTAAGTGGCTTGCCCAAGGCCACACAACTAGGTAATTATTAAGTGTTTGAGGCCGGATTTGAACTCAGGTACTCCTGACTCCAGGACTGGTGCTCTATCCACTGTGCCACCTAGCCACCCTAGCTTCTTTTTTTAATCAGTCGTAATGAGAAGTGAATTTTTAAGAGCTGTTACTAAAAAAGAGATAGAATGTTACATGCCCAGGGCTTAGTGTGTTCCAGATAGAGTGTAATCTGGAAGACTTGGACAAAGTCCAAGAAAAACAGAGGAGGTAGAATAGAAAGTAGTTAAAAGAAGTAAGATTAACTTGGATTAAATTGGGCAACCTTAAAATCAGAGTAAGACCCTTACTCTAGCTGTTACTAAAGTCAATAGTTAATAGTACCAGGCTGTTATATGAAACAGGCAATGCAGTGTGGTAGAAGAACATGGGATTCAAAATCAGCAGTTGTAGTGAATCTCTGCTACTTCCTGTGAGATCAGAAATAAATCATTTGGCCTCTTTCTCTAAATCTATATTTCTTCCTCTTTCTTATTGAGATAAAACACTATTCTGTTTAGATAATCATGAAATCATGAGTATAAATCACAGTATCAAATATAAATAAGCATATATATAAATATTCTTATTTATAAGGCATAATTATTACTGTTTTTATTTTCATTGATGACTTTCTTGAGTAAAACTTTAATAACTATGCTCCAATTCACTCA
Organism: Macrotis lagotis; assembly: GCF_037893015.1. Lineage (NCBI taxonomy): Eukaryota > Metazoa > Chordata > Mammalia > Peramelemorphia > Peramelidae > Macrotis > Macrotis lagotis. Next base: position 347,708,577 of record NC_133658.1, on the reverse strand, counting down.
CATAGAGATGGTTTTGATCTGAACTTCATGAATGTCAAACCTCCCAGTGGTTACTATGACTTCTCTATCCATGTTGAAGGTGACAGCCGCTACATTGCAAATGTTGTAGAGGTACGTGCTTTTCTTGTCATCTCTGTTGCTATTGGCAGTATTGGAAGTAGTGTGTAAACAAGAATAAATCACTTTTTAGGATTTTGACTTAATCCTCTGACCAAGCCAAAGCAAGCTAACAAAGTTAAATATTTGGACTGTCATTTGACAGTCTGCCAATGTTGTATTATGTAAAAGAATTGAATTCTGTCCTTTACAAGTGTTGTGGATGTAGTAGCTTTTTTACATCAGGTTAAATACTTGTTAATTAACTGAGCATAGATTGAGTGATATGTGATATTTACATGTATATTTACATGTAATGTATAACTTCTACAGACTTTTATAATGAGAATATATATTAGACTTTTATATATTTACACTATAAAAGCAAAAATCACCTCATTTATCTGGTTATATCAAGAAATGAGCTCTCCCTAATATATTAATTTTGTGGGGAGTTTTTGTTCTGTTTTGGGGGTGTTTTGGCTGGAGAGATATTTTTAATTTAACATTCCAAAAATGCAAGGATATATACATTGACATTTTAAGATTTAAAAATAATTTTAATTTATTTACATTCACCCATTGAGAAGGCAAGACAAATTCTATTATACTTGTGAAGTCATGTAAAACATTTCTACATTAACCATGTTGTGGGGGTGGGGGGGAAGCATGGTAAAAATATGCTTCACCAGTTCTCTCTGGAAATGGATAGCATTTTTTCATCATGAATCCTTTGGGAATATGATGGGCCGTTGCACAGATCAGAGTAACTAAATCTTACACAGTTGATTATCATTAAAATATTGTTGTTCTACTAGTTCTGCTCTCTTCATTTTGCATCAGCTCATATAAGTCTTCCCAGGTGCTTCTGAAACCCTTCCCATTGTTTTTTCTCACGTACAATTAATATTCTATTGCAGTCACATACCATTCTTCAATTGATGGGCATCCCCTCAGTTTTCAATTCTTTGCCACCACAAAAAGAGCTGCTATAAATATTTTTGTATGCATAGATTTTTTTCTTTGAACTTCTTGTAGTAAATACTGGGTCAAAAGGTACGTGCAGTTTTATAGCCCTCTGGGCATATATCCCAAATTGTACTCCAGAATAGTTGGGCTAGTTCACAGTTCTACCAACAGTGCGTCACTATACCTATTTTCCCCACATTCCCATATCATTTTTCTTTTCTGTTACCTTAGCCATTTTTGTTAGTGTTAGTGTTGAAAAATGTTTAAATGTGCATTTTTCTAATTATTAGTGATTTAGAGCATTTTTCCATGTGATTATTGATAGCTTTGACTTTGTCCTCTGACAACTATCTGTTCATATCCTTTGCTTTGATTTTTATAAATTTGTCTCTGCTTATTTGAGAAATGAGATTTTGATCAGAGAAACTTACTATAAAAATATTTTTCCTTTTTTCATGCTTTCCTTCTCATTTTGGCTGTATTAGTTGTTTGGTACAAAAACATTAATTTCATTTAATCACAATTATCCATTTTACCTCCTTTGAATCTCTTATCTCTTGTTTGGTCAACTCTTTCTTTAAATTTTTTGTATGTACACTTTTTTATTAGAGCATAGATTCCATGTCATCATTATGATAAATCATAAGAGCTTAATATAACTATGTGCCAGACATTATGCTAAGTTCTGGAAATATTTATTTAGTTAACAAATATTTTTAAAAAATCAAGAACTCTGATTAATCCTGTGATATAAGGGGTGATAGAGAACTATAAAGGAATATGTAAATATTTGTTTGATGACCAGTCTTGCCAAGAATTAACAGGATTATTGCCAGAAAGTTACCATTGAAATATTGAGGATTTTTTTGGACTTAACAATTCACAAAAATCATCCATTAAGGTATACAAAAGCCATGATTACAATGAAATCTTGCATATTTGAAGTAGTAAACTAAGCAATGGTTTTAAAGCTTGTCTTGCCTTAAGGTGAGATTGAAAAACCAAATGTTTTTTAATGGTCCTTTCTAACTGGAATAAATGGGAGTGGGAAAACATTCAAGATAGCTGTTGATAAATTTCATTTAAGTTATTGGAATGCATCTTAATGTTAATCCCTAGGTGCTATTCCTAGACATGATTTAGGCATGTCATGTTTCTACTATCCCATTTTTTTTCTTTAGTGAGACACTTAACCACTTAGAAAGTGGTTTCAAGGATATTTACCTAGTCTTAGTCCTCAGTGCTCTCAAAATTCCACTCTAATTGCTAATGGTGAGCATTTATCTCTCCAGAGAATAATTTATTCATCACTGAATCAAGCCTAGTATTTGTAAAATGCTTTTGCAGTATTTAAAAAAAAAACCTGAGAAATAAATGCATAGTAACAATAATTTCCAATAGCTATTATTAATGTAAATACTAATGACTTCCATTTAAGTCATTGACATCACTTTTTTAACTTGATGATGGAGATAGTATTAGTGTTCTGCCTGCTGTATTCATCAAAGTGGTACTAATTTGTATTTATAAGGGTTGACCTCCACTGCACGTGTCAAATTTGCTTTCTAATTGCAATAATAATCGTACTTAGAGCATCAAAACCAGCAGACTGGTCCTGTTTAATTTCTCCAGAGGTGCTCTGAGTTGGCTGGAGTGCATTAAATGTTGGCAGCTTTACATGAAGGCCCCTAATAGTACTCATTGTTATTGGGCAAATTGTCAGGGGAGCCATGGGTTTTGGAAGCTGTCATTAGCATTAATTGCCCCTAATGCACCATCATTTTTGACAGTAATGATTAAACAGGATGGTTATTACTCTCAGCAGAAAGGCTACATTTCCTGGCATTAAGATATTTTTGTGATGTTTATGCCATATACTATAGTTAAAAAAAAAGGGTCAGTGTGGACCAGCCCCCAAAATCACTTATTGAATGAAAAACAAGTTCCTTTTTTCTAGCTAAAGCTGTAAAAGGACATTTTATAAAGTTTGTTTAAAAGAAGCAGTTAACCATCAGGAAATCTGCTTTTAATTCTTAAAAATGAGTCTCCTCAACAGATGATATTGATGGTTTTTAATTTTTTTAATGTTTTAAGAGTAGAATTATTGTGACATTCCTTTAAAATGCATTTTAGTCAACCATTTATAGAAGCTAAGAGTCTTCATTTGAAGTAACCCTAATTTTATGAATTAGCATTTCTGCATTGGTGAAGGGGAGGAGTTATAACTAAAAATATCTTTAAGTATTCATAAAAGGCAAAGAAGAGACATGAAAAGACTTGTCTTTCTCCATCCTTTGCAGATATTGGAATTCATGCATGGGAACATTGGATATATTGGTAGATTTCTTCAATTCAGTGATTTGTTTTACTAAAAGAAATTCTGCTAAAAAAATCCTTTGTTATTAGAAATGACTCTAGGAAAGGGCTAAGGGAGTTAGTATAATGGGGATTCTAGGTGATTTGAAATTTAGATAATAAAAATCTTTTTTTATTTTAATATTTATTCTCTTTTTGTACAAATAATTTTTTATACATGAATAAAATATTCTTACTTAAGAGTAAACAGAATACCCCCTCCCCCCACAAAATATAGACTCGCTTGAGTGATAAAGTAAAGGGGAGAGAAAAAATTAAAATGAAAAAAAAATAATAGTAATAATTGTAGGTATGGCCAGGTGGCACAATGGACGGAGCCCCAGCCCTGGAGCCAGGAGCACCCAAGCCCATATCCGGCCCCATACACCCAACAATCACCCAGCCATGTGACATGCAAGCCACCCCAACCCCACAGCCCTGCAAAAACCAAAAATAAAAAAAAAGAAAAGAAAAAAAAGACCCAAAATAAAATAAAATAGTAATAATAGTAGGGGTGGCTGGGTGGTGGACAGAGCATTGGCCCTTGAGCCAGGAGCAACCAGGTCCAAATCTGGCCTCAGACATACCAAACGATTACCCTGCTGTGCGGTCCAGGCAGGCCACCCAGCCCCATTTGCCCTGCACCCCCCCCCCCAAATAATAAAAAATATGGAACACTTCACGAATTTGCGTGTCATCCTTGCGCAGGGGCCATGCTACTCTTCTCTGTATCATTCCAATTTTAGTATATGTGCTGCTGAAGCGAGCACAATAAAAATCTTTTTTAAAAGAGAATATATGATCATATTAGATTGGCTAACAGTACAGAAAAGGAAAATGAGAAGTGTTTAAGAAGATGTGGAGAAAATGAGACATTAGTGCACTACTGATGAAGTTGTGAACTGAGTCTACCATTTTGTGAATCAGTTTGAAACTATTCCCTAAGTACTACAAAATCTTGCCTCCTCGTTGATGTAGCAATACCACTACTAAGAGATAAAAATATCTTTACTAAAAGAGATAAAAAATAAAAAGGAAAGAAACTTATATGCACAAAAGATATTTATAGCAGCTCTTTTCTGGTGGCAAAGAATTGGAACTTGAGGGGATGCCTATAAGTTGGGGAACTGGTGAATAATGTGATATGTGATTGTGATGGAATACTATTCTGCTTTAAGAAATGATGAGGGGAGGCTAGGTGGCGTAATGGATAAAGTACCAGCCTTGGAGTCAGGAGTACCTGGGTTGAAATCCGGTCTCAGACACTTAATAATTACCTAGCTGTGTGGCCTTGGGCAAGCCACTTAACCCCATTGCCTTGTGGGGAAAAAAAACCCTTAAAAAAAAAAGAAATGATGAACAGAATGATCTCAGAAATACCAGGAAAGACTTAAATATGAACTGAGACAAAATAAAATGTATCATATACTAAGTAACAGCAGTATTGTGAGGTGGTCAGCTGTGAATGAGTTAGCTATTCTCAGCAATACAATGATCCCAAACAACTTTAAACAACCTTTTATCCAACTCTAGGAAAAAGAACTGCCAGTTTCTGAATACAGATTGCAGCATACTTTTTTTTTAACTTTATTTTTCTTGAGGGTTTTTTTGGGGGGGCTATATTTTCTTTCCCAACATGAAATGTTTTATTATGGAAATGTTTTATGTGACAACACATATTGCTTAAAATCAAATACCTTATCTTCTCAATGGGAGGGGCATGGAGAGAGCAAAAGAGAGAAAGAGACAGAGACAGAGAGGCAGAGAGAAGAAAGAGAATTTTGGAACTCAGAATTGAATGGTAGGGGCAGGTAGGTGGCACAGTAGATAAAGCACTGGCCCTGGAGTCAGGAGTACCTGAGTTCAAATCCGGCCTCAGACACTTAATAATTACCTAGCTGAGTGGCCTTAGGCAAGCCACTTAACCACATTGCCTTGTAAAAACCTTAAAAAAAAAAAGAGTGGTGAAAATGTTTTTATAATTAACTGGGGAAAAATAAAATACTATATTAAAAATTGAATAAAAAAGAGTATGTGATCAGATTGCTAAATGAACATCTAAAGAACTGACTCTCCCTTCTCCATCCCACTTTTGCTGCTTTTATGTAGATTGTAAATCTGTGGGGGGGTTTTTTTTTTTGTTTTTGGCAAGGCAGTGGGGTGTTAAGTGACTTGCCCAAGGTCACATAGCTAGGTAATTATTAATTGTCTGAGGCTGGATTTGAACTTGGGTGGGTCATCCTGACCCCAGGGCTGGTGCTCTATCCACTGTATTACCTAGTTGCCCCCTGTGTTTCTTTTTTTAAGAGTAATTTTGCATTTTCCAATACTATGCCATAGCAGTCATAAAAAAAACTATTTGTTTCTATATGTAAATATTCAAAGATTAGGAGGTGGTAGCTATGTGGCCCTGGAGTCAGGAGGTCCTGAATTCAGATCTAGCCTCAGATAATAATTGCCTAACCTTGGGTAAGTCACTTAACTTCATTGTCTTAAATAAATAAAACTAAAAGAGAAAGATCCAGAGATTTGTCCTACATGTTTCTCCTTACTCAAGGATATTCTCTTTTGTGTTGAGGATATGACATGGGGATTAAGAAGCTTGTTGTTTCTGTCTTTGGTGTTTGAGTAATTCTTTGATTTGAACAGAGTGTATGTTACCTGGGTAGGGTAGTAGGCCTAGGGAAAGATGCCTTTATCAGTCATCTTGGTTATAACAACCAACCAGTGAGGCTTCATTTTGTGGTTTTATTTTTTTTATTTGAAGTGTGGGAATTCAGAAATTCAGAAATTAATGTTCTTTCTGATATAACTAACAGTAGACTTTATTTCTTTGTTATGTTTCATTGTAGCTTAAAGTTAAGGTATCCACTGAAGTTGGTATTACAAATGTGGATCTCTCAACTGTGGATAAAGATCAGAGCATTGCACCCAAAACCACACGGTAAATGAAATAAAAAAATATATATATATATATATATATTTATGTTTATATTTTTACACACACACACACACACACACACACACACACACACAGAGTTCTCAGAGCTGCCTCTTTATCTTCAGTGGACTGTACTTGTATGGTAGTATCCAAAGGAGGTCCCTGAGAACAGTTTACCCCTTTATGATTTTATTGCTGCATTAATAGTCATAGCATCCCAAAATATGCCACAGCTGTGTACTGTGGGGTCCCCTTCTAATCTGGGTGCCCCAGTGTTCTTCATAGTCCATTGAAAATCCATAAGAGACCCTGAAACTGTTTTCCTTTTGAGAATTTTCAAGCTCTGGTTTGAGTTTAACCTTAGATTCTGATTGCTGGAGGTAGTTCCAGAAACCCAGTAGCCATTCTAGATGTCCTCAGAACCATTATGGAATCAGGCTTTGTAATCTAGAAGCCCCCAAAGGGTTGTAAGTAGTAAAGTTTATTTCAGTTAATTGTTTTTTTTGTTTGTTTGTTTGTTTGGGGTTTTTTTGCTAGTCCATGGGGTTAAGTGGCTTGCCCAAGGCCACACAGCCAGGTAATTATTAAGTGTCTGAGACGGATTTGAACCCAGGTACTCCTGACTCCAGGGCTGGTGCTTTATCCACCTAGCCGCCCCTGTTAATTGTTAATTAACTACTTTTCTGTGGCAGTAAGGATATCATTGCTTTTTTTTTTTTTGAGAATGTAATAAATGTCATAGCACTTTGTAAAGTAGAATCTGCTATAGTAGGGTAAGTGTTTCATATTTTTCTAAATGAAAACTGATAAGTCTCCAGTGGAATTTGTTTCATATGACCTAATGATATTAGTCTGAAATCCATGACCATAACTACTCAAAGAACAAATTTTCCTATTTGGCTTTGATTTCTGAGCAAATTATTTTTAAGCCAAATCTTAAGAGTTAAAACAAACAGGATTTGCCCAGAAAAATTTAGGGAAAAGAAAAATCCACAAAGAACCACATTGCATCACATAGCTCTGTAGCTAAAGGCCTATGGTCTTTTTTTCTAGAAATCTGTAGGAAGGGGGTGGCTAGGTGGTGTAGTGGATAAAGTGCAGGCCCTGGAGTCAGGAGTACCTGAGTTCAAATCTGGTCTCAGACACTTAACAATTAACTGGCTGTGTGGCCTTGGGCAAGCTACTAAACCCCATTTGCCTTGCAAAAAAAAAACAAAACCTAAAAAAAAATCTGTAGGAAACATTCTAACTACTTCTACGTTTATTACAGAATGCTCCTTTAAAGTTTGCCTTAAGAGGCAGATGGGCAGAAATAACATTTTTTCAAATTAGGGCCTGAATTTGATTGGAATTTCTCTATATATAGTATTTCCTCTTGTTATAATCAGTAGTAGAGAGGCTTTTTAGTGAGACACTTTGTCATCACTCTAAAAAACAGATAAGGACATTTTCTCCAAGGACAACCATAGAACATTTTACCAGCCTCCTCTCATTCCTCCTGCTCCAGGTAAGAATTTCTGATGGAATTAATCAGTAAACATTTATCAAGCTCCTCCTAGTTCCAGGCACAGTTGTAAGCTCTGGATTAATTAAGTTGATGATGTTTTCTTTTAAATTTTTATTCATTTTTTTTTTTTTTTGTAAAGCAAATGGAGTTAAGTGGCTTGCCCAAGGCCACACAGCTAGGTAATTATTAAGTGTGAACATTTCCTTATTAGCCATTTGTGTGGTGAGAGTCAGGGTATCCTCTCCAAAACAAAGCAAAAAAGAAAAATTAAAGTGGAAAAAACATCCTTCAGTTTGCACTCAGAATTCATCAGTTCTCCTCTGGAAGTGATTGATAGCATTTTTCAGATGATGATATTTTCTGAAACAAAAATTAAGATATGATCCAACAAAAGATAATTTTTTTGTAATACCCCATTTCAAAGTATACTTTTAAAAAAAAGTGGTGGGGCAGCTAGGTGACACAGTGGATAGAGCATCAGCCCTGCCTCAGGCACTTAATAATTACCTAGCAGTGTGGCCTTGGGCAAGCCACTTAACTTTATTTGCCTTGCAAAAACCCCAAAAAACAAAACAAAACAAAAAAAAAAAGAAGTGGTCTTGCAAAATTTTTGACATGTCACTGTATCTAGTGGAAAAGTGCATCAGGGAGCTAGAAACAAAGATGTGGGTTCTGGTGCCAATTCAATAATTTAACATTTATGAAGCATCTACACAAGGGGTCAGAATGTAAGTTGTCCTCTTATTGTGGCATTTAAAGTATGGAAATGGACTGTGAAACATATACAAGTAACAGTTGTACACAATAAAACAGAAGCAGAATATTATGCAAGGTTCCATTAAATCAAAAGTCATTGCAAACTAGGGAGTCAGGGATCAGGAAAAGCTTCATTGAGTAGATCACATTTATTTGGCACATTAAAGGATATTTAAAGGAGCAGCAAGGTGGCTCAGAGGATGGAGCACTGGCCCTGGAGTCAGGAGGATAATTAGGAATTCAAAAAGGCAGTAAGTGGAAAGAAGCATAAGGGGGGGATGTGAGAGTTTCAGTGAAGTATAGAATGATTGGACAAGACTAAATAATCCTCTTATTGTGGTAGAGAAAAATGTAATGAAAGTAAAGGTTAGAAAATTGGATTTAAAGGCCCTTAGCTATAGAGATGAAAGGACTTGAGATGTCTAGTGCAAGCCCTGCATTTTACAGATGAAGAATGGCAAATGGCATTCTTTTTGTTTTGGGGAGGTGAACCCTGAGCAGAAAAGTTTGGATTTTATGCACCTAGACAGTAAGAGCTCATTGAAAGATTTTGAACAGCAAGATAACATGAACAGATTTATGAGGTGGTATGTCTCCAGTCGAATAACAGGCAATATTAAGTTCCTGCTAGCACTCTAGTGTTCACTAATAGCTCATATTTTTATAAAACTTTTAAGATTTACATAGGGTGTTTCTTATAGTAACCTTCTGAGGTAGGTAGGAGAAGTATTATAATCTTTTTAACAAATAAGGAAACTGAGATGTTGAGATATTCAGGGTCACACATTCAGTAAATTTCAGAGTTTGGATTTGAAACTATGCCTTTTGACTCCAGACTCTGCACTTATTTTTTTACAACCTCCCACCACCTCTCTGGACCCTGGGTTTCTCTCTGAGTAATTAGAATTGAGCTAGATCAGGGTGAAAGTGTCAGATCCCCTGTCCAGTAGAGGTTTTTTATAAAGAGATTTTATAAATTTTTGTAAATTAAAATGCATACATTACAAAAGAAATAAATTACTAAAATTATTTTCAAAATATTTAAAAAAAATAAACACATGGAACCCAAGTTAAGATGACCTTATAAGGTCCCCATCTCAGATGTTTTTTTGCCAGATGAATGAGAAGTATTAGTGCACATTTTAAATACTGAAAACGTATTCCATGTCTTTCTCTCTTTTAGGGTGGCCTACCCAGCTAAAGGAAAGGGCTCATTCACTGTTGACAGCCACCAGAACTTTGCCTTGTCCTTCCAGCTGGTCGATGTAAACACTGGTGCTGAGCTTACCCCTCACCAGGTCAGAAAACTGAGCTTCTGTTGTTACTTTTCAGCACAAGTTCTTGAGGAGTATGTTAAGGTTAAAAATGAACAATTGGTAGCCCTGGCAGACTTAATATAGTAACAAAAACCCTTTAGATCCAAAGAGTTAGGCTTTCTCATTCCAGGGATTTGCCCAGTACCCTAAAAATCTGCCATGGATTGAACTATTTGTTCCTTAGACCCACTATATTACCTTCCTTCCCTAGAGCTATCCGATCTTTTGCTGGGGGGCACACCTTTCTTGATTGAGGGGAAACCGGTAGGTGTTAAAAAGAGATTAGCTTCCTAATTGAAGCTATCTCCTTGGGTAGAGTAAGAAAAATTTGTAGAGCATTAACAACAAAAAATGTGGCAGCTCTTGGTTACATTTCAAGCTGTCAACAGCAATGGAAATTTAATTGTTGATGGGAATCTCTAAAGAAGTGGGTATCTTTTTAGGGGAAGTTACAGACAAAAAAATTGTATGGCAAGATAGAAGAGAAAACATGGAGAAGAAATCACTTAAATCCTTTTTTATTTCTCGTGATCAGGTTTTCATAATCATGATTATTTATTAGAATGTCTAAAAATTGAATTGTTTGTATATTATGCTTATTCATCTTGCTTATTACTAATCTTTACAGATCTTTGATCTGCTTAGTATTGGTCTGTCTGTATCGAGATTATTCAAGGATAATTGCTTCTTACATCAATAAGAAGTCTTTTATTTCAGTCTTATTTTTTGTGGTGTCATTTGTTATTTACCGGGTCCAGTGCCTGCCAATTTATCGAAGAACGCATTTGTGATATAAAGACATAAGACTTTTGTGTAGTCTACATATCTTTGTCTTTTCTCACTTCTTTGTCCTGAACCATGTTTTCCATATCCTTCTCATTGCTTCTGCCTTTCCCCATCTTTTCCTCAAAGTCATCAAATATCAGAATGTAAGATAATTTAGTTTGGAGGATTTTTATCAATTTCCTAGAATTTTTCTACCTTTTTTATATTTTGCATCTGAGAGTAGGGCCTAAACTGTAATTATTTTTAAAGATTTTTTTTGGAAAACCTTATGAATATGAACAATATGAGATGATTCAAAATTACATGAAGTAAGGTTTCATACTTTATTTTGGGCATAAAAATGCAGCGATATTTTTCTTGACTCCCTCCCTGTGAACTGTCTTCCATTTAACTGCAGCTTCTCTTCTTTTGGTTTCATTTATAGTAGTAATATCAAGACTTAGAAAATTCGTCTCCATTAGTAGTTTATCCTACTCCTTGACCACTAGAGAAGGAGCTCACATTTAGAGTACCTCCATATATCTGGATGAAAATATAAGAGCAACGACAGAAGGAAATGGGAAAGATCTTTAAAAATTATTATAGTAAACTATTTTCACCCTTAATAACAATGGAACTACCATACTTGAACTCTAAAATGAGTACCAGATGTGCCTTCCCAGGGGAGATAGAAATGTCACTAAAAATAACAGAGATGAGAAAGCTACCACACTAGATCCTGTGTACATGGATGAATTCTGTGCTAGTATCAGGTGACTCAAATACAGTTTTGAGAGTGATCAGGGGATCTGTACTGAAGGCATCTGAAGGAAGTACAGATGCTAAAGGCATCAAAAAAAAAATAAACCTTATTAATATCCAAAATAAAAAGCAACTGAGAGAACAACCACAACTTTCAGTCTTTATGCTTAATTTCCCACCTATACAAAATCAACATGAGTCATTTATTTCTGTATGAAACAGGATTATCCTTGATGATATTATTAGTAGGGAACAAGCAGGCTTTAGTAATCAGTATTAACAACAAACCACAGCTTTACCCATCTCTTCATCAGAGATGTAGGGGAGATGAGTTTTGATAAACATTTTACCTCAAGGAGGTAAAAGAGAGATCTCATACCAAAATATAGGATTTTTGTGACAGCAAAGAACTTTAGCAAAGTTGTTGACCATTAATTGAGAAATGACTGATCAATTTTGGTACACAAGATGAAAAGGAAAATTGCTAGGTCATAAAAAAGACAATACAGAGAATTCACAGTAAATTCAAAGTAAATTAAGCAGAATGAAGAAAATGATATACATGCTGACTATTTAATGTAAACAGAACCCAGTAAAATGAAATGAAATGCTTTGTAATTATAACAACTAAGCTTAACACTGGAAAAAGTTAAGAAAATGTACTTATCTTCCTTCATTGCCAATATGGTGGGCCATGGATGCAAACTATAATATACCATCAGACCCCATAGTTGATGTATTATGTGTGTTTTTAAATTTTTATTTATTTATATTTTTCTCTTTAAAGTAAATAACAAAATAGCTTGCTGAGTAGGGAAGGGAAAGGTACATATTTGCAGAAGAATGTGATAAGAAAAGTAACAGTAAGATTGCTTTTAGAGAGATTATTTCAATTTAAAATATCTTTAGTCCTAAGCAGTCATATTTAATATTTTGTGTGAAATGACACTGGTCAGGGGCAGGTAGGTATTGCAGTGGATAGAGCACCAACCCTGCAGTCAGGAGGGACCTGAGTTCAATTCTGGCCTAACTATATGACCCTGAGCAAGTCACTTAACCCCAGTTGCCTCAAAACAAAAAAGAGAGAAATTAGGAAGGAAGAAGTGACATTGTTCATGGTGACCTTGTGAAGTTCTCCATGATATTAGGGAACAGAATTAGCCTTGGATGAATGCTATTTTATTTGAAAATAAGTTATATTGATGTTTTTCTTTTTAATCATTATCATTTCCTGATAACACCACATCATGAAGGTCTCCCTTATAACATAAATTAAATACTGTGTTTGTGTCTAACCATAAAACCATTAAATTTAAATCTAACAGTTCTAAAAAATTGGAAATAAGCTGAGTCCTGCCTCATTTCCCTTTCTTTTCTTACTTTTCAATGGAGAAGTTAATTATACAGAGAAAAACTAGAAGAAAGGAAAAGTTGTAATAATCAAGAGCTTGAATGATTCTATTTCAAATCTCTGTAAGACTGGCACCAGGATTGTATGTCTGCTTGCTGTTAGGCTTCTCTGTGAAGGATCACTGGTCTATTCTTGTGACGATGGAGCCAGCAATTCAGTCTTGTTGACTAGATGTCAGACTCAATGGCATTTTGGAAAATCTCAGTGAAAGGTGCCTTTGTTATTCCTCCCAGACATTTGTCCGTCTCCACAATCAGAAAACTGGTCAAGAAGTGGTATTTGTTGCTGAACCAGATAGCAAGAATGTGTACAAGTTTGAACTGGATACCTCTGAAAGAAAGAGTGAATTTGATTCTGCCTCTGGTACTTACACCCTCTATTTGATCATTGGAGATGCTACCCTGGAGAACCCAATCCTCTGGAATGTGGTATGTACTTCAGTATCCCCAGACCTATTACTGATGACCTAGCCACAAGGAAATTACAATGAGAACATTTTGCAGAATCAGATATTATCAACCTAGGCATGATAGGGAAATTTTTATCCTATAGAGTGCCAGAGATAAGGATGATTTTTAGGTAAATAATCTCATTAAATTAATTAATTTGCCCACCTGATATTTATTGAATTCTATTTTATGTGTAAAGCACTGTGCTAGGCACTTTAGGGGTTACAAAGATGTATGAGAGTTCCTTAAGGAACTTGTTATATGGGGTTGGGAGTTAGAGGAGGAGGAATAATATGAATAACCAACTATATTACACAAGATAATATCTATGTTAAATGCTGCATGAGTGATGCAAAATACTCAAAGAATTCAGAGGAGGGAGAGATTACTTTTTTTGGTGAAAGTTATCAGAGCAAGTTTCATGGAATAGAAAAATATTAATGAGGAACTTATTATATACTTAGTTCTAAACTAAATGCTGGAGATACAAATATAGAATTGAGATACTCCTTGCATTGGAGACTTTCCATTCTAATGAGACATGATATAATGAGATACCTGTAGGAGAGGTTAACTTGCAGACTGAAGGAAATGTCAGGTGGCCTTTAATTCCCCAGCAAGAGAGATGACTGGGCCCCCCTATAGGGGTTGCTTTTGCTGAGCCCTCCAGATGTCCTTTGAAGTGTGAGCAGTTGGTAGGCCAAAGTAGGGACAGGAGTTGGTTGTTAAGCTGGATTTTGGAGCACAGATAGACTTTGGAAGACTGGGGAGGGAGGAAGAGCATGAGCAAAGGTGGGAAAGCACAAGGGCTTTTTGAGAAGATGCCCAGTTTGGCTAGAATATTTAAGTTCAGGATGGGGACTAGAGGGAGAAATTAAGACATGAAAGATAGATTACACCCACATTCTGGGAAGCCTTGCCTGGTAATTTGTCTCTTATGACAGAGAGTGAGACTATTGTATTTTCATTCTTCATCTAGGCCTTTTCTCTATATCCTTTTCATAATCATTTACTCCTTATAATGATGCAGGAATTCCAATGCACTTGGTTTAAAAAAAAATTTTTTTTTTAATTAACAAACATTTATTTGCTGGCCCTCCTACATTCTCCCCAGTGGAGGGAGGAAGGGGAAAAAAAAACCCTTGTAATCAGTGTGTATAGACAAGCAAAACTAATTCTGACATTGACCATGTCAGAGTCTCAGTCCATCACCTCACTATCTGAGAGAGAACTGATTAGTTAATTGTCTGAAAAAAATTGATCTCTCATCTCCAACCCCTTTCTATTGTAATTTCTTGCATTTTTTTTGTAGGCTGATGTGGTCATTAAATTCCCTGAAGAAGACACACCCTCTACTATCCTATCCAAGAACCTTTTTACTCCTAAACAGGAAATTCAGGTATGTGTTAAAAGGCTTGGCCTTATTAAGCAAGTACTGGGGGAGAAGAGAGCCGATTTTAATAAATGGATTGAGGGGCAGAAAGACAGTGAAGTACCCAGTTTGCTCTGACTTTTTTCTCTTTTTTTTAAATAAAAGAAAGACTTTATTTATTTTGAGTTTTATAATTTTTCCCCTAATCTTGCTTCCCTTCCCCCACCCCCCACAGAAGGCAGTCTGTTAGTCTTTACATTGTTTCCATGGTATACATTGATCTAAGTTGAATGCGATGAGAGAGAAATCATATCCTTAAGGAAGCAAAAAAAAGTATAAGAGCAAAATTACATAATAGGATAACTTTTAAATTAAAGGTAATAGTCTTTGGTCTTTGGTCAAAGTCTGCAATTCTTTCTCTAGATACAGATGGTATTCTCCATTGCAGATAGCCCAGAATTTTGCCTGATTGTTGCACTGATAGAATGAGCAAGTCTATTAAGATTGATCATCACCCCCATGTTGCTGTTAGGGTGTACAATGTTCTGTTTCTGCGCATCTCGCACAGCATCAGTTCATGCAGATCCTTCCAGTCTTCCCTGAATTCCCATCCCTCCTAGTTTCTGATGTCTGACTTTTTTCTCAATGCAATACAATGTGGTACCCATAAGTTTTAGATCTGCTTAGGATGCTCTCCTTTTACACCCTTATAAGTGGGGTGGCTTATAAGTGGAGGCAAGCTTGTCATGGTAGCACAAATGCAAGGTTGGGCATCAGGAGCCTTCGGTTCTAGCTTTGACTCAAGTCTAGATGCATTAGTTTAGGTAAGTAAGGTAACAACTTTGGGCCACAGTTTTCTCTTCTGTCAAACAGAAGTGAAAAATACCATTCCTATTTACTTTGTATCAAATGAGATATTGAATGTTAAAGTATTTTGAAAAATTAAAATCACTTTACAGGGATGAGATCTCACATTTTAATAGAAGAGAGGCTTGGGGAGGGAATACAACAGTAGGAAGGAACTTTGACTGGGTTACCTTGGGAGGGAGCTGAATTGTCTGGCAAGATTAAGAAGTGGAAGTATGTTAGGGTATTTTTCTCAGAATTATGTTATGGCCTGACTAAAAATTTAAGAAAGAAAGATATTTGAACCTGCAAGAAAGATGAACTGAAAGAGAAATAAAGAACCTATAAGTCCTATAGATGTATAACAAAGAAATCATCTGTGATTAGAAACTTCAGTCATATAAATAGTACCATTTAGTACCAGTTCAGTTCATCAAAAGGCAAAGGAAATGGAGAAATCCAAGAGAAACTTGACCACCATAAGGGCACATCTTGGAAATCCATGTATTTGGCCATCTGCTTTGCAAAACTGATTGTTTGCTTACACTGTTAGAATCAGTTTGAGAAAGGTATTTACTGAATTGTGTTCTGAGACCATTTAGTTCCTTAAGGAGGAAGGGTTAGAAATTAAGACTGAGTGAAGTCAGAGCCCAGTTGTTTTGTAGTTGTGGTAGCTTGACACCAGAGATATTTGACTGTAGTAACCATCTTTAGTGCTATCTCCAATGACATTGGAGGGAACTATAGGTCATCCAGTCCAACCCTATCACTTTAAAAAAGGGGTAGACTGAGTCTTAGAAAAAAAGAAGTGATTTCCTTAGCATGACACATAATAAAAGAACCAAAATTTATTGCGTAATATAATAATACTAAAGTGTTTTTGCTGTATCTTCTGTTATCAGCACTTGTTTCGAGAGCCAGAGAAGAGACCACCCACTGTA
This sequence comes from Macrotis lagotis, assembly GCF_037893015.1. Lineage (NCBI taxonomy): Eukaryota > Metazoa > Chordata > Mammalia > Peramelemorphia > Peramelidae > Macrotis > Macrotis lagotis. The sequence goes on along the minus strand of NC_133658.1, from coordinate 347,692,091 downwards.
GTATCCAATACATTCACTGCCTTGATCCTTTCCCCCTTACTTTTGCTCTTCATTTTGGTGAGTAGACACAATTAACATAGCAATTTGTGTTTAGAGATTGAGTCAAAAACAGCAACTCTGCCAAAGTATCCTTGGTGTTCTTTTATGACATAGTTTAAAGGCAGTAGCAAATGACTTACAAACTATAAACAATTCAGATTCAATAAGAAATGGTATTCTATAATGTGAAATTGTGATAAACATTTACCATGGCATATAAAGGTGAAATATGATGCAATTCCTGCCCTCAAGGAGCTTATAATTTAGGAGGCTAGATATGATGTATACAACTAATTGTGACCCAGATTGGGATATGACAGATGCAAAACAAAAGGTACTTTTCTTCTGAGGAAGAAATCACTTTCCAGTGAGGGTGATTAGGGAACAAAATATTTATTTTACATACAGCACATATTATGCTTCATGAGAGGTGTGGTACTTGAATTGGGCCTTGAAGAAAGAAAAGGGTAGGGTTTCTGTTTGTTGTTTTTTTTTGCAAGGCAATGGAGTTAAGTGGCTTGCCCAAGGCCACAAAGCTAGGTAATTATTAAGTGTCTGAGGCCGGATTTGAACTCAGGTCCTCCTGACTCCAGGGCCAGTGCTCTATCCACTGTGCCACCTAGCTGCCCCAGGATAGGATTTCTGCATGGAGACCAGGCTTTGGTATGTATGGAGAGGATTAGTAAGAAATAGAATGGTGGGTTAGAATGAAATTGATAAGGGCTTTAAGGTTTTCTTAAATATAATAAATACTAGGAGAGTTGTTATAGAGAAATGACATGCTTAACAAATGGGTTTCTCTGGTCACCATATATTGTTGGAGGATTATCTAGAGGAGATGAGACTGGAGGCTAAGACCAGATAGATAAATTATGAAGTTAGTGAGGATGTCAGTGAAAATGTTGGCAGTAAGAAGGCAGAGAATGAATACAAGAGGTTAAATTCAACACAGCTAGTTAGTTTTTGAGATATTGAAAGCAAGTCAGAGGAGCCAGAGATGACTGAAGGTTTGAATCTGAGTGAAATCATTACTAGAAGTAGGAGAATGGGCAGGTTTTATTGGAAAGCTTATTTTGTTTGAACTTGTGTGGACCTAGCCAGTGTACAATTGGAAATAGAAGACAAGGTAGATATCTGGAATCATTGCATAGAGGTACTAATTGAAACTATGTAAATTGAACATAATCACCAAAGCAAGATGTATTAAAGAGAGAGGAAAAAGAGGGGCAAGCATAGATGGAGCTTCGGGGACAAGTGTAGTACTTAGAAAATGAAAAGGGGAGACATAGAAATAGTTTAAGAAAGCTGGAAACCATGTCAGGATCTAATGATGAAGGGGAAGAAGGGATAAGGTAATAACTGTGACTTTAAGGACTTAATACAGTTGAATCAAGATTTGGGTTAGGTTTTAATATAAAGAGTAATTGAACAAATATTCAGCTTTAGAAGATTGGCTAAGCAAATTAGAAAGTACTATATAGTTATTAAAAATAGCAGGTGGACTATAATTGATGAGTTGAATGGTTTATATATAAAGGAAGTGAAAAAAAGCAAAACTCAAAGTAACATGTAGAAACTGATTGTAATCATTTAAATCTATCTGTGCATTGATAAGAATTAGAACTTGAAGAGCAGTAAGTATGTTCCTTACATTCTTTCTTCAAAGATACATGGTCTGGGTAAATAAGATCTAAGTGATATGCTTTATATTTCCAAAAACTTGAACCAGGATCTGAAAGCTTCATAATAATCCTCTTTGCCATGTATATCCTGAAGAGCAAACAGCACAATTTTGATTTTATAGCAGATCTCACTTCTTGCTAAGTTTGCCTTTACGTAATATTTGGAAATTTTTATGACTGGAATCAGTTTCTTTTGAACTTAGCAATTGTAAGGCCTTTTCAGTTTTATGACTTTATTAACTTTTTACTCAAGTAATTTATGTCTGAAAATTAGGATACCTTGCCAACAAGCTTAGTGAACTAGTGACATGTCTATGATGGAGTAACTTACGAACATTTTTTTGTCACTGAAAGACATTTCTCTTTCCAAATTGAACCCATATTCAAACAGCCCGTTGGGTTGTTGAGTGGATTAGTAATGACACTGACCATGTGTTACCTATATTTTAATGTCTTTTTAATGTGTGTTTTCCCCATTTTGCAGTGGATTCGGCTTGGGGCCAATATTTCCAACTTCACCTTTGCTCCTAGCACTATTATTTTTCACCTGGGACATGCTGGTAAGTCCACCAGACAGCTAATTCTACTTCACCTTTCTGACATTCAGACTGCACACACAAAAAAGCCCTATTAAGTGAACTCACAACCTATTAACTATAATGACTTAATAGGATATCATTTCTTTCTTCCTCCTGGCTTTTAGAATGGTTAATATGGTGATAAACCTGTTTGGTCCATCAGCTTATGGCAGCCATCGTTCTGTAGCAGGCTTCTTCAAGCAGTCCATTTACTTTCATTTAATAGCCATGTTCATTTCAAGAGATTACTTTATTATATCTTTACAATGGACCGCCTTCTAGATGAAGTGTTGACTGAGTTTCCCGGGGCTCTTCCCTCTGCACTGATTTTCACATTTACCCAGAGGGAGTGTCTGCTCATTTATTCAAAAGAACCCCATTTCAGAGCCAGATGAACTGATCCAAACCATGCATTAAAAGACCATTTTATCACTTAGAGATTTTAAAGCTAATTTTTTTTACTTTTTTTCTCTTTGTCATCCTTATGGCCAAGATTGACTAGATAGTGATTCTATCAAGCCCACTATGATTAAAAAATGTTTAGTCTTGCCAGATCTTTTTTCCATAAAATGCTCTTAATTTTAAAAATACTTGCACATACATTTTCTCATTTGATTCTTTTAAGACTTCTAGGAATTAGAAAGGGCTAGAATAATTTTCATTTTTCATCGGAGAGAAGTGAAATGTAAACAGGCTAAATGAATTATCAGAGGTTACACTGCTAAGTGGTGGGTCCTTAAGTCTTTGACACGAAGCCACCCTTTGTTCTTTCCATGTCTTTTTCGGTTGTATACTTAAGTGTGTTATTTTTAAAATCATCAATAACATAATAAGTTCTTGATTTCCTTTAGTGCCTGATAATCATATCCCTTCTCTTAGCTATGCTTGGCCTCATGTATGTCTACTGGACTCAACTCAACATGTTCCAGACCCTAAAGTACTTGGCCATCTTGGGGAGCATCACATTCCTGGCAGGCAACAGAATGCTGGCCTACAAAGCAGTAAAGAGGTAAAGTGGGGTAATGTAGGGGCATTTTGATGGAGGTAAAGAGCCATGATGGGAATTGGTTTCTTTATAAAATGATCTTGTTTTATGTTCTTAGTTACATCAGCTGCTTTAATGGCCATCCTCTCTGGAGGTTTCCTCCTGGACCTGTACAATGACTTTTGACATTTTAGGCAGACAGTAGTTTGCCTCTTTCCTGTAAGCAAAAAGGAAGCTCGTCAGTCAGCTATTATCAGGGTGAATCACTGCTGATATCAGTGCAGGTTGGGACGTAGGGAGCATGGAGAAGAAGGCAGTAAACAAAAATGATGAAATATTCAGAGGTAAAGAAGATGACCAGAGATTCTTCCTGGATTGATAAAATGGAATTAACTTTGATCTCATGACTTGATGGATAAGGGCTGTGTATTCTAAAAAGAAAGATATTCTCATATATTTAAGGGAGTACTTGTCACTTGGATCCAACCTAGAAGTAGAGGCTGTAATCACATTGTCAGAAAGGGGCCATTCACTGATCAGCACCAAGTATATTGAAGCCTCAACAATTTAAGTCTCTAGTGATTAGAATGAGGTTAGGGAATAATTACTTTATGATGATTTGGAGGGTTTAGAACATCTGCTATGAGATTTGCTTTAATTCATCACATGTAAACATTCTGTTCCCTTCCTCTGCAGAAACTGAGAGATTCCTTGTATGCATAATTAATCATGTCTCACCCTGATCCCTTTGGCTCGGGGAAACTTTGTAAGATACTCCCTTAAGAACTTGAGACAACTGATATAATGTTACTTCCTCTGTCCCAAGTAAAGACCACATTCATTGCTTTTTCATCAAGTCCCTTTCCCAGGAGCAGCCCACTGTTCCTTCAGCCCTAGGAACCTCCCATGTTCTATAAGGAACCCCCACAGTGCTGACTCAAGGTCTTCCCTATTAACATGGGAGTGCCACCTCTTGTCCTGAGGAAAACCAGGCATTCCAGACTCAAATTCACCTGCTCCTTGTAATTGCCAGTCCTTGAGGTGATTCCAGATAGATAACTACTTGGATTTCCAAGCTGAATTAAAGGAAGATATAACTGCAAAGAGTATTTTCTATATGGTTTGTCTCTGTTAGAACCTGGATTATTTGAGCCAACTAAAGGCATACAGATAAAGGTAAAAATCATGTTTTGTGGGTTCAGTACAATAGTCTCCCTCTTCCCCATCCCTTGGATATGTGTGTGTGTGTGTGTGTGTGTGTGTGTGTGTGTAGCTAGTCTGAAGATTTAGTAGTTTCCTCATCTAATTTGGCCACCAGTTTAGCAAATCAGAGACTAATAGAAGGACACAGAACAGAAAGTTTTGCCATTGCCAAAGCTTCTGTTGTATATCTTCAATTGTCTTACTGTGGAGCACTGGGCAAAGAAATATATCTGAATTCCTTGTGATAGATAGTTAGAGCTCCACCAGGGCTTCCCTTAGCTCTAGCACTCGCAGCAAGTTCATTTTCTTTCATTTTCCTAGCTCCTTCTGATGTTTTCACTTTCCTTTGCCCTTGCCTTTTCATGGGAACTGAGCACTCCAAGCAATTTTTGAAACAGTCTAACCTTCTCTTGTGACTTAATGTGTAGAATCCCAAAGATGGCAGAAAAGCTTAATTGTGTGAAAATACCACTCTTCTGAAGGTGCCTTGGCAAACCAAGCAGGAATGTGAGGGGAAGTGTTTGACTCAAGGATTGCACTTGCTGTATGATCCTAAGAGAGAGCTGCCATACCTGACTTGGGAGAGACAATTAGATTCTAACTGGAAAATGAGTGATACTAATGGAAGCCCTGGTGATTTGTGCCTTTTCTTTCTTCTGCTTAATTCTCCTCCTCACTATCCTTTCTTGATTCTCAAACCCTCTTTCCTTTGGCAGGATCGCTGCAGAACAGAGCAGTAGATTGGCAAAATATAGGACACTACGGTAAACCCAAAGGGGGGGTCTTACTAATGACCAGCTCTTCCCAGAAGTAAGGGCCCTTTCTGAATTTACTTGCCTCACGCATGTTGGTTGTTCCATCTAATTCTCACCTCCCTCACTTCCTGGGCCCAAGCAGTATTATTTCCACCTGCTGGATAAGTCTGGGACTCTGGAACATGATAACCCTACTTCCACCCCAAATATGTCTTTTCTTTGGAGGTCACCACATAACTTGTACCAAAATGGTCCAGATGTCTCATGTCTTATATCAAGGAAGCTATGACTCTCTTACCCTTCATTTTTATGAGATGCTCAGTGCCTGTAAAAGGGTTCTTTGCTGATCACATTATAGTGGAATTCAGCTCAATGTAAATGGGGTCAGATTCTGACCCACTCATAGAAGCCCCCACTCAATAATACCAAAAGGAACTTTGTGAATCCCAAGGATCATGTTTGAATAAGAAGCCAGAGTAAGGGGCAGCTAGGTGGCTCAGTGGATAGACCACTGGCCCTGGAGTCAGGAATACCTGAGTTCAAATATAGCCTCAGACTCTTAATAATTACCTAGCTGTGTGGCCTTGGGCAAGCCACTTAACCCCATTGCCTTGCAAAAACTAAGAAGCCAGAGTATTTGAGGTGACTCTTTTCTATGATTGGTGATGAGGGCCAGATTTAAATAGTGGGATCCACTATTATTGTCTTGTCCAGGCAGTGTCTTTCATCCTTGTCATAAATTTTTGGCCATTTTGCAGATTTAAATCAAATCATGATACTCAGTGAGCTATATGATAAGGATTGATGACCACAAAAGCATGGTGACGAGATAGCAAAGCTGGAATCAGAAAATAAGTTCCTAGAGTTCAGAAAGTGGCTAGGAGTAGTCCTGTTCTTCCCCCTGCCAGTTAAAAATCCTTCTTCATTCTTAGATCATTTTTCATGAGAATGCTTTCCAGGAGTTGAGAGTGATTGTTTGACACTATATTGATCAGTTCCAATAGGCTTATGATAATTAGAAGGAAAAGTAGAATGATGGTTGAATTTTAGAGGCCTACCTATAGTTATTTGGTTGTATTGAAAGCTGTTCTCTCAGCCAGACTTAAGCACTATGATTTTTGTTCACTCTCTCCAAGAGGATAATTCATGCTATTTTATGAACCGAATCTGCTTTTCCTCAGCCCTCAGTGCAGACAGAACTCTTGGTTTTGTCATGAAGTCTCATTCCTCTATCTGAGGCCTACTTGGGAAAGTACTGGTATTGAGGTTCTTGTTGTTCTTTCTGCTGTATACTCATTAGATTTCATTATGAATTGAGATAGTAGTTTGATTCTCACATATTACTTATGTTTATAAGTCCAGATAGCTTTAGGGAAAGAGAAGTTAACTTGATCATTTGGATTTGGGGGATTTTCTGAGGATGGGATTTTAAGAAAAAGCCCTTAGTCTTTATGTTTGTGTTCTTTTGAGTTTTAACTGACAAGAGTAGTTCCTGGTTTTTTGTTTTTTTTTTTTGAAAAAGTTCTTTTTCAAAGGGCAGAGGGCTACTAAATTACTTTGGGAGGGTTACAGTGCTTTTTACATGGTAGGCTTTCAATAAATGTTTGTTGGTTAATTAATTGATTGGAGTTAGGGTCGAGAACGCCAAAACAAATCGTCAAGCCAAGGAAACAATCAGGAGTCGGGGTCAGGTAACCAGCCCGGGGTCGGAGATCCGGAAAGCAGGATCTGGAGTGAAGCAGAGGCAGCAAACAGGAAGCGAGGACAGGAGCACAGGAGATCAGGATCAGGTCGCCAAGGCAACATCAGGAACACTGGAGAGCCGAGTCGGGTTGCTAAGCCAAGGTTAGGAACAGAGATCATAGCCAGGAGGGGTAGGGGAAGCATAGAGATAGAATTTTAACTTATAGTTTGGGGGCGGGGAATGTAGATCATCAGCAGTACCTAGAGGCCCTTAATACCTGGCTGAACCTAGTGATGCCTTTTCCCTTTTACTCTGACTTGAAAAGCTAATTTCTATATTCTCAGCCTAACCTGCTTTCCCCCCAGGGCTTTAACATGCTCCTAGAGTAATAGGAGGAAGAAACTTCTAGGATTCAGGGAAATTACCTTACCTTTTTGTCCCCCCTTGGACTACTTCCTTTCCTCTTCCATTCCCCTCTTTTTCCTTTCTCTCCCTTTCCCTTTACCACATTTCTCAGTTATTCAGTGGAAATCAACCTACCACCCTTGATTCTTGGGCAAATATTTGGGTTTGAGGCATCAACAGACAGTTTCTAGGCAAAACTTCTTAGCTAAGAAATCATTTTGTTCAAACTTTCTTTTATTAATCTCCCTCTTCATTGCTTATCCTCTCATTTCCCCTAAACTGGGTAGAAACATTGAGTTTAAAAAAATGCTTGCTTGAATAAGGGTGCTTTCACTGCATGCTCATGCTGCTGTCTGCATGTCAATTTCTATGTAAACACGTTCCATCTCTTCAGGTTCTTGTCTCAGAAAGGATGGATTAGATGCCAAACTAGAAATGTAGAGGCCTCTGCATATATTGGATTTGACTTTTGTTGCTTGTGGTTTCCTAAGGAAAGACTGCTAAGTGTTTGTGCCTCCCTTAGAGTTTATTTCTTCATTAGATTCCTACTCTCTGTAATTGAATCTTTACAGTGTTGAATCCTCAATGCTCTATAGAACTGCAGAGGGGAGAATGGCATTTTTCAGAACTTTCCTTTCTCCCTGACAGCTGGACTGATTTAAAACGCTTGAATTTATGTACTTCACCCATAACGTGACCTTAGCCAGGTTTGAAATTGTTGCCAATTTTGCTTTCTTTTGCAACCTGGGAAAAGGACCACAGGAAGGAGGGATTGTGATTACACAATAAAATCTCAAGTGTTTTTCCTATGAGATTTTTGTTCCAGTGAGCCAGTTTCCCTTCCTAGAAGCCAGACTTTCCTTGGCTTGGAAGCATAGCTGGGCTAGTGGTAACTTTTAGGGAGTTTTGAAGCCCTTAACCCTTCCATACATAAGACTTGTTTGGTAAGTTGGAGTCATCCAGGTCAAAGTTCTTTAACCTTCATCTATTCTCTTGCTTTTTTCCTCTGGTTGAAATTCAACCTGATTTGGGTGCTGCATTGAGTTTAATGTCACTAGCCTCATCTTGTCTCTTTGTGTTTGCACATCCCATTCTTCATATTTGTTCATCTTCTGTGTTTATGATCTTAAGAACTAGAATCTTTCAATGTCAAATATGCTTGATCACCTGATTGACATTAGGTAAGAATTTCAATAGCAAATTAAAACCTGAGATAATTTTGCCTATTTCTCCCTTTTCTTTCAGAGCAACACAGTAGTACCAGAAGAAAGAAGGAAAGTCTAAAAACTTGAAAGAATGTTCCATGGAATAGAAGCCAAGGAACAATTTACATCTTGGAGAGTGGAACATGGAACAATTTTTGTTTAAAGCAAAGCAAACAAAAAAAATTCCAGCATCCTTATGGTTGTACTTTTGCTTGTCTTTTGTTTTTTTCACTCTCCTGTTGAGCAACTCTGTAAGCCTGGATGTTCGATTCCTTTGGAATTAGGGCCATCAGCCTTCAAAGAGGCTGTGACAGATTTCTTAAGAATGCCCAACTGTTGAGTTTTGGAATGTTTAAGGTCTAATTATTGTGATTTGTAATAAAGAGTCTGATAAGAGGAATAGAGACCTCTGAGAGTTTTATTCAAATATTTCTGGGGTGGTAGATTTCTAGTATATGTATCACATAGGTAAGTAGTTGTTTGCTTAGCAAAAAAACTAAGCAAGTTGACTAGAGCATTACCTTGGGAATTCTGGTCTTGGTGTTGTATAAACCCTCACTTCTTCTTTCTCTTACTAGGATTGGGAATTTTCTGAAATATCCTCCTAGTTTTTACCCAGCATGATTGTCCTTCCTTGGTGAATATCCAACTGTATCTTGGGATCTGTTATCTAGCTTTCTTTAGCATCTAGGATTTCTGTTTTAACAAATATAATGATATAATGTGTAGTTTTTGGGTAAGTGCAGCAGATACTGTCCAGGGTTCTGAAATAGGAGAGGCCATATGAATTTTATTTGGGCCTACTTCTGTTCTAATAGATAGAGGTGAGAGATCATAGGCCCATATAGATTTGGAGCTTTAAGGGATTTCAGAAGTCATGTAGTCCAATCTCACTTTATGGAAGAAAGAACAAAGGTCCAGAGTGGGTATGATGACACACAGATGGTAAGTAGCAGAGTCAGAATCTGAAATCCTATTTTTTAATTCCAAAGTAGTAAACCACAGTAAGCCATTTTGCAATTGCATTCCTTTTCCCAAGCTTCTTGAACCTTTGAGCAATATTTGTCTTATCCATCTAAGCAGAGTACTTTATGATATGATTTTAGATTTGTTAGAAAAGCCCCTTTGGGGGCAGCTAGGTGGCATAGTGGATAAAGCACCAGCCCTGGAGTCAGGAGTACCTGGGTTCAAATCCGGTCTCAGACACTTAATAATTACTTAGCTGTGTGGCCTTGGGCAAGCCACTTAACCCCATTTGCCTTGCAAAAAAAACTTAAAAAAAAAAGCCCCTTTGCCCAAAACCTTTTCATAAGACTTATAGTTCTTCACTCTTAACTTTCCAGAAATTCTACCATTTAAAAATTTGTTTCACCAATCATTCTGGCAATTTGAAATTATGCTTTAAAAAATGACTAGGATGCTAACATTCAGAGAAACCAATGCTAGACAGGTCAAAGATAGATATAAGGAACCCACAAATCCCAAAGTATTGGTTTTAGTTTTTGTTGCAGCAAAGAACTGGAAGTAAAAGAAATGACTATTAGGGAATAGCTAAACAAATTATGAAACATTGAAAAATTTAGACAGTACAGTGTGATGACCATCCTTAAAAATGGCTAGGGCTTATTTGGGTGGAAATACTTCTGTGATCCTGGGTAAGTCACTTTATCTTTGAACCTCAGGGGTACCTTCTCTGTAAAAGTGACAGAGTTGAACTTGTTGGCTTCACAGGTCACTTCCAATGTACAATCTGTGATCCTATGATGTACACAAATAAGTAAACGGGGCAGAGCCAAGATGGCAGCATGAAGGCAGCATTCCCCAAGAACTCCGACCCCCCCCAACCCCCAAAAAACAAAGGATGGCTCTAGCCAAAATTTAGAGGGGCAGAACCCACAGAAAGGCTGAGTAATACATTTTCCCAGTCCAAGATATCTTAGACGTTCTGCCAGAAAGGTGTGCTTCACCAGAACCCGGGAGTTAGAAAAAAAGCCACAGCAGAGCACAGCCCAACACAGCCCAGAGATTGCCAGCAACAGCTTGAAGGAGTGGTGAGAGAACTCTGCTGCACCTGGGTGAACACGGAGTGAGGAACACTGACTGCAGAGCCTGCAGTTGAGAATCGAGGGAAAGCAGCCTGCACCCCCAGAGATGGTAAAGGAAGTCTGCAGAGATTTCTCTGCTCTCCCTGGGGTAGGACTCTGCTGTTTGCCTACACTCAGACTCAGGTTAAAGTTTGGGCTTCCATACTAAGATAGCTGGATCCCACCTTATAGCCCCAGGGCAGAGGGCAATGCTGTGGTTATCTATATATCAAAGCAGGGGCTAGAGAGCATAAGACCTTGGAGGAATAAAGGTCCCAGTGGAGTGTTCCCCTCAAAAAAAAAACCACCCCAAAGCCTTGGAAGTGCTGTAAATTAGTCTTGGGCTAAGGAAATGAGTAAACAGAAAAAGAAGAATCTGACCATAGAGAATTACTTCAGTTTCATGGAAGATCAAAACACATACTTAGATGATGACAAAATCAAAGCTTCCATATCCAAAACCTCCAAGAGAAATAGATAATAGGCTCAGACTGGATGAGCTCCAAAAAGACTTTAAAAAGTAAGGGAGGTGGAGGAAAAATTGGGAGGAGAAATGAGAGCAATGCACAAAAATCATGAAAACCAAATCAAAAGCTTGGTGAAAGATCTACAAAAAAATACTGAAGAAAATAATATGTTAAAAACCAGTTTAGGCCTAATGGAAAAAGCAAAACAAAAGACAAATGAAGAGAAGAATGCCTTAAAAAGCAGAATTAGCCAGCTGGAAAAGGAGATAAAAAAAGCTCTCTGAAAAAAATAACTCCTTCAAATGCAAAATGGAAGTAAATGAAGCTGATGGCTTTGTTTTTTTTATTAGGTTTTTTTTTTGCAAGGCAATGGGGTTAAGTGACTTGCCCAAGGCCACACAGCTAGGTAATTATTAAGTGTCTGAGAAGATGTGAACCCAGGTACTCCTGATTCCAGGGCTGGTGCTCTATCCACTGTGCCACCTAGCTGCCCCCAGCTGATGACTTTGTAAGAAAGCAGGAAGAAATAGAACTTTTCCAAAAAAAGCCAAAAATTAGAAGAAAATGTGAAATATCTCATTGGAAAAACAACTGACCTTGGAAACAGATCCAGAAGAAATAATCTGAAAATTATTGGACTATCTGAAAACCATGACCAGAAGAGCTTAGACTTTATTTTTCAAGAAATAATATAGCAAAATTACCCTGATATCCTAGAAGCTGAGTGTAAAATAGAAATCAAGAGAATTCACCAGTCACCCCCTGAAAGGGATCCCAAAAGAAAAACTTCCAGGAATATTATAGCCAAATTCCCAAACTCCCAAATCAAAGAGAAAATTCTAAAAGCTGCCAGAAACAGACAATTCAATTACTGAGGCTCCATAGTCAGGATTACACAGGATCTGGCAGCATCTACTTTAAGGGCTCGTAGGGACTGGAATATGATATTCCAGAAGGCAAAAGATCTTGGTTTACAACCAAGAATCAACTACCCAGCAAAACTGAACATCATCTTTCAGGGGAAAAGATGGACTTTCAATGAAACAGGGGACTTTCAAACTTTCCTAACAAGACAACCAGAGCTGAACAGAAAGTTTGATCTCCAAGTACAGGATTCTGGTGAACCATAGAGGGAGTGGAAGAGGGACTAACTATGAGGAACTTGATGACGTTGAACTGTTTGTATTCCTGCATGGGAAGAAGATATAACTCATATGAACTTTCTCATTTATAAGAGCTGTTAGAAGGAGCATATATAGGCAGGATATAGGAAGGAGCGGAATATAATGGTATGAGGTGGTAAAGGGATGGAGTCAGTGGGCGATGGGGGAAAGTACTTAGAGGAAGGAAAAGGTGATGAAAAAGAAGCTGAGATATTTCACTAAAAGTCAGAAAAAAAGCTTTTTCAATGGAGGGGAAGGGGGAAGGCAAGGGGGAATGAGTGAGCCTTCATTCTCATCAGAAATGGCTCAGGGTGGAACTGACATACACACTTAATAGGGTGAGGAAATCTGTCTTGCCCTGGAGAAGGATGGGAGGAAAGGGATGGGATGAGGGGGAATGGGGGGGGAGGGGAAGGGGGGGAATAGGTGATAGAAGAAAGGGAAGATCCGAGGGAGAGGGTACTCAGATTCAACACACTTCTGGACAGGGCCAGGATGAAAGGAGAGAGAGAAAAGAATAAATGAGAGTGGGAAGGAATAGATTGTAGGTGCAGTTAGTAATAGCAACTGAGGGAAAAATATTAAAGCAACTTCTCTGGTGGACTTATGATAGGGAAAGCAACTCACTCCAGAGACAGAGCCATTGGAATCTGAACACAGATTGAAGTACAATTTTTTTTTTTCTATTCTTGAGGTTTCCCATCTTCTTGGAGGGGAGGGGGTTTATGTTTATTCTTATGCTTAGTCTTATAACATTCAATTTACTCCAATGTATGGCATGGAAACAATGTAGAGACTGTCAGCCTTCTTTCTTGTGGGGGGGGGAAGTGGGGGGGGGAATTGTAGAATTCAAAGCCTTGCAAAAAATGATGGGTACATATTACTATTGTATATAATTGGAAAACAAATAAAATGTTAAGAATGAAGTAAACAAAACCAGGAAAATGATATATACAATGACTGTAACAACATAAACAAAAAAATAGAAATTTAGTACTACATAATAAATGACCAATCATAGTCCCTGAGAAGAGTAGAGAAAAATATACCATCACCCTCTCTTTTCAAAATTTGGGGATTATGGATGTGTAATATTGCATATTCTCTCAGACATAGTTCATGTGTTGACTTGTTTTGTTGAACTGCTTTTTTAAATCTTTGTTTTATAGAATGACTTGTTGAGTAGGAGGGAGGGATATACATAGGAAGATTTAAATATAAGTACAAAAATAAGATTTAAGTTTTGAGTTTTAAAGAAAATGAAAGAAAGACTCCTTCCCAAATCTGTGTGAGTAAACGGATCATTTTTTAAAATAAGAAAATAATTTTAGATTAATTAGGATAGTAAGTCATTTGTATTTTATGGTAAATTTTTTTTTTAATAATGAAATATCTTTCCTCCTAACATCTGCTGAGAACAGTCACATGAAAACAGAAATTTTGGAGGGGCTTAAAAAGGCATTTTAAAACATGAGGCACTTGGGAAAAGCAATTTTGAGTTGGATAATGGAGTGTGGATGTTAAGGTAGCATGGGCATCCCCGGTAGGTAGACAAGTGGAATAATTGCAGGTGAACTTTTTTTTTGCAAGGCAATGGGGTTAATGGGATTAAGTGACTTGCCCAAGGTCACATAGCTAATTAATTATTAAGTGTCTGAGTCTGAATCTGAACTCAAGTCCTCCTGACTCCAGGGCTGGTGTTCTATCCACTGTGTCATCTAGCTGTCCCTAGCTGTGCCACCCAAGGTCTGTTTTCTTGGATCTTGAGTTTCCCTTACTAGAAAAAGTATTGACCTTTCTTTATTACTATGTGTTATGCCAAATCACCTTATTCCTTTTAATCATAATATCCTTTATTTTTCTCCTTAAATTGTCTTAGACTGATAATGATACAATCTTTCACTTCTTGGTAGAAAGACTGGACTAGAAGCGCAAAATTTGTAGGTAACCAAGGTATTGATTTGTTTTCCTTGATTAAGCTTATTTACTACAAGGGAAAGTATAGTATTTTATATATATATATATATATATATATATATATATATATATATATATAGAGATATAGAGAGAGAGAGAGAGAGAGAGAGAGAGAGAGAGAGAGAGAGACAAAGGGAAAACAGCAATGAAACTAAAGATCAGAAGGAAGTTCAGGAGTCCTTGCAAGCTGTGCAATTTTGTTAATGCTTAAAATGCTTATAAGCACAAATTTATGGTTTCATATACAGTCCTGGTCTTTGTATGTTGACATATTCATGTTTTGGGATGTTCAAAGTTCATAATAAAAAAAATTTGTTTTTAGTCTTAGAAAATGTTCTGTTTCTTTGCCATATTGCCTCTCTGTAAGATTCTCTAGGCTTCGCCATCTGTTCTGGCTTCCAGATATCCAGCTCTGTCAATCATCTTATTTAACTGAGGCTTCTTAGACCTTGTCATCCACCCTAACACCTCACCCTTAGGTGAGACCCTTCTGGACTTTCCTGTCTGCTCTCATACTTTTCTTTTGTGGGTTGTCTCCCCACCCCCCCCAATCAAGAGTATAAGCTCTTTGAAACCAGTGATTATCTTGTTTCTAGTGCTTACACAAAATGAATATTTAATATATTCTTTTAGATACTTTCATTAGCATAGGAAGCAGACCTTCAGGTAAGCATATATGTGCCCAGGAGCATTACCACATCCTGGGAATAATATGTAAGTCTTTCTGTATTTAGCTATTAAAAGGAGCTGTCCAAGTTCAGAGGTATCCCATTTGTGGGACTGTTACTGCTTGTATCCTGAAGGACCAATTCTTTCCTTAAAGGTTGTTTATTCCACAGATGTAAATATTTGTTTGGAAACAAATAGAAGAGAGATAAAAAATAAAATGGTTCCAATATCCAATAGTGGCAAAATTCCTTCCATATCTTCATATGGAAAGTTTAAGACTTATAAAATACCCATTAATTTAACTATTGTAATAATTTTGTTTGTATAATTGTGCATTGTCCTATATGTTATAATTATTGCTACATTGTAGTAATAATTATATGATTGTTATAATAATAATTATTGTATGGTTATTATAATTATCATTACTGTGACATATAATAATTTTAATTGTTCCTAGGCTGCCACCCCTTTATTTGAAAATTGAATTTACCTCATAAACTTAGAAGTATTGTGGGTTCCAGTGGCGATTACCTCATTTGAAAAACTTAGACTGACACTTTCTGGTTTTGCTATTGTAAGTACAGGCAGAGAAAAGTGGTTAGAGAATATTTGGTATGTTTGGAGAATGGGAAAGGAAATTATAAGAGATGGACCTGTGAGGTTTTTGACTCGTTGATTACATGCAGTACTTCTACTTTTCCTTACTTAATTCTCTTTATCAACTTCCAAAAATGTCTTGCTTACCCTCAAAATATTCCTTATGCAGTTTTGTTTTGTTTTTTTGCAAGGCAAAGGGGTTAAGTGGCTTGCCCAAGGCCACACAGCTAGGTAATTATTAAGTGTCTGAGGCTGGATTTGAACTCAGGTGCTCCTGACTCCAGGGCTGGTTCTCTATCCATTGTGCCACCTAGCCGCCCCTTGCAGTTTTTTAATATTAATCTTCCTTCTTGTTTTTTATTGCTACCATTGAGAAACCAGACTCAGCATGCTGAATGACCCATAGCAGTATGGTTCTTACCTTTCACACTGTTCTTTTCAAGAACAGAGCATTAAGTAAGGTTAGTGTCACTGCTCTTTCTGATTTTATCCTTCAAGTATTCAAAACAAATTCTTTGTAGGTCATATGAATTCAACTTATAAAAGAAATTTTAGTCCTATTCTTCAAGACCACATATAGATTAAGAAAAAAGCAAACTATACAAACATAAATTCATAGTTTGATAAATAGCTCTCTTCTGTTCTTTTTATATTGAAATATTCATATTAAGCATAACGTGGATGTATAAAAGGTCATAGTTAAAAAGAATTTGTCAAGTCATGGTTTAATTCTGTTTCTTGGACAAGGTATCAGTTTTGGAAAAGAGACTGGGTTTGGAGATTTTATAAGTGGAATGGAAAATTTAAAATTTCTCAGTGATCTTATCTTTTATATCATGATGCTCAATTTTAATGTAGATTAGTGTGACAAATAGAGCATTGGACCAATTTGATCTTCCTATGAAGAGATAAGAAGAGGTTTAAAGGGAGTGAACCATTGATGAATATATATATAGGTGGAACCATGTTTTAGATTACTTTGCTATTTTTCTCATCAATACAGTGGCCCAAGACTATTCCAAAGGACTCAAGATGAAAAATGCTATCTACAATCCAGAGAAAGAACTGATGAAGCCTGAATGTAGATTGAAGCATACTATTTTTTCCACTTTATTTTTTCATAGTTTTTTTTTTCCTTTTGGTCTATTTCTTCTTTTACAACATGGCTAATATGGAAATATGTTCTACAGGATTTCACACATATAAAAACAGATTAAGTTGATTACCATCTTAGGAAGGGGGCAAGGAAAGGAGAAGAGAAAATTTGGAACCCAAAATCTTAAAAAATTGAATGTTAAAATTTTTCTTCACATTTAATTGGGATAAAAATTTTGTTGTTTGTCCTTAGTTCTTTTTTAAAAAATTTATTTATTCATATATACATTTTATTTATTCATATATACATTATTACAATAGTCTTGTAAAAGTAACATAATCCCCTTTCCCCCCATGAACACAGATAAACCTCAAGAGAAATAAAGTGAAGAAAAAGAAAAATTATACTTCAGTCTGTGTTAAGATACCTTCAGCTCTGTTCCTGGGTTGGATCACATTCTTTATCATAGTCCATCAGAGAAGTTGCTTCAATGTTTTTTTCCCACAGTTGCTATTGCTAATTGTATTTCTCCCCATCTATTCTTCCCCACTCCCATTTATAATATTCCCTCTATCTTTTCACTTTGTCCATCCTCAAAAGTGTTTTGTGGGGCAGCCAAGTGACATAGTGAAAAGAGCACCAGCTCTGGAGCCAGGAGGACCAAAGCCCAAATCCAGCCCCAGTCACCCAGCCATGTGAGCTGGGCAAGGGCCCCAACCCCACTGCTTTGCAAAAGAAAAAAAAAAGTGTGTTGTATCTAACTACTCTCTCATAATCTTCCCTCTCCTCTATCACCTACACCCCTCCCACCCTCCCCCATCCCCTTTCTCCCATCTTCCTCTAGTTTTTCCTCTAGAGTACCCTATTGAGTGTTTATATTGTTTTTTCTCTGAGTCAATGAGAATGTAAATGAAAGCTCACTCATTCACCTTATCCACCTTCCACTCCATTGCAAAAGCTTTTTTCTTGACTCTCTTACATGAAATATCTTAGCCCATTCTGCACCTCCTTTCCCTTTATCCTAGTTCATTCCTTTTTGCCCACTGACTGCAACTTTATAATATATTTTCATATTCAGCTCCCTCCTGTGCCTGGTCTATATATGCTCCTTCTAATTGCTCTAATAAATCAAAGGTTCATATGAGTTATCAGTATCATCTTTCCATGGAGAAATATAAGCAATTCAACATCATTAAATCCCTCATAATTTGCCTTTCCCATCCACCCTCTGTTTCACCTGAGTCCCATACTTTAAGATCAAACTTTCTGTTTAGCTCTGGTCATTTCAACAAGAAAGTTTGAAAGTCCCCATTTCACTGAATGTCCATCTTTTCCCTTGTAAGAGGATGTTCATTTTTGCTGGGTAATTGATTCTTAGTTATAATCCAAATTCTTTTTGCCTTCTGGAATATCATATTTTAAGCCTAAGAGCCCTTAAATGTAGAAACTGCTAAATCTTGTGTTATACTGACTGTAGTGCCATGATGTTTGAATTGTTTCTTTCTGGCTGCTTGTAATATTTTCTCCTTGTCTTGGGAATTCTGAAATTTGGATATAATATTCCTGGGAGTTTTTTCAGAGGGTGATTGGTGGGCTATTCCTGGAAGGCTGGAGCTCTGGCCACTCTGGTGCTGCCAAGCCCTGTCTGTGCTGCACCCCCTTCCTACCCCAGGGAAAGAGCCTTCCCATGGATCTTCCAAGTTATCTTGAGCCAGAAAATCATTTCACTTGGTTTATCTGTGGGTTCTGCTACTCTAGAATTTGATTAGAGTCATAATTTTAAGGTCTTTATGGCATTCTGGAAGAGAACTTCTGGGAATTCGTGCCTCCATCCTTCCATCTTGCTCTGCTCCCAAAATAAAATATTTTTTTAAAATGTTAAATTACAGGGCAGCTAGGTGGTGTAGTGGATAAAGCACCGGCCTTGGAGTCAGGAGTACCTGGGTTCAAATTCTGTCTCAGACACTTAATAATTACCTAGTTGTGTGGCCTTGGGCAAGCCACTTAACCCCATTTGCCTTGCAAAAAAAACCTAAAAAAAATGTTAAATTACTTTGTTCTAATTTTTTTTTTTTTTTACCTGAGGAAGTAAACAAAGCAAAAACTTATGGGTCTAGGATCAAGGAGATCTTGAATCTAGTCTTGATTCTACCATTATCTCTATCTGACCTTGTTAAGTCAATTAGCATTTCTAGACCTCACTTTCTTCCTTTGTGAAATAAGAGAACTTAGTAGTTTCTTAAATGTCACAATGATTCTGAAAAATCTTGTAACTTATTGATCCTCAGTATAGGAACATATATTTTCATTGGTCAAAATTTAGATTAGGCATTTTGACTTTACCTGAAAAGATTAATCTTTTGAAGTGGTCTTTTTTTCCCCCCAAGATAAATTTCCTACATTAGCTGTTGGCATGCCATTATCTGAAATCTTCTAGCTCTTACCTGTCTTACCCTATTATTGTGATATGCTGGGGTAGACATGCCTTCATAGTCTTCCACATAGTGGAAGCAACAATCTGTTGGGAGTAACAAGATTTCTTGGATTTCAATACTGACTTTGTTACAAATTTCTTCTGTGATCCTTATGTCTTGGTTTCCTTGTATTTAAGAAGAGAAATGGAAAATAATATTGAAGCTGTCAAAATTCTTTTGATGATGCAAGTAATGAACTATCAGTCTCTAAACTGTGATGTAAGGACCTCTCATTACCAGCATGTGCTTTGAGTATGGGCTTATTCCCCTCCCACCATTAATAAGGAGGAAGGTGGTCTGATCTCTCTATGCCCTTTCACTCATTCAACTATGTCCCCAGTTAATCCAAGAATAGACTTATAAAAAAGCTGGCCCATGATAAAAGCCTGACCTCTGGCCATGGAACCAAGAGCAAAGATTGCTTGGAATTAATGTTCAGCATGCGGCTCCATCCAAATACACCACTGTTGGATTGCCTTAGAATTTTAATGTTGAGTAAGATTTTAGAGGTCATCTAACTGCTTAAGTCAGATAGGTGTCACAATGGATAAAATGCTGGACCTAGAATCAGAAAGATCTGGGTTAAAATTCTACCTCTATGTGACCTGCAAGTCACCTGCTCTCTTTTGAGTTTCACTTTTCTTATCTATAAAACAGATAATAATACCTACCTTACTAAGAATTAAATGAGATAATATATGTAATTTGCTTTGTAAACTTTAAAGTGAAATATAAATATTAGATATCATCCCCATCATCATCATCAAATATAGCCATCTTTTTCTTTGTTTTTTGCAAGGCAATGGGGTTAAATGACTTGCCCAAGGTCACATAGCTAGGTAATTAGTGTCTGAAGTCAAATTTGAACTCAAGTCCTCCTGACTCCAGGCCAGTGCTCTATCCACGGTGCCACCTAGTCTAGGCAGCTTCATGGCAATACCCCCAGTAGGGGACTATTTAGTTTCAATTTGATGTGAATTTAATGGGTAGTTTGTATTAGCTTATTTGTTGGTGAGCTCACTCCACAAGTCATCTCCTCCCCTTTTTGGATAATCCAAAGTTTATTTGTAAAGTTTATTATTGTTATTGTTCAGGTGTTTCAATCCTGTCTGATTCTTGACCTCAGTTTGGTTTTCTTGGCAAAACTACTGGAGTGGTTTATCAATTTCTTCTCCATGAGGCATATGAGGGAAATAGGGTTAAGACACTCCCAGGGACATACAGTTAGTAAGTATTTGAAGCCATATATGAAAACAAGGATTAGTCTTCCTGACTCCAGTTTGGCACCTCTTGCCACTGTACTCCCTAGATGCCTGCAAGTTCATTTTGTATAAATGGTACTGAAATTTCTCCATGTAACTCAAACTCATCAATACTCACCTTTGGCGCCATTCAGAAAAAGCCTAAATTACCTTCTATATGACAGTTTTAAAAATATTTAAACCTAATATCACTGACAAGGTGAAGTAATGGGAAAAGGGTTAGCCTCAGAGTCTGAATTAATTGGATTCAGGTCCTGCCTTAGATGTCTCCACTCTCTGTGATTATAGGCAAGTCACTGAGGACCCCCCCATCTACCCCCCTCCCCAGATAACTCTCTTAGTCTGATAAAAGATGAATTACATCTGTATCATCAGAAGGAGTTTCCATACTGGGAATTCTCTACACAGATGAAATCACAGGTCCCAGCAACACATCTCTGGTAAGAATGCACTCACTAGGAGAAGGGACTTATTACATCCAGTTATAATGCTAAAGCTAAATTTGTATTCAAGAGACCAGGGTTGAATTTCCACTGAAATACTTCCTAACTTTCTGACCAGAGGGAAGTCACTTGAACTCCCTGCCTCATTTTTTCATCTCTAAAATGGGATAGTGTTACTTGCACTTTCTATCTCACAGGATTATTACAAAGAAGTCACTTAAGCTATAATATGAATATTATTAGTGTTTTTTATAATGTTCAATGGCAGGCTGAGTTTGGGATCCTAATTTATGTTTTATAACTCATAATGAAACATAATTTCTATCTCCAAACTGATAAACTAAATCTTTTATTTTTTGTTTTTTCTTACTTTTTTATTGGAACATATACTCTCCTTACCTCCTTAATGGGTGAAAGGGGGAAGGAGAGATTTTGGACCTGAAAATAAGACAAAATTAATTTTAAAATATGCTTTTTTTACCTTTCTTGAATTTTATAGATAGCTAGGTAGAAGAAGCAAGGTGAATAAAGTGCCAAGCCTGGATACAGGAAGACTTGAATTCAAATCCATCCTCAGACACTTCTTAGCTGTGTGACTTTGGACAAGTCACTTGGCCTCAGTTTGACTCAATTTCCTTAACTATAAAATCAGAATAATAACAGAATCTGCTACACAGGACTGTCATGAGTATCAAATGAGATAATATTTGTAAAGTACTTAGCCCACAGTACCTGACACAGAATAGAGGTTTAATTTAATGCTATTTTCTTCCTCATTACCTTCCTTTTAGGCCAAAACAGTGATATAATGGTGACTCTCAAATAGGATTTGCCAGTAAAGATATTAAATGTTCTAAGTGTAACTAGAAGGAAGGCATGGGAAATATGTAGAAAAACAAGGATATAAGAAGTTAAGAAACCTAAAGCAATACAATTTCGATTTCAATTTATTTTTTTAAAATTTCAGGTCATCCAAAGTGCAAAACATGGTGGGTACAACATTCATTACCAACAAAAAACTGCGGAGGAGGAAAAGTCATAAAGGCTGTCTGAGAGATGTGTGAACAACAAAGATGGTAGGGCAGTGGGGTAGTGAAAGGAAGGGATGAAAATGGACAGCCAGCATGCTCCAACAATACCCACACAATGTCAACATATTTGCAGAATGGCCACTAATAATTGGGTGGATCTGTGCAAGATTCAAGAGAGAACAGGGACAAGAATCACCCAGGATAAAATGGCCTGGAAGGGCTGTATGTAACACCCTTGCAAGGAATACCCATAACTATGAGATCAAAGTAATAATAATGATAATGGTAATAACATATATATTATTTACAGTTACAAAGCTCCTTTGCATGACCTTCCAGAGCTCTGGTGGGACTAAAAGGTATTAAGAGACATGCAAGCACTTTGAAAAGTTTAATAGCATTATATTAGATGTCATTGTTACCAACTAAACCCTTACACTTGGAAACCTTGCAACTTCGAAATTGAGCTTTATTTATTTTGAATGCTGATGAAAATATATATGGGATCATAGGAAAGGACCTTAAAGATTAGTTAGTCTAATCTTAGATTATGATGAGAAAGTTAAAGGAATGAGATCAAGTAATATGGCCACGATCGCATGGGTAATGTGTGCACATCAAGATTCAAGACTTTTGACTCCAAAGTCAATATTGATTCCCCATTTAATTTCATTTTTTAAATTTTTTTTTTACTTTGCTATTTTACTTGTTTCTTTGTCTGCATAACCTTAACAAATTAGCTAATTTGAATTCTATAAGGTAGCTAGGTAGAGCAGTGAGTGAATAATAGAGCACTGGCCCTGGAGTCAGGAGGTCCTGAGTTCAAATTCAACTTCAGACACTAATTACCTAGCTATGTGACCTTGGGCGAGTCATTTAACCCTATTGCCTTGAAAAACCTAAAATAAATAAATGATTTAAATTCTACATAAAGGTTCTGATGCTCAGGGTTGGTAAAGATGTTTATAAATTTGTGTACAGTAATAATGTACATAAAACTGTTTAAAACATTTTTACATAAACTATAAAGTGAATATACCTCTTTATCTTTGCCCTTGATTCTATCCTGTCCAGTCTCTTTCTTCTAGGACTTTCCTCCTAATACTCATCCTTTCATTTATTTGTATCTATGCAACACTGACTTCCTCCACTGTTTTTTGTCTGAGGACAAATTTGAACTCAGGACCTGTGTTTTATCCATTTTATCACCTAATGCTCTTTATAATGACACTCTGAATCACAAAATCTCAAAGTTAGAAGTTAACCTCTGAGATCTATGGCTTGACACAAACAGGAACCTCCTTTATAAACATCCCTGAAAAGCAGTTGTTTAGCCTCTTAAAGAATTCCTGTATTTGTGATAGAAAATTACCAATCTTCCTGAGAAAGAATTATGGAGTCTGATTGCAAACCAAAACATACTATTTTCCACTTTTTAAATTTGTTTTATGCTTTACATTTTTTCTCTCATGTGATTTTTTCCCCCTTGTGTTCTGATTCTTCTTTCTCATCTTGACTAATAAGGAAATATGTTAAAACAGTTATACATGTAATAACATCAGTTAATTTGCTGGTTGAGGAGGGGGGGAGGAAAGGAGAAAAATGTGGAGCTCAAATTCTTGTAAAAAAAAAGAATGTTGAAAACTTTCTTTACATAAAGTTGGGTAAATAAATAGATTTTTTTTTTAAAAAAGGAGTTCCTATAGTTGGGGGAACCTACCACCTCCTGTGATAACCTACTTTGGGAGCTGTTTTCTTTTTAAGCCTGGTTGTCCCCATCTCATCTAGGCTGAAAGTACAGGAACTATTCACAACTCTGATCTTGCTTATGATCCTGATCAACATTGATCCCTTTCAGGCCTGGCAGGCTTGACCCTCATTATACAGCATGGTGCAGGGACCCTGGCAGGGAGATGACACCCCCCTTTCCTGGGCTCTGATGACATCATTTCCAAGTTTAATGTAGAGAGCTGATTGGCACAGTTCATTGTAGCTCAGAACCCAACTTAAGACTTGCCAGCTTCCCCCTCCCCGGTAGTCAGGATTACAGACACGTACCACCACTCCTAACATGGAGTTCTTATTGTTCAATTTCCCCTTAAATTGAGCCTAAATTACTTCCAAGCACAAAGCCTTGTTATATGAAGAAAGAGTTTAATAGCTGTGGAATGAATGAATGGATGGATGGATGGATGAATGAATACTCATCTCCCTCCTTTATGTAACTGTCTCCATGGACTATAATGTGTACTTTGTGCTAACATGACAAATGTGCCGTGATTCAAACACAGCGGAAAGAGAGGAAGACTCAAATTGCTTTTTGATGGATTTATTTAGAACATCCAACATCCTACTTGGTCACAAAAATAGGAATACAAAACTACCTTCTCTAATTATTATTTACAATTTAGTTCAAAGGCATAATTGCAAGAGAAAGAGGATTCTAGGAGTCTGGGTAGAGTCAGTTGACTTCACTTGAGGAGAAAATAGAGGGCAAAAGGGCTTGAGATTCTTGGAAGATATCTTCTCCTTGTAGGGCACAGAGGACTTTTCCTATCTTGTTTGATTACTGGATTAAATGAACATCCCATGGCTGGTAAGCTGAGTCATTCAATGAGAGGTCTAGATGTGAAAGGGACTTTCAAAGACTACTTAACCACAATTTGCTCATTTTATGGATAAGGAAGCTGAGACCTAGAGAGAAGTAATGTGACCTCAAGTTCACAAGCTAGTTAGTGTCAGAGTCAAATGGTCAGGTCTCCTGATGGCACATGCTGAATTTTTTAAAAATCTATTTCAGAAACTTTGTTGAACAAAAACCCTGCCTTCTCCCCAAATTTTCTTTTCTTGGTGGGGAAGAAGGGAGGAAGAAAAAGTGCTTATTAATTTTTTATTTTAATTTTTAAAAATATCTTCCAAAGACATGAATGTTTTAAAATTATCTTTACATGTAATTGAGAGAGAAAATAAAATATTATTTTAAAAAATTTCTAAAGGAATCTTCAAAAATTTATCTACAGAGCTGAATTAAAAACAAAGAACAAACATAATCTAACTTGGAAGCTGCTTTACTTGGACAAATTTTCATGTTTTCTCATCAATCTTCATTCTTTAGGACCTAGGCAAAGGAGAGGTCAACTAGTGGTAATTCTGTACTGGGAAGTCTGCATTTTTATGTTTATAAGCCAGGGCCAAGAAAATTATCTTTGCATCATTTTTCAGGGCATGGTTCAGATAAATGGGTTGTAACAAGTGATTAATAATAGATCTTTGGCAAGGGAGCAAGGATGGATTTAACATGCTAACTTAAGAGTTCTTTCTTAGCTTCAGGTATGATCTGAAAGAACTTGCATTGTTTGGGGCCTGATCTATCTATGCATAAGAGCAGAGCTCCTTAAATCTGCCCAGTCAGAGGGGTTACAGGAAGAGACCACAAGGCAACCTGGAAAGGTATCACGGCTGGGAGTTAGAAAACCTGACTTCCATCCCCAGCTTTTACAAGTGACCTTGGACATGTGATTTTGCCTTTTCAATTTTACTTTGTGAAATAAGGATTTATTTTGTTGTGTTGTGTTTCCAGCATAGAGATGGGGGACCATGGATACAGAATGTTGTCTATGCCATCACACACACAATCACTCTACCAGGTGATTTTATCTATTTCCTTTATTTCTAGGGAGGAGTCATGGGTGGGGTGAGTACTTTTGGTAATTACTATGATGGAAAAACAAATTATCATTAAAATTTATTTTAAAAAATAAAATGGGTTTAGCATAGATGATTTAGATCTTTTGTAAGTTTTAAAATACACTATGGAACTATAAGATCTACATTTTTGTTTCTGGCTCAGATTCACTCAGCGAATTTAATTAAAAATAAGATTTACTTCATTTTCATTTCCCTAATACTAGTCTTTTTGTGCATCTTGTTGCAAGTTCTCTTTGCAGCAGGTGGGAAGGGTGTGGAGTAGGTAGTTGCCCCCAAGGAAGAAGTTTGCAAATTGGAATCTCTGAGGTGAAGAATTCAGGTCAGTGATGATTAAAAATGGGTCCTAAGAGAAATTTCAAAATGTACATTTTCAATGTTTGAATTCAAACTGTGCCAGGGATTTGTTCAATTGTCATATGCAAATTAAATACAAATTGCATCCAAATTCACCTGCATGCTTCCTAATTTATACAAGACATGACCTCTGAGAAAATTCTAGTATCAACAATATGTATGAATTTGACAATTTCCAAAGGAAAAATGAAGACATGGATCCAATATCACACCTTCTTTGCTGCAGGTTGAATATTGTACAGATGGGCTCTTCATCTCTGGGAATTCCTCTGTTGCAGAAAGAAACACAGTTTATTACAAGGTAGAGATGCCAGGAAGGAGTTGGAGCAGGGAGAGGGAATACATTTAGAATGAAAAGTCATCCAGGAGCCAAGACCATCTAGAGACCTCCAGAGGAGGGTAATGACTTAGATGGCATTTGGTGCACTTCTGAGCTAAGACAGAAACAAAAGATGTGACTTTTTTCCCAGCCCCATGGTCTTGTTTGCCCTGTGACTTTTCAGCTTTTGCATAACCCTCTTAAGAATTTGACTTATAACTTTTAGGACAATGCATCTATTCTTAGGCCATGATCTTGGTAGAGGTCAGACTCTAGTCAGCTCATGATGGTGGCAGCAAAAAGAGGTGGCTGGTTATCTCACCTCTGGACAGGATGAGAGCATTTTTTCCTAATGAAGTCATTCAAATCCAGAGAGGTAAATTATTTCCTCAGGCTCCTGGGGAAGACTCAGATGGATTTGATGGATTTATTTAGAACATCTGACAAAAAGTTAAGTGCTGAAACCTGGGTTTGTCAAATAATTTGGTTCAGAAACACTACAGAGTTATGCATGTAATTGAAAAATAAAATAAAATATCTTTTAACAGAGGGTTGTAATTTGTACAAAATTTGAGAGTTAGCAATGTTATTGTATCTGGTTTGAACCTTTCTTGGAGCATTGAATTCATTTTGGGCACTACAGTTTAGAAAGGACATAAGAAAATAAGCATGTCCAGAAAAGACTGGTGAGACAAGCTATACAAAGACCTTCTGTAGGAACTGAAGATACATAGCACAGAGACAGAAACATAAGTTCTTATCTCCAAGTATTTGAAAGGTAATCATGTAGAAGAAAGATCAGAAATGAAGAAGAAAGATTAGGCTTCAAAAAATAAAACTAGGAGAAATAGATAGAAGCAGATAGATTTCCATTTAATACAAGAAAAATTTTCCTATTGGTTAAAATTGGCCAAAAAAGAAAAAAATGAATTGTCTCATTCATGAGATCATAAATTAGAGCCTGAGGATACCTTGGTATCCTCAGATAAATAAACTGAGGCATAAGTGATGTGTCCAAGTTCATTAAGAAAGTGTCTAAGGTAAATTTTTTCTCTTCAAATAACAGTGAATGAATATTGTAAAGCACTTACTATGTGTCAGCACCATGCTAAACACCAAAGATTAAACAAATAGCACAAGAGAATCATTCTCTGCCCTGAAGAGGATTACCTTTGGAGAGGAGGAGACAACAGGTATAGGCAGGTGACTGCTATCAAAGGAGTGTATTTTGGAAGGGGCAGTTGTATGAAAGTCCTTTCTAGAAGCAGTGGCTGGTTACTTGTTGGCAATGCTATGGAAGGGGTTCTGGTTCTAAGCTGAACAATGGTCTTTGTGTTCCCTTTTAACCTTCAAACTCTGGGGTGGGATTTAATCTCTAAAGAGTATTAGGGTACAGTGGAAAGAATGCTGGACCTTAAATCAATAGATGGGTTAGAATTTCCATTTTGGGCAAATCATGCCTGTTTCTGTATCACCTTTTCTTCATCTGTCAAAGGGAATATTAATACACAAATTTCCCATCTCACAGTGAGGTTGTGAGAAAAGTCCTTTGTAAACCTAAAGACCTGTAGAAATGTGTGATGATTATGTTGAGGATCATTACTTGTTTTTGATACTATATATCATACCTGTTTAAGCACAGAAGATATTTTCTTGATTTCCTCCAATTTTACAGATTTATAAATCTAGTGAGGATCCCAGGTATGTTCTCCAGTTTGCTAGTGATCCCCTTAGGCCTGAAAAAGATAAAATTTAAAACATAAGCATGGAACAGTCCTGAGCTCAATAGGAAAAAATGGGTCCCTTTTAAGGTCCTACATATACACCACACTGTCATCAGCTATGTATGCATACCCTTATTTGTCCCATATGCTCCTGAAAAACCTTTCCTGACCCCCCCCCTTCACCCAGGTCACATGATTTCTCTGCACTCTGGTCTCTATTATCACATACTCTCTGGCATGCATTAGTTTGCTCTCCCCAACTGGATTTTAAGCTTCTTGAGGCCAGGAACCATGTGTATCTTCTTGAATCCTTCATTGTACAATGTTGTACATATGCAGGCTCATGGTAAATACACTGGTTTTAAACAATGTTTTATATCATCACAACAGTTCTTTCTGTTCCTCCAACCCCTCACATAGTTAGGGATGGGGCACAATTCTCAGTCACCAAATCACATTTCATAGTCACTTCTTCCTTCATGAGACTTGACCTCTCAGGCCCCCTGGGTCTACCTTTGATTCTGCATTATGGCAGCCAAGAAGTCTTGGAGCACCATCTGTTTGTGATAGCAGCTGTCCACCAAAATGCTGTCTAGTTGACGTCTGGACAGTACTTCATGATCTTCTTCCTCTCGATTTCTCTGTCGGCTTTTGTTGGGAAGAAAAAAACCCAAATGTCTTTTAGAATCAGAGACCTAGAGTTAAAAGGGACCTCAAAGGGCATCCAGTCCAACCTCTTCTTCAAGGTTAAATGCCCCACCCAAGATCACATAGGTAGTCAGCATCAGAGGAGAGACTTGAACCTAAGTCTTCTGACTCCAAAATACAGGCTCTTTCTTCTGTCCCACACTATCTCCCTTTGAGAGAAACTGCCTCCACAGGCTTCCCAATATTTCCAATAAATTGGGGGGTGCACAAAATGTGTGGGAGTAGATCAAAGAGAAAAATCCCTCTCTCAGATTATGCTTCAAGTTCAGATCTCAACAACCTCGTTCTTCCAAATGATACAAGCTTTTGTTGGAACCAAGAACCTGATCAGAATATTGCCTTCTCTATTTGACCTGGTGCTGACTGGAGTGGGTCTTAGAATAATTTGGGAAGATTTGGAGAAATAATAAAGAACAAAATGAACAGAATCAAGAGGACATTGTATATAGTAACAGCAACATTATTTTAAGATTGACCGAGTGAATAAGTCATTTTGACTGTTATAAATCCATATTAACAATAAAGGACATGTGAAGAAAGATGCTATCTTCATTCAGAGAAAGAACTGCTAAATAGATGTATAGAATAATTTTACAATATAAACCTATTTGTGTTTAATGGTGGTAGTTTCTGAGGGGAGGAAAGGAAATTAAAAAAAAGAAATTTACATGATAACTTCATTTTATATTTAAAAGGAATAGCAAATTGTACATAATTTTGCTGGTTCATGTACAATAATTTTTAAATATACTATGTTATGGAAATGCTTGTTTTTTCACAAATTAATTTTTAAAAAATCAGTGGTTCTTCACCATTTGATGTTCTGGACCTGGACTTTGGTAATTGGTAAAAACTTCTAAACTCCTTCCCAGAATGTTTTAAATTCATAAAACAAAACACATGGTATTCAAAGAAAACCAGTTACATAGTGGAATAATACAGTTATCAAAATATTTTTAAAAAGCAGAACAAGTTCACACACCCAGATTAAGAACCCTTAAAACAAAGACCTTGCCATACATGGCTAGGATAGCTTTATTTTCCTTAAAAAGGAAGAAAGTATGGGGCAGCTAGGTGGTGCAGAGGATAGAGCATTGGCCCTGGAGTCAGGAGTACCTGAGTTCAAATCTGACTTCAGATACTTACTACTTTAGCTGTGTGACCTCGGGCACATCCCTTAATCCCAACACCTTGCAAAAACAAAAGCAAAAAACAAAAAAACAAAAATGTAAGAAAGCTAGCCCTGAGAAGGTCTTGGGGGGTGGGGGTGGGGTAGGGATGGAGGAGGCTTGAAACATCAGTGTGACATCCCAATAACCTAACATTTAAAAAGTACAACCCACAAAGAGTCAGTGCTCAAACTTGACTGATGTCCCACTGCAATGTGAGTCACCACATCCATTAGACCTAACACATCTGCAGAACAGATGTATTTCCGTATGGCAAGTATCCTTTCCGTGCTATGGCTAAGTAAACTTCCTTTTGCTAATTGTTGGATAAACTACAAATATCTGATTTTATTCCTGAACCTGAACCACCAGACAGTGTTGAGTCAGACCTAGTCTGTCACACCCTCCATTCACCCCTAACTTGCTTTGCACCATAGTCAAATGAGCCCTGACATCACTACTGGAAAGCATGTGTCAATCTATATCGCCCCCCCCCTCCATGGCTCTAGTCACCATTCCTCAAATTTTCCAAATCTAAATTCTCCTCCTTGTCCACTACTCTCCTATACAGATAGTTTTTTTTCCTATTAGAATGTAGGCTTCTTAAAGGCAGAGACTATCCTCACTTTCTTTTTATGTCCTCAGTGTTTAGCCCAGTTCTTAGCATAAAAGTATCTAATAAATACCTTTTCATTCATTCATTTCATTTATGGTTTGTTTATTTCAATTAATGTTATTTATAAAATTCTCAATTTATTTAATGTGTTAAAAATTGTTCTTCTGACAAATAGATTGTAAACTTCATACAAGCAGGGCCTAGGTCTTATGCTTTTCTTGCCCCTCCTAACCAGTGACTAGTACAGAACTAGCTTCATAAAGGACATTTATTAAAGGTTTACTTAGTGATCGATAATGGAAGGCTCAACTCTGGAGTCCTTAGAGAAGCCTATTACAAAAAGACCTAGAAAGAAAACAGGTGACTGGGACCCTTGACCTTCCAGAGCCTCAGGAAGTTGCCAAAACTAGACCCAAATCCTCTGAGATCTTTGCCAAGAAAACCCCAAATGGGGTCACAAAGTCAGACACGAAATGACAAAACTCGACCAACTCCAAATCTAAAGTAGTAGGCCCAGGAGAATAATTCATACAGTAACAACAAAATTGCACAGGCTAACAACTTGGAAAGACAAGGAATCCTGATCAACACAAGGACAAACCACAATCCCAGAGGACTTTGACACAAGCCACCCACTCCAAATAGAGAGGTGATAGACTCAGAGGGCAAACAAGCCTATTTTTTTGGACATAGCTGGAGTGGAAAAAAATTTTAATTGACTGTACATGTTTGTAATGGGTTACTCAGAAGGAAGGGGAAAGTTATGAAAAGAAAATTCAAAGCAAAAAATAAAATTGAATTTAAAAAATAAAGTGATAGACTCTAGGCTCTTCTCTAGAGACAGAAGTAGACCATCTAAAACCTCACCCAGAGGCTTGCTTACCTTAGTCGCTTGCCCATAACAGTTTGCAAAAGTTTCCGAGCTGAGATCTGTCCCAAAACTTTCCTGTAGCTATTGGTAAAGATGGCATCTGCATGGCGTTGCATCCTATAACAAAAGAACTCAAGAGTCAGAGCACAGGAATTATTAGGGGACCAGGGGATCAGGGCAGAGGGATCTATGTTCACCTTTTCTCTGCAGAGTCCATCAGAATGTCTTCCTCCTGTTCTTCGATGGAGAGATTGTGACTCTGAGCTGGGCTGCTTTCTCGGAGCTGAAAGCTCATCTCCTTCCCTGAGACGGGCAGTGCATTGTATCTGGAGGGAGACAAGTAGAGCCAGTGCCAGTTGGGGAACATTGGTCCACATTGGCTAACTCCCTATCCATGGGATCATGGATTTAGAGCCAAAGGAGATATCCAGTCCAACCTCCTCACCTTTCAGACGAAGAAACAGAATCAGAGAGGTTAAGTAACTTTCACAAGATCACATAGGTAATAATTTGGAAAGATAGATTTGATTTCACATCTAGCATTCTTCCTTACTATATCCCTCTGCTTTTGCACAGACTCCTTTGAAGCTATCATCACAGCACTGACAGCTGGGGCTACCCTTCCTGGGGGTAGCCTAAAAATATGACTGAATGATGGCATGGGCAGAAATGGAGTGGCTGTGGTTGCCACTGGGGGTTGATTAGTCCTAAAAGAGGCAAGAAGTCTCAAGTCTGAGATGAGGAACCTGGAAGAGCAAACTTCTTTACTTACTCTGGAGGCTGGAAGGATAAGAGAAGGTACAGAAGGGGCAGGGGTAGGAACAGTAATGTATAGCAATTTGGTGTATGCCCAACTATTTGTGTGTGTGTGTGTGTGTGTGTGTGTGTGTGTGTGTGTGTGTGTGTGTGTATACTAGAAAAAAATAATGAAAAAAATTCATCTGGAGGAACAAAAGTCCAAGAATATCTAGAGAACCAATGGGGTGGGGGGTGAAGGAAAGCAGCACAAGGTCTCAAACTAAACTATTATAAAGTGGATCATCAAATAATTTGGTCCTGGATAAAAAATGAAGTGCTTGATTAATGGAATAGATTAGACAACAATATATAGTAGTAAATGACTGAGTGTTTGATAAACCCCAAAATCCAAATTTTGGGGCAATAAGTCACCATTCAACAAAAACTACTGAAAAAATGAGAAAGTAATTTGACAGAAGCTAGGCATAGACCAACAATCCCCACCATATACCAAGTTGGTTCAAAATTTGTGTTTTAGACATAAAGAGTGATAATATAAGCAAATTAGGGGAGGGTGGGAAAAATATTACCTGTCAGATCTATGGATAGGGGAAGAGTTTATAACCAGAGATAAAGAAGAACATAGAAGGTAAAATGAATACTTTTAGTTACATTAAATTTGATAGATTTTGCACAAATAAAATCAATGCAGCCAAAATTAGAAGGAAAATAGTAAACTAGTAGAAAAAATTTTACAGCAATTTTTCTGATCAAGATCTCATTTCTCAAATAGAGAACTGAGTCTAATTTATAATACAAAGAACTATTTTACAATTGATAGTCAAAAGATATAGTTTTCAGAAAAATCTAAGCTATCAAGTAATATTAAAATATTCTAAATCACTAATAATTAGAAAAATGCAAATTGAAACAACACTGAGGCATCACCTCATACCTATCAAATTGGTTAACAAGACAGAAAAGGAAAATGACAAATGCTGGAGGAATTGTAATTGGTGGAATTATGAAGAGATCCAAGCATTCTAGAGAACAACTTAGAACTCTGCCCAAAGTTCTAAAAAACTGTGCATACTCTTTTATTGAACAATAACACTACTAGATCTGTACACCTAAGAGATCAAAGGAAAAGGAAAAAGACCCCTATGTGCAATAATATTTATAGCAGCCCTTTATGGAAATTGAGAGAATGTCTATTAATTAAGGAATGGCTGAGCAAGTTATAGTATGTGACTGTGATGGAATTGTGCTATAAGAAATGATAAGCAGGATTATTTCAGAAAAAAAGTAGGAAGACAATATGAGCTGAGGCAAAGTGAAGTGAGGAGAATATAGTATACAATCACGCAATATAATACTAATCTGTGAAATTTAGCTACTTCTGATCAATGCAATAATTCACCACAATTCCAAAGGACTCATGTTAAAAAATGCTATCTACCTTCAGAGAAAGAACTGATGAACTTAGTGCAAATTGAAACATTGTTTTCTCCCACTTTGTTTCTTTTTCTTTCACAATAAGGCTAATATGTTTTACATAATTTCATTTGTATTATGTATATCATATTTCTGGCCTAATCAAAAGATAGGAGAGGGCTAAAGGAGGCAGAGAATTTGGTTTTGGAAATAAGAATTAAAAATAAAATAAAAATAAATAAAAATTTTAAATGACTAAAAGCAAAGGGACCAGAGTAGTTTGAAATGAAGTGGTTTTTTTTTCTATCACAAGTTTTTAGATACATTTGTATTCTTGGGTAATTCAAAGGTCTATATCACTAAGTAGCTTATAAAATGAGTTGCAATAGATTTGTCTCTGTATGTAAG
Source organism: Macrotis lagotis (assembly GCF_037893015.1). Classification (NCBI taxonomy): domain Eukaryota; kingdom Metazoa; phylum Chordata; class Mammalia; order Peramelemorphia; family Peramelidae; genus Macrotis; species Macrotis lagotis. The sequence goes on along the minus strand of NC_133658.1, from coordinate 347,658,240 downwards.
GTAAATTTTATAAGTTAGTCTGGGATATTTAGTGATATCAAATTGCCAGAATGGGGCCAAAATGGGATATTTCAACATGGTGTTTGGAAGTAATTAGGTTTGAAACTCTTACTGTAGTTATAGGACTTGTTCATCTAACTCTTCATGTTATATAAAGAAAATTACCTTTTTCTTTGTTTTTATAGAGGCTAGCAATAAACCTTTTTAAGCTGTATAAAATATTTTTTTCTTTTTCATGATTTTCCCTTAATTTTAATTCTTCTTTTATAAATATAGCTAACACATAAATATGTTAAACACGATTCTACATATTCAACCTATATTGGATTGCTGCCATGGGGAGGGAGGAGGAACAGGAGGATGCTAGAAAAATGTGGAACTCAAAAGATTGCAAAACAATGAATGTTGAAAACTCTCTTTGCAAATTGGAAATTGAGGTGATGCCCACTAATTGGGGGATGACTGAGCAAGTTATGATTTAGGAATGTTATGGAATACTATTGTTCAATAAGAAACCATGAATGGTTGTACTCTAGAGAAGCATGGAATGAGTTACAGGAACTGATGGTGAGTAAAGGGAGCAGAACCAAGAGAACATTGTATATATTAACAACATTGTGAGATGATCAACCTTGATGGATACAGCTCCCCTCAGCAGTTCAGAGAGTTAAGACAACTTTAGGAAACTGGTTATGGACTATGCTATCCCCATCCAGGGGAAGAAAAACAAAACAAAACAAACAAAAAACCCTACAGAATCTGAATGAACACTACATTCACTTTTTAAAAATTTTTCTTATGTATTTCTTCTCTATCTCATGGTTTTCTTTCTTTTCCCTTAATTCTAATTCCTCATACTAAAAATGACTAACCTGTAAACATTATGCTGACTGCCACTGAGGGGAGAGGGGGTGGGAAGGGAGGGTGAAAGGAAATTATGTAACTTTAAAATGTGCATATACATGTGAATGAATGTTGAAAATTTTCATAACATGTAATTAGAAAAATAAATATCAATAAAAATTCTTCTCTGCATGTAATTGGAAAATAAAATTAAATAAAATTAAACTATTAAAAATAAGGAAGTTAGTTAAAGGGGAGGATTTATGGGAAAATATGTTTTCAGTTTGGGGCCTAGGTTCAAATTCTGTCTTGCTCCCTGTGTGACCTTGAGTAAGTTACCTAATTTCCTTGAGCCTCAGTTTCTTCACTTATAAATTCTAGCTCTAGCTCTTTAAGGTTTCCAAACTGAGACCAGAGGGGTTAAATGATTTGCACAAGGTCCTACAGGTAAGAAGTCCTTTAAACTAAAGTCTTTTTATACCAGAGTCAAAACTCTTTGCCTCTGTAAAATGAGGGAATGGAGCTAGCTGCCCTTGGAGATCTGTTTTACCTCAAATCTTGTCAAATCTTGCTTTCTTCCCATGATCATGCCTCATCTCATGCTTCAGAGTCCAGGAAAAAAGACAGAATTTATTCCAGGTGTCTTAACACATTAGTCTAGTTGGTTTTCTTTTTTTTACAAGTAGCTCCAGTTTATTTTAGTTAGCTTAGACTCCATCTCTTGACATTGCTAACAGGAAGCTTCTGAGTGAAATAAATAAAAAATAAAAAAGAAGCTCTGCAATGGAAAGCAGGGAAGGAGAACGAGGAGAAAGCAATGAGGGGCAAAAGGATGGGGCTTACCTGAGCGTTGGGTAGAGTGGGGAGCAGAGGGAGCAGGTAATGAGGTGAAGAACCATAAGCAGTCCCACCCTGGTTAACATGGTTTACACTCCAGGAGGTACCTGGGAAGAAAACAATCCAGTGGTTTTGGACACAGGCAGCAACAGCAAGATGTGTTTTTAAATATTTGGACACTGTGCCATCCAGAATCTAAGAGAAGGACTCGATGAGATTTTCTGTCCTGGAGGACCTCAGCCTATGATCCCTCAGTTCATGCAACCAGTCATCTACTATCTTATCTGCCCTGATGATCTCTCAATTTCTGTACTTGGAATTACTATCTTCTCAATCATACCTGCAGAGGGCTGCATCCCTTCTCCCAGGAGGAGTTAATCTACTCAGCTCTGGGGGCAGAACTGTCCTTACTTGTGGATGAGTGATTGAGTACAAAATCAACTAATCTATCTTTCTGACCCAAAATCATTCTTCACACCACATCTAGCAATCTGAGTTCAGGGTCTATCTAGGAATCTTGCCATCTGTGATTTCCCCATACCAAAACTCTCTTTCTTGAACACCACTCTACTATATGTGTTGTCTCCCCCATTAGAATATAAAGTCTTTGAGGGTATTTATATCTCTAGGTACCTTAATAATATATAATTATACATATATATGATATATCATATCATTTTAATATATTAGGGCAGTGAGGTGACTCAGTGGATAGAGCACTAGCCTTAGAGTCAGGAGGATGAAAGTTAGAATCTGGTCTCAGACACTTGACACTAGCTGTGTGACCTTGGACAAGTCACTTAACCCTTATTGCCTTATATCCAGGGCCATCCCCAGTTGTCCTGATCCATATCTTGCTACTGGACCCCAATGGTTCTGGAGGAGAAAGTGGGGCTGGTGACTTAGCACTGCATCCCCTCTCTCAAATCCAATTCACTTGCTTGTCATGGCAACACCTCCCTGATGTCATGGTCTTCTTTAAGAATGAAGGACAAAAAACCCCCCTAACATAATATATTAAATATATAATTAGTATAATGCTTTAGTAATTGCTTAATGAATTTTTTTCACCCCATAGTTTTAGGGGAGATAACCAGTTGGAAAGTAAAAAGATCTGGACATAATGATCCTAGTTTCCATAGCAGCAAGAATTCTGCCTCTCACTATTGCTGAGCAAAGACTAGGATAGTATAGTAGCAGCACTAGAGTACTCAGAAGGCCAGGACAGAATCCTGCCTTTTCCCCTTACTTCCCTGGGCCTCATCAATAGAATGAAGGAACTGAATAAGATGACCTCAAAAAGTTCCTTCTAGCTCCAAATCTTTGGTTCCATGATTCTTGTTAAGTGATAAGCTTTGTTGTTCCTAGATAATGAGGATTACAGGTGAGGTTAGCACCCTCTCATTTTGGTGCCTTGGGGCAATACTCTAGTTGTCCCACCCTACAAACCAGTTTTTCTTCTCTGAATGTGTTTCTCACATTAAGGTGTAAGAGCCCAGTATAAAGTTTATCTTTGATGCCCCCTCAACTGATTTTCATTCCCCTTCCCCAGAAATCTTCTCCCATGCCACTCCCATCTAGTCTAATTCCTCAGACCCATGACAGAATCTTGGAACTACAAGGATTGTCAAGGTTTTCTAGTCCAACTTCTTCTACAACAAAGGAATCTATTCTACAATATTCTTGACAATTCATCAGTAGACATCTAATATTGTGCCCACTATGTATAAGACAGAATGGTATAATGGTTCTAGAAACTGGTCTTAGGGTCATTATGCTGGGCAAGTCATTGCCCTTCACTGCTCTAGTCAAGACTTCCTCAGACAGAAGCTGCTTTGCAAGAGCAGAGAAACTTCCTAATGAAGCATTTCCTGGATCAATGAGATCTCAGGTTTTCCTAGAAAAAAATGGGCAAGACCTTGCTAGATATGGGGGGATACAAAGAAAAAGATGAAAATTTCTTCCCTTAAGGAATTTATATTACACAGTGAGGGGACAAATATGGATAGAGATGTCAGCACTGACAACTGGGGACAGAGATCTAAAAGGCTAGCCAGAGGAGGTAATAATCTATCCAAGATGAGTCTAGAAGGAAGATGTGGATGCTGGATGGAGAGTGCATTTGCAGGTGAGGCAGACAACTTGATCTTGAAGACAGGAGAGTGACCATCCAGCTGATGCTTGAATACCTCCACTGATGGGGAACGCATTTTCTCACAAGGCAGCCAATTCCAATAGCCTTGACTGATAGAAGAATAATCTTCCTTATTTTAAACTCCTTTGTATAATTAAATATAATTCCCTATGACTTATGTCCATTGATCTCAGTTCTATCCTTTGAGGCCATGCTAATCTATCTCTGCTCTTTCTTGCTTGTCTTGCATTCTTGTGTAGAGTAAGCTCTCACAAGCAAGGTAGGATGATCCTGAAAAACTCTGACAAAAATGAATCCTCTCCAAGGCATTCAAGCTGCTAATGCTTAAAGTGTGACTGCCCCTAGGGACTCTGAAAAAGACAAAGGAATGACTCTCAGTGGTAGAAATTCAAACATCAGTAAGCTAGGCATGTGAGGTCATCCTTCCGTCCATCCCTAAAGTCATAGGCAACTGCAACTACATGTGAAGCTAGTCCTAACTATTCTACTCCACTGAGAGGAGAGGCATATTGTCAAGTCCCTCTTCTCTGGGGGAAGTGGAAAAGGGAGGAGGGGGAAGTTTCCCTCTAGAAGTCTGCTATTTGGAGCCAGCTTGGCAGAATGTTTCAATAGATTCTATAATTACCCTTAATATAGTTCCATTGACAGTATGAGGTACCTGCTGGGTGACTCCAATGCCACAACATAGAAAATGCATCTTATAATTAGAGGAACAACAATCATCATGGGAATTATCTGACCTTGGCCAATTTTCCTCCCTTCCTCCGGAGAGGAATTAGACTAAAGATTTTTCTATATGTGTTGATATAATGTCAGTCACTGGCTGTCCCCCTACCTTTAGAACCTTATCACTCCTCACTAAAGGATCTGGAGCTCAGGCCAAACTGGAATATTCACCTCTCCTCCCACCCCTACAAGTGCAATTTCTCATAACTGTGCTTAAGACACCATTTCCTAGGACTAAAATGTCTTCCTCGACCAAAATCTTCCTTTTGAACCTTTCCTCTGTAATCTTTGAATTCTTCTAGACACAACAGAAATATTAAGTTCTCCATGAAGCTTACCCTAATTCCCCATTTGGAAATATTTTCAACTTCTCAAAGAATTCTTTTTATATTTTTATTACATTATGATTCTTTTGTATTTTTGCTATTTGCACTGTATCTCTGCTACTAGAATGTAAACTCCCTGAGGGCTGGTACTGGGTATTTTTTGTTTTTCTATTTCTCTCAGTATTGGACACAGAGCTCTTTGTACAAAATAAATGATTAATAAAATATTTTTGAATTTCATTGCAATGATCTGAAGTTTGAAGAAACAGCTATAAGAGGATAAATTGATAAGATAAGACCTCTTTAATCTGGAAAATTATACTACATGGTGTGGATGGGTATGATGGAGACTTGAAAAATAGCTTGAAAAATCCTGAAAGGCATATATGGGAAGAACATAGATTTATTACCTTAAACATTAAGAACTTATTTTCCATTCACCCATAAAACTTGAAGGAGTTGCTTTTGGACAAAGGAAATGTCAAATGTGGGGTATCCCTAAAGTCATTGGGCAGTTTTAATGGTTTTAAAGGCATGATATGTAAGAAAAAATATAAAGTTACCAGAATTTTTCAGAATAAGATAGTATAAGATCAAACTTTTAGAGCTTCAAAACACATAAAGACTTTTGGGACATCTGAAATATAGACCCCCAAGGTTGGTACAGGCTAAAAATAGTAATGGGTTCAAAAAGTCACTATAGGAGGTAGATATACAAAAGAATTTCCTAGGGTAAAGGTAACAGATATTAAGGGTACCCCCTTAACCTTTATACAATAATGTCCTGGGAACAGAATTCTGAATTCTCTTTGTGCCACACCAAAAAGAGAAAAAACACTGCTCCTGGTCCTCACATATTTTGTATACTTACTGGCTCAGTAAAGATAAGTGAAACATTGTGGAGACATAAAATAGCACCGAGAGCTTGAAACTTAGAATGACCTAACTGGAAGGAATCCTAGAAAATAGAATCTAGCCTAGTACATTAGAATGTAGACCATTGAATGTCAGAGCTTGCATTCTAGTTCAGTACCCTCATTTTACAAAGATGGAAACAAGACTCAGAGACTAATGGCTTTGTTCAAGGCCACAAAGCTAGCTGTAGAAAGGCCAGGACAGAACAGAGGTTTTCTGACTCCCAGTCTAATGCTCTATTTCTTACAGATTGAGAAATTGAGGTAAGGAATATTACATTGTCTTTTTCAAGTTTGCATAGATTTCGTACCTCCCAGTTCCTTCTCTGCTTTGTGAAGCTTGGTTATTTGATAAACTGGTTTTTGCGCATTATTAACTGAAAAACCTCCAGTCAAAAAAACAAAGCAAAACCTTTTCTTGTTCTGCCTGTACTTACCCCATACTCATGCTAAGGAAAGATACCACACACATATCCCAAAGAGATCTGAAGCAGTTTCCCCTGTATCCTAGGACTAGAAAATGGGGAAGTAAACTTAGAAACAATAAATTTTTATTTTCCAAGAATGGTCAGGGACTGGGATGCTTTGGTTAATTGAGTATTCTGGTTAAGTCAGTTATAAGTAATATTAAATTTCTTTTCTGCCTTGGACTTTCAGAAACTAAAACCTTGGATGAAAACTTCACATACTGTATTGATGAATATGTTCCATTAGGTAAAGATGTAAATTACCAGAGTCTTTAAGAATGAGATAGTATTAGATCAAGAGTTTTGAGAATAATAAATGATAAAGATTGAAAATGCACAGTTCAACTCAATTAACACTGATTAAGCACTTTTTTGAGTGCATAAGAGATTCTGTACAAGTTTTTGAGAATTCAATAAAAGTTTTACAAGACTAAGGTAAGATTAAACATAATTAAATCTTTTAAGATTCTGAAAGAACTTTTAGGACTTTTAGCTCTTCAGGGTCATCATGAACACCTTCAATTTTCATTGCTAAGTATTTCTTTAATAATTCTGTAATTTAAGCCTCTGAATCTTCACAAATGATCTGTGTCCCACCAAACCAGAGAGAACTCTCCAAACTATGATTTTCATTAGAATGAGTTTCCTGAAGAAGACAAGCTATCAGAACACATTTCCAGAAAGTGAGACCCACAAAACACTGCTTTGGACCACCTGAGAAGTCTTATATTAGCAGTGGTTACAATAATATGCTTCTGTAGCTCTTTAAGGTTTATTAAGCATTTCCCTCACCATAGCCTTGTAAAGTCAGAGGATCTGGGTTCAAAGCTGGTGTAGCACTGGGCAGATCACACAATCTTGCTGAGTCTCAGTTTCCTTAACTGTAAAATGAGAGCTATTGATATTCTCTGAACTCTCAGTTCTAAATCTATGATCTTAAGTATCTTTATCCTCATTTTATCTATGAAGAAACAGTTTGATTCTGTGTTGGTTTGTACTTGAAAGTCCCTACAAATATGTCTATCCTGATTAAATTTATAAAATCAAAGTTAGCATTCAAAATAGAAGGCAGTTAAAATTACTAATGTGGAAATAGCCACCTGAAAGGAGTTCCAGGAGTAATTAAGGGAAAATGTTGTTGGACCATAATCAGTGAAAGCTATTGACTTGCAAAACCTCTTAGCTGTTTTTCTTTCATTGTTTGGTTTTTAATCAGACTAATTTCACTAATATAGGCATCACCCTAGAAAGAACACACCCCTTACCTAATGCATATAGTAACCCAGTCTTTGAGTTGTGAGGCAGTGAAGAGTGGACCAGGATGATAAGTGATTTGCTCTGGATCTTAGAGGGAGAAGGTAAATCTAGGTTTTCTGAGTTACAAGGCTGGCTCTTGATCACTATACTATGATGCCTTTCTTCCCTATGTTATTTTACAGCATTGTTTAGAAGAAGAAGAATCCAGTCTTTGGGAGAATCTAACAAATTTATGATCAGTCCTAAAAAGCAAGAATTAGAAGGAAGCATGATGGTGGGAAGAAGTCATTTGGAATCAAAAAACTTCAGTTAACTCCAGTTAAACCTTACCTGGAAAATGAGAGGATTGAACTAGATGACTTCTAAGGTCCCTTCCAACTCAAAGACTATGGAATCTGTCATCATACTACTGGGGCAAAGGAAGTAAGTTTCTAGTTTCTTTATGGGGCTATTTGAAACGCCATTACAGCTGGGTCAGTCTGACCTACTTGGGATTCAGTGACATTGCCCTAGATTCAAAATGCCTTCAAGTTCTTTTGACAAGAAGACCTTAAAGAGAATTATTTTTACCTAGCCAAGGCCATGTTTGTACTCACCACTCCCTTTGCAGAGGATTGCAGGTTGCCTTTGAGATTTCAGATGCTTTGAGGTTTTGAAAATGGCAATTTCTCTTCCTTGCTGTTTCTTGACACCACCAGTGTTCCTTTGTCCCCACTCCCTTCTTCTGTACAAGTCTCACTTTTTTCTTTACTAGGCCAGCACAGTCCGAGAATCTAATGACAGGAGACGGGCAGAAATGTGCGACTGTCTGTTTCCACCACCTTCCTGATAATGATGTGTTCCAACTGCTTCCCAGAGACCTGGCAGCTTTTATACCTACATTCTCTAGAGTGTTTTTAGCATCAGAGAATCAATTACCCTCAAGTCCATCAAAGGACTGTTTTTAGCATCCCATTTACAAACAGGAACATGGAAAGGTGATGACTTCTCACCCTCACTTCCCACAATTTAAAGTGTCTTACTGAATTCGTCTGTTCTCTTTTTTATATTAAAAACAGTAAACAGTGGAGAAAGTTCCTATTATTATCATTTTATTGTTACTATTATATTCTTTCTAGTTGGAGTAATAGCATTACAACAATAATTATAACAACAATTGCAGTATAAATAATGGGAAGAAGTAAATGCCATATTTGTATTCTAAGATTCAACAAGCATTTATTTGAAGTAAAAATAGCCTTTACAATATTTCAGTTTCTTTTTTTAAAATTTTTCAGAATATACAAGGAAAGATTAAAAGAAGATTTTTCTTTTTTTTCATGAAGAAATGGTTTTCTGATCTTTCTTGTTGAAGAACTGAAGTCCCCCTCTGAAGGACTCATTCTTGCATGGAGGTATCTGGGGTTTTCAAAGGCCCATAATCAAGGGAAGGTAAACTTTTTCAGGTACTGCCAAGATGGAAAGGCTTCCAATTTGCCTGGTCACAGTCTACAATTCTACCATTCAAGGATCAGGCTAAGTTTGGATAAGCTCATCACCACTAAGCTGGTCACAAGATATTGATCCTTTTTTAGTCATAAAAATGAAGTATCTGTTGAAGTGTGGAAAGGTTCTGATCTCTGATCAGAATTTGCACAGAATTTGCCCACATCCCTGACATCTTATATCCAATAAGTATTAAAATACAATTAACTTCTCTGCTACCAGTTTAACATGATCTTTCTATTTACCATGAACTAAACTTTTAAGGTACCTCTTATCATTAAATTTAAACACTATCAACTATGATTTGTACTTGATACAGGTACAGTTTAATTCTAAATCAGAACATCATGAGTCTTATATGGTCAAGGAAGTCAAATATTTGGATTGTTTTTGTAATCAAAGAAAAACATAAAATCTTAGAAATCTAGCCTTTTTAAGAAAATTTCACTAGCCTACAGATAAGAAATGATCCTGGTGAAATACATGAATTCAAATAAAAAGGCTTGTTTGACAGAAGTGAGTCATATACTTAGCTGACAATGAGCAGTCACCCAAATATATACATACACAGACACACACAGATATGGTGTGATTGTATGTGAATACATAAATATATACATAATTATGGGTTAGATTGTATAATTGAACTAGGATGTCTGATTTGATTAGAGAAATTTGGGTTATAAGGTCTCCTATGTAAGGTCAGGTTTGTAAAATCTGATAAGCTTAGAAATATATTTAAAAAGCATTTGCCTTGAGACACTGTGAGAATGTCTTATCCCCTATAGTCACCTAAAAAGCAAGAATTAGAAGGAAGCATGATGGTGGAAAGAAGTCATTTGGAATCAAAGAACCTCAGTCACCTGTTTGACTTAGGAAAAATTTTTTAAATTCTCTGATTAAACCTTACCTGGAAAATGAGAAGATTGAACTAGAAGGCTTTTAAGGTCCCTTCCATCTCAAAGACTATGGAATCTGTCATCATACTATTGGGGCAAAGGATAGAGATAAAGAGCTAGACCAGGAGTCAGGTCAAATCCTGCCTCAGACTGTTACTAGTTATGTGATTTAACCTTACAAAGCCTCAATTTCCTCATAGGTAAAATAAGGAGACAGTGTGATATAGTGGTTAAAAGATAACCTTCAATCAAGACCTCTGTTCCATATTGATTAGGGCATCCTTTGCTTCTCAGGCAATTCTCTAAGAATTTGTTGTAGATTATGGATCAAATGATAGATCCAAGCCGGTAAAGAAATAGATAGATGATAGATGAATGCACAGATTTAATATCATTTTATCTCCTATATCTTGGAGTTGTTGTGTGTGGGGCAGGGATATTTCACATCCTTCCCTCCCCCAACTTAAGAGGATATATAAATATATGCTATTTTTGATCTGGAAAGATGATTAGAAATCAACTAATTCAGACCTCTACAACAGGACCCAGGATAATGATAATGCATTGCCTAAGCATAGTTATTGTGTCTGTATCTCTTTTTTGTTCTGCTATAGTGATGTAGAACATCCCTGAATAGATTATAAACTGGTGGAGAGAAGAGGTCCTGTTATTGTTTATTTTGGTGCCTCCAGTCCTGCGGACAGGGCCTTTGCAGCCTAAGAAAACTGCAGATACTTGTTAATTATTTATTGATGTGACTTTATTGATTGGAAAGCACTTTCACAGACTTTACTCATTTGATCATTCATACTTGCATGAAGGTAGGTCAAGAGAAGATGATTCCATACACCTGTGAAGGCAATTGAGGCTTAGAAAAGCTAGGTGATTTCTTCAAGGTTCACAAAAGTGGTGGAATTCAAACCTAGGCTTTTTGACTTAAGTGCCCTTGCCATGATTCTTTTCAGCATATAATGCTTCTTTGGATGAAAGACAGGGGCCAAAACTTGCAATAATCTGAGTACTGTGCCATTTGAACAGGTAGCATATAACAAAGGAGAAAACAGAGGCTTGAGTTCTTGGGGTTTGGAGGGTTGGGGAAAGGCCATTATTGATCTATCAAAGGCTCCTCTGATCTCAGGGTGATCAGAAAAGGCTTCCTGGAGAAAGACATAAAAGTGGGAAAGTATGGGGGGGGGCAAGTAGCAAGAATGGTATAAGTAGTCTAATATGACTGGAGTATAGAATACACAGAGGGGTTGAGACAGGGCCAGAAGGGACAGACTTGAATGGTAGTCTTAGGAATCAGAATTTTATTTGGTAGACAATAGAGTTTTAAGTCAAGAAGTAATATGATTGTATTTATGTGTTTTGGAAAGATGGACTGGAGGGAGGGAGGATGAGGTGGAGGTGGGGGGAGAATTTTTAAGTGTCTATTTACTATAATGAGGCCATGTGTTGTAGCAGAGCAAACTTGGTATCATAATGAACCTGGGTTTGGATCACATATATGGCACTTAAACAAAAGTGGGGGTTCAGGTAAGCCATTTAACATCACTAAGCCTCAGTTTCCCTTTCTGCAAAATAGGAGTTAATAATACCTGTAGTACTTGATTCATAGGATTGTCAAGATCAAAAGAGTCAATGTCTTTTAGCCCTTGGTAAACCTTAAGGCCTAAATAAATGTTAGCTTTTATTAAGTGAATGGTAATGACAGCTTGAACTAGAATGGTAGCATTGGGGAGAGGTGGGGGGGACAAGAAACATCCTTCATTAGTAATGGGGAGATATCCAGTTTCCCTGCTGTGCCTAAGGATATACAGTTCTAATTAGCTGACTCTCTGGCCTAAGTAAAAAGACATCCCTATTGGTTTGAAACTGCAGAAAGAAAGAGCTCCAGGGAATAATATAGTTTTAAGTGTTCCCAAGGGTGGGTGACATTGAGCCTCAGAGACATAAATTTTGCATTTGTGTTGCAAATTTTCAGAACCTAGAGGCAACTGATTCAATTAGAATTAGTATAAATGTGGAGGGAGTTTGGGGTGAGAGAGGAGAGAAAGGGAAAAGAGAAAGTCTGATTAGAAAGAGGCCTCTCTGTCTAGGGGATTTACACACTCACTGCTTTGGAAAAAGTTCCTTTCATCTCCATCAGTAGGTTACTAGAATGTCAGAGATTATGGCCACAGCTAGAAGGGAGGAAGGGTTGACCTATTTCTGAGATTAATGTGGATTTGTTCATAGTGAACTCTAGAGAATAAAGCAATCATTCAAGTAGTCAGCAAGTATTGATTAAGCGCTTTAGGGAAGCTAGAGAGGTGCAGTGGATAGAGCACCAGCCTTGGATTCAGGAGGACAGGAGTTCGAATCCGATCTCAGATGCTTGTCACTTACTAGCTGTGTGACCTTGGGCAAGTCACTTAATCCTGACTGCCTCACATCCAGGGCCATCTCCAGTTATCCTGATTCATAATTGGTCACTAGAATCAGATGGCTCTAGAGGAGAAAGTGAGGCCAGTGTTTTAGCACAGTTCCCCCCTCACTCAAATCCTAAGTGCCAAAGTTTATTTTTAATCTTCTAGGTAATAGGGAGTTTATGTAGTAGGGGAGTGGTATGGTCAGACATGAATTTTAGGAAAATTGTTTTGAAAACTGTGGAGAATGAATTGCAGTGGGAAGAAATTTGAGATTGGAAGGCCAATTGAGAAGTTATTTTAATAGTCCAAGGGGCAGCTAGGTGATGCAATGGATGGAACTAAGACAGGAGGATTTGAATTCAAATCTGGTTTCAGATGCTCACTAGCTGGCTGACCCTGAGCTTGACACTTAACCCTACTTGCCTCAGTTTCCTCATCTGTAAAATGAGAAGGAAATAGCAAACTACTCTTTTCCAAGAAAACTCCAAATGGGGGCATGGAAACTAAACAATAACAAAATAGGAGTGTATGCAAGAAAGAGGTGGTGAAAGTCTGATCTCAGGTGGTGGTTTTGTGAATGAAGAACAGGGTGTGAGTAATTCTGTCATATTGTGGAGGTAGAAATAGCAATATTTAGCAATTGATTGGATCTGGGGTTGGCGTGAAGCTAGGAACTTGGGTTGCTGGAAAGATGATGATACCCATAATAAAAATAGGGAAATTTGGAAAAGAGTCAGTTTTAGAAAGAAAGGCACTAAGTTCTAATTTTTTTTGACATACTGAATTTGAAATGCCCATGAGACATATAGTTGGAAATGTCCAATAAGAAATTGAACTTGCCAGAAGCCTCAGAGGAAAGAAAGGTAGTCATTATTGTGGATTCAGTTGCTATCATGTCATACTTGAATACCAAGCTATTTGTATTTCCTCCCTTAGAAAGTGAAATTCTTAAGAGCAGGGACTCTCTGGATTTTTCTATTTTTATCCTCAGTGCTTAACTATAATGCCTTGCACATAGAAAACCCTCAACAAATGCTATTTCATTCAATCATTCATCCATCTATCTATCCATGCATTTATTCATTCGTATATGTTACCAGAGCATTAACTTATAATATTGACATCTGGGGCAGGCAGCAATAAAGATAACCTTAAAATTACTTTTAAAGATAAATGCATTTGAAAGGGTCAAGAGAATTTCAGGAAAGAAAATTAGGCAATGAAACAAGAGCCCCTAAGAGAAAGGTGAAAACCAGAGTTTTTTAACTTTATGTCTGATTTTTTTTTTTTTTAGGTTTTTTCAAGGCAATGGGGTTAAGTGGCTTGCCCAAGCTCACACAGCTAGGAAATTATTAAGTGTCTGAGGTCGGATTTGAATTCAGGTACTCCTGACTCTAGGGCTGATGCTCTATCCACTGTATCACCAAGCTGCCCCCAGTGAATTTTTTTAAAAAAATTCAATAACTCCATGTCAATATAATTGGTTTTCTTTAATCCAATGTATTTTATTTTGTCTTTAAAAACATTAATTTGAAGAAGGTTCCATAGGGGTCCAAACTGCTAAAGGAGTCCATGAAACAAAAAAGGTCCTGCTGTAGAAAAAAATCTAAGTTAATGGTCCCAAATAGAGAGACCCTGAGACACAATGAGACACTTCTAGATACTGGAACAGAGAATAGGGTGGGGCCAGGCTAGAAGCCAATCATCTGAGGTAGTTAAGAGATGGGAAATAATGGACAATATGGTATCTTGCTATTTTGACTAATTATGAGACCCAATTATTTGTTCACACTAAACTTCTTCATCATGGAAGCCACATGTGTTCTCAGCTGTACTAAATGACATAGGGATTCAGTTCAATCCCTTTATTTTATATATGAAGAAATTGTGGTCTAGAGAAATAAAATAACTTGTCCAAGGTCACATAAGTAGTAAGTAATAGAACCAAAATCTGAACCTGTCTTCTCTTTTCAAATTCTAGATATTTCCTATTGTACTTTGTTGCCTCTTATTCAAGTTATTGACTACCAGCTCCTTAATGGAGCTATTTAAATTATTAAATAAAAACTATTTCATCCATTCATTGAACAACCAATTATTAATCAATATACTGTGCACCAAACTAGAGGGAAGTATAAAGAAGATTCTCCTGCCTTATGCATAGTTTACAGAGACAATATGAAACAAATATGTGTGTGTATATATTGTATTAATATAAAAATAAATGTGTGTATCATATATAATAGAAAACTAGCAAGACATAGTGGATAATTACACTGTTGGTGGAGCTGTGAACTCATCCAACCCTTCTGGAGAGCTATTTGGAACTATGCCCAAAGGGCAACAAAAATGTACATACCCTTTGACCCAGCAATACCACTACTGGGTCTATACCCTGAAGAGATGAGGAAAAGGGGTAAAAACATTACTTGTACAAAAATATTTATAGCAGCCCTGTTTGTGGTGGCAAAGAATTGGAAATCCAGTAAATGTCCTTCAATTGGGGAATGGCTTAGCAAACTGTGGTATATGTACTGTCATGGAACACTATTGTTCTATTAGAAACCAGGAGGGACGGGATTTCAGGGAAACCTGGAGGGATTTGCATGAACTGCTGCTGAGTGAGATGAGCAGAACCAGAAAAACACTCTACACCCTAACAGCAACATGGGGGTGATGTTCAACCTTGAAGGACTTGCTCATTCCATCAGTGCAACAATCGGGAACAATTTTGGGCTGTCTGCAAAGGAGAGTACCATCTGTATCCAGATAAGGAGCTGTGGAGTTTGAACAAAGTGCGAGGACTATTCCCTTTAATTTAGAAAAAAAAACCAGATAGCTTATTGTCTGATCTTGTTACCTCTTAGACTTCTCTTCTCTTTAAGGATATGATTTCTCTCTCATCACACCCAATTTGGAACAAGGTACAACATGGAAACAAAGTAAAGACTGACAGTGCTTTCTGTGGGGGGGGGGAGGGGAGCAAGATTGGGGGAAAAATGTAAAACTCAATATCTTTAATAAAAATAAATTTAAAAAAAAAGACATAGTGGATAAAAAACTGGCCTTGTAGCCAGGAATATCTGAATTCACGTCCTGCTTCAGATACATACTGACTGTGAGACCCTGGGTAAGTCACTTAACTTCTCCAAGCTCCAGGCAACCCTATAAGACTGTAAGATATAGAGATGGTACCAACTTGCATTGACAGAGAACATTCCCTCATTTCAGAGTTCTCCATGGCAATGAAATCATAGATTCAATTCCTATCCCTATACAATAAATAATCAAATACCATGAAAATGTTCTGCAAAATTAGAGGAAGAAAAGATCATTTCCAAACTGGGAGCACAGGAAGGGTATCAAATTGGCATTTGAGTTAGGTCTTTAAAGGAAGGATCAAGTAAATTAGATTTAAATGAGGGGAGGCAAGTCATAGTTTCACCCTCATTGGAAAAAGAAAGATAAACAACAAAGGAAGGATCAGATTTAAAAAGAAAGAAAGATGTTTTAGCATGAGGATGAACAGAGAGGCAGAAAAATTCTGGGTATGAAGGACAGAAAAGAGTCCAGAGAAGAAAACATAGAAGACTTAATTTTCTAATTTGTAATTTACAAACCAATTAGGAACTTCTGAAACCCCCCAGAATGTTTTCTTTTTAAGAACTTTCAACATTCACTTTATAAAGTGATTTAGTTATTTGTACTAAGAAATTTTCCTAAACAAAGTTAAATTTTGTCCAGTTCTACTATCACAAATTCCAATTAGTGGAAGCCAATTAATGGAGTTTTTTGTTTTGTTTTGTGTTCTGGTAATTTATTATAGATTCTCTGTGTTGACTTGAGGATTACTATAATCTTTCTACTCATTTACTCTAATTCACCCTAAACTATCACTGTCAAGAGTCTCTGAATTCAGAGTATAAAATATAGTTATACCTTCCAGTTCAGGATTTGGGACTTGACTAACCCCTGATATCTGAAAAATACAAGTAAGATTTTTTGACCCTCCCTTTGTATCATAGAAAAAGTATGAATTTTTTCTTTTTTTAAGGTTTTTACAGTACCTTTTAAAAATAAAATTTGGCTTGCATTCTCCAATTGACAAATGGTCAAAGGATATGCAAAGGCAATTTATAGATGAGGAAATCAAAGCTATCCATAGTTATATGAAAAACCTGCTCCAAATCTTTACTGATTAGAGAAATGCAAATTAAAGCATCTCTGAGGTACCACCTCACACATCTCAGATTGACCAGAAAGGACAATGTTCAATGTTGGAAGGGATGTGGGAAATCTAGGACACCAAGACATTGTTGGTGAATCTGTGTACTGATCCAACCTTTCCAGAGAGCAATTTGTAATTACGCCCAAAGGACTATAAAAATGCACATACTCTTGGATCCAGCAATACCACTACTGGGTCTATACCCTGAAGAGATCAAGAAAAAGGGTAAAAATATCACTTGTACAAAAATATTCATAGCAGCCCTGTTTGTAGTGGCAAAGAATTGGAAAACAAGTGAATGTTCATCAATCGGGGAATGGCTGAACAAATTGTGGTATATGTACATTATGGAACACTATTGTTCTATTAGAAACCAGTAGGGAAGGGATTTCAGAGAAACCTGGAAAGACTTGCATGAACTGATGCTGAGTGAGATGAGCAGAACCAGAAGAACATTGTATACCCTAACAGCAACATGAGATTGATGATCAACCTTAATGGATTTGCTCATTTCATCAGTGCAATAATCAGGGAGAATTTTAGAGTATATGTGATGGAGAATATTATCTGTATCTAGAGAAAGAACTGTGGAGTTAAAACAAGGACCAAAGACCTTCAATTTTTTATAAAAAAAGTTATCTTATATACTATATAATTTTGCTATCTCTAATTTTTTTCCTCAAGGATATGATTTTGCTCTCAACACATTCAATTTTGATCAATGTATGGCATGGAAATGATGTAAAGACTATCAGACTGCTTTCTGTGGGGGGGGTGGGGAGGGGGTGGGGAGAGGGAAGGGAGGGTAGGGGGAAAATTGTAAAATTCAAATCTTACAAAAAATGACAAGTAGAAATTACTATTGTATATAATTGGGAAAGAAATAAAATATTAAAAAAATAAAATAAAATTTGGCTTGATATTATACAGTACTACACCTATGTTGCATGCATTTCTGAATTTCTAAACTTTTTTTCTGAGTTATCTACAGTCTCCTCAAAACTCCCTCAAAATTTTCATTTAATTTCTTTGGTCGACCTGCAATATATTGAAACAAAGACAGGGAAAATCTTGATGTAGAAAAATAACTGTCCTTTGACCTGGTCAAGATACTTCTTTCCATTTCAGTCCTTCAAGCCCAGGCTAATGGTGTATCTGGGGTGGAAAATCTGGCAGTTCTCTCCACAGGCATTATAATTAAGTGGCAATAGCTAACTATTATATTTATAATTAAGTGACAATACTAAAGGAATAGTGTTTCTGAGAGGTTTGAATGGTGGAAGACAATGGTGCAAGCATAAGGATTCCTTTTTCCTTAGTATGTACCTTTATATTCTCCATAGCATTCCAATGAACTGACTGTTTTCCTAGATATCTCTGAGTGTTAGATGACAGGGAGGTAGAGGAGACCTCAAACCAAAGGCAAAACGTTCTTCGTGATCTCTCATCCTTTTTACAGTTATGCACGCCCATCTTTAAGAAACCAAATGTTTGTCTCTTTCATTAGAAAACATAAAGTAGTTTGAGTATGATTCTGATCTCCAGTGTTATAAAAATAAATACTTATTTACATGATTCTCTTCTGTCCTTTGGACAGAAAGGAATTAGTGAGATTCCCTCCCTGCTCTCATTCCTACAATACTGATGAGATAGCTGTGACTAAATAAATGTAACTGAATTAAGGTCAACCAAATGCTTTGCCTAATTAAGCAAAGATTTGATTGCTGTCTGGTGATAACAGGAATAGTTCTATCTATTTAAACTTAAAAAAAGAACTTTATACTATAGCAAACTACCAAATTAAATCTTCTAATGCCTATTTCATGAACTATCATAAATTTTCATCTTTGAAAATGATAGTTACAAAGCTAATACCATAGAATTAGTAATAATAACCAAAATTTTATAATCAGGCTTCATTCTTAACTTAGACTGTGAAATACTAAATAAATATTCATTCCATAAAAGAGATAAAGAAGTTGGGATTCCCTTGTGACTTGGAGAGGACATAGTAAAGCTTTATGCTTCATGCTTTAACAGGAACATGAGAAAGCTCTAAACTTGATGAAACTGTACCCCAAGTTTTGGAGATCTGTGCTAGCCTCAATATCTCAGGATTATTTCTTTTTACCTTCCCGAGTATGGTGTCTCCTACATCTCCATGTCATCATAAATTGGAGCTGGAAAGGATCTTAGAAATCACTAGACCCAACCCCTTTAAGAATTGGAAATCGAGTGAATGTCTATCAATTGGGGAATGGCTGAACAAATTGTGGTATATGTATGTTATGGAACACTATTGTTCTATTAGAAACCAGGAGAGATGGGAATTCAGAGAAGCCTGGAAGGATTGATGCTGAGTGAGATGAGCAGAACCAGAAGAACACTGTACACCCTAACTGCAACATGGGGGTGATGATCAACTTTAATGGATTTGCTCCTTTCATCAGTACAACAATCAGGCACAATATTGGGATATCTGTGATGGAGAATATTCTCTGTATCTAGAGAAAGAATTGTGGAGTTTGAACAAAGACCAAAGACTATTACCTTTAATTTAAAAAAAAAAAGTTATCTTATGTAATTTTGCTATCTCTTATATTTTATTTTTTCCTTAAGGCTATAATTTCTCCTTCAACATTTTCAATTTTTTTGTTCTTCGTTTTCTTTTTTTTTAGGTTTTTTGCAACGCAAATGGGGTTAAGTGGCTTGCTCAAGGCCACACAGCTAGGTAATTATTAAGTGTCTGAGGCCAGACTTGAACTCAGGTACTTCTGACTCCAGGGCTGGTGCTTTATCCACTGCTCCACCTAGCTGCCCCTTCAACATGTTCAATTTTGGTCAATGTATAGCATGGAAACAATGTAAAGACTATCAGACTGTCTTCTATGGGGTGGGGGGAGGGAAGTGGATTGGGGCAAAAATCGTAAAATTCAAAAAACAATAAAAAAGTTTAAAAAATCAACCCCTTTAATTTACAGATGGGGAAACTGATTGGCTTATAGTCAGACAGCTAGCAAGGAGCAGAGTATGGATTTTGCTCTTCACCAAAGCTGCTTCCTTCTTGTTGTAAAGTCTTTTGCTTTACCTTTAAAGGCTTACACATAGAAAGTGGCCAATGGGAGCATCACGATGATGGTGGGGAGAAACAAAATGCCTTCTACTTCAGAAACCCTGAAAGGTTTGTACCAGTTGAGGTTAAAGAAAAGTATGTGTTAAAGGAAAGCAGGTGTGACCAGAAGATGTCACTGTTTCACAATTATTAAAATTGCTTGGGGGAAAGGTACCTTATCCCTCTCAATTTATAATTTTTTTTAAAAAAATGTTATGTAGGTCTGACCAAAAAACATAAAGAAACATGGCTTATTCTTACCAGAGGGAGAATTTTAGAAAGGATAGATTCTGAATAAATATTTTTTAAATCCTATTTTTATTACTATATTACACCTTCATTTCCAAATACATCCTTCTCCTATCAGGCCATATTTTGTAATGAAGTGTAAACTATTCATTCCATGTTTGTGTAAAATGGTTATATGCCCAGATACTCTCTCTCTATCAGCTGTTGGAATGTAACTGGGGACTCCCAAATTCCTTGTGACATACACTCAGACTGGTAAAATCTAACTGTACAGATGGAAGCAATTTTTCCCTCATTCAAAGAAAATGGAGGGGAAGAGATCAAAACCAACCAACACATCAACTGAGACTGATAGTATATCTACACCTCATAATTCCTTAGCTCTGAAAAGAAGAAAAGGAGATATATTGTGAAAAGGACTTTTAGTAAGATTACTCATGGGTTTGCTTCAACTAGGACTAATTCTTTGGGTCCAGCTTTCTTTATAAAGTTAAGGAGCCATGACTATACAACAATCCAACAAATGCCATGGCTTTATCTTTGTAGCATAATCAGGAATTTGATTTATAGCGAGATTATTGGTTTAGTTTAGTTTTGTTTTGTTTTTTTGCAGGGTGATGAACTTAAGTGACTTGCCCAAGGTCACACAGGTAGTTATTAAGTGTCTGAGGCTGGATTTGAACTCAGGTACTCCTGACTCCAGGGTCAGTGTTCCATCCACTGTACCACCTAGCTGCCCGCTTATAGCAAGACTGGTAAACACAAAGCAGTTTGGTTCTTCTAGTCACTAGAATCTATCCATGTGTCTGTTCATTTGTTGGATAAAGATTAGAGATCAGTTGCTAACATTTATAATCGATATGTGTAGGCAGTCTAAGAGCTGTGTGAAGTATGACAGTGGAAGGAGGTGGCCTAGTACTAAAGGGACCTTTATATGTTTTTTGGGTTGCCAAAAACTCACCGAGTAGCCAAACTTCTGATTATTAGTCATATTTAACTTAAAGCTAGTTCTTGGCAACCACAGTCTCTCAGTACTTGAAACTTTTCCAACTTGGTTAGGATCTAGTTGAGTTTGCATACTGCAGGTTTCGCCTAGGGGAGCCCACAGGCATCTCCACATCCCAAGGACCTTGTTCCTTAGATGTTTACTCAATATTAGTCTTATCATTGTCAGGCCCAGTAAGGACAGGAACTTCATTTCTACTTAACTATAAAAATATTTAACTTTATGTAGTCCTTTTGGGAAGATTTTAGACCAGACTGGTGGTTTCATTGGTATAGAGAATTTCAATGAGGGGATTTCCTCTAGCAGTTATAGAATCAGTAGTCTAAGAGAGTTTTCTGGGGAAGTGAGAGAGGAAATAACTTTCCCAGGGCCATATATCCAGTATGTTCAGAAGAAGGAACTGAACTCTAGTCTTCTTGATTGCAATGTCTTCCCTCAATCACTATCTTCATATAGTACTTTAAGGTCTGCAAAATACTTTACATACAATATCTCTTTTGTACCTATAACCTTCTTGTGAGGTAGGTATTATGGGTATTATTACCCCAACTTTTAGAGGAGGAACAGGTTCAGAGAATCATAGTCCTAGAGCTAGAAGGTTTCTCAGAAGATGTCTAGTTCAACTGCTCTTTTTACAGATGAGGAAACTAAGACCCTGAGTAGTAATGTGGCTTGTCTAAGGTTACACGGGTACTAAATGACCAGATAATATTTGAATCCAGATCTTCTCCACTCCCAGGCCAAGGATTCTATTGCACCATGAGTTTCTCTTGCCACCTCCACCCCCACCATCTTGCATAGCTTCTAATATAATGTTCAGCACATAGTTTCTAGTATTCTAGGTACCATTATACAGAGCCATAAAAAAGTACAAATGGGAAATATTCCCTTGGGAAGCACCATGCTTACTGATACTGCCAAAAATAACCAAAATGCTTGGTGGCCACCTACTTTGGTACTTCTGCAACGGTAACTAAGGGAGTCAGTCAGTCAGTCAGTAGGCTCATAACTGGAAAGATATCAGGCACATCTTCAATCCAATGAGATAGAAGGAAGAGAAGAGGCAGACGGGCCTGGAGGTATGGCAAGGCAGCAGGTCCCACATGAGGCTTGAGTCTTTCTCCCCTGATGTCATCTTTGTGGGGAGTGAGATGTTTATAGGTATCTGTATCATTCTGTAACCCTCAACTCATGCTGCTTCACAGCCCACATGCAGAATATGCTAGAATTAGAGGAGTATGCAATGATCAGCTAGTAGTTGGATCCAGCTAGAACTGCCTACCTATCTGAATTATATGACTTGAACTTATTCCTAATTTTCCCTGGCTATAGAATAATTAAAAAATAAAAATGAATATTTATGTAATTCTATACTCATTATCCATTTGAGCCAGTTAGTAATTAACTCTGTGTAGATGGCATTGTAAATACTATTTTTGTTCTGTCCTTTCAGTCATGTCCATCTGTTCATTATCTCATTTGTAATTTTCTTGGCAAAAACACTAGAATGGTTTATCATTTCCTTCTCTAGCTCTTTTTACAGATAATGAAACTGAGACAAACAGGGTTAAATGACATGCTCAGGTTCACACAGCTAGTAAATGTTTAAGGACAGTTTTGAATTCGGAAAGAACAGTTTTCCTGACTCCAGGCCCAGAACTCAATCTTCGGCACAACTAACGCCTGTTATAAATAATTACTATTAACCTTTTATACAGATGAATGCTACATGGTGGGGGTAGAGGGTTAAGTGACTAGTCCATGGTCATATAGCTAGTGAGTGAGACTGGAGTTTTCTTACCTTAGAATCAGTACACTATTTGCCTTGCCTGTCTGCCATTCTGATGAGGATATTCCATGATTCTGACACTTAAACACTTACTGAATTGAATTGAATTAAAAGAGGAAGATTTCAATTCAATAGTAAATTCTTTCTAACATTCAGAGGTGTCTAACAACCTAGGAACTTTAGCCCAAACCCTTTCATCTTACAGAGGAAGAAACTGAGGGGGCATCTAGGTGGCACAGTGAGTAGAGTGCCAGTGCTGGAGTCAGGAGGAACTAAGTTCAAATTTGATCTCAGTATGACTTCAGGCAAGTCACTTAATTCCATTGCCTCACAAAAAAAAAGAAAAAAAAAAGAAATTGAGACAAGGGTCATGGGGAGAGGAAAGGTAAGGAAGTGATATAACCATGTCTACTTAAGTTGTAAGGAGCAGAGCCAGGATTAAACTATTCAAGCAGTGACTGAACAATAATCCATCAGTATTTTCTGATTATAAGTGACTTTAAGTCCTCTTCCAGCTCTGAAGATTATTATCTGATATGATTCTATGAACCTGATAGCTAATAGGTCACATCAAGGGAGTTATGGTACCCTTAGATGCAGGCAAAACAGAAGATTCACATTTGTAAGTGTGAAATGGGTTTAAGATGTTTCATTGGATTGCCCAAAGATAGCCCTAATAATACAATATGATGGTGGAAATTGTAATGTCTATAGTTTTAATAGTCCCAAGCACAGGCCATGAAATATTAAAGGTCAGTTGTTCCACAGTAGGAATAGACAAGTTGTATATTCCCTTATAACATGGAGAAGGACCTGGCAAGACTGGAGAAAGAGCTCTGAACTCAATGAATTTGTGCCCCAAGTTTTGGATATCTTTGCTAGCCTCAATCTCCCAGGACTATTTCTTATCAAGTAAGAAACAGGAAAAAAACAAACCCATAATCCAATTTGTAATACAGTAATACAGCTGGAGTCTTTTATTGAAGCATTGAAGATTTCCCTGTTGGAGATAATTATACTTGACTCTATGATGAAACCTGACATTCTTTTCAGATATGTTGAAACTAGTCACCACAATGCTATTTCTTATGATGAAAGGAACCTTGACCTCAGAAAAAAAAATAGGAACCAAAGTCTTAGGTTCATTTCTTTCCAATCCAATAATCATAACACCTAACATTTAAATAGCTCATGATTTACAAAACCTTTTACAGAAGTTATCTCATTTGAAACTAACAATTCTAGGAAGTCAACAGAGAAGTATAACTTACAAAATGCTAGACAAGGGTAAGATTTGGGGAGGCAACAAGGGACAATGGAGCCCTGGACTTTAGCAAAATTACTCATGGGTTTACTTCAACTAGGACACCTAGCTATGACTATCAAGCCCTGATAGTCATATTCCCATCTCATTATACTTCTATTCTACCCAAAGGAATCTCCCTTCTTTTGTTTTTTCTTCTACAAATTGCATCTCTCATCTGACCCATCTGTAAACTGACTTGCTTAGGGAAGTTTCATTAATATAAAGGGAATACAAAAATAACTTGGTGATGAAAACTAGTTATCAGCCAGTCAACAATCATTTATTAAGTGCCTATTGTGTGCCAGTCCCTACATTAAGTCTTGGGGAATACAAAATCAAAAGTAAAACAGTCCCTGACCTCAAAGAGCTTATAGTTTATTGGAAGAGATTACACATACCCCTATATAACATAGAGGGATAGTCTCTCTCTCTCTCTGTCTTTGTTAGTTTTAGTTTTAGCAAGGCAATGGGGTTAAGTGGCTTGCCCAAGGCCACACAGCTAGGTAATTATTAAGTGTCTGAGGCCAGATTTGAACTCAGGTACCCCTGACTCCAGGGCCAGTGCTCTATCCATTGCGCCACCTAGCCACCCATATAGTCTCTCTTTTCTAAATTTTTTGCTCTCCTGGTTCTCTTCCTCTTTGCCTTATTGTTCCTCCTCAGTCTCTTTTGCTTGCTCTTCATTCATATCACAACCCCTAACCATGGTTATCCCTGGGTTCTGTCCTGGGTTCTCTTCTTTTCCTCCTCTTTCCCATCTCACTTGGTGATCTCATCAGCTCTCATGAATTCATTCACTACTTTATGCAGATGACTTATTCTAGCCTTCTTGAGTATACAGCACTATGTTGGGCCTAGAGGAGACAAAGTTTAAACAAGACATCAGCTTTTCCTCCATGGAATTTATTATTTTATAGGGGCTAACAGAACCATAGGCAACCAATATATAATATTGCATGCAAAATGCAATAGAGAGATGGAAAACATGTGACATGGAATTGGCAAAGTGTTAATTTTGAAGATGGGGTGGAGGAGATGACATTGGTTTTGGGTTTTAAAGGATGAATAGAAATGCAAAAGGAAAATAAAGTGAGGGACAACCTCCCAGGTTTAAGAAACTTCACAATGAAAGGCACAGAAGTGGGAGAACACAGGATATTTGGGGGAAGCAGATCATAGGAACATAGACTTGGGCCTTAAAGAGACTTTAGAAAATGCTGAATAGCAATTTAAAGTTTACAAAGAACTTTAAACATTATTTCATCTGATTTTCACATCAACCTTGTGCATTCCACTTTATAGATAATAAAATGAGGCCCCCAAGAAGTCAGATGATTTCCTTAACTCATAAGTAACAGTCACCCTCTAACCCAGGTCCCATAATTTTGAGTCCAATATTCTTTCTGAGAATTGTCCAGGTGTTTGGTTTGTAGTGCATATATATCAAATCTACTCTGGATTTCTTGCCATTCACTCTTCCATTGCCTGTTGTTTTACACTTGGACCAGCACCCTCTGGACCAGACTTTGCTTAGACAATTAGTCCACTGAGCTTGGGAACCCAGATTTGTTCCAATGGGTAAGTAAATGAATGCAAATTGACTAAGTCACTCTATCTACCTGACCCTAAGACCATGTTTCATATTCATCTGTCCCAGACATCTTGTCCTCTTTCCTGCTATTCTTCCTATATGGCACCTTCTCTACTGAGCTTTTCTTCCCTTGCTCTGAGAATAGTAATCAAATCATTACTGCCATTGCTTCTGGGAAAACACATTACAGCTGACTGCCCTAAGGCTCCTCTAGTCATTCCTATTAATCTCGCATATCATACTTTAAAATTAGACATTTGATGCAAAAAAAAATGTTTTCTCAAACAACAATTTCTTCTCTTATACTAGTTGTGTGGATTTTGTTTTAACAAAAGCTCTTTAATTTCATATATCCCAAAATTTGTTTACTCTTTTGTAATTACTTTTATTCTCTCTTAAGTTAAGAACTCTTTCCCTTAGGGTTGTGAAAAGTTGTGATCTGATTCTTTATAAATTTTTAAAGGTATGACTATTAATATTTAGGTTTCATTTCCATTTTGAATTTATTGTGTTATATGATATGGTATGCTGCCCTAAACATAGTTTCAGTCAAACTGCCTTCCAGTTTTTCCAGTCATTCATATTAAATGAAGATCAGTCTAGATTCAAAAGTTTGAAGTTGAAGACTTAAAAAAAAATTAAATACAATCTGATTGGACTTCTCCCAATCTTCTTTTCCTTTACTCTGGTGGTTTTAATAATAAATAAGAACAAGGAGTAACTACGACTTTAAAACCAAATAAATTTAAAAGGGGAAAAGGAGAAGTGGCTAAAGAATAAGAGGTTCAAAGAAACAAGAGCTGGAAGAGACCATCTAGCATTGCACCCTCTTTTTACAGAACAGAAAACAGGAGCCTTGTGGGTATTTGCTCCTGCTGTTTTTTAAGAAAGGAGAGTTTCTTAGAGGTTACTGTTGTTAATAGATGCACAACACCTAATATGATCGTTTGGATGACAGTGTTTACAACTGGGATCTGGATTTGGTATGTAAATGGCTAGAAAGCTTAGGAGAAAGATGCTATGAGAATATCATCTGTTTATTATGCCAGCATTTTCTTTGAAATCAGGCATGGTAGCTGTAGTTAACTGAAGATTTGAATGCCAGATCAACACTAAGTATTGAGAAATCCATAGTTAGTAGAGGAGCAGATGGAAACATTGCAGTATAATAACCACATATGGAAATAGTTGCCCGAGGCTAGCAAAGCAAATAGTATAAATAAATTTTAATGACAGCTAAATATTTTTATGGCAAGTAAAGAAGTTGATGGATAGAGAGCAGGGAAGCAAACCTGAAATGGTACTAAATAGAATCGAGCCCGTCAATCCCTATTTACAACTTATTTCTAGGGACTCTAGAGCCTGGGAAGAACTGGAAAAATGCGTATGAAGACAATTTTAAAAACTAAAAACTGAAGCTGGAATAGAGCCACAGCCCTGGGAGTCACACATGAAAAACATTAAGTTGAAAAAAAAAGAGCAATAAACAATCTCAGCCCCTATTGAAGCAAGAATAAACCCTTTCTTAGGAATACTGTTCTTTGTCTCTATCCTGGC
Organism: Macrotis lagotis; assembly: GCF_037893015.1. Taxonomy (NCBI): domain Eukaryota; kingdom Metazoa; phylum Chordata; class Mammalia; order Peramelemorphia; family Peramelidae; genus Macrotis; species Macrotis lagotis. Next base: position 347,631,082 of record NC_133658.1, on the reverse strand, counting down.
TCAGAATTATATAAGGGACAAAGAACTGATGCCAGAAATTTTTTATTTTGTTTTAATAGAGGTCCCTGATTGATCCACTTTAAAGGAGTGTGATCTTGAGATGTTAAATGGGAAGCAAGACCCCTAGACACTCTTCCTCAATAGTACTGCCAATGTGATCTTGAACATGTCACTTCATGCTTCTAGGGTGGGGAAGAGAGAAATGATTTCACTGCCCTTGGAGTCAAATAGTAGAGATTGGCAAGGATACAAATTTGGTGAAAACTGGGTTCTCTGAGTTGAATTCTAGGGAGAGAATAACAACCCAGGAGAAGAGAATGTGATGCTCACAGAAAAAAAAAAAAATTAACGGCAAGAAAACACCAGAATGGGATGCACTGAACATCTATGGGATAATGAAAGAAAAAGTTGTTAAAAAAAAAAGCGAAGAAAAGGGAAAGAAATCAGAAGGAAGCAAAATCTTCCCTACCAAGAGAAGTATACTTGCATTATGAATCTTGAAGCAGTAGAGACCTGGGTTTGAACCATGCATTTTTTCTTTTTTTGTTTGTTTTTTTCTAGGCAATGGGATCAAGTGACTTGCTCAAGGTCACACAACTAAGTACATATTAACTGTCTGAGGCCTGGTTTGAACTCAGGTCCTCCTGACTCCAGAGCCAGTGCTCTATCCATTGTACCACCTAGCTGCCCCCTGCATATATATTTCTTTTTAAACCAGCTATCATTTCCTCTTTCTATATCTCAATTCCTTTGTTTGTAAAATAAGTATAAAAATACCTGTAGTATTTAACCTTATTTGTGAGAATCAATGACATAATATATACATAGCATTTTGCAAATAATAATAATAAAATAGCATTTTTATTTAGCACTTTAAGGTTTGTAAAATACTTTATAAACATTATCTTTCTTTATCCTTACAACAACCCTGTGAAATAGATGAAGATGAAGAAACTGAGTCAGTTAGTGATTTAATGACTTGTCCAGGGAAACACAGCTATTATTTGAACTTGGGTCTTAAGGACCTAAAGCAACCAAGTAGCATTTATTATTAGCTTTGGAAGATATAACATAATTGTCTGTTCCTTATAAGTCCCAGAACTTTTTATTTTAATCATTTTATATGAAAATAATTCTAAAACATTTTGTAAATGTCCTTTTTAAACAGAGTTTGTGAAATATTGTTTAACTTAGCAAGTTAACTCAGTATCATTGAATGGCAGTATATCCACCTTCTTCAGCAATCCATTTCAGATTTCCCGTGATTCTAATGATTTCCCTCCTTCCCTCAGGTGATTATTTTCAGTTTTGCCTGGGATGGAATAAGAGCTCAGGTGCAGCTTAGGTGGGTGACCTGAAGTCAGTTCTAATCCAGTCTCAGACCTTTATTAGCTGCATGACCCTGGGAAGTCACTTAACCCTATTGCCTCTCCCCCTCCCCCTAAATAGGAGCCCAATACATATTTATTGGCTGACTACTTGATTAGAGTAGAAAGAATACTGGACCTGAATTCTGGAAAGCCCTATGTTCAACTCTTAGCTTTGTAATTCTGTGCATCCTCATTTCCCCAGCTGCAAAAGGGTAATAAATAACACTTAAATGAGCTGCCTTACAGGGTTATGAAATAGGAAATGCTATGGAAATGTGGCTGTTATGTGTTGCAAACATTGCTAGGGGAATGGATTCTGATTCAAATGTTTTTAATTATTAAATCGTGTCCCCACCTCAGTTTCACTCTTGTCCTGGAATGTTTAGAAGCTGGCAAAACCCTAACTATACACATTGCTGATATCTCAGAGCCCAGATAAGATGACCTATTGTTTAAGGGTGTGTTCTTAAGAAAAGGAATTGTTTAGTTGAAAGTTCACAGAAACTGAAATGATGTAATGGAAATGTACCCAAAGTTGGGGAATCCTGACTATTTCTCTTATCTTAAAGAGCTCCTATTTAAATAGCACTTTAAAGTTTCCAAAGTCCTTTCCTAACAGCAAGCTATGAGGTCCCTGGCTCAACTTGTATTATCTCTATTTTATGAATGATGAATCTAAGGCTCAAGGACAAGAAATTACTTGCCCAAAGTTACACAACTAGTGTCTGAGCTATGATTCAAACCAAAGTTTACTGTGGAGTGGTTTGAGGAAGAGAAGTTTGGTCTTAGAAAAGGACCTGGGTTTGAAATTTGACTTTGCCACTGACTTCCATGTGTGAAGAAATCATTTCTCTTGGCCTCAGTTTTCTCATCTGTAAAATGAAAGAGAGTAGATAGCCTCTTAAGAGCATTTTTAACTCATTCAAAATGGATGGGAAAAAAAACCTCAGTGAGGTTCATCATAAATCTGTTTTTTAATTTATAAACTATATCTATTTTCTATCTCTAATCACATCTATCTAGAAATCTATGGTAATTATAGTTATGATCTATATGTAGATCTATAGTTATATATAGATATATATGTGGGTATATATCTATAGATGTGGATCTATCTAGATAGAGATCTATAGCTATAGCTCTAAAAATATCATCTACCTATATCTAAATAAATATCTACTTATAGATATCTACATATCTATATCTACACACATAGTTACATAACTCATGAAATCACAGATTCTTGAAGTATTGAAGTAGATACTTTTTAAAGATATTTTTATGTCTATTATTCAATTCAACAGGCAATTATTAAGCACTAACTCTTTGCAAAGTACACGACCAAGACCAAAAATAAGCCCTGAAGAAGTTAAAATACTAGTGGGTGGAAATACTGTGAATGCATATAAGCAAATAAAATATGTAAAAGGTGACTACAGTATTGGGAAATCAGGGAAAGGGTCAACATAATTATCATTATAGGGATGATAAAACTGGGATCTGTAGAAGTTAAATGACTTGTGCATGTACACAAGGTAAGATCAAGTCCTAAGATCAAGATCTGAACCCAGGTCATGTGAGTCCAGATCTATCATCTTTTCTGCCATACTACATGGCTTCTTAAAGATAGAAAAAGGCAAAATAAGAGGTCAAGTGACTTTTTCAAAGTCACACAGCAAGTTGGTCATGAAATAAAGACTAGAACACACACACACACACACACACATCCCTCTGGTGATTAGGAAAAAGTACTAGGGATGCCCTCAAATATCTTTTACAGCATTAAGCACAATTGTTGACCCTTGAACTAGAGTTTGGAGACCAAAACTACTTTTCTGCCACTGTGACTACATTAACTTTTCCTCAACAATAAAACATAATAAATCAAATTTATATTCACTATGTTCATTTAATAATATTTAAAAGCACATATTATAGTGTGCTTGGTCTATGTTGGAGATTAAGAAACTTAAATATCACCTCTGTCCTCAGGTAACTCACTCTAGTAGGGTGATGACACTAATTATAATACTCAATATTACAATGGTTGTTTGCTGGGGGCACAACAAAATGTTATTTGACATAAAACTTTACAATTTATGAAGCAATTTTCTCACAGCTGTGAGTATGATAGCATTCATTCATACAGATGTGGACCCTGGCACCTAGAGATGTCCAGAGCCTTACTCTGGGCAGCAGCTAGTAATGACGGGAACCTAGGTGTCATTTCATATCCTCTACTTGTTCTAACATCTTTCCTTTTATCCCTGTTGTTCTGATTTGATAATTTTTATCTGTATTACCAGAATTTATCAGGTCTCCTATGTCCTATTCCTGCTTGGCATTATCTTCAATTCTAGCCTCTCTCTATCATACTTCATCTGTATGAGATTTTCCCTCTATGAATGCAAATTATTAGGGTAAGAGATGATTGTATGAGTTGCTGTGAGGTCCTGCTAATTCCACTTCTACAATGTCTCTCCCAAGTGCATGGAATATAGTAGGTATTGAATAAATACTTATGCCCTTCTCTGTATTCTTATTACCACCATGCTAGTAGAGGCTATCATTACCAAGTCACTTAATCACACTTAACCATCACCCACATGCCTAGATTATTTTGGTCTTGATTCTTTCTCTGCTCCAATGCATTCTTCAAATTGATACCAGAATAATCAAGATGTATGTATGTATGTATGTGTATATATATATATATATATATATATATATATATATATATATATATATATATACACAGACACACACATACATACTTTATCTTAAGAGCTCCTATTTAAATAGAGATATAGTTATTCTTCTGTTCTAAAACCTTTGGTGGCTTCCTATTTCCTCTTAAATAAAATTCAAACTTCTCTGCCTATGATTCAAGGTCTTCCACAACCTTGTACTAGCTCAGCCTTTTGCTCATGTCCAGTATGTATTTCACAATGTAAATTTATATTCTCTATATCTTTTAGCCAATTGCAAAATAGTAAAGATGTGATTCAGTGTTGAATATCATTTGCTAAAGCTTGCTTGTTCCTTACTAATAACTTCATTGAAGCTGCCTTTGATTCAAATATAAAGACTGGCATAAAAATTTTGTAAAGCTATAGGTTCAGTACTTATGGTACAGTAGGCAAATAGGTTCAGAGTCATTAATGTTTTCTTATTGACTTTTTTTCCTGGTATGCTCTTGGACCTCACATACCTTTGTTTCCCTGTTTCTCATGCCTAGGATGTCATCTCTCCTTTCCTTGAACTCTTCTCATTAATAACTTTTCCCCTGAAATTTCATATAATCCTTTGATTTGTAACTCTTTAATAGACTTATTCTGTTATACATAAGGATTACATGATTACATCTTACCTTCCCACTTAACTCTTAAGTTTTTTAAGGAAAGGGACTACATTTTATTTAAACATTTTTAGTCTTCCTAGCATCTAGTGTAGTACTCATCACAGTAGGTACTTAATAATATTGAATTGGTTGAGAAGTATCATATAGTGGTAATACCTGTACGAATAAACTGGACCTAGATCCAAGATAGAGTTCCATTTAAATCCTGCATCTGACATATTTCTTATGTGACCTTAGGCAAAGCACTCAATCTCCCTCAGTCTTCATTTTTTAATCTGTAAAATGGAAATAATAATATCTGCAGAATTAACTTCATAGAATTGTTGAGAAAATCAAATTAGATAATATATGTAAAACTCTTTTCAACTCTTAAAACATTATATCTGTGTTGGATGTGTTGGATGTGGAAGGTAGAGGGAATATTAACCATTTAAAGTCTCTTGGAAAAAAGACATATTGCAAATTAAAAAGAGCATAATTACTAATTGGCCACAATGCTTAATTCATGGGAAAATGCATTCATGGAAAGTGCAAGTAATTTTCACCAGATATAATTGTGATTGTGTTAAATGTAATCTAATATTTATTATAGATTTAGTACAAACAGGGCTTTTAGTCAGTGTCAAGTTTAATAGGATACTTAATAAATGCTGATGGTAATTAATACTATACAGATGCTGAATGTCTGAATACATTTTTATTCTGTAATTATGTGACAGTGCTAAGGGACTGTTATGTAGAGAGAAAAATACCAAAGAATTGGGAAAAATAAATCTCAGACTTTGTTAATACCAGAAAAAAATATCAAAAAGAAAACATTAATGACTACCTACCTATATGCCGATTGTCCCATAGGTACTGAATCACACCTACACAAAATTTTTATGCCAGTCTTTATGAAGCCAAAGATGGCTTCAATGAAATTATTAGTAAGGATAAGAAAGTTTTTGCAAATGATATTTAATGCTGAATTACATCTTTACCATTTGTTTCAGTAAAAGGTTTTTTCCTAATAATCTCCTATTCATACTTCAAAATCATTCAAGATTCTTTGAAAGATATAGCAATATAAATAAATCTGTTCAGTGATCCACTGGTTATAAACATGAGATAAAGCATAAAATAGGAAAATGTGTGATCACCAAAGGTGTTTGCTACTGTGACAGAGGAAGTTCAGAGCAGAGTTCGGAGATGAAGGTTTAGGAATAGAGACTCCCCAGGTGTTCCTATTTGTGGAGGACATTGTGCTGATTGCATCAAGCCTTGGAATATAAGACATATATGACCAATTAAGGGAAGTTCGCTTGATTATTCACAACAAAGTCCATGTGGATGAAGAATGTCTATTGTTCTGATTTTGATATGCATTTGGATAGAAAATCTATAGATTTTGTCCATGGGTAATATATATCTGGGATAAATAGTACAGATGATGGGACACCTGTTGTGGACAACATCATCCTCATCCAGAGGAAAACAAAAACAAATAAACAAACCAAAAACTCTACAGAATCTGAATGGATACTATGTTGCCTTTAAAAAAAACCTCTTATGTTTTCCTTCCTATCCCATGGTTTTCTTTCTTTTCCCTTAGTCTTATTTTTCATACAAAAAATGACTAACATGTAAACATGTTAAACACAAATGTATATGTACAACTTTTACTAGATTCCTCACTGCTAAGGGGCAGGGGGTGGGAAGGGAGGGTGGTAGAAAAATGTATACTTATAAATAAACAAGTGGATGAATGTTGAAAAACTTAAGAAAAATAAAAACAGTAACAACAAAAAACAGTACAGGTGAGTGACAGGTAGGTGGGGAAGAGAGCAGGAGAGTGGGCTGGATTACCAGCCCATGAAATTGTAAATCTCCATTAGTGACTACAAGTCTTTCCCCAAAGCAAAGGACCATTTTTGAAGTGACAACATATTAAGTAGCCCCTCTCTCAAGGATCTCACAGTTAAAAATAGGGAGATAGCATGTAAACAACTGTGTATAAATAAGATATATACAGGATAAATTAAGGTTAACCTCAGATAAAAGATTAAGGAGGACTAAAAAAGACTTCAAAGTCTCAAGGGAGACTTTAGCTAATACGTGAAGGAAGCCAAGGAGGCCAGCAGGAAGAGATGAGGAGAATGTTCTAGGCATAGGGAAAAACATGTGAAAACGCTCAGTTAGGAGAAGGAGCATTCTGTGAGAGGAACATCAAGAAAACCAGTGTCACTGGATCACAGAGTATGTGGTGGATAGTAGTGTGTAAGAAGAATGGAAATGTAGGAAGGCTCCAGGATATGAAAAGTTTTAAAGGTCAAACAGAGGATTTTCTATTTGATCCTGCAGGGATCACCGAAATTGATTCGTTGGCATATTTTTTGTGTGTCTTGGTGTGATCAGTTTTATATTTTAGGAAAAAAACAGTTTGACTGCTGGAGTAGGAAGATTCTTAGTGCAGGAAAGCCAACTAGAATGTTATTGAAAAAAGACTGGTGTGAAGAGATGAGGACCTGCAATAGAGAGGTAGCAATGTCAGAGAAAGGAGTGATTGTAAAAGATATTAAAAAGGTAGAAAACACAGGACTTGACAAATAGTTGGCTATGGGAGATGAGAGAGAGTGAGGAGTTGAGAATGACTCCTTGATTGCAACCCTAGTAATATGGAAGCAAAAGGCAATAAAACTGTGCATATCCTTTGATCCCATAAATCATTACTAGGTCCGTATCCCAGCGATTATAAAATATTTATAGTAGTTCTTTTTGTAGTGGCAAAGAACTGGAAATTGAGGAGATGCCCATCAATTTGGGAATGACTGAACAAATTTGACATATGAATATGTGATGGAATTCTATTGTTCTGGAGGAAATCATGAGAAACCAGACTTCAGAAACACCATGAACTGATGCTGAGTGGAGTGAGAAGAACAGCAGAACATTGTACACATTATCAGTAACATTGTGAAATGATTGACTACAATAGATTTGGCTCCTCTCAGCAGTTCAATGACCAAGGATAATACTAAATGAACTGTTATGGAAAATGATATCCTCATCCAGAGGAAAAAACTATGGAATCTGAATGCAGAGAAAAGCATACTATAATCAGTTTTTAAAACTTCTTTTATGTTTTTTCTTTCTTTCTTGTGGTATTCCCCTACCCCCAGTTCTAATTCTTCTTTCACAATATGACTAATAATAAGTAATAAATACGTTAAACATGATTGTACATGTACAATCTATATCAGCTTGTTCACTGCCATAGGAAGGAGGAAAACATGGAACTCAAAAGCCTACAAAAGGATGAACTAGTAATAGGGAAGTTAGGAAGAGGGGAAGGTTTTTTTGGGAAAGTTTTGTTTTGTTCATGTTGTGTTTAAAATGTCTATGGGACATCCACATAATCTAGAGGATGTTGTCTGGTTGGCAATGCAAGACTAAGCATCAGAAGAAAGGTTAGGGCTGGATAAGGAGATTTAAAAGTTATCTGAGGAGTTGATGAGATTGCCAAGTAAAATAGTCTAGAAGAAGATTAGGGCCCAAGACTGAGCCTTGGGGAACCCTCAATATTAGCAGGAGTTGTATCATTGAAGATTCAGCAAAGTAGACAGAGAAGTAGCAGGTAGGAAGAGAGCCAGATGAGAACAATGTAAAGAAAACCTAGAGAGAGGAGAGTATCAAGGGGAGGAGGGTAAATGGCAATGTCAAAGGTTGCAGAAAGATGAAGAATAAATATTGAACAAAGGCCATTTAACATGGAAATTAAGAAATGATTAGTAACATTGGAAAAATATCTTTGAATGACTACTTCTGTCTATCGTCACCCACATCTAGCTCTCAAGACTTTGGACAGATCATATTCTCTTTCTACACACACACACACACACACACACACACACACACACACACACGCAGTAAGACCCCTCCAGAGTTTAATTATTATCTCTCTATACTGATAACTCCCAGCCTAGTCTCTCTAAGCTCCAGTCCCATCATTAATTATCTAATAAACATTTTGAATTCTATATTTCATAGGCAGCTCAAACTTGGAATGTTCAAAATGAAATTCATTATTTTCTCCCCTTCCCCCCAACTCATTTCTCTTCTGAGCTTTCTTACCTCTATCAAATGTACCAACATCCAGTCACTTTAGAGTGATCTTCGATTCGTTGTGGTCCCGCTCTCAAGGTACATGAATGTTTGCTACATCTTTTCATTTCTTCTTCCACAATATCTCTGACATTCATGCCATTTTCTCTATTTACATATCTACCATACTACTCCAGGACCTTATTACTTTTGCTTGTACCAGTATAATAGCCTCCTGTGCCAGTATAATAGCCTCCTAAGTGATCTTCTTTTTGCAAGGCAAAGAGGTTAAGTGAGTTCCCCAAGATCACACAGCTAGGTAATAATTAAGTGTCTGATGCTGGATTTGAACTCAGGTCCTTCTGACTCCAGGACTGGTGCCACCTTAGAGGCACCCCTAAGTAGTCTTCTTGCTTCAAGTCTCATCTCCAATCTATACTCTATATAAATGCTAATATGCCCTTCGTAAAGCACCAATAACTTCCTATGTTACTACCCAAGTCAACAACCTTTAGACGAAAATCTGAGCTTCTCTCCATTTGGCATTTAAAAATCCATTACATTTACAACCTTACCTTTCCAACTTTATTACATATCATTCCTCTTCACTCACTCTACTATAGTCCAGTCCAACTGGCCTTCTTGCTAATCTCCACATGTGATCCTCCATATCTCATTTCTTTGCTTTTGTTCTGGCTATTCCCTATGCTTGGAATGCATTTACTCCTTACTTCTACTGTTCAGCATGCCTAATTTCCTTCTAAGTTCAGCTAAGGACTGCTTTTTACATGTAGCTCTTCCCAATCCCCCATCTTTTAGTATCTTCCCTTCCAATTTATCTTATCTTCTTCAAAAAAATGAAGGAAAGGGACAACTAAGTGGTGCAGGGGGTAGAACACCAGAGTCAGGAAGACATGAGTTCAAATTCGACCTCAGATACCTGATACTTTTTAGTTATGTGATCTTAGGCAAGTCATTTAGCTCCAATGCCTTACAAAAAACAAAAAAGAAAGAAAAGAAAAACTAAGGACAAATTTTGCTTTTTATTATATACATATATATATATGTTTATGTTGTTTCTCTATACAGAATATGAACTCCTTGAGGAGAGAGACTTTATGTTTTGTTTCTGTTTCCCCAACACTTGGCAGAGTGCTTGGAGAATAATAGGAGCTTAAATTCTTCCTGATTGGTTAATGTGACTTTGATGGAACTAAAGACATTCTCTGTTGTAGAATGTTAGCTCCTCTAGACAGCTGTTTCATTTTTAATTTTAATTTAATTAAAAACATTTAATACATGATTATTGAATTGAACTAGATGATCTCTGAGGTCTCAAACATCTCATGCTGTGATTCTAGCAGATTGTCTTCTCAATTATCCTATATCTTTTGAATCTTTTTCTATTGGATTGGGTTCTAAAATGATAGTTTGAGTAGATGATAAGGTCTAGTAAATGTTTTTAAGGACAGGAGATCCTTCTCCAACATCATCATCCACAATATACCTCCTAATTGTGAGTGTTCCCCAAAATCTGTTATGGAACCTCTTCTAATCTTCCCCTATATTCTTTTTCTTATAATTTCATCAATTTACATAGATTATGCTATCATCTCTATGCAGATGACTCCTGGACATATATATATATATATATATATATATATATATTTAATTTATATAATACAATTTATTTATATATTTATATTTAATATATTATATAATTTAATATATTTATATATATATATATTTAATATATTTAATACAGTAGTTCCAATTTTCCCTGAGAATCAGTCCTGGATTACCACTTGCCAATAGGACATTACAAAATTGATGTCCTGGAGACAACTTAAACTCAACTTGTCTAAAATGGAATTCATCATCTTTCTCCCTAATCCCTTTCCTCTTCTAAAGTTCCCTATATTTTGTCAAAGCCATCACTATACTTCTGGAGTCTTAGGTTTGAATTATCACATTATTCTGGACCCTTCATTCTCTCCCTCACTCCATATATCTTGCTGTTTTTACAAACCCAAACCCTTCTCCTTAGTCACACAATGATAATCCTAGTTCATGCCTTCATTGACTCATGCCTAAAATATTACAAAGCTTCCTGGTTGGTCTTCCTGCTCAAGAATCTCCCCACTCTAGTCCATTCTTCACTCAGCTTTCAAGTTGATCTTCCTAAAGTACAAATCTCTCCACCTTCTTGCTTTCAATTTACTTCAGTGGCTCCCTATTACTTCCATCATCAAATTAAAAATTCATTGTTTGGCTTTTTAAAAAGTTTTTTTTTATTATTTATTTGTTTTTCCAATTACATACAGTGGTAGTTTTTACCAATTATTTTTTGCAAGATTTTGAATTTTACATTTTTATTCCTTCTCTCTTACCTCCTCCTCCCCCAACAGAAAATAATTAATATGGGCTCTACATTTATAACCATGCTATAAACATAGATTCACATTGATCATGTTGTGAGAGAAGAATTAAATCCCAATGGAAGAAAAAAAAACATGAGAGAAAAAAATGGCAATATATAAGATAACTTTTAAAAATTGAAGATTGTAAGTTTTTGGTCTTTAAAGTCCACAATTCGTTCTCAGGATATGTATAGTATTTTCCATCATAAGTTTGCCTTTAATTATTGTACTACTGAAATGAAGAAGTCCATCTTAGTTGATCATTTCTGCATTAATTCATATAAATCTTTTCAGGCTTTTCTGAAATCCTGTCCTTCATGATTTCTTATAGAACAATAGTGTTCCATCACATTTATATCTCAATTTGCTCAACCATTCCCCAAGTGATGGGCATACCCTCAATTTCCAATTCTTTGCCACCACAAAGATAGCTGCTATGGATAATTTTGTACATGTGGGATTTTTACACTTTTCTGTGATTTCTTCAGGGTACAAATCTAGAGTGGTATTGCTGTATCAATGCCCAGTGTTATTGCTCTTTGGGCATAATTCCAAATTGTTCTACAGAAAGGTTGGATCAGTTCATAACTCCACCAACAATGCATTCGTGTCCCAGTTTTCCCACATCCCTTCCAACATTGATCATTTTCCTTTTTAGTCATATTGGACAATTTGATAGGTGTGAGATGGTATCTCAGAATTTTAATTTTCATTTCTCTAATCATTAATGATTTAGAGCAATTTTTCATATGATTATAGATAGCTTTGATTTCTTCATCTGAAGATTGCTTTTCCATATCCTTTGACCATTTACCAATTGGGGAATGACTTTTTTTTTTTATAAATTTGACTCAGTTCTTTATATATTTTAGAAATGAATCCTTTGTCAGAAACACAAGTAAAAAATTATTTTCCAACTTACATTTTTTTAAATCTTGGTTATAGTGGTTTTTGTTTGCACAAAACCTTTTAAATTTAATGTTATCAAAATTATCCAGTTTGTTTTTTATAATGTTTGTGATCTCTTCTTTGGTCATAAACTGCTCCCCTTTCCATAGTTCTGACAGATGCACTATCCCTTGCTCTCCTAATTGTCTTATAATATTAACTTTTATGTTTAAATCCTGCACCCATTTTTTAAATTATTTGTTTTCCCAATTACATACAGTGGTAGTTTTTGCCTTATCTTAGTATAGGGTGTGAGAAATTGGCCTATGCCTAGTTTTTGCCATACTATCTTCTAATTTTCCCAGCAGTTTTTACTGAAAAGTGAGTTTTTATCCCAGAAACTGGAATCTTTGGGTTTATCAAACAGTGTATTACTATGGGTCATTTACTGCTGCTTCTTTTGTACCTAATCTATTCCAGTGATCCACCATTCTATTTCTTAGCCAGTATCAAACATTTTTGATGACTGATGCTTTATAATTTTAGATCTGGTGTAACTAGGTCATCTTCCTATGCATTTTTCAATAATTTCCTTGATATTCTTGACCTTTTGTTCCTCCATATAAATTTAATTACTATTTTTTCTAGCTCACTAAAGTAATTTTTTGGAAGTTTGATTGGTATGGCACTGAATAAATAATTTAAGTAGAATTGTCATTTTTATTATATTAACTTGGCCTACCCATGAGCAATTGACATTTGCCCAGTTATTTAGGTCTGATTTTATTTGTGTGAAAAGTGTTTTGTAGTTGTTTTCATATAGTTTCTGAGTCTGCCTTGACAGGTAGACTCCCAAGTATCTTATATTGTCTGCAGTTATTTTAAATAAGATTTCTCTATCTCTCTTGCTGCTGTCTTGTTAGTTTTGTTAGTAATATATAGAAATGCTGAGGATTTATATGGGTTTATTTTATATCTGTGATTTTGCTAAAGTTCCTAATTGCTTTCAATAATTTTTAAATGATTTTCTAGGGTTCTCTAGGTATACCATCATATCATTTGCAAAGAGAGTTTTATTTCTTCAACACATTATAATTCCTTTAATTTCCTTTTCTATTCGTATTGATAAAGCTAACATTTCTAATACAATGCTGTATTTTGTCATAAGCTTTTTCAGCATCTATTGAGATAATAATAGGATTTCTGTTAGGTTTGTTATTGATATGCTGAAAGTTTTTCTAATACTGAAGCAACCCTGTATTCCTGGTATAAATCTTGCTTGATTATGGTGTATTATCCCAGTGATAACTTGCTATAATTGCTTTGTTAATATTTTATTTAAATTTTTGCATCCATATTTATTAGGGAAATTGATCTATAATTTTCTTTCTGTTTTGACTCTTCTTGATTTAGGTTTCAGTACCATATTAGTGTCATAGAAGAAATTTGGCAGAACTCCTTTTGCACCTATTTTTTTCAAATACTTAGTACAGAATTGGAATTAATTGTTCCTTGAATATGTGTTAGAATTCACTTATGAATCCATCTAGCCCTGGATTTTTTCTTAGGGAGTTCATTGATGGCTTAGGGAATTCAATTTCTTTTTCTTAGATAGGGGTATTTAAGTATTTAATTTCCTCTTCATTTAATCTGGGCAGTTTATATTTTTGTAAATATCCATTCATCTCACTTAGATTGTAAAATTACTGGCATACAGTTGGGCAAAATAGTTCTGAATTATTACTTTAATTTCCTCCTTATTGGTGGTAAATTCACCTTTTGTTCATTTTTGATACTGGTAATTTGGTTTTCTTCTCTTTTTAATCATATTAGCCAAAGGATTATCTTTTTTTTTTCAGTTTTTTTGCAAGGCAGTGGGGTTAAGTGGCTTGCCCAAGGCCATACAGTTAGGTAATTATTAAGTGTCTGAGGCTGAATTTGAACTCAGGTCCTCCTGATTCCAGGGCCAGTTCTCTATCCACTGTGCCCGCTAGCTGACCCCAAAAGGTTATCTATTTTGTTTTTTTAAATAAAATCAACTCTTAGCTTTATTTATTAATTCAAGAATTTTCTTGCTTTTGATTTTATTAATTTCATCTTTAATTTTCATAATTTCTAGTTTAATTTGTTTTCTCTAACTTTTTTAGTTGCACATTCAGTTCATTGATCTCCTCTTTATTTTATTCATATAAACATTTATATATATATTTTCCCTAATAACTGCTTTGGCCATATTCCATAAGCTTTGATATGTTATCTCATTATTCTCTATCTAGGATGAAATTTTAATTCTATGATTTGTTATTTGATACACTCATTCTTTAAAATTAGGTTGTTTAGTTTCCAATTAATTTTAGGTCTCTCTCTATATATGGTCCTTTATTGCACCATGATCAGAAAAGGATGCATACATATTTCTGCCTTTCTGCATTTAATTATTAGTTTATATGCCCTAATACATGGTCAATTTTTAGGTAGGTGCCATGTACAACAAGAAAAAAAGGTATATTCCATTCTATCCCCATTCAATTTTCTCCAGAGATCTAAGATATACAAGTTTTTTAACATTCTATTCACCTTCTTAACTTCCTTCTTATTCTATGGTTAGATTTATCTAATTTTGAGGGAGGGAGGTTGAGGTCCTTCACCAGCCTAGTTTTGCTGTCTATATCTTCCTGAAACTCATGTAGTTTCTCCTCTAAGAATCTGTATATTATACTGCTTGGTACATACATGTTTAGTATTAAAATTTCTTCATTGTCTATAGTACCTTTTAGGAGGATGTAGTTTCCTTCCCTATCTCTTTTAATAAGATTTATTTTTGTAATTGCTTTGTATGAGATAAGGATTATTATCCTTGCTTTTTTCATTTCAGTTGAAGCATAATATATTCTGCTCCAGCCTTTTACCTTTACTTTGTGTCTCTCTCTGTTTCAAATGTGTTTCTTGTAAGCAACATATTGTAGGATTCTGGTTTTTAACTCACTCTGCTATCCACTTCTATTTGATGGGAGAGGTCATCCCATTCACATCCACAGTTATAATTATCAACTCTTTATTACTCTCCATGCTATCTCCCCTCTCTTTGTATTCTTCCTCTCCTTTCACCTTGTTCCTCCTCCCCAGTGTTTTGCTTCTGAATAACACCTCCATCAATGTATCCCCTTCTATCCACCACTCTCCCTTTTCTTTCCCCTTCCCCTTTTCTCATTCTTCCTTTCCTCCCTTCTAATAGTCCCTCCTTCCTTCTCTCCTCCTCCTTCCCCCACCTAATTCACAAAGGCTAAGATAACTTTCTAAACTCAAGTGAGTGTATGGGTTAATCCTTCTTTCAGTAAAATTCAATGAGATTCAGGCAGTTCTCACCCCTCCCTTCTTTCCCTCTATTGCAATAGTTTTTTTGTGCCTCTTCATGTGGTGTAAGTTACCCCATTCTATTTGCCCCTTTCTTCTGTCTCTTTATAGTCTCCACCCTCTTTTTCATTATCTTAATTTAAAAAAAAATCATTCCATCAAAGTCATGGACATACCACAGTTATCCATACCTTCAGCCTAAACATATTCCCTCTAATATTTACAATTCTCAAGAGTTATAAGAATCTTCCTCCTAATTATGGATATAACCAATTTATTATTGAATAGCAATCTTTTTCTCTCTCTTTCTGCTCCCTTCCCACTTACCTTAGTTTTTGAAGATCACATTTTCTGTTCAGTTCTGATCTTTTCATCAGGAAAGTTTGAAAGTCACCTATTTTGTTAAATATCCATTTTTTTTCCTTGAGAGAGTGTCCAGTTTTACTAGATAATTGATTTCAAGCTCCCTTGCTCTCCAAAATATTGTATTTTAGTTCTTCTATCCTTTAATGTTGATGCAGTCAGGCTTTATGTAATCCTGACTGTGGCTGTTTGGTATTTGAATGGCTTCTTTCTGGTCACTTGCAACATTTTCTCTTTCATCTGATAATTCTGAAGTTTGAGCACAAAATTCCTCAGTGTTTTCATTTTGGGGTCCTAGAGGTGATGATTGGATTCTTTCAACAACTATTTTAGGGGCAGCTAGGTGGCGCAGTGGATAAAGCACCAGCCTTGGAGTCAGGAGTACCTGGGTTCAAATCCAGTCTTAGACACTTAATAATTACCTAGGTGTGTGGCATTTTACCCTTTGGTTCCAGGATATCAGAGCAGTTCTCCTTAACTATTTCCTGAAGAATGCTTTCTAGGCTCTTTTTTGGATCATGATTTTTAAGTAATCCTATTATTCTTGAATTTTCTCTCCTGGATTGATTTTCCAGGTCAGTTGGTTTTACCAATGAGATATTGTGATTTTAATTGATTCTTGGTGTCTCATGAAGTCTCTTCCCAGCTTTCACTAGTTCCATTCTATTTTTCAGGGAGGTATTTTCTCTATTTAGTTTTTGCATCTTCTTTTCCATTTGGTCAATTCTATTTTTAAAGGAGTTATCCTTTTCCATTTGCCCACTTGTATTTTTGAAGAAATTATTTTCTTTTTGCATTTGTCCAATTGTATTTTTTAAAAGATTTGTTTTCTTCTGTCAATTTTTGTTGTAAGATGTTAATTTTCTTTTTTTTGAATTTATTTTTTATTCTCATTTTGTACAAATGTTTTTTTTACATTAATAAAATATTCTTGTTTACAAGTAAACAAAATACCCCTCCCCTCATGAATATAGATAGACTTGCTTGGGCAAAAAAAGTAAAGGGGAGAGAAAAAAAATTAAAAGTAAAAAAAAAATAATAGTAATAATTGTAGGTATGTCCAGGTGGCGCAATGGAGGAAGCACCATCCCTGGAGCCACGAGCACATGAGTCCATATCCAGTCTCTTAAACCCAATAATCACCCAGCCATGTGACATGCAAGCCACCCGATCCCCACTGCCCTGCAAAAACCAAAAAGAAGGGAAAAAAAAGACCCAAAATAAAATAAAATAGTAATAATAGTAGGGGTGGCTGGGTGGCAGACAGAGCATTGGCCCTTGAGCCAGGAGCACCTGGGTCCGAATCCGGCCCCAGACACCCAAAGATCACCCTGCTATGTGGCCCCAGGCAGGCCACCCAGCCCCACTTGCCCTGTACCCTCCCCCAAATAATAATAACAAAAAATGTGCTTCAGTCTTTGTTCCAACACCAACAACTGTCACGGGTGGATCACATTCTTTATGATAAGTCCATCACAAAAGTTACTTCCATATTTTTCCAACTTTGCCATTGCTGATCGCAACTCCCTCCTTTCTTATTTCTCCACTACCATATACTATATTTTCTCTCTCCTTTCACTCTGACTGCTGTAGGGTCTCTGAGTGGCGCAGCAGACAGATCTCTGGTCCTGGGGCCAAGAAGCCCTGAGCCCCAATACCACCCCTTAGGCCCAGAATCCACCTGGCCCTGTGGTCCTGGACAGGCCTTCCATTCCCAGCCCCTTGCAAAAAGTAAAAAAAAAAAAATGTGTTATATCTGACCACTATCCTCCCATGGTCCATCCTCTCCTCCTTTATTCATATCCCCACCCCTTCCCCCTGCTCCCCCCCTCCTTCTTACTCCAGATGTCTATACCCCATTGAGTATATATGCTATTTCCTCTCCTAGCCACCACTGATGAGAGCAAACATTCCCTCATTCCCCCTTGCTTCCCCTACTTCCATATCATTGCAATAGCTTATTGTAATAAAAAAAAAATCTTATGTGAAATATCTTGGACTATTCCCCCTCTCCTTTTTCTTTCTCCCATTCCATTTCCCTTTTTTCCTATTGACTCCATTTTTACACCATATTTTATCTTCGAATTCAGCTTTCTCCTGTGCTTCAACTATAAAAGCTCCCTCTACCTGCTCTATTAACTGAGATGGTTCATATGAATATTATCAGTATCATTTTTCTATAGCAGTTTATCCTCATTAAATCCCTCATATTTCCCCCCTCTCCTCCAATCTCCATGCTTCACCTGAGTCCTGTATCTGAAGATCAAACCTTCTGTTCAGCTCTGGCCATTCCAAAAGGAACCTTTGAAATTCCCCTGGTTCATTGAAAGTCCTTCTTTTTCCCTGGAAGAGGTCATTCAGCCTTGCTGGGTAGTTCATTCTTGGCTGCATTCTAAGCTCTTTTGCCTTCCTGTATATTGTATTCCCAGCCCTACTAGCTTCCAGTGTAGTTGCTGCTAAGTCCTGTGTGATCCTGACTGCAGCTCCACGATATTTGAACTGTGTCCTTCTGGCTGCTTGTAATATTTTCTCTTTGACTTGGGAGTTCTGGAACTTGGCTATAATATTCCTGGGGGTTGGTTTTTTGGGATCTCTTTCTTGGGGGGATTGGCGGATTCTCTCCATTTCTATTTTGCCCTCTGCTTCTAGAATATCAGGGCAATTTTCCTATAGTAATTTGAAAATGATGTCAAGGCTCTTTTCCTGATCATGACTTTCAGGTATTCCAATAATTTTTAAATTATCTTTCCTAAGTCTGTTTTCCATATCAGTTGTTTTTTCAATGAGATATTTCACATTTTCTTCTAATTTTTCATTTTTTTTGGTTTTGAAATATTGATTCCTGGTTTCTGATAAATTCATCGATCTCCCTGAATTCTATTCTTTGTCTAAAGGATTTATTCTCCTCAGAGAGTTTTCTTATCTCTTTTTCCATCTGGCCAATTTTGCTTTTTAAAGCATTCTTCTCCTCAATAACTTTTTGAACTGTTTTATCCATTTGACCTAAGCTGGTTTTTAGCATGCTATTTTCTTCAGCATTTTTTTTGGATTTCCTTGACTAAGCTGCTGACTTCATTTTCATGTTTTTCCTGCATCTCTCTCCTTTCTTTTCCCAGTTTTTCTTCCAACTCCCTCATTTGATTTTTCAAAGTCTTTTTTGAGCTCTGTCATAGCCTGAGCCCAATTTCTGTTTTTCTTGGAGTCTTTAGATGTAGGAGCTTGAGCTTCCTCATCTTCAGACTGAGTATTTTGGTCCTTCTTGGGCTCATTTGCAAAATATTTCTCAATGGTCTTCCTCTTGCTTCTTTGCTTGTTCATTTTCCCAGCCTAAGCCTGTTTTTTGGGGTGCTTCCTGAGCTTTTGGGACACTCCCACCAGGGTCTCAGTGTGTGAGGCTCTGTCCTCCCTCCTGGTCTGTGAATGACCATAAGCACCCCGCTCTGTCTTGGGGCCGAGGTGGGGGGGCCCTGTTGTTCTATGGGGGGTCCTAGACTGGGATCAGGATCTGAATGTGGTCAGAGCCCCAGAGTCCTGTTCCAGGGGCAGAGGACAGAGCTCAGCAGTCTCTCTTCACTCCCCTCCCTCAGCTCAATGGGCTCATGCCCTGGGGGCTCCTGCTTACGGTCTCTGCCTGCTTCTGTTTTCGGGTCTGGGCTGCCGAAAGACCAAGCTGCTGGCTGTGTGCCCTGAGGGCTAGGCTCCACTGCTCACCCTGGCAGAGGTCCCCCACTGTTCCCCCACTTTGTGCTCGGTGCTCCCCGGGGTGCAGCTCAGGAGACTCCCCCGCTGCTGTGAGCTGAGACTCCCAGCACCCTGGGGCTGCCTTCGGGAGGCTGAAGTTCTTTTGCTCTGGCGGGCCACCCCTCCGACCCCGGGGAGCAGAGCCTTTCTGCTCTTTTCCAGGTTACCTTGAGTAGGAGAACTGCCTCACTGGATCCCTTTGTGGGTTCTGTCTCTCGAAAGCTTAGTTAGAGTCCGTAGTTTATGAGTTTTTATCAGAGAGCTCCTAAGACTCGATCCCTTCATGTTGCCATCTTGGCTCAAGATGTTAATTTTCTCTTGCATTTCTTTTCCAATTTTTCCATTTGATTCTTAAATTCAATTTTGGACTCTTCTAAGAAATCTTTCTGGGCTGGAGACCAATTCATAGTCTTCTCTGAAGTTTCACATATAGTACCCTTCTGTCCTCCATTTCTGAGCTAGTATTCTTATATCCTAGGAAATATTCAATAGACCCTGCTTTTTGGGTACCTTTCAGCATTTTGGAATTTGTTTATCCATTCCTATGGTCTTGTGTTGAGGAGGGGCTTGTTTGCAGACCTTTGGTGCTGAGAACCTTAAGGGCTTGCTTGAACCTGTAAAGATTAGGAACTAATAGGAACTACAGGGTGTTATTTAGTGAACCAACCAGTAAGGAATACCAGAAGCTCTCTCTGGATTGCCTATATTGGAATGTCAGCTGCCCACTCCTTATTCCTGGGATTGTGGTCTGGGCTGTCCGCAGGCAACCCTGTTGCTGGGCTAGGCTATCAGAGGTAGAAGGCTAGAGGTTCTCTCTGGATTGTCAGACTGAGGAAGTCTACCACCCATACTTGGGCCTCTGCAGAAAGATGCAAACACCTGGAGCTGTGTCTGTGCTACTTGTACTGGGAGCACTAGGTACTCTCACAAAAACATCAGGGGCTCCTCTGGGAAGCCTAGGAACTTCTTTGTGAACATCAGGAACTAGAGGGTTTAGCTGTCTAGACCAGTCATGCTGTTGAAAAGGGTGTCCTGGGCAAGCTTGTTGAAGCTCTCCGAGTCCATGGGCTGGAGCTCTCTGGGTACACCCACCAAGCACACCTCACTCCCTCACTCACACTTGACTTGTATTGCTGAGGTTCTCAGGTCAGTTCCTGCCTCACTCCTCTGCTGATACACTGGGTCTTTATTCTCTGCCCTGAGCATGCCCACACTTCCCCATGACAGACCTTATTGGAGGATATTCAACTGTGTTCTTTTGTGGGTTCTGTCGTGCCAACATTTGTTAAGAGATTTGTTTCGCGTCATTTCTGAGGGAAAGCCAGGAGAGCTTAAGACACTTCCTGGCTTCTCTCCACCATCTTGGCTGTAAGTCCCCATTTGGCTTTCAAAGCTCTTCCTAAACAGACTCCTTCCTACTTTTTTCAGTCTTCTTACACATTACTCTCTACTATATACTCTGTGATCCAGTGACATTTATCTATCTAGTTTGTATATAGTCATTTGCATGTTGTCTCCTCCATTAGACCTGAAACGTAGAAACCAAGAACAGTTTGACACCTTTCTTTGTATCCTTTGTCTTTAGTACTATAGGCACTAAGTAAATGTTTCTTGACTTGACTATATTATTGCAATAGCCTAATTGGTCTTTCTGCCTCAAGTTTCTTAACACTAATCCAGTCCACTTTTCTTAAGTATAGACCTGACAGTGTTAATCCTTTATCTGACCTCTATCCTATGACTTTCTTTTGCCTCTAGAATACAATAGAAACACCTATTTAACCTTGAAAAACTTACCTAAATTGACCCCAACCTATCTTTACAGTCTTATAGTACTTTTCTCTTCCCACCACACTGTAGTCCATCCAAATTGGCCTTCTCTTTGTGCCTCACTGAAGACTATCTTCTTTCTCTGTGACTGTACAATGGCTGACCTTGGAATGGACTCTTTCCCCAACTTCTACCTCATATCTTATCCCTCGCATGAAGATGCAACTCAGTCATCATCTTCCATTAGAAGCCTTTTCTAATCCTCCTAAAAGTTAATTCCCTTCTTCTCAAATTGTTTTGCATTTAGCTACCTTGAAATATATATATATATATGTATATATATATTAAATAAATCAATAAAACCTTTATTAAGCACTTACTATAGGCAAATAACAATACTAAGTCTTGGGTATTACAAATACAAAAAATATGATAGTCCCTGTTCTCAAGAAATTCACATTCTAATGGGGGAAGACAATACAAATGGAAGATTTCAGTTGCAAGACAAATGGAAAAATCTTAGAGCACAGCAGCATTTAAGATGGTAATGTTTCATCTTTAATGTCATTTTTCACTAATTATATCAAATCAGCTTCTAATGTTGAATTGTTTGACTGTGCGAAGGACTTGGGTGGCAAGAAATTTCTTTTATTGGATCTTCACTAGCTGTGGCTGTAGCAGTTGTGTTCTGAGGAGTGTTACTCTCTAGGCTCTTGTGCCAATTTGCCTATTGGTGGCAGCTGGTCAACAGTTGTTGCTGGTGCTAACAAAAGCAGGCTTCTTCTTTACAATTTATCCCCTTATTGATGACTTCAGGACTGGGTTTGGAAGCAGCTCACTCAGTTTGGAAGCAGCAATTCTCAGTTCTCTTGGGTTTATTGTCCTTGGCTGTGGTACAGGATTGACTTGCCTGGTATATGCTGCTTCTTCTCCCATCAGAATGTTTTCTTGCCTCATCTGTGTGTACTTATTAACCTTAGATTTATCCTCTCTATATTTTTATATGCATTTGTCTACCCCATTTGAATATAAACTCATTGTGAATAGAAATTCTTTCAGTCTTTAATTTATATCTCCAGTTAATGACATATAGCAGAAACTTAAATATTTGTTGATTGTTACTTGCCTATTAAATTGGATGATCTCTAGGTTTCCTGGCTGTCCACTCTGTAACTCTGAAGGAATGGATATATCTAAGGTCATTTCCAGCTCTAACAGACTATTTCTACATTTATAGAGGCATTTTCTTTGTTCGGTAGAATGTGAACTTGGAAAGATCAGGATTCCAGAGATTCCCTTGCTCAAGAATATTTCCTAACGAGTTCAAGGATTAAAGGAAAAACAGGTCTCCAAGGACCGGGGAATGGCCAAAAAAATTGTGGCATAAGAGTGTAATGAAATGTTATTGTGCTTTAAGAAACCACAGAAAAGCATGAATTTGATATGAACTCATGTGAAATGAAATAAACAAATAGGAAAGCAATATACAAAATTATCACAACAATGTAAATGAAATTATAATAGCAAAGCTCAAAGAAGAGAGATAAGAATGCTATTCCTCCATCTTTTTTTTTTTATGTTTTTGCAAAGGCAAATGGGGTTAAGTGCCTTGCCCAAGGCCACACAGCTAGGTAATTATTAAATGTCTGAGACCAGATTTGAACCCAGGTACTCCTGACTCCAGGGCCAGTGCTTTACCCACTGCACCACCTAGCTGCCACTCCTCCATCTTTTTTGCAGAGGTGAAGGGCATCAGGTGAGGAACACTGGTTATAATATCAGTTTAGGCTTATGGCTGACTAATTTTGATGAAATTATTTTTTTTTTTTGGTTCTTTTGTTATAAGAGGTAACTGTGGAAGGGGGAAGAAAAAGTGATATATATTGGGAAAGGGAGATGTGGAAATAAATGCATCAATTTTTTTTTTTTTAAAAAGAGCCAGGTTTAAAACCTGGCTCTGACATTTAACTATCTGCATGACCACGGGCAAGACTCACTGATTCTCAGTTTTCTCCTCTGAAAATATGGATAGGAAGTAAGAGTTGTTGCAAGGCTCAAATTAAATGATGTAACTATAGAGATTGTAACCAGAATTACCTTCCTTTTCTCTCAGCCAGTGTCCTATAGTGAAAACTGTGCTGATTTTAAGTCAGAACTGGTTTCAAATCCATGCTCTACCAGCTGCTAGCTTTGGTACCTTGAGCAAACCATTTAATTTCTCTGTACCTCACTTTCTCCTTTATAAATTCAGATCACAATTCACTACTTCCCTGAGAACCCCTCTTCAGCTCCAAATCTATGAAGCTAACCAGAAAAGGGACTTCAAGTTAAGTGACTTTGATTAGGTCTTCTAGACAAATCAGGTTTGAATTGTTCATCAGTGCATGTGAGGTGGAATCAAAAGCTTTTCATCTTTTAACTAGGCCCAGTCCCAAACAATCTGGTGACATCCTTTACACATGTGAAACAAAGAGCTCTATCATGGTCTATTAATATTATTATTATTTATTTTTTTTTTTAGGTGTTTGCAAGGCAGTGGGGTTAAGTGGCTTACCCAGGGCCGCACAGCCAGGTAATTATTAAGTGTCTGAGGCCGGGTTTGAACTCAGGTACTCCTGACTCCAGGGCCGGTGCAGATCTTGATTCTATGTTCCATAAGGGAAGGGACCTCAGGGGGTCGGACAATCCATCTTTAAGATTTAGATTTTGGGGGGTAGCTAGGTGGCGTAAAGCACCTAATAAAGCACCAGCCTTGGAGTCAGGAGTACCTGGGTTCAAATCCGGTCTCAGACATTTAATAATTCCCTAGCTGTGCGGCCTTGGGCAAGCCACTTAACTCCATTTGCCTTGCAAAAAACAAAAAAAAAAGGCAAAAAAAAGATTTAGATTTTTAAAGTTGAGGAAACTGAGGTATGTAGCAGTCACATGAATTGCCCACACAAGAAGCGGTATTTCCTCCACCTTCTTCAACTTCATAAAAACAAATAAAAATAAACATGGGAAATTCTCGCTTTCATAGTCTGCCGCGTCTCCGTGTTGGGCCTTAGTTTCCCGGCCTGTAAAACGAAGCTGCCTCTGGCTCCTCTCCCAGATGTAAACAAAAGCCCAAAGGCCCGGGCCCTCTCCACCGGCAGCCTAGCGACGCTCCCGGGCTCCGAAGACCCGGTTGCTAAGGGTTACGTAACTTCCGGTGCGTGCCCCGGAGGGAGGCGGAGCCGCGCCTCACTTCCGGAGGGAGGTTCGGCCGTGGCATCCGGGGCTCTGGGGCGGTGAGTGATCGGCCTGCCTTGGGGCTGCAAGCCGGAGCTGCGGGGTGAGCGAGCCCGGGGGTCCCCGGGAAGCCGGGGGGCGGGGGGGTGCCGAGGCCGGCGCGGGAGGCGCCTGGGCGGGGCTCGGTTGGCGGGAGAAGACGAGCCTGGGCCCGAAACCCGACACGCCCCCTCCCCCCCAGGGCCCCCCGCCCGGGTTCGGTGCCTTTGGGGCTCTTGGATAGTTTCTTGGCCCCGGGGGTCTTTCTTCTAGTGAATGAGGAGGCGGTGTGAAGGTTCCTGCCAGGTCCTGAATCCTGGCATCTCAAGCCCCTTGTGGCATCGGTGGAGTGTGCCGTGTCCTGAGGACCACATCGGATATTAGAGTTGGCAGGGAGCCGGAGGCGGGAGAAAGAGGCCCGGCGAGGGGAGGCAGCGGGGAAGAGAAGGGACTAGGGTTATTAAAACTAACAGCCGGTAGCATGTATTGGTAAGGGGCTTTACATTTTGCAAAACACGTTACAGTTGTTATTATTCCCATTTACAGATGAGGAAATTGAGGCAGAGAAAGGTTAAGGGACTTAATTGTCCAGGATCCTGCAGCTAGTCTGACTCTGGATTTAAGCTCAGGTCTTTCTGACCACAGGTCCAGAGCTGTATCTGCTGTGTCACCAAGCTACCTGACATGTTCATGAGGCTAGTGAGTGGAAGAACAGTCTTGAACTCCATTTTCCTGATTCCATGAGTTTTTTCCTTTATGCTACACTGCTTCTTGCTTTGTGTCTTCAATTTCTATGTCCTAAGGCCCATTTTGAGTACTAACATGCCAGGAATTTCTGTTCATTTGACAAACCCAAGGTCTGGCAGCCAACTTTTTTTTTTTTTTTAGGTTTTTGCAAGGCAATGGGGTTAAGAGGCTTTCCCAAGGCCACACAGCTAGGCAATTATTAAGTGTCTGAGGCTGGATTTGAACTCAGGTAGTCCTGACTCCAGGACCGGCGCTCTATCCACTGTGCCACCTAGCCGCCCCCAACTTCTGTTTTTTAAATTTAATTTAATTTTTTCCAATTATAGACATAGCTTTCCACATTCATCTTTTTTGTAAGCTTTTGAGTTCCATATTTTCCTACCCCTCCTCCTTTCTCCTCTTCCCATGTCAGCAATCTGATACAGATTGTACATGTACAGTAGTGTTTAACATATCTCCATATTAGTCAGATTGTGAAAGAAGAATCAGAAATAAAGGGGGGGGGGAAGCATGAGAGAAAGAAAAAACATAGAAGAAATTTTAAGAAGTGCGCAGGATTGTCCTTGATCACTAAACTGTTAAGAGGAGCTGAATCCAGCATGGTTGTTTCTCTCACAGTACTGTTGTTAAAGTGTACAATGTTCTCCTAATTCTAGCAGCCAACTTCTAAAGAAGATCTACTGAGAATGTTCAGAAAAATGTGCCATTGACTCTAAAAGAAGAGACATTTTGATTTTCTTGGATTAATTAACTTGATCTTTGAGTAGTCATCAATGAAATTTGGTTGTCTAAGCCAATAATCTGTAAAATCATGAACTATAAAACTGTTTTCCAAACACAACTTTCTATCCTTTTAATTTTTTTACTTTTCCTTACACTAAATTGATTTCTCTGTATAAACCATGCTGATAGATTGATAGTCTGTCAAGAAGGAAAGAAAAAAAAATGAGGCAGAATGGATTCAACTAGATTGATAAAGTTTGTCCTTTTCATATTTTCAAAGCATTTTCTCAAAATAACCCTTAGGTGGGTCAGGAATTTATTGTTACCTTCATTTTATAAATGAAGGAACAGAAGTAGTTCAAGTGAGTCGCCCAAGATTATGCAGTTTAGTAAGAGGGAGATTGGGTCTAGAATATGACAGGTCATTTAGCTTCATTGCATGTTCCCTGAGCCAGTGAGGGCATTGTCTCTCAAAGGAGGATTATTTCCAAAGTCGACCATGTGGTGGGAAAGATTTGAAGGTTCAATACCCTGGAGTTCAAAATAAGTCGTGTGACATTGTAGATGAGGAAGTTAATATAGTCTTAAACTGCATTGAGTATTGTGTCCTGTCATTAAATATTTATTCTGAAGAAGAGAAGACTTCAGGGGGGCATGATAACTGTTTTCATGTGTTTGAATTGTCATGTAGCAGAGGAATAGATTCATTCTGCTTGACTCCACAAGACAGAATTACATTCAGTGGGTGGAAGCTACAAAAAAGTTGTTAACAAATAGAACTATCCAAAAAATGAAATGAACTACTTGTGGAAACTAAAGTTCTTCAAGTGAAGATGGAGTGGCCATTTATTGAGAGTATAATTTATCATGGTGGTTTATTGGGATAGGGAATAAAACACTGGCCTTGGACATAGAAAGACCCAAGTTCAGACTCCTCAAACACTAGTAGTGTGATTATGGGCAAGTCACTTAATTTGTCTACCTCACTTTCTTCATCTATAAAATGGAGATAATAATAGCACCTACTTCCTAAGGTAGTTGTGAGGATCAAATGAGTTAACCTATATTAAATAAAAACCTTGTAGCACCTTACCTAAATGCCTTACTATTGTCTTAAAGGAAATTTATCTTCATACTTAAGTTGAACTAGATGACTGCTGAACCCCTTTCAGCTGTGGGATTTTGTGATCTCTTCACTGACTCCTCTCAGTCCCATAAAGTGAGACTGTCTTAAGACATATTCTTCCACACCTACGGTTTTAGTTATCATGTGAATTGTCATGCTATTCCTGGAGAGTATGGTGCTAAAGGAATGAGTATCAAGTTTGGAGTTAGAAGAAACTGTTGAAATTTGAATTCTGATTACCTTTTTGTTTGTGTCCTTGGACAATTCATTGAATTAGACTCATTTATGTCATCCAAAAATGGGGATAATGATATTTTCAGTGTACCTCACAGGGTTGATATGAATAAAGTGCTTAAATAAATTGTGATAATTATTAGCTCCTCTGTAGATGATTCCCAAGCTATATTAGGTATCCCAAAAGTTTTAAAGTTCAAAGTTTTAAGCTTTGATAGTTTAAATAACTTAAAACTACAATAAGACTTAGAACACTCTCTATTTTCAGCTCCAGTCCTTCCAGGGTTCCAGATGTTCATTTCCAACTTTCTCATGGACATCTATCTCTGCTGAAATATCTTGGCAATTCCTCAAACTCTAAAAATGTGTCTAAGCTGAATCTAATTATCTTGTCCTCCAGAACTAATTCCTTCGTTTGACTTTCTTACTCTTGTCAATGGTACCATTTTCACATAGTTATGTACATTTGAAACCTTGGTACTATCTTTAAAACTGATTGTATGTAGGGTAATTCTACTTTTGTATTATCTATTACCATGTGATCCTGCTTTAATAACTGAAACATCCATGATTATTTAGTTTGGTTACTCCATCAAATAGTATTTCACATTTCTGTAAGTGTCTTATTCCTCTTGCCTAGGTTGTTAAGTTTTATAAGGGCAGGACTGCATTATATCTTCTCCCCCCCCCCCCCCAAACTATCCTTTGCATAAAATAAGCACCTAATAAACAATTATTGAGTGAATGAATGTTGTTAAAATGTCTTAAAAATAAAATCAATTTTGTCACCTTCCAGTTACACAACAATGTGTTGTGATTTTCCTGTTGTGAGGCATTCACAGATGTGTTCATTTATTACCTAAATGCCTTGGGAGATGATAGTACTTTATTTCTCTTAGCAGAAAATGACATTGTTGAAACTTGTTTTGCTTTAATTTAGAATTTAACTACTTGAGTGCCATAAAAGGAAGACCAAGAAGTGCTTTTGGCATGGCTGCTGAGCTGAACTTCTCTCCTCCTGAGGTCCCGGAACCCACTTTCTTAGAGAATCTTCTTCGTTATGGATTGTTTTTGGGGGCCATCTTTCAGCTTATCTGTGTCTTGGCCATAATCTTCCCCATTTCAAAGTCTCATGAAGGGGTAAGTAATTTTTTTTTGGAGAGGGAGGGTTAACTTTTTTACAGTCAGGAGTGGTAGGCTTTACATATTTAGTCTATCTTTGAAATGCTTACTATAAAAATATCATGGATATTGACCATGAATATAAATAATTCATGAATTCCTAGTTTTAACTATGTTCATTGTTAATAAAAAGCATCTTGTAATAGAGGGAAAAGCCCTGGGTTTGAGCAGGTCCCCTCGCCACAGTGAACCTCATTATTCTCATTTGTAAAATGAAGGATAATTATTTATATGGTACCTGCCTCAGGATTATTATTAGGAAAACTGAAGAGAGTGTTGTTATAATTTTTCATTTCCCTACATATACATGTTATATTCAGGAAAAAAGTAGATCTGTGATGCTCATTCCTGGGGCTTCCCTCTTTCCCCAAATTAAGTTGTAGGTATCCATAGGACATCATATCTCATCCTGCTTTGTTCGTATCTCATAGATAGTATGTATTGTTATATGTTAAAAAATAATTTATTCAGTAAATATTTACTAAGTGTCTAATCCATGCAAGACATACTTCCATCATTTTTATTGTTCTTGTAATGGACTGAATTCTCATGAGAGCCTCAGGGAAGCAAGGTGTTTAATATTCTTGTACTATAGACAGAGAAATAGAATCAGAAGTGTTTAGATTACTAGTGAACTGTCTAGCTGTACTAAAGGAAAGTGAATTGTATAATTGTACTAAGGGAAAGAATAAGGAGGAAAAGAAAGGGTTAATTAATAACAAGCTGGAAGACATCACTTATACCTGGATATTAAGGTCCAAAAAACTTTTTTCAAGCTACAACATTTGGCTAAGTCTAATAGGAGCAAATGAAAAGTATTACTCTTGGGTTCAAAAAATCAAATTTATCAGTATAAGGTGAAGGAGGCATGACTAGATAACACTTTGTCTGCAAAAGATCTGGGGACTTTTGTGGATTTCAAGTTTAGTCTGAGTCAGCATTGTTATGTGACAGCCAAAAAAGCTTACACAATCTAAGGCTGTTTTGAGGGGAATGCCATTGTGGGAATGCTATATATATATATTGAAGAAATCAATGATATCCTGGAAAGAGAAAACCTAATTTGAAAGATGAGTTTGATTTGTTCTGCTTGGCTCTACAAGGCAGAACTAGGAGTATCAGATGGAAACTGCACAGAGGAGATTTGGGTTCTAGTTTAAGACAAAGTTCCTAATAGTTGTGTTCTCCAAAAATGATATGGGCCACCTCAGAAAATTCTAGTTTTTCTTCTCATTGGAGACCTTAGAGGGAAGGCTTGATGATCACTTTAAGTTGAAAAATAAAAGTTTTTTTCAGATGTGAGTAGTACTAAATAACCACTGAGATAAGTAGTGGATTCAGTCAGTTTGCACCAGTTTGGCAGAACCAATACCTAATTTTATGTTGAGATTGGTGAACAGGTTGTTAAAATGGCACTTGTAATCAAGGTTCTCTTTAATGTAGAAATCACAAATTTATATTCCTTACTCTTTTTTAATGTTCATCTGTGCAACAGCATTTTCAAAGTACTCGTAATATTGTTCATTCCATCCATAGGTGAAAAAAAAAATTGATGAAACTGCTTGTAATATTTATTCATTTCTTAAAATTCATTGTACCTTTGATGAAATACTACATTTTAATTCTCTCATTTTTATTGCTTCAGTAAATAAACATATAATATAAAGGGAAAAAGTGCCAAACAACCAGGGGGTGACAAGCTGTCATTTGTTTTCATTTTGTGTTATGCCCTAAATTCTCCCAAGATATTATGAATGCGTTGGTGTTTCCTGAATGGTGAAATCAATAGGAAACTGGGACACAGTGAACCAAAAGAAATATAGATTTCAAGGGTTATATTATTGCCCATTTCAGAAGCCATGGAAATAGAAGAAAAAAGAGTTAGAATAAGTAGAATGAGTTTTGGTCATACATATGTTTCAACATTGGCTGCTATAATGGTCACATGGCTGCTTTCATAATCTGGTTTTGTGTACCTCTTTTATTGTTCTTATTTGAGTATTAAATGCATGAGATATTAAACTACCTTTCAGTATATCTTTTTATATACTTAAAATGGTCATTAGGGCAGAGAACTGGTTGTTAATTTATTTGAATCCTACCACTGACTGAGATCCCTTGTAATGCTGAATTTATGGACTTCTCTGAATTTTAGAACATAAACAAGTGATTTTTATCTAGAGGCCCAAAATATCTAAACATTTTTCCTTTTGTCCAAACTGCCTATATAGTCAAAATTTTTTGTAGCACTTTGGCACCAACATACATACATACTTTCTCCTTAGTTCCGGTCTCTCTCTTTTTCAGAGTGAAAGAAAGAGCTAGTTTTATAAAACTGAAAAGCAAATAATAATTGTTACTACAATCATTCTATTAGGATATTGTTTAATTTTTTTATGGGAAGGTACTATGCATGTATGGGGAGGCAGAGTAGAGAATCGATTAATGCATCAGAACAAGACATATCTTGCCACAAAACACAAAAAATAAAGTTAAATGAAATTTTAAGTCAATTTTAATTACTAAAATAATTTTACCTTTTCATTAAGCCAAAGGCTTAGAGATTTTATTTTGCAAGAGATGAAA
Source organism: Macrotis lagotis (assembly GCF_037893015.1). Lineage (NCBI taxonomy): Eukaryota > Metazoa > Chordata > Mammalia > Peramelemorphia > Peramelidae > Macrotis > Macrotis lagotis. Next base: position 347,599,885 of record NC_133658.1, on the reverse strand, counting down.
CAAAGGAAATATTTTAGTGTGATTTTGTTTTTTAATCACACTTAAGTTATTCAGAGTACTTACAAGCTTTAAAAATTGGTACACTCATTGTAGACTTTTTTCCTCCAATCACTGATTCCCAGCATTTTTTTGTCTAGTGTACTAAAGAAACACAAAATCATAGATGTCAGTATAAATGTTCAAAGGTCCTGAATGAAGACTGAGTAAAAAGGCCATTCAAGGGAATAGTTTAGTAGAGTAGAGAGAGCAGAAGGCAGAATCTTGGAGTCAGGAGGTGGGGGAAAGAAGGAGTTATGAGGAATAAATACTAGAAATTACAACATTATAGTAAATAAGAGACTTAGGAAACTGATCAGAGCAGAGGACCGAACCATAGTTCCAGGATTCATGATAAAGCATATAGAGAAGTATTAGATGCAAAATGAAGGCTGAAACATATATATACACCCACACCCACATGACTATGTAGGAATTTATTTTGCTTGACTTCACATTTGTAATAGGTTTTGTTTTTCTTGCTTAATGGGTAAGGGAGAGGGAAGAAGGGAGTATAACATAACCCATATTACCAGTGAGTATAATAAAATGTAATAATGTCATAAAACATGGATTGTGAGGTCCACATGTGGCCCGTGAATTAGACATACCTGTCTAAAATCTATCCACATGGGACGGCTAGGTGGCGTGGTGGATAGAGTACCGGCCTTGGAGTCAGAAGTACCTGAGTTCAAATCCGACCTCAGACACTTAATAATTTCCTAGCTGTATGTCCTTGGGCAAGCCACTTAACCCCATTTGCCTTGCAAAAACCTAAAAAAATAAAATAAAATAATCTATCCACAGACCTCTTATGGATTCATGAATCCCAGATTAGGATCTTTTGAACTGATAAAATAGATTCTTAGAGCTTGCTGCTATATTTCTTCCATTGCAGGAAAAATTCACTAGGATTCATAAAAAGAATGGCTCTTTTTGGTGAAATACCTATATATAAATAGCTCCTACTCAAGCAAGTTTTTCAGGGTAAAGGACTTGCAGAAAAAGGGGGACCATTACAAAGGTTATGATAATGTTTCTGGTGCCAAAGATCTTTGGAAAATTCTAGGGGTGGGTTCCTAAACTTATTCCTTATGACTAGTGACTTTTAAAGACTCAAGCATAAACTGAGAACAAGAGAAATTTAGAAGTTGATTATATATTTAATTTAAATTGATTATTAATTGGAATTAATATACTTTGACCTCTTTTTAATCCCTAATGTATGGACATGTTTATGTGCACAAAGGAATACGTGTGTGCCCTCTGTACATTTTTGTACACATAGACTCTACATTGTTAGAGAAGCTAGGAACAAGATATTAGATTTACAAGATGATAAACAAGAAATACTTTACCATGGTCACAAAAATGGTTGCTCCTGCCTTTTAATCTGAATGGAATTCTAGACAACTCTGACTCCAGCTTTGTTGAGTCATCTCATTTTGAACATTAGAAGACAGCAGTGGTTTATATAAGGTAGCAAACTCTCTCCCCATGAAAAACAGAGCAGGTTGCTTTATTCCCATGAGAATGCTGGCACATTTCTGTGATTTTTTTTCCTGCATGAATTATAACATTTAGAGAGTAAATCAGATCTTATTTTCAAGAGACCATGCAACTACAAATTAGTTTCAGGAGGCTGCAAAGGCATAGTTTCAAGCTTCAGAAACACTAGAATCTAACTTCTCTTATAGAAGTCAACTATATATTCAGCCAGAATGCATTACAAATAATTTTTTCATGGATTTTTCTGGAAAGCAGGATAGTCTGTATGTATTGGATGGATTGGCTCCATAAATATTTTTCATTCTGAAGGTCTTTTGTTGTGGATCCTCTTTAGCAGAGTTTTAGGAACCATTTCCATATAGTAGAAAATATATAATCTGCTTCTTTTTTTCTGCCTCTCTTGGAATCAATCAGCCTGTGGCAGTAAAGGAATAGAAATCCATAACTCTGGTATAGAGAACCTGTTTAGATAGTGATTGGACATGGCTGGTGAGACAGAGTGAAGAAACTGCACAAATATAACTGGAAGAACAATAACCTAAGTATCAGGAGACTTGAATTCTAATCTTGGTCTTGCTACCTTTGTTAAATCACTTTCCCTGTAAAGATTTTAGCTTCCTTATTTTGAAAAATCAGGACTGGTCTTGGTGACTTCTAAGATCTTTTCCAGGTCTAGGATTTAGCCAAAAAGAAATATTTTTTCATTATCTATTTATCTTTAACATTTTTTTTTTACATTTTGAGTTCCAAATTATCTCCTTCCCTCCAACCCCTCCCCTACACATTGAGAAGGCAAGCAATATGATATCAATCATACACACAAAGGAATCCTTAGCCATATGGAGATTTCTGCATGTTGAGGGGTAAGAGAATGAAAGGTCAAGAGGAAAGAATAGGAGGCTATTGGGTCAACAGAACCACATGAATAAAAGCTGCACAAATTTCACATTTGTGTATTAAGAGCTTCCAACATTTTTTTAATTTAAAATTTATTTGGGGCGACTAGGTGGCACAGTGGATAGAGCACTGGCCCTGGAGTCAGGAGTACCTGAGTTCAAATCCGGCCTTAGACACTTAATAATTACCTAGCTGTGTGGCCTTAGGCAAGCCACTTAACCCCATTTGCCTTGCAAAAACTTAAGGTGGGGTTAAGTGGCTTGCCCAAGGTCACAAGCTAGTCAATTATTAAGTGCCTGAGGTCGCATTTGAACCCGGGTCAAGAGTCCTTGCTATATCCACTGTGTTACCTAGCTGCCCTAATTTCTATATTTTTATTTTTTATTTATTTTAGGTTTTTGCAAGGCAAACGGGGTTAAGTGGCTTGCCCAAGGCCACACAGCTAGGTAATTATTAAGTGTCTGAGACCGGATTTGAACCCAGGTACTATTGACTCCAGGGCCAGTGCGGCCAGTGCTTTATCCACTACACCACCTAGCTGCCCTGTTTCTGTATTTTTAAAAGAAATAATTTTTACTTTTGTCATTGTCTTGGTATCATAATTATTTCTTGGAAAATTTTCCCTTCCTTTTCCAGACTAAACAATAACAATTAAGCAAAAACACCTGATGTAGTATCAGACATTTTCTAACTATACACAAATGTACTGCACAATTTCTGGAAACTATTCTGTTTGAATTTGGACAAGTCTTTCCCTTCTTCTAATCAGCTTGAATTCTGCTTATCTTCTGCTTCAAGTTAGCCTCTCCTAGGTTGGCTTAACTATGAAAATTCCAAATTTAATTGATCAGTAAAATCCTATTTCTTTCTCTTCTCTCCATTGAAGGAAGGGGGACATTTTGAGCCAAGAAAGTTTGAGATGACCAAGAAGCCAAAGGGGGCTGCTCCTTCCCAAAGTAAAAAGTCCAAGAAGGAAACCAAGAAGAAGAGATAGAGTAGAATCTGCCGAATGTGGCATATGTGTGACCTGCTGCACTTTCTTCAGAATCAAGTACTTGTGAAGAGAGACCATTGCAGGAAAATCAAATCTTCGTAAAAACATTTATCTGGAATCATCTTCCTTACAGAATCTGAGTTGAAGGAGACCTCAGGGTTCATCCAATGAGTAATAGTGCTGCCTTTGTTTGGAGACCTCCAGTGATGGGGAACTACTACCTCCTGAGGCAATTCATTCCACTTTTGGATAATTTTTCCTTACCTTGAGCTGAAATCCACCTCTCTGAAATTTTTACACAGTCCTTTAGAGACTAGGAATTGAGGTGGCTCTAGTGGATCATGGGTGCCTTTTAAACACAGAGGACCATATAAACATGAGCATTTCATAGGCCCTAAGTGGCCAAGTCAACTCCCCAAAAGCCCTCTCTTCAAACCTTTTTTTCAGTTATGGCTCCTACAGTACAACTCCTTCATAAAGGAAAATGTGGGTTATACCTCTACAGTGATATTTAACTTTAGGAAAAATACAGCAGAATCATGAGCACATCATAAAAACAAAGGCCATATATATTGGAATACTTAGTTTAAAGATTAATATAACTGATGGGTTAAAGGTTAAAATAACTGTGCTACTTTTTAGGGTTTAATCATTTTAAATAATTTTTAATATAACATATATGTACACTACCATTCAGGATCTGTAACCTAATCTATTCAAGTCTTCCCAATTCCTTCCTTGTCTTCACTTTAAAAAAGTATTAAGGCCTTTGTCAACTATAGTCTTGGCAATTAGAGAGGCTAAGGTAGTTGAATCTGAAATGCCTGAAGGAAGATGCCTTATCCTGTGGTGAAAATGATCTTAAATTTTGCACCAAAATATTAATCATCTTTCTCCTTTTCTTAATGAAGTGTTTTTTTTTCTGTATTTCCTCCAGTTTTTTCCCTCAAGAGATGGAAAAGATTTCACTAATGTTTTCCATGTAAAAACTGGTCATAGTCTCAACCTCTATGATATATTTTAGGGTATGCATTTGATTTCCCACTACTGCCTCCCTGGCCAATTTTTAATGTGTCCCTTGAACCTTTCCCACTTCATACAAAACTTTTAACCCTGATTTAAGAAGAAAAGATTGGGATGAGCATGAGAAAAGATTAATAAACTACAGTGCATGATGAACCTTTTATGTTGTCTGCTGATGTGTAGTAATGGGAGTTGTTGGGGGAGGGGCAGGGTGGCTTCCATGATGTAGTAGAAAAAGTATTAGATATGAAGTCAAAGTACCAGAGTTTGAAACTTGGCTCTTCTCATAATACCTGTTCCTTGGGCAAGTCACTTAACTTCTGGACTCAGCTTACTTCCAACTCTAAATCCAGTGTCTCTTGAATCCTCATTCTGTAGGTAAAGGAAGAGATGATATATAGAAGAATATTAAGATAAAGTTGATACTGCAATGCAATATGCCAGTCCTAATGTCTCATGAGACTCTAGAGGCTAGAGGCAGAACTAGTAGTTTTAAATATATCAAGAAAAATAATTGGGGATAGTCTCAAGGACAGGAGACAAGCAACACACATTTATTAAGTGCTTCCTATGTTTGAGATACAGGTAGAAAGAATAAAAGACCCTCAAGGAACTTGTATTTAATGGGGGGGGGAAGGCAAAATATGAAAACTGGGAAGCAAGGAGGAAGACATACAAGAGAGAAGCAAAGAAGAGAGAAATTCATCATGGCAGGCCTGGGTGCAACACCAAAATGGAAGGAACTCACCAATGGGAGAAAGAAGCTGGTATGGCAAAGAGAAGTTCCAGATTGAAAATGCAAAAAGGGCAGTTCATAGGGATGGTTCTTAGTCATTGGAAAAAGGAAGCTTACAGAGCCATATTAGTATTAGATTTTCCAACAGATTTATGACCTTTGCATAAGTTTCTCTGGCATGAGAAAAGCATTTTTAAAACTAGCTTTGATAAGATAATGAAAGTTTAAAACCATTAAATATGTCATGTTGACTGGTTAAATTTGTTTCTGACTTCTACGATATATCTACATAGGACAGTGTACTTTTCATTTCAGCATTATGGGTACTCAGCATCTTATTGTAGATAGTTTCATGGACAAAAAAAAATTGATGGCTAATCTAGCAAACAGTCTCTGAACAGATTTAGAATGGTTCTCAGACAATCTGTCACTGGGCCTTTTGAGTCTGAGCTTATGCTATGCTGAGAGCCAGTGAGAGCTAATGATCTCCATGCCATAATGAAGCTGTTGGACTAGGACTGTTGGGGAGTGTTTTGTTTTTTGCTCTTTGCTCTGGAACTGTGATCTTGTTGTAAGAAAATTCTTTTTTGCCAATGTAGGTTGGCAGCTTTTCAGCAATGAAGAATCTTAAGCTTCCCTTAACCTTCCAAAACCAGTTCTCTTATTTACCTCTACAGGATGCCTCTCTTTTTGGACATAGGTTGAGTAAAACTTAAATAATCTTTGTGTAGGACTTTGTACTTGCCATCAGGGGAGAAAATATCCTATTCTCAAATCAGCTTATGATCTAATTAGGAACAATCTCCATTTTAAGGAGAATGTCCAGAATTTCCATGTTTTCATTCTTCCCCAGGCTCCATTCCCTACTCTAGACTTAACTGTGCTAAAGAAGTATGTTGGTAAATATTTTGGCAATTGCCTCTCTGAGGGGAAAATGTACACAAGACACACCATTTAATCTGCAATATTAATATTTTCGCCATCACTTTCTTAAATCTAGACAACCAACAAAATAAGAAATCAAGCCCTAATTTGTAGTACAAATTAGCCCCAATTTGTAGCATTTGCTGATTTCCAAGATGTAAAGGCTTACAGAGAAAATTTAGCAATCTATTTTCAAGAATAAGTCATTTTGATCTGATTTTAACACATCCCTGACATTATCCTTGGACTTATTACACTGGAAGTACATTCTGCCCCAGCAGCCCCTTCCTTTGGTTCCTTCTAGAACTTAAATTTGAAAGAAAATACCTCGGTGTGCGAAGTCTTGATTCCTCTTTATGCTCTACTCTTGCTTAAACTATTCATTAGAATATTAATATTTGGTGACTTCAGTTTTACCAAAAAATACAAATATATTGGAAGGAATCATAAAAGGTCTCTTGTTGAATATGACCCCCGAGCTAATGATGATAATGATGTTTGTCCTTCATTCTTGAAGACCATGACATCAGGGATATGATGCCATGACAAGCAGGTGAATTCAATTTGAGTGAGGGATGCTGTACTAAGTCACCAACCTCACTTCCTCCTCCATAACTGTCTGAGTTCAGTGGCCAAATATGAATCACAGGATGACTTGAGATGGTCCTGGATGCAAGATAATCAAGATTAAATGACTTGCCCAAGATCACACAACTAGTAAGTATCAGGTATCTGAGGCTAGATTTGAACTCCTGGCTCCACTGCACCACATAGCTGCCCACTGACCCCTGGCTAAGCCTTGAATGGAAGTGTGGAGGGAATAAACCTTTATTCAGTACCTGCTGTATGCCAAGCTTTATGCTTAGTACTTTACAAATATCTTGTTTAATCCTCATAACAGCCCTGTGTTTTAGGTGCTGTTATAACATTCATTTTGAATGTTGAAGAAACAGGCAGACAAAAAGTTAAGGGACTTGCCCCAAGGTCACACAACTGATAGGTGCGCAGGCTCATCACTCTTCACCACCCACCATCTACTTGCAGAATTATCAAGGGGAAAGGGGGAGTATTCCAGGTATGGGGAACAATCTCTGCCAAGGTGTAACTGGAGGAACAATAAGAAGACCAAGTTGGTTTTGGTCTAGTTGTTAGTGAAGACAGTAAGCAGCTTTGAAGTTGTTAAATCGGTCTTGAAAAAGCCATGTTGTATCCAGATAAAGAGCCGTGGAGTTTGAACAAATTTCAAGGACTTTTCCTTTTAATTTAGAAAAGAAAAACCAGATATCTTATCTGATCTTGTTATCTCTTATACTTTTTGTTTCTTCCTTAAGGATGTGATTTCTCTCTCTTCACACTCAATTTGGATCAATGTACAACATGGAAAACAAAATAAAGACTGACAGATTGCTCTCTGTTTGGAGGGGTTGGGGGGAGGAAAGTAAGATTGGGAGAAAAATTGTAAAACTCAAAACTCAAATAAAATATTTTAAAAAATATTTTAAAAAATATTAAAAAAATAAAAAGCCATATTATGATGTGCTTTAAATACCAAAATTGACCATACATAAAAAGTGAAAAATATAAAACCTACATTCATTTAACAAACATAATAAATACCCATTGTTAAGTAGGGCACCGAAAATAGCACAATTTACTTAAGATCCTTACCTTCATGAGCTTATGTAGTAAGGACAAGAAACTCTTTAATACATGAAATTTTGGAAGAATTGATGTGGGGGGAGGGCCTTTTAAACTACCAGGGGTATGGGCTGGAAATTCAGGGGAGGAGGAGAGCATTAGTAGAAGCCCCTTGACTTCTGTTTTTTCCCCACTTAAGCACAAAGGCATTTCCACTGAACTAACAAACTCTTTGCCTGAGAAAGAAAATTCTTTTGTGAGCTATCTTTGCATTTCCCTGCACCTATCCTGTGGATTTGTGCTCAGGGAGTGCTTAATAAATGTTTGTTGAAATTTGTATAGAGGACTTCCCAGGCTCTCCTGGCTTTCCTTCAAAATTAACATGAATCAAGCCTCGTAACAGACTTTGAATCCCCAGAGAAGAACTGAGGAGAACATCCCTCAACAAAGTATGTCATGGGAGCATTGGCATGCTGGGGGGCAGAGAGCCAAGATCCAGCACAGGGGCCTCAGGGTGGAGTCAGGGGACTGACCTGAGAACAGCTGCCGAAGTGTTTGCTATGTGCCTGGCAAGTGGGAGAGCTCCAGTGCAGTGGCCCAGACATCTATCCAGTTAGCTCCACTGGTCTGGAAGACCCCAGGAGCAAGCCCCCATGTTTTTAGTGGAGTTCCTGTTTTTTTTTCCAGCTGAGCTCCCTTCCCCCATTCCTGTGGGATAATCAGACTTTCTCCAGAACAAACACAGTAACAGCCCTACAGCAGTAACAGCAAGATTTACACCTTGCCCCAAGGCAAGCGGTTGATCTACCCTAGTGCTGATTGTGGATTAAGTTAATGTCTAGCCCCAGGCCCCAGCCCATATTGTGTGAGGACAGTGAAGATCCTGCTTTCTGCCCCCACCCCCAACTCTCCCAGACCTAGGGAATGGGCCACTAATCAACATCACAGATGAGCCAGAGAAAGCTTCTGGCATCCCTTACTGGCATCAGGTCAGTCCACTGAGTAACCCCCCCCCCCCCAGAGTGGGCAAGGCCTTGAAGATCTGTGAACCAGTCCCTTCCCCAACACAAGACCCTGGGGAAAGGGTCCAAAATGAGGAAAGGGCAGTGCAGAGCAGGTTCCATTGAATACCAAGTTGAAGACAAGGATCCTAACTCAAGAGAGGACTGGAGCTTCAGAGGAGAATATGAATTGATCTCCGACCCAGAAAGACTTCTTAGAAGAGATCAGAAAGGAGTTTAAAAATCCAGTGGAGGCTCCGGTGTCCCCTGGAGTCATGGCCTCTGCCTCTGCGGGCGCGCTGCCGCCGGGCTTGGCGGACGAGCCGCTGCCCAAGGCCCATGGCAACAAGGCCGAGGAGCAGCTGGAGGAGGAGGACCAGGAGCTTGACGAGACCTTGGCCGAGAGACTGTGGGGCCTGACGGAGATGTTCCCTGAGAGCGTCCGGTACGCCGCGGGAGCTACCTTGGACCTCTCCCTCACTGTGGCCCAGAAGATGTACAGGTTCTCCAGGGCAGCTTTGTGGATCGGGACCACCTCATTCATGATCCTCATTCTTCTGCTTGTCTTTGAAACGGAGAAGCTACAGATGGAGCAGCAGCAGCAACTGCAGCAGCGGCAGATACTCCTCGGTCCTAATACGGGATTATCTGGAGGGATGTCAGGGACCCTGAGAGGGGGAGTTTCAAATTCAACTGTTTTGGAACTGTTGATTATTTGAAATGTTTTTGTTTTTTTCTGGGTTTTGGGGGGCATGTTGAAATATCTCAATACTATGGGCAGAATTCTCCCTATCCCCCTCTCAAGAGGTGTCCATCTTTCAGCTCTGCCCTCCACCTCCACTGGCATGAGGTTTTTTCCTTCAGTTCTCCCACTCTGATGCAAGTGAGTTCAAGGATGATTTCAGCTCTGGCTTCCCCAACCCCATGGCTAAGCTGCTGTCAAATAAGGGGGCTCTTGACTTGTCCTGAGGGAACTAAAGTCAGCAGGATTGTGCTCGAGACCATTCATTGAGAACTGTGGGGGAGAAATCCAAATCAGACCAGTGCATTGTGTGGGGTTGACTAGAGTCACTGTGAATCTGTGTGTTCTAGAGGCCAAGGGAGCAGAGCGAAGGATGAAGGAGTCCTGGCTTCCTCCTGGTGTGCTGGCTATTTTTGTTTGCCCTCTAAAGCAATGTGTGTGTATGAGAAAATCAGCACTAATGTTTTGTATTAAATATTAAAAATGATTCCAACTCCAAAAAAAATCCAATGGAAAAATTGGGGAAAGAAATGGAAGAGAAAACATTATGCAAGAGAAAATTAACATCTTACAATAAGAAAACATCCTTTGAAAATACAAGTGCAAAAAAGAAAATAATTCTCTCAAAACCACAGTTGGTAAATAGAAAAGGACAAAATTTCCTTCAAAAATAGAATTGACGAATTGGAAAAGGAGGCAAAAAGGTAAATTTAAAAAACTTCTCTAAAAAAAGATTGGAATTTGTGGAAACTAATAACTTCATGAGACACAATCTGTTAAAATTTAAAAAAATGAAAAAAAAAAGAAGAAAATGTAAAATATCTCATTGGCAAAACAAGACTTGGAAAATAGATCCAGGAGAGACATTCAAGAATCATCAGATTTCCTGAAAACCTTGAAGAGAAAAAAAAAGCCTGAACTCTATACTTCAGAATGTAGTGACAAAGAACTACCATGATATCCGGGAACCAGAGGGCAAAATAGTCATTGAAAGAATACATCGATATCCTCCTGAAAGGAATTCCCAAAATGAAAACACCAAGGAATATTGTGATCAAACTCCAGAACTTTCAGATCAAGGAGAAAATCCTGCAAGTGGCCAGAAAGAAACATCAAATATCAAGGAGACAAAGTCAAGATTACACGAAACCTGGCTGCATCAACATTAAGGGATCAAAAGGCTTGGAATATGATATTCTGGAGAGCAAGGGAGCTTGGAATGCAGCCAAGAATTCATTATCTAGCAAAACTGAGCCTCTTCCAGGGGAAAAGATGGATATTTAATGAAATAGGAGACTTTCAACTTTTCCTGTGAAAAAAACAGCTAAACAAAAAATTTGATCTTCAAACAGGAGACTCAATAGATATGTGAAAAGGTAAACAAGGGAACAGAAAAAAAAAACTTATCCAATAAGATGAAACTGGCTTTATCCCCATCTGGAGGAAGAGTCTCATAACAACCAGAAGTAACAGACATTCATGACCTGTCTGTAACTGCTGGAATGATTTAAAAATAATATCTTCTTAAAAAGGGAGGACAGTGAAGAGCCGAGGAAGGGGGAGATTGAATAGGGTAAATTATATCACATGAAGAGCTGCAAAGGACCTATTGTAATAAGAGGGAAAAGGGAGGAAGTGAAAACCTCCTGATTCTTACTCTCATCAGATTTGGCTTAAAGAGGATTAACACACATACTCAGTTAAATTTAGAAATTTATCTTAACTTTCAAGTATTAAGAAGGGAAAGGGGGAGGGGAGAGGAAAAGAGGAACTGATAGAAGGAAGGGAAGGAAGAAGGGACAAAGGGAAAGGGGAAAGAAAGGGGATGAGGGTTGGTTAGAAGGGGACACACACTGAAGATATTCAGAAGCAAAATATCAGGGAATAGGGATAAGGTGAAAAAAGAAGAAAAATACAAATTGAGGGAGGATAGCATGGAAGGCAATAAAGAATTACTTAACTGGGGCAGCTAGGTGGCACAGTGAATAGAACACTGACTCTGGAGTCAGGAAGAACTGAGTTCAATTCCCGACTCAGACACTTAAAAATGCCTAGCTGTGTGACCTTCAGCAAGTCACTTAACCCTATTGCCTTAAATAAATAAAATTAAAAAAAAAAAAAAAGAAATTATAACTTTGAATGTGAAAGGAATGAGCTCTCCCATCAAATAGAAGTGGATAGCAGAGTGGATTAAAAACTAGAATCCTATAATATGTTGCTTATAAGAAAGGCATTTGATGCAGGGAGAAACATACAGAGTAAAGGTAAAAGGCTGGAGTAGAATATATTATGCTTCAGCTGAAGTGAAAAAGGCAGGAGTGGCAATCCTTAGCTCAGACAAAGCAGCTGTAAAAATAGACCTCATTAAAAGAGATAAACTATCCTCCTAAAAGGTTCCGTAGACATTGAAGTAATTTCAATACTAAATATGTGTGCACCAAACGGTTATAGCACCTAGCTTCTTAGAGGAGAAGCTAAATGAGTTACAGGAAGACATAGACAACAAAACTCTACTGGTGGGAGGCCTCAACCTCCCTCTCTCAGAATTAGATAAATCTAACCATAAAATAAACAATAAAGAAGTTGAGGTAAATAGAATATTAGAAAACTTAGATATGATAGACCTTTGGAGAATATTGAACAGGGATAGAAAGGAATATACCAGGGGCAGCTAAATGGCACAGTAAATAGACCACCAGCTCTTGAGTCAGGAGGAACTGAGTTCAAATGCAGACTCAAACACTTAATTACCTAGCTGTGTGACCATGGACAAATCACTTTAACACCATTGCTTTGCAAAAAAAAAAAAGGAACATACCTTTTTTCCTATAGTACATGGTACCTACAAAAAAACTGACCATGTACTAGGGCATAAAAACCTCATAATCAAATGCAGAGAGGCAGAAATATTGAATATATCCTTCAGACCATAATGCAGTAAAAATCATATGCAATAATGGGCCATGGAGAGATAGAGCTAAAATTAATTGGAATACCTTCAGTGTGTTTGCCCCCTTCTATCCAACCCCCATCCCCATTCTTTCCCCTTTCCCTTTGTCCCTTCTTCCTTCCCTTCCATCAGTTCCTCTTTTCCTCCCCCCTCCCCCTTTCCCCTCTTAATACTTGAAAGGTAAGATAAGTTTCTAAATTCAACTGAGTATGTGTGTTAATCCCTCTTTAAGACAAATCTGGGGGCGGCTGGGTGGTGTAGTGGATAAAGCACCGGCCCTGGAGTCAGGAGTACCTGGGTTCAAATCCGGTCTCAGACACTTAATAATTACCTAGCTGTGTGGCCTTGGGCAAGCCACTTTAACCCCATTTTTCTTGCAAAAACCTTAAAAAAAAAGACAAAGAATCAGGAGGTTCTCACCTCCTACCTTTCCCCCCTTATTACAATAGTTCCTTTGCAGCTCTTCATGTGATATAAGTTACCCTATTCAGTCTCCCCCTTCCTTCATCTCTTCAATGTCTACCCTTTTTAAGATTATTTTAAAATCATTCCAGCAGTACAGACAGGTCATGAATGTCTATTACTTCTGGCTGTTATGAGAATCTTCCTCCTAGGTGGGGATATAGCCAGTTTCATTTTATTGGATAATAATTTTTTTTCTTTTCCCTTTTTTACCTTTTCACATATCTCTTGAGTCTCCTGTTAATTGGAAACTAAATAATCTCACTTTAAAGAATGAGTGCATCAAACAAATCATAGAAAGAATTAATGGTTTCATCTAAAAGAATGACAATTTTGAGACAACACACCAAAACTTAGGGAAAACACAAAGCAGTTATTAGGGGATACATTGTCTCTAAATGCTTACGTGAATAAAACAGAGAAAAAGGAAATCAATGATCTGAGCATGCAACTAAAAAAGTTAGAGAAAAACTCCAATTAAATACCACATTAGAAATTCTAAATATTAAAGGGGAAATTAATAAAATAGAAAGCAAGAAAACTATTGAACTAATAAATAAAATCAAGAATTGGTTTTATAGGGAAAAAAACCCAATAAAATAGATAAACCTTTGGTTAATTTAATTTAAAAAAAGAAAGAAAAAACCAGATTACTAGTATCAAAAATGAAAAAAGGTAAATTCACCACCAATGAGTAGAAAATTAAAGTAATAACTTAAAACTATTTTTCCCAACTGTATGCCAATAAATTTGATTTTCTAAGTGAAATAGATGAATATTTACAAAAATATAAATTGCCTGGATTAAATAAAGAGGAAATTAAATACGTAACCTTATCTCAGAAAACCAGAAATTCAACAAGCTATCATTGAATTCCCTAAGAAAAAATTTCAAGGAACAGATAGATTCACAAGTGAATTCTATCAAACATTCAAGGAATAGGTGTGGCTAGGTGGCGTAGTGGATAAAGCACCCTTGGAGTCAGGAGTACCTGGGTTCAAATCCAGTCTCAGACACTTAATAATTACCTAGTTGTGTGGCCTTGGACAAGCCACTTAACCCCACTGCCTTGCAAAAAAAAAAACATTCAAGGAATAATTAGTTCCAATTCTATATAAACTATCTGGAAAAATAGATGAAGGTGAAACTTTGCCTAATTCCTTCTATGACACCAATATGGTGCTGATATCTAAACCATGAAGAGTCAAAAATAGAGAAAGAAAATTATAGAGCAATTTCCCTAATAAATATGGATGTAAAAATCTTAAATAAAATATTAGCAAAGTGATTACAGCAAGTTATCACTAGGAGAATATGCTATATTAATTAATCAAAGAGGATTTATTCCAGGAATGCAGGGTTGGTTCAAGATTACGAAAACTGTCAGTATAATTGACTATATCAATAGCAAACCTAACAGAACCATTCAGCAATAAATCCTGGAGAAGCCTTTGACAAAATACAGCACCCATTCCTACTAAAAACACTAGAAAGCATAGGAATAAATGGATTGTCCCTCTTTGCAGATGATATGATGATATATCTAGAACTCTAAAAAATCATCTAAAAACTACTGGAAACAATTAGCATCTTTAGCAACATCAAAAAGATATAAAATAAACCTACACAAATCCTCAGCATTTCTATATATTACTAACAAGATACAGAAGCAAGAGTTAGAAAGAGAAGTACCATTTAAAATAACTTCAGTCAACATAAAATATTTGGGAGTCTACCTACTAACGCAGACTCAGAAACTCTATGAAAACAACTGTAAAACACTTTTCACACAAATAAAATCAGATCTACATAACTGGGCAAATATCAACTACTCATGAATAGGCTGAACTAATATAATAAAAATGGCAATTCTACCTAAATTAAACTACTTATTTAGTGCCATACCAATCAAAATTCCAAAAAATTACTTTAGTGAGCTAGAAAAAATTATAACAATTTATATGGAGAAAAAAAATCAATATTATCAAGTATTTAATGGAAAAAATGTAAAAGAAGACAGCTTAGCCTTATCAGATCTGAAATTATAAGGGGTAGCTAGGTGGCATAGTGGATAGAGTACTGGCTCTGGAGGCAGAAGGACCTGAGTTCAAATTTGATCTCAGACACTTAATAATTACCTAGCTGTATGACCTTGGAGAAGTCACTTAACCCCATTGTCTTGCAAAAAACCCAAAATAATAAAATAAAAATAAAATTATAAAGTATCAGTCATCAAAACTGTCTGGTACTGGCTAAGAAATAGAGACGTTTATCAGTGGAATAGATTAGGTGAAAAAGAAACATCTGTTGTTTGATAAACCTAAAGAGTTCAGCTTCTGGGATAAGAACTTACTCTGATAAAACTGCTAGGAAAATTGGAAGAAAATATGGCAGAAACTAGGGTTGGAACAACATCTCACACCCATACCAAGATAAGATCAAAATGGGTGCAGAATTTAGATATAAAAGACAATATTATAAGCAAATTAGGAGAACAAGGAATAGTTTACTTGTCAGATCTATGGAAAGGGGAGCAGTTTCTGACCAAGGAAGAGATAGAGAACATTATAAAAAAAAAGCTGGATAATTTTGATTACATTAAGTTAAAAAAGCTTGTGCACAAACAAAACCTCTCTAAGATCAAAAGAAATATAGTAAACTGGGAAATCATTTTTACAAATAGTGTTTTTGACAAAGGATTCAGTTCTAAAATATATAGAGAACTGAGTCAAATTTATTTTAAAAAAACAAACCATTCCCCAGTTGACAAATGGTCAAAGGATATGCAAAGGCAATTTTCAGATGAGAAAATCAAAGGTTTTTTAGTCATGAAAAATTGCTCTAAATCATTACTGATTAGGGAAATGCAAATTACAGCATCTCTGAATTACTACCTCACACCACTTAGATTGGCTAATATGACTAGAAAGGACAATGATCAATGCTGGAAGGGATGTGGGAAATCTGGGACACCAATGCATTGTTGGTGGAGCTGTGAACTGATCTAACCTTTCTGAAGAGCAATTTGGAATTATGCCCAAAGGGTAATTAAAAATGCCCATACTCTCTGATCCAGCAATACCACTACTGTGCCTATATCCTGAAGTGATCATGAAAAAGGGTAAAAATACCACATGTACAAAATTATTCAAAACAGCTCTATTTTTTTAGTGGCAAGGAATTGGAAATCAAAGGGATCCATCAATTGGGAAATGGCTAAACAAACTAAGATATATGTATGTGATAGAACATTATTGTTCTATTAGAAATCTAGAGGGATCTGATTTCAGAGAAACCTGGAAAACCTTGCATAAATTGATGCTGAGTGAGATGAGCAGAACCAGAAGAACATTGTACACTTTAACAACAATATTGGGTGATGATCAACATGGACATGCTCTCTCCATCGTGTAATAACAATTTCAGGGGATCCATGATAGATAATACCATCTGTATCCAAAGAAAGAACTATGGAGTTTAAATGAAGACCAAAGATTATTAACTTCAATTTTTAAAAAGTTGACTTATGTTTTATATAATTTTGCTATCTCTAACATTTTCTTTCTTCCTTATGGATATTTTTTTCTCTCAACATGTTCAATTTTGCTCTTGGTTGATTGATTGATTGGTTGGTTGGTTGGTTGGTTGGTTGGTTGGTTCTTGTCCTTTGTTATCGAAGACCAAAATGACATCTCTATGAGACAAATTACAGTGTTTCTTACTGTGACTGATCGATCCAGTATGAACTCCAAATGCTCTACCACAGGTTGGGCACAAATAGCCTATGTGAACATCTGGGGTGGATACTTTAAACTTACAGATGTCACATTTTCTCGAGCTGCATCAATTCTGCCTTCCTTGTAGAGTGCAGCACTCTCACTGGTAGGGGCACACCATGCTGTGCCAGTGTCTCCCATGCTGTTCAATCAATTCTAAAGTTCTTCAAAGAGACCTTCAGGGTGTCTTGATATCATTTCTTCTGATCCCCTTGAGAGCACTTGCCCTATGTGAGTTCTCCATAATTTTTTTTTTTTGTAAGTGTATGCCTGGCATTCTAACAATGTGTCCAGCCCACTGTAGTTGCACTCTCTGTAGGAATGTTGGAATGCTAGGCAATTGAGCTCAAGAAAGGGCCTCTAGTGTCAGGTATCTTTTCCTGCCAGATAATCTTCAGAATCTTCCTAAGACAATTTAAATGGAAGTGATTCAGTTTCTTGACATGGCACTGTTACTGTCCAGGTTTCGCAGGCATATACCTATGAAGTCCGCACAGCAGCTCTTGTTGTCCTTCAGTTTGGTAGTCAGTCTAATACTTCTTCTCTCCCATACTTTCTTTTAGAGCCTCCCAAATACTGAGCTAGCTCTGGCAATGTGTGTGTCAACCTCATTGTCAATGTGTATGTCTTTGGAAAGCACACTGCCAAGGTAAGTGAACTTGTCCATATACTCAATACTCCGTTTGTTGTAACTGATGGTTCCACATATGGATGGTGTGGTGCTGGCCAATGGAGCACCTGAGTTTTCTTGGTGTTCATTGTTAGACCAAAATTAGCACAAGCAGCAGAGAATCAATCCATACTTTGTTTCATCTCAGCTTCAGAGGCTGAATTTGGTACACAGTCATCTTCAAACAGAAGATCATGCCTCCCATCATCCCTCCACTTTAGTCTTGGCTTGTAACCTTGTTAAGTTGAAGAAATTGCCATCAGTGCAGTAACTGACCTTGAGACCATGTTCATCCTCAGTGAAGGCGTTTGATAACATGACTGAAAACATCTTGCTAAAAAAGATAGAAGCAAGGACACATCCGTGTTTCATTCCATTGGTGACTGGGAAATCTCAAGAGCATCGTCCACTATTCAGAACCTAGACAAGCACACTGTCATAAAATTGATGTACATTAATGATGAACTTCTCTGGGCAACCAAATTTTGACATAATTTTCCATAAACCCGCACAACTGACAGCATCAAAGGCCTTGATCAAATCTACAAATGTATATAGACCTCTGTTCTGTTTCTGGTATTTTTCCTGGAGTTGTCAGGCAGTAAACACCATATCAACTGATCCTCTATCCTTTCTGAAGCCACACTTGCTCTCAGGGAGATGACCATCTTCCAGGTAAATGATCGGTCTGTTGAGAAGGATTCTGGAAAGAATCTTACCAGCAATGACTAAAAGAGAAATACCTCTGTGATTGTCACAGGGAAGTCTATTCCTTTACCTTTAAAGAGGTGGACAATGGAGGTCATCCTTAAATTCTTGGGGATAACCTCTTCATGCCATATAACCTGGAAAATTTCAGTCAGTTTTTGGATAAGCAATGGACCCCTCACCTTGTAGATCTAAATTGGAATAATCAGCACCAGGTGCTTTGTCACTTGAAAGGAGTCTAATGACATTCAAAACCTCTTCTTCAGTTGGAACTTAAGTTAGGGACTAATTGACTTCACCTTGAGGCAAACTGTAATGACTTCTGCATTGACTGATGATAGTCTGTTAAGAACACTATGGAAGAGTTCAGCTCACCTCTCTAGGATCATGTCCCTATCATTAATCAATGTGGATCCATCAGCCCTGAGTAGTTGAGATGTACCATATATATTTGACCCATAAATAACCTTCGGGGCATCATTAAAGCATTTTGATTTTGTTACTGTCTGCATAAAATTGAATTTCATTAGTACATACATATACTTTAATTTATCCAGCCTTTCCTCAATTGATGGGCATTGCCACAATTTCCAATTCTTTACCATCACAAAAAAGAATAACTTTGAATATTTTTGTACATATGGTATTTTCACTCTTTTCTATGATCTCTTCATCTTATAGACTCAGTAGTGGTATTGTTGATCAAAGGGTATGCACATTATTGCTCTTTTCCTTTCTAGCCATATTGACCAATTTGAGAGATATGAGGTATAAGACTTGCTACTCTGAACAATGCAGTGATCCATGACATTTCTAAAGGACTCATGATGAAAAATGCTATCCAGTTCCAGAGAGAGAGAGCTGATGATCTCAGAGTAAAAAATTGGAGCATAATTTTTTACTTCATTTTTCTTGCTTTTTTTCCCTTACAACATGGCTAACGTAAAAATTTGTTTTGCATGACCTCCTATGTAGTATCATGACTTCTTGAGTTTTCAGTGGGATCAGGGGAGAGAATTTGGAACTCAAAATAAGAAGAAAAATATACCCTTTCTGTAAAACTGCCACTGTAGGGGAAAATCCTGGGTAAAATTGTGAAGTAGTTGAAATTTGCCTTCAGTAACTCTTCTTCTATGACTTCTAGATAACTAAGGCTTTTCCAATGTCATCCTAGTTGTCAAGGAGAAAAATCATGTAGTTACTGAAGTCACCAACATTAAAATGTTAGGGGCCTAAAGAATTCAGTCTTGTGAGTGTTGGCATTTTTTTTAAAGTATTAACTGAAATGGAACAATACTTTATTGAAAGCATTGTTGTGCATTGGTGAAACTTTAGAGCTTTAGACAGTATGCTATAATGGAAAGTGAGCTGAATATAGAATCAGGAAAACCATAGGCCAAGTACTTCCTTTGATATATATAATAACTTTGTAACCCTGTATAGGTCATTTAACTTCTTATTTGCTCTAGACAACTTTCTAAGAGATAAACATCAGAGAAGGTACTGACCTATTCTGGCAGAGGGATTTCCCCATACCAATTAAATCACAAGTCTGGCCTCTATCACTTAATGAAGAAGTGGGAAGAAAGATGCTTTCTTATTGCTCCTCAGTTCATCCCATGGATGACTGCCAACTGTTTGCCATTGTTTGGGTTGAATGTTTTCACCAACAAAGTTATATTTAGTGATTGGGGTAGTAGGGTGTTCTGCCTCTCCCAAATTTCCCCCACTACCAGGAAAAATTTCAACTTTGGAGGTGATTTTTTTTAATCTTACTGATATCAAGTAAATGTTGGAAAGGTAACCCATTAAAGGTATTCAATTTTATCTTAATGTGAATAAGTTTACCAGATCATTTTCAAAGTTTAAATGGTTATAAGGGGCAGAAGCACAGATGAATTCCAGGAAAGGAAATGGATTGACTTTGAAGAGAAACTTCAGACTTTATCATCTTACCTGAGGGTGATGTGTTTGCTGGCTAAGAGTACTAATAGTCAAAAGAAATGAGTGCCTGGGGTTATATTTTTCATTATTTATTAACATTTGACTTTATTTGCATTTTGATTTTTCCAAGTCTCAATCTATTTATTTCTTGCTATGAGCTTCTTTTTTTTTAATTGATATTTTATTTTTCTAATTACATGTTATGAGTGCTTTTCAAAATTCATCCACATACATATGCATATTTTTTAGTTACATAATTTTCTTCCACTCTCCCTTCCCCTTAGCAGTGAACAGTCAGTTGAATATTGTACATACACATTTGTGTTTAACATGTTTACAGATTAGTCATTTTCATTATGAGGTTTAAGGGAAAAAGAAAGAAAGCCATGAGATAGGAAAGAAATACATAAGAGAAATTTCTAAAAAGGAAATGTAATATTCTTTCAGATTCTGTAGGGTTTTTGTTTTGTTTTGTTTTGTTTTTCTTTGGATGGGGTTAGCATTGTCCCTAGCCAGTCCTAGGGTTGTCCTAGTTCTCTGAGTTGCTAAGAGGAGCTGTTTCAATCAAGGCTGATCAATTCACAGTGCTGTTGTTAATGTATACAATGTTCTCTTGGTTCTGCTCCCTTAATTCAGCATCAGTTCTTATAATTCATTCCATGCTTCTCTAGAGTCTGACCATTCATTGTTTCTTATAGAACAATAATATTTCATGACATTCATCTACCATAACTATCATAACATTCATCTACCATAACTTATTCAGAAATTCTGCAATTGATGGGCATGCTCTCAATTTTCAATTCTTTGCCATTACAAAAAGGACTGCTATATTTTGGAACATGTGGATCTTTTCCCATTTTTTATGATTTCTTCTAGTTATAGGTCTAGTATTGGAATTGCTGGATTAAAGGGTATAAACAGTTTTATTGCTCTTTGAGCATAGTTCCATATTGCTCTCCAGAATGGTTGGATCAGTTCATAACTCCACCACAATGCTTTAATGTCTCCCTCAACCTCTCCAACATTAATTGTTTTTCTTTTTTGTCATCTTAGCCAATGTAATATGAGGTGGAATCTCATAGTTGTTTTAATTTGCATTTCTCTAATCAGTAATGATTTGGAGCATTTTTTCATATGATTTTCATATGATTATATATAGTCTTAATTTCTTCCTTTGAAAACAGTTCATATCCTTTGACCATTTATCAATTGGGAAATGATTTGTAACCTTATAAATTTGATGCAATTCTCTATATATTTTAGAAATGAGACCTTTATCAGAACCCCTATCTGTGAAAATTGTTTTGCAGCTTTCTGTTTTCCTTCTAATTTTGGCAGCATTGGTTTTATTGGTGCCAAAAATTTTTAATTTAATATAGTCAAAATCATCCACTTTGAAATTTATAATGAACTCTATTTCTTTCTTTGTCATAAATTTTTCCTCTTTCCATAGATCAGACAGATAGAGTATTTCTTGGTTTAGTCACTAGTCTATGGTGTCATGTCTTATGTCTAAATCCTGTACCCATTTTGACTCTATACCAAAATGAAGTCAAAATGGGTATAGGATTTAGACATAAAGTATAAGCTCCTGAATTAATTTTTAATATGGCTTCATTAGTTCCTTGTGGATATGCATAATGTGCTAATACTTGCCAAGCAGCTTACCATTTTGTAGTATGGTAGAGTAGAAGAGAACTCAGAGATTATCTAGATCAAACCCTATCTCAAACCTGAATCTCTTCTACAATTTCTCCCAAAACTGGTGGAATGGAAGAAGAGCACTGATTTCCCCAGATGTTAGGGTACTTTCTCTTAAAACCACCTTGTATTCATTTTGCATACTCCCAGATTATGAGTTCTTGAGTACAAGAGCTATTTGACTTTTGTCTTTGCTTACCTCTTACTCGGCCTAGTGTCTGACATATAGAGGTGTTTCAATACTAAGTGATTGATACATAGATATGGAATTAGAAGACTAGGTCCAAATCTGACTCTGCCTTTTTCCTCTAAGGAAGACCAGGAGTGGCCTTAAGTAGAAGGTGGAATTTAAATAGAATTTTGATGGGAACCAAGTATTCCCACAAGCTGTGGTGTGGAAAGAATGCATTTCAGGCATTCAGGATAGTTAGTGCAATGGCAAAGAGATGACTGGTGAAAGATGGGAGAGGAGCTGCCAAAGGCCATCTCTGACTGGATTGTCAAGTAGGTAGAAGAGAGCAATCTGTAATTAGACCAGAGGGGTAGAATAAAGCCAGGTCCCATTCTCTGTCTTCTGAGATTCCAAAGAACAGATCAGTAGACAACCTTGTTATCTAATTGGTACATATGTATAGTACCAAAACCCAGTACAAGAGATTCTGAGCTTATAAAAATCAAGGTCAATCTAGGGGACATTCCCCCCAAAGCATTCTTTTTGGCTCATTTTGCTTCTACTTAGAGTTCTTTCAAATTAAAATAAGAATATAAATTATATATAATTCTTGTCTAGGTCTCTATCTACACACATGGGTAGAAGGATTTCATGCAAACCCTCAAGATGACAGTGCATGTACTAAACTGTTCTACCAGAAAGAAAAGGGCAAAAAACAATAAAAAGAACTTTTAAAAATTGTCCACAAACTGTTGATCTAATGTCCTTTCTCTCCCTAATGAATACTCTTCTATTCAGGGCCCATATAATCAATTTATCAATCAATATCAATCAATTAAATGTCTGATTTAAATGCTGGGGATAAAAAAACCAATCCTTGCTGTTGAATAGCTCCCAATCTAATGGTGAAGACAACAAGTAAACAAATATATACAAATAAGGTATCTACAGACAGGATATATAGGAAAAAATTAACAGAGGAAATGATAGGGAAAAGCTTCACTTGGGGACTTGAAGGACTTCACTAGGGACTTGAAGGAAACTAAGAACAGCAGAGATGAGGAGGAGTGTGCCAGGTATGGGGGTTGGCCAGACAAAATGTCCTGAAATGAGAGATGAAGTGTTTTTGTTTCTGGAACAGCCAGGAACCCAGTGACATTGAACTGAAGAGTACATGTTGAAGGCTAATGTGTAAGAAGACTGGAAAGATAGGGGGAGCTAGATTATGAAGGACTTGAATGCCAAAACATTTTTTATTTGATCCTGGAAATGATAGTGAGCCATTGACATTTATTGAATAGTGTAGGGTGATCTAGTTGGACCTGAACTTTAGGAAAATCACTTTGTTGGCTATATGGAGGATGTATTGAGTGAGACACTTAGGATGGGAAGACTTACCTGCAGACATTTATTTCAGTTCAGGCCTGAGGTGATGAGGGGCTGCAACAGAGTCAGACAGTACCTATTCGCCAGGCTAATAAAAACCACCCCCTGTTCAAGTTCCCTACCCATGGTTGATAATCTCATCAGAAAGGAAAAGTGAATTTTAAAATGGCAGGAAGATAATCTCTTCCCCACACTCAATTTTCAGATGATTTTCTTGGTCATGTCAGGACTTCATAATGGTTTTTAGCTTTATGGTGCTATTCCCCCAGAAAGGAAATGAACCTGGGGCTGTTTGCTGTTTCCACCTCCTCACCATCCACTTTTTAGATTTTTTTTTTAGATTTTTTTCAAGGCAATAGGGCTAAGTGACTTGCCCAAGGCCACACGGCTAGGTAATTATCAAGTGTCTGAGGCCGGATATGAACTCAGGTACTCCTGACTACAAGGCCAGTGCTCTTATCCACTGCACCACCTAGTGGCCCCCGCACCATCCACTTTTGACCTAGATACCAGGCCCTGGAATTCTTAACCGTTTCAGCTCTAGGACTTTTAACTTAGGATACCATGTTTGGACTGGTGAGTATTTCATATCCACTATATAGGCTTGTTCCAACCATAATTTACTCTCCAGCTTATATTTCTCCTCCCTTAGGCTGCCACCTGTTTCTAATTCTGGAATTATAATCAAGTAAATACTGCCATTGCTATTGGAAGGAGTGTGGTAGTCTCCTTCCTTGTAGCTCCACTTGGCACATTTGAGACTTTCCAAAGCAGTACCCTCCCTTACTATTGCTCCCCCATATGTTATCTCTCCTATTAAAAGGTAAGGTCCTTGACATCAGAGACTACCCTCTTTTGTATTTTTATTCTCAGTATTTAGAATAGTAAATGAGCAATAAATGATTTTTGAAAATTTGTTCATCTCCCATTAGATAATAAAGAATTTCAAAATCCATTTCAAAAGCCACTTCATTTCATGGCTTTAATCCCTTGATACTTCTCCCACTTTGGGAGGCCACATGCACAAGCTTCTTTTACTTAAGAAATTGGCACTGGAGGCCTTCTGGCCAGGATGGTGACTAAAAAGGCTTAGAGGAGTTCTATAGTTTCCTGCAAACACTCCAACAAAATTCTAAAAAGGCAACAGATTGATGAATGTTCAAGAAAACCAAAGAAATAGCAAAAAAACTTTTCCATCACTTCCCTTTCTGCCCTGAACCTTTTGCTTTGACCTCAGGTAACCTAGCACATAATTGATCACTCATTCAAACATTGAAAGACTTTTACTATGCACAATCACAGTTCTAGAAGACTAGCACGTCCCACCATGTGGCAGGGAGGTGATAGATTGGAGGTTAAGAATGGGAAAGACATTTTCAGGGATTGCCAATGTATGAATTAGTTTTGCTTGATTACACATATTTCAGTATCAACTTAGTGATGGTATGCCATAGTTCCAGATTTCTTGATTCCTGCCAAGGCTTATTCCTCTTTGAATAACTCTACATGTCTTGACCTTGATTAGAATGAATCCTGCTTGGGCAGCAATGTATAGAAAAATTACTTCTTTTATCCCATATTTATCCATCACCCCTAAGACATAACTTAGATTTTTTCCCCCCCTTCATCCAAAGGGTAGACTCTCTGATCTGGGTCCAGATCCAAAGATTTACTCCTGCAGTTGTTCCTCAGGTGAATAGCATGAGTCAGTAGCACTTGTCTTGGCAAATTTCATGCACAGTTCTTCCACTTCTTGAATACAACCACTGCCCTTTTGAGTTGGTAGTACCTGTTCTACCAAGTTTTTCCTTGGTTCTAGTTTCCAAAATCCTCTTTAAATACTCTTGAGTAGTACGGACTGCTTTCTCACATCTCATGTCCAATCCAGCACAATATTCCAAATCTTCGTTTCAAATTTTGCCACTCCGTCAAAAGCTAAGGACCTCTTTAAGAAATTAAATTTGAGGGGCAGCTAGGTGGTATAGTGGGTAGAGCACCGGCCCTGGTGTCAGGAGTACCTGAGTTCAAATCTGGCCTCAGACACTTAATAATTACCTAGCTGTGTGGCCTTGGGCAAGCCACTTAACCCCATTGCCTTACAAAAAACAAAGAAATCAAGGTTTACACCTTTTTTTCCTGCTCTATATCCCTTTTCAGAACTATTCCATGACCACATTTACTGCAATATCAAAGGAAATCTGGGCAAAGGGAACTAATTTTATACTACAAGGACTCCCAAATTGAGATAGGGGATCTATATCCATGGTTGTGCCTTCCCATAATTCATGCTGAATTCATGGTTGGCCCTACAACTACATATATTTGACTGATAACATCTAACTCATCACTTAACGGAATATGTCAGTAGATTGTTGTCAGTCTCTACATGGACTCAAGTACTATACACAATTTCAGAACTTAGTTACAGTTCAATTCAAAGTCAAGGACTCCCAATTTATGAAAAGGATAGTGAGTCTTGGGATATAACTGGATAATGAGTTCTTCTATCTTCTTGAGGTTGCTATTCCTCCCTAATGATATGTGATTCTACAAAACATTTGCAGAATTGGCACTTATTGATTAACAACTTCATGCCAGGGACTTTTAGACTAATATCTCCAATATTCTT
This sequence comes from Macrotis lagotis, assembly GCF_037893015.1. Taxonomy (NCBI): domain Eukaryota; kingdom Metazoa; phylum Chordata; class Mammalia; order Peramelemorphia; family Peramelidae; genus Macrotis; species Macrotis lagotis. The sequence continues at coordinate 347,573,984 of NC_133658.1, read as the reverse complement.
CCAGCATTTTCTTCCAGCATTTCCCAAATATAATGAGATAATCTAAGTTCTAGATACACCAACATCTCCAAGGAACTAATTAACGTTGCTCACTATTTTTTAAATACACCAATGATATATGAAAGGGGGCTCAGAAATCCATTGGAGCATGTACCCAAACATGATTCTGATAGCTGTTATCTATAAATACTCTCTTTTTCATGACTCAAAGACAATGGTTCCTTTTCAACTGCTGCCCATAAGGATTTCAACACAACCTAATCTCTTAATTCTTCAACTTGCCCATTTCCCATGATCCACCCCACAACAGTTATGCACAAAGATAGTTACACTCTTGATTTTTGTAATCAATCACAAATTCCATATTCTTGAAACCTGAAATTCCCTTATCTGATTAAAAAATATTGTTATCCTAACTCTCCTTTGACCTTAAAACCTTAAAACCCTCCACCCTCAGCATTACTTCCAATCTCTTAATTCCAGTTTTTTCTCCCAGAGATTGCCTCTGACTGTCTATATGTATTCTCTTCTGCCCTTCCCTATCCTGGCATCATCCAGTTTATTCAATACTACAGTCTTCTCTTGAGTCTCTTGTCTCCTTATCCTGTATATGGTTTTGTCTGATATACATCAGTCTGATTATTCCCTATATATTCTGCTTTCACTCCTATTCAAGTGCTACAAAATGATGCTGGAGAAAAACATGACTGTACTGAAGATTCCCTACAATTGACTTTTCATCGTGGCCAGGCAATACTTTTTTACCTCCCTAATCAATGCATAGTCCTACTCAGCACAATACCTTTTTAGTACCTTTTATTCCTCCTCAAAATAGCTTTTCTCTCAACTGTCTTTGTTGAGAATTTTAAATCATATTTCACTTGGGAAAAAAATGAGACCATTCACTGAGAACTTCCTTTTATCACCCCTTCATATCTCACAAGATTCAGATGTTTTCTGCCACCATCTCCCTCTTCACCCTTATTTCACATGAAGAGATGGTCCTTCAATCCTGATGGACTTGCTCATTCCATCAGTGCAACAATCAGGGACAATTTGGGGCTGTCTGTGATGGAGAATACTATCTGTATCCAGAGAAAGAATTGTAGAGTTTGAACAAAGATCAAGGACTATTACCTTTAATTTAGGGGGAAAAAACCTGATATCTTCTTGTCTGATCTTGCTGTCTCTTATACTTTATGTTTCTTCCTTAAGGATATGATTTCTCTCTCATCACATTCAATTTGGATCAATGTCTACCATGGAAACAATGTAAAAACTGGCAAATTGCCTTCTGTGAGGGGAGGGGGGAGGGAAGTAAGATTAGGGGAAAAATTGTAAAACTCAAAATAAATAAAATCTTTAAAAAAACAGATAGCCCTTATCTTTTCCACTCTCCCTGCATATGATTACATTGTTTTCCTTCATATACATCAGACTGCCTCCTGTCTGTCTCTACTGTTTCATTAATCTTCAATCTCTATGAACTGATTGCTTTCTTATTGCCTGCAAAAATGCCCCATTATTAAAAAAAATCCATCTTTCTCCACTGACTAGCATCCTGTATTTCTCTTCCATTTAGTGATTGATTGATTGAGATGGCTATCTACACTTGTTGGCTTCACTTTCTTCTCACTGTCTTCTAAATCTTTTGCAATATGGCTTCTGACCTCCTTATTCAAATCAAACTCCTCTCTTCAAAGTTACTAATTGTCATAAAAATCTTTGATGAAGAAAAACTGAGGCACAAAGTTCTGTGCATGATCAGTTGATTAGTAAAATTAGCAACTGCCAATCAAAGGAGATCCAAGCTCCTCAGCAGTGAGGGAAATCTTTTATAGTCAGAGCAGTCTTTTCTATATAGTTTAAAAGTTTCCTTTTTTTGTCATAGTAGCCAATCTGATAGGTGTAAGGTGGTACAGCTTTAATTTGCATTTCTCTAATCAATAGTGATTTAGAGCATTTTTTCATGTGACTATAGATAGCTTTAATTTCTTCATCCAGAAACTTCTTCTTCATATCCTTTGACCAATTATCAATTGGGTAATGACTTGCATTTTTGTTTTTGTTTTTGTTTTTTTGCTAGGCAATGGGGTTAAGTGACTTGGCCAAGGTAATTTTTAAGTGTTTGAGACTGTATTTGGACTCAGGTTCTCCTGACTCCCAGGGCCAGTGCTCTATTCACTGTGCCACCTAGCTGCCCCTTGACTTTTAATTAGATTCAGAAATGAGGCCCTTATCAGAGGTACTTGTTGCAAAAAATTTTTTCCACTGGTTTTTGGCTTTCCTTGTAATTTTGATTTCATTGGTTTTGTTTGTGCAAAAACTTTTTAAATTTTATATAAGCAAAATTATTTGTTTTATATTTTGTAATGTTCTCCATCACTTATTTAGTCCTAAATTCTTACCTTATGATATAAACTGTTCCATGTTCATTCAATTTACTTATGGTATCATCCATTATGTCTAAGTAATGTACACATTTTGACTGTCTTGGTGTTCTGTATGAAATTTGGGTCTATATATAGTGTTTTTCACTTTTTCCAGCAGTTTTTGTCAAATAATGAGATTTTTTTCCCAAAAAAAAGTGTGTGTGTGTGTGTGTGTGTGTGTGTGTCTATACATATATGCCAGATTACTATGATCATTTACTAAAATATAATTTGTACCTAATCTATTCCACTGATCCACCACACTATTTTTTAGCCAATACTAGATTTTTTTGATAATTACTGCTTTATAATACAGTCTGAGATCTGGAATGACTTAGACCACCTTACTTTACATTTTTTTTAAGGTTTTTGCAAGGCAATGGGGTTAAGTGGCTTGCCCAAGGCCACACAACTAGGTAATTATTAAGTGTTTGAGGCCAGATTTGAACTCAGGTACTCCTGACTCCAGGGCTGGTGCTCTATCCACTGTACCACATTGCCACCCCATTCCTTCACATTTTTTTCATTGATTCCCTCAATATACAGTTATTCTTCCAGATGAATTTTGCTTATATTTTTTCCAGTGCTATAAAATAATTTTATAATAGTTTGATTGGCATGGCACTGAAAAGATAACACAATAACTTAATTTAGGTAGGATTGTCATTTTTATTATCTTGACTCAACCTATCATTGAGCAATTCATATTTTTTCAATTGTTTACACCTGATTTTATTTGTGTGAAAAGTGTTTTGTAGTAGTGTTCATATAATTCTTGGGTTTGTTTTGGCAGTTAGACTCCCAAGTATTTTATACTGTTCACAGTCATTTTAAATGAAATTTCTCTTGTTGCTGGACTTTGTTGATCATAAAAAGAAATGCTGATAATTTATGTGAGTTTGTCTTATATTCTGCTACTTTGCTAAAGTTATCAATAATTTCAAGCAGTTTTTAAGTTGATTCTTTTGGATTCTTTAAGTATAAATTCATATCAGCTGCAAAGAGTGATAGTTTTGTTTCTTCATTGTCTATTTTAATTCCTTCAATTTCTTTTCTCTCATTGCTATAGTTATCATTTCTAGTCTAATATAGAATAATAGAAATGATAATAGACATCCTTGCTTCACCCTGATTGTATTGGAAAGGCTTCTAACTTATTCCCTTGCTTGCTAATGGTTTTGGATTAATATTATTTATCATTTTAAGGGAAGCTCCATTCATTTTTTTGTTCTCTGATATTTTTTAATAGGAATGGTTGTTGCATTTTGTCAAAAACTTTCTGCATCTATTGGTTTTGTTATTGATATGGTCAATTATACTGATAATTTTTCTAGTATTGAACCAATCTTGCTTTCCTGGTATAAATCCTGCCTGGTCATAGTATAGGATTCTTTTTTTTTTTTTTATCATTCAGAATATGTTGTTTATTGTTTCAATAAAAACTTTTAACAGTTGAACAGCACTGATCTAAAGCATACACAGAAAAGAAATGATGCTAGTGAGAAAATGAGAGTAATGAGTGAAGACTCACAAGTTGTCAGATAGGAAATCAAAACAAGGAAAAGATTTGAGGCCCTTTTAATTATCTAAATGGAAAAAAACATCAATAATTTCAAGGCTATACCCTTCTAATTCTAAAGCTTTCTTTAAAATTTCCAAGAGAATAATGTCCATAAACATTTAGAGTATTTATGAGGGTGATACAAGCAGTCCTTTTTATACTATATTGCATAGTGGACAACTCCATCATGTTGTAAAGTATGTAAGAAAACAATGCTTGCTATTAAAATACATTGAACATAGTTGTTAAACATTTAAGTAAATATATATCATGAATATTATAGGTAAGTTTTGACAGGACTTTTATTTTGTTAGTGAAGGACTATGATTGGACAGAGGGTGGAGTAAATGAGATACAATCAGTGGTAAAAGTATAAGAATTGGGAAATGAAGAACTTGAGGAATTTTTATTTGATAGAAATGAAGGTGGGGTTGAAATAGAGGGTTAGTGGTTGTGAGATATGGATTATTCCCACCTGTGAAGGACTCTTACCTTGGTGATACAAGCTTGTATTACTCTTAATAATCTTGATATCAAAAAGCTAATCTGACTTCCAATTAAAAATAGGGAGAATATTGTGGTCCCTTATTGACTTCTAGCAGTGATATTTAAAATTCCTGTGTTCTGGGGAAACATTTTTCCCTTCAGGATGGATTGATAGATTAGATGCTTCAATTCACAATGAACATGATGTTCACAATTTCTTTTTAGAAGAAAAAAAGAGGGCAGCTGGGTAGTACAGTGGATAGAGTACCAGTCCTAGAGTCAGGAGGAGCTGAGTTCAAATATGACTTTGGACACTAATAATTACCTGTGACCTTGGACAAGTCATTTTAACTCCCATTGTCTTGTAAAAACAACAAAAAAAGAAGAAAACAAAAAACTCTTCATCATTTTCAACTGCCATACAACCACATCAGTCAGGGCATGGAGAAAAGAAAAATCCCAGTGTTCCTCAAAATATTCACTTTATTGCACATAATTTTAGCAAAATTATTCATATCTATGACAAACCAATATCCCCCGTTAGGAAAATGGACTGTTATGATGGCAAAACTTGGTTTGATATTGGAGTCTCATATCAATGACAGGAAAATGCTCTCAGGGGTTCAATTCTTAATTGAAAAACTCACAAGACAGACATCTGACCCCGGGGGTAAAAAAGATTTATATTTCACTGGTTACTACATAAAGTTCACAGGTGATCACAAGTTGTTCACAGGATAAGCTCTCTGGAGAAGCAGCAAGGTAGTGAGCTACTTAATGGACAGAAGTAGAGATTAAAAAAAGGATAAAGAACTTAAAAGGGAGAAAGGCAGGAAAGAAACTTAGATCAACATAGATCCAGCCACATGGAGCTGGGGCCATATTGGTAGTTACAGTCAGGGAGTAATCAACAAAGAAAAGAGAAGAAAAGCTTAGATGAGAAGAGATCAATATAGATCTAGGCAGAAGAAGCTGGGGACCATACTGTTCCAGCCAAATGACCAGAGTGGTTTGATACCTGGTATTTTCCAGTGCATATGCCAGAGGAGCTGTCCCCAAGGGAGTGGTTAAGATGTTACTCATTGTATATTTTCTGCCTCAAAGGGTATGACCAAAAGTCCCAATGTAGCTTAAGAAATGGAGACTGAATGTGTAACACCCTCCACAATACAGAATAAACCTCAAAAGATTACAGCATTTTCTCAGTGCCCTGCTTCTGCTTCAATATCACTTCTGAATGTTTATAGAAGAGGATTTCATCTTCTGTGGACCACATACTCCAAGTACAGGGAATGATCTCTCCATTGGGTTACAGAATAGGATATTCAGCACGCATAGCAATCCCACAGTGATTCTTCCCATCCATTGCAATACACATGTAGCCGTTTTCACCCCACCTCACACCCCAGCTTTTTTTTAAGAATCCAGAATTTCTCTTCATATTGGTTTTCTTCTGATGGATTCTCTTCAATTTCTTTTACTTTGTATCGATATCCAACCAACAGTAAAGCATGGTTTATTTTCTGTGGATTGCATCTTGTTTCATTGTAAATTCCTCTCTATACCAGGGGAAGGACTTCCATGCATTCATTGCCACAGATACCGGTCCCACAGTTGCCACAGCTTTCATCAGAATTTTCTCATTTCCAACGGGGAGGACATTATAGCTTTTGATAGTAACATTTGCACATTCATTTCTGTATGAGCATTGATGTTTCTGGTTTCTCACAGGAGTCATGAAGCCATCCTTTCTCCAGTCCACTGATTTGGGAAGATTAGAAAAATTTGAAGATATCTTGGCTGTGGTATCTCTCTTTACCCTTGGTGACATGTTGCGTTTCAGCATTCTGTTAAATTCCTCATCTGTCATGTCCCCAAAATCATTCATCCCCAGGTAGTAACTCAGCTTCCCCTCCTTATACAGGCGATTATGATCATTAATGAACTTCCAGTTCTCCTCCCACACTTGTCTCCTAAAAGATTCCTCCTTCTCAGTGTAATTTCTTCCATATGTGGATTTAAACAGTTCCCATTCAATGTCTAACTCTGGCCTTTTTGTGGGAAAACCATATACAAGTACCCAACAAAGGGAAACCAGACAAAGAAATTGTCTCATGGTGGCCGACTTCTGCTGCTTTATGGAGTTGACAGAATCTCTTCTTACTTCTGGAACATTCTGTTGGTCCTTGAAGATGACCAATGATATCACAAGGGTGATGTCTTGACATGCAAATGAATTGACTTTCAGTGAGTTAGGGCTGTGCAATCTCCTCAGCCTTGCTCTCTCCAGCTGTGGTTCAACTGGCACGAGCACAGTATATGATTCTTGTGATATATTGCTGTAATCTTTTGCTAGTATTTTATTTAAAATTTTTACATCAACATTCATTAGAAAAATTGGTCTTCATTTTATTTCTCTGTTTTGACTCTTCCTAGTTTACATATTAACATTATGTTTGTGTCATAAAAGGAATTTTGTATGACTTCTTCACCTCATTTCCCAATAGTTAATATAGTATGGGGACTAATTGTTCTTTAAATGTTTAGTAGAATTCATTTCTCCTTGGGGATTTTTTTTTAGAAGTACATTCATTGGTGGCTTGTTAAATCTCTTTTTTTTCTGAGATAGGTTTATTTAAGTATTTTATTTCTTCTTTTGTTAATCGGGCTAATTTATATTTTTGTATATTTTGTAGATCCATTTCATTTAAATTATCAAATTTATTTGCATATAATTGGACAAAATAGCTCCTTTACAATTATCTTAATTTCCTCTTCATTGCTGAATTCATCCCTTTCATTTTTGATAGTAGGAATTTGCTTTTCTCCTTTCCTTTTTACAATTAAATTAACCAATGAATTATCTATTTTATTGTTTTTGTTTCACCAACTTCTAGTTTTATGTATCAGTTCAATCATTTTATTTAAATTTTATTCATCTCTCCTTTGATTTTCAGAATTTCCAATTTGGTATTTAATATGGGGGTGGGGCTGGGGTTAATTTGTTCTTTTTCTAGGTTTTTGTTGTTGTTGCGTGTGAAGTTCAGTAATCTGTTATTTCTCTGTTTTACTGATGTAAGCAATTAGTCATTTAAATTTCCCCCTCAGTATTGCTTTGGCTATGTCCCATAAAATTGTGGTATATTTTCATTGTGGTCATTTTCTATAATGAAATTATTGTTTTTTTTGTGATTTGATCTTTGACCCAATTACTTTTAGAATTAGATTATTTAGTTTCCAAATTTTTTTTTGGTGTTTTCAAGGCAATGGAGTTAAGTGACTTGCCCATGGTGTCACACAGTTAGGTTATTATTTTTAAGAGTCTAGGACTGGATTTGAATTCAGGTCCTCCTGACCCCAGGGTCTGTGCTCTATCTACTGTGCCACCTAGATGCCCCAAGTTTCCAAATGATTTTTAATCTCTCTCTTTCCATAACCATTGTTGAATGTAATTTTTAATACATTATGAGCTGAAAATGATGCATTGACTATTTCTACATTTATGAGGTTTTTATGACCTAATAACCTGGTCAGTTTTTGTGTAGAGCCATACACTGCTGAGAAAAGGTTATATATTCCTATTTCGATTCAATTTTCTCCAGAGATCTATCATATCTAACTTTTCCAGAATTCTATTCAATTCCTTTTTTTCTTGTTTTAGATTTATCTCATTTTGAGAGGGAAAAGTTGAAGTCCATCACTAGTATAGTTTGGTTTTTTTTTGGTCTATTTCCTCTAATAACTATTAACTTCTTCAAAAATTTAGATGCTATACCATTTGGTGCATATATATTTAGTACTGATATGACTTTTTTTGTCTATGGAACCTTCAACAAGATATAGTTCCTTCCTTATATATTTTTGCTTTTGCTTTTGCTTTGTCTGAGATCATGATTGCTAGCCCTGCTTTCTTTGCTTCAGCCAAAGCATAATAGATTCTGCTCCAGATCCTTAGCTTTACACTGTGTGTGTGTGTGTGTGTGTGTGTGTGTGTGTGTGTGTTTCTTTTTCAAATGTGTTTCTTGTAAACAACATATTGTAGGATTCTTATTTTCATTCTGCCATGTTTTTGGGGTGAATTCATCCCATTCACATTTATAGTTATGATAATTGTGTAATTTCCCTCTGGGCTATTTTCCCCTTGTTTCTTCCTTTCTCTCACTCTACCCTTTCCCTCCTCACAAATGTTTTTTCTTCTGATGACCACTCCTTTACTCTGCCCTTCATTTTATCAACCCCCCTCTTCTATTGTTCCCATTCCTTTTTATTTTCTTAGAAAGTAAGATAGATTTCTATGTCTATATTAACATGTATGTTATACCTGTTTTGAGCCAATTCTGATAAGAGAAAGTTTCAAACTTTCCCTACCATCTTTCCTTTCATAATTTTAGATCTTTGATGGGCTAATTTACTCCATTCTATCTCTCTCCTTCTGGTGCAATCTCCTTTCTTAACTGTTTACTTTGGGTTTTTTTTTTAAGGTATCATCCCATCAGTCACCTTAAACCCATACCTTTTGTCTACTTATACTCCTTCTAATTGCCCTTACAGTAATAAATTTCTTAACAGTTACAAATATTACCTTGCTTTTTTAGAAATAGAAAGTTTAGGGGGGTGGAACCAAGATGGTAGTAGGAGAAGAGCCTCTCCTAAGTGCTCTCTCCAAAATATTTCAAAAATCCTAAAATTATCACTCTAACTAAATTTTCAAGAAACAGAACCCACAGAAAGATCCAGTGAGGCAATTCTCCAGCCCAAGGTAACCTGGAAAATAGTGGGAAAACGCTGTTCCACAGGGTTAGAGGGGCAGCCCCTCCAGAGTGAAGAAACCTCAACCTCAACAGCCCCAACGTGACTGGGAGCCATGGCTTGCTTCAGCAGAAGTAGTTTCCTGACCTGCACCCCAGGGAACACAAAGCACAACTTGGAAGATCAGTAGTGATACCTTTGCCAGAGTGAGCCTGAAGCCCAGGCCATCAGGTCACAGCAGTCAGCATGCCCAGATCAAGGAAATGGAAACACCTGTGGAACCTGAAAGCAGGAGCCTCCAGGCAGTGGAGCCCTGAGTACTCAGCCCACCGAAGGTAATGGAGTGGAGAGAGACTTCCAAGGTCTGTCCTCTGTCTCTGGAACAGGATTCTGGGGTTCTGACCACATTCAGATCCCGATGGCAGTCAGGCTCCCATAGAACAGGGATCCCCTCCCTCAGCCCTGTGGCAATGGGGTGCACTTGTGGCCATAAACAGACCAGGAGAGCAGTCAGAGCCTCTTACACTGAGGTCCCAATAAAACTCAAAAGCTCAGGAAGCACCCCAAAACCAGGCTCAGGCTGGGGAAATGAGTAAACAGGGAGAAAAAAAAGGAACCTGACCATTGACAGATACTTTGTCTATGATCCCAAGGAGGATCAAAATACTCAATCTAAAAATGAGGAAGTTCAAGCTTCTGCATCTGAAGACTCCAAGAAAAATGGAAGTTGGGCTCAGGCAAGCTCAGAAAAGATTTTGAAAAATCAAGTAAGGGAGATTGAAGAAAATTTGGGAAAAGAAATGAGAGATGTAGGAAAAACATGAAAATGAAGTCAGCAGCTTAGTCAAGGAGATGCAAAAAAAATGCTGAAGAAAATAACATGTTAAAAACCAGCTTAGGTCAAATGGATAAAGCAGTTCAAAAAGTTATTGAGGAGAAGAATGCTTTAAAAAGCAGAATTGACCAGATAGAAAAGGAGATAAGAAAGCTCTCTGAGGAAAACAAATCCTTCAGATATAGAATAGAGCTAAAGGAAACTGATGACTTTATGAGAAATCAAAACATAATACTTCAACACCAAAAGAATGAAAAATTAGAAGAAAATGTGGAACATCTCATTGAAAAAACAACTGATCTAGAAAACAGATTCAGGAAAGATAATTTAAAAATTATTGGGATATTTGGATCAAGGTATAACATGGAAACAAAGTAAAGACTGACATAGTGCTTTCCATGGGGGGTGGGGGGAGGGAAACAAGATTGGGGGGAAAATTATAAAACTCAAATAATATCTTTAATAAAAATTAATTTAAAAAATTATTGGGATACCTGAAAGTCATGATCAGGAAAAGAGCCTTGACCTCATTTTTAAAGAATTCCTACAGGAAAATTGCCCTGATATTCTAGAAGCAGGGGGCAAAATAGAAATTGAGAGAATCCACTGATCTCCCCTGGAAAGAGATCTAAGAAAAAACCAACCCAGAAATATTATAGCCAAGTTCCAGAACTCCCAAGTCAAAGAGAAAATATTACAAGCAGCCAGAAGGACATAATTCAAATATCATGAAGCTGCAATCAGAATCACACAGGACTTAGCAGCAACTACATTAAAAGCTCGTAGGGCTTGGAATATAATATACCAGAAGGCAAAAGAGCTTAGAATGCAACCGAGAATCAACTACCCAGTCAAACTGAATGTCCTCTTCCAGGGGAAAAGATGGACTTTCAATGAAACAGGGGAATTTCAAATGTTCCTGTTGAAATGACCAGAGCTGAACATAAAGTTCGACCTTCAAGTACAACACCCAGGTGAAGCATAGAGAGTGGAGGCGAGGGGTGAATTAGGAGGGACTTGATGAACTGCATGTATTCCTGCATAGAAAAATGATACCGATAATACTCATATGAACCTTCTCATTTAATAGAGCAAGTAGAAGGAGCTTTTATAGATGAGGCACAGGAGTGAGATAAATTTGAAGATATAATATAATGTAAAAATGGAGTCAATGGCTAAAAGGGAAATGTACTGGGAGTAAGAGAAGGGAGAGGTGGAATAGGCTAAAATATATCATATAAAAGTTTTTTTTGCAATGAGCTTTTGCAATGATATGGAAGGGGGAAGGTGAGGGGGAATGAGGGAACCTTCACTCTCATCAGAAATAGCTCAGAGAGGAAACAGCATACAAACTCAATAGGGTACAGGAATCTAGATTAAAAAGGAGAGAAGGGGGACAGGGGGAAGGGGGGATATGGGCAATAGAAGAGAGGGTAGATCATAGGAGAGAATAGTCAGATGTAGCACATTTTCCTTTTTTTACTTTTTGCAAGTTACTGGAATTGGGTGGCCTGTCTGGAACCACAGGGGCTGGGTGGTTGCTCAGTCTCTGGGGGGTGGTATGTGGGCTTGGGGCCTCTTGGCCCCAGAGCTGGTGCTCTGTCCTCTGTGCCACTCAGCTACCCTATAGCACATTTTAGAAGAGGGACAGAGTGAAAGGAGAGAGAAAATATAAAATAAGGTAGTGGAGAGGAATGGATAGAGGGAATTATAATCAGCAACAGCAACTGTGGAAAAATACGGAAGTAACTTTTATGATGGACTTATGATAAAGAATGTGATCCTTGGGGGTGGCTAGGTGGCACAGTGGATAGAGCACCGGCCCTGGAGTCAGGAGTACCTGAGTTCAAATCCAGCCTCAGACACTTAATAATTACCTAGCTGTATGACCTTGGGCAAGCTACTTAACCCCATTGCCTAGTAAAAAAAAAAAGAATGTGATCCACTGGAGAAAGAGCTGATGGTATCAGGACACAGACTGAAACACATTTTTTCTTTCTTTTACTTTATTTTTTCATGAGGTTCTTTATTTTTGTGGGAGAGTGGGTATTATGTTTATTCCTAAACAAGAATATTTTAATACCTTCTGTGGGGGGGGGAGGGAAGCAAGTATAGGGGTAAATTTGTAAAACTCAAAATAAATAAAATCTTTCATCATTGAAAAAAAGAAATAGAAAGTTTAGTCTTATTGAATTTCTTATGTTTTCTTTTTCATGTTTCTTTTTTTTACCTTTTTATGTTTCCCTTGAGTCTTGTATTTGGAGGTCAAATTTTTTTATTCAGTGCTGGTCTTTTAATTAGGGAATGCTTTAAAGTAATCTATTTCATTAAGTATTCATTTTCCATCTTGAAAGATTATATTCAGTTTTGCTGGCTGTGTGATTCTTGGTTGTGACTCTAACTCTTTTGCCTTTTTGTATATCATATCCTAAAAGCCACAGCTGTGGCTCTTTAATGTGGAAACTGCTAAATTCTGTGTAAACCTGATTGTAGCTCCATAGTAATAGAGTTGTTTCATTTTGGCTGCTTTCAGTACTTTCTTCTTATTTATTTATTTATTTATTTAATTAGTTATTTTTTTGCAAGGCAAACGGGGTTAAGTGGCTTGCCCAAGGCCACACAGCTAGGTAATTATTAAGTGTCTGAGACCGGATTTGAACCCAGGTACTCCTGACTCCACTATGCCACCTAGTCACCCCGAGTACTTTCTTCTTGATCTGTGGGCAGCTTATAACTTTATCATCATCATCATCATCCTCATCCTCATCATCAATTATCATCATCACACTCATCTTTTTCAAGTATATTCAGATAGAAATGTTCCCGAAACAACTGGATAATTTCTCAATAGGTAGTTAGAAGGTGTTATGTAGTGGAGTTAGGTGGCACGATGGATAGGGAGCCCAGACCTGGAGTCAGGAGGACCAGAGTTCAAATTTAGCCTCAGACACTTACAGTTATCTGACTCTGGAAAAATCCCTAAACTTTGTCTCATTTTCTTTATCTATAAAATGAACTGGAGAAGGAAATCATAAACCACTCCTGTATCTTTGCCAAGAAAACCTCAAATGGGATCACAAAGAGTAGGACATGACAGAAAAAATCACTGAATTGAAAGTGCTGGGGATAGAGGTACAAAAGACAGCCCCTGTCCTCAGGTAGCCTACAATCTATGGAAGAAGATAACACTTAATAATCTGAAAGGAAGAGCTGTGGGATAGGGAAGAGGTAGAAGATGAAGTCTTATTGCCAGTAGGAAATCAGAATATGGCTGCCTTGGGTCTCTTTACCTTAAATAGAGGATCTGAGAGATCTCTGATTTCCACTTTCCGTCCTCTCCAATTAGAGGAAGGGTCCTTCAGTATCCCCTCTGCTAATGAAATTTCAGAGTTGATGTGATCTTTCAGGAAGATGAACTTCTTTAAGCAATGATAAGGGCCAGAAGAACAGCCAGGTGAGAAATAATGAAATAGCTACACTGACTTCCTCCTTACATGAAGATCTGAGATCACAGCATTAGTATGAGAATCAAATGAGAATATATATATATATATATATATATATATGTATATATATATGTATGTATGTATGTATGTATATATAACTTTGCAAATCTTTAAGCTCTACATAAATATTAATTATTGTTATAAGAAGGAAGAAGAGCATAGCCAAAGGTTTTACATAATATGTTCTTTCAGGGAGGTATTGGGTAAAGGAAGATTCTTTGTTCTGTTGTTCAAGCTTGGTAGAATGGGGGGGAGAGGAGAGGTGTTCCCTGATCCACAGGAAGAGAATTAGCTAATTAGCTATCAATTATCGATTCACCCCCACTGCAGGCCAGGAGCTGTTGAATGAGAGTAAAGCCTGAGTATCGCAGGTTCTCCAGCAGCCTATGACCCAGGGCGCAACTCAGCACAATCTTAGCTTAGGCATAGGTTTTAGTATTGTCTCCGAGTCGAGCAGTACCACCTGAGAAGAACTGAAACAGACAAGTAAGGTTTTTCTCAAGGGGATATAACTAATTATCTGGAGAGGAAGCCTTTGATACCTTGGTTGGAACATGCCATAAACGTGATGCCAGAGTGACAGGAGATGATTCAGAGAGACACAGGCAGTTAATTATTAGCGAAGCTCAGGGGACCTGCTCTTGATATTCTGTGCACATTGAAGGTGTAACAGCCTGAGGTTTCTTAATCAAGTGTTTGTGGATGCTGAAGAGTCAGTTGGATAAGAGCATCAAGGACATATGTATGAAGCATCTGCCTATCTCCAAATGTGAGATAAGTTAAACCTCCAGTTTTGTATCAAGGTTAGAAAAACTGAACACTGTAGGGAACAGAATCCACGGAGTACTTAAACCACTTTAGCCTTGTTCAGAGGATCTATACAGGATATCATTTACAAAGCTAATAATGTACCTGCCACTGCACAAGCAACCAAAACAACCTTACAGCTATTCAGAAACTTATCTGTCATTCTGAGAGATTTCTTGGGAGAAATGGAGAGTCTTTGGCTCAAAAATATATGCTGAGCATTTTTTATTTCAGTCAATTAATAAACATTTATTTATCAATCACTTGCTTTGATCCAGAAACTGTGCTAAGTGTTCTAGATAGAAAGAAAAGCAAAAATGAGCTCAAAGAACTCATATTCTGATAGAAGAGACTACATGAAAATATCTATGTAAATACCAGATATAAATGCAGAACAGATAGGAAGAAGTTGCTGGAGGCCTGCGAAAGGCCTCCTTTAGAGGAAACTTGAAGGAAGCCAGGGAAAAGTAAAATGCAGAGCTAAGGACATGTAGGAAAGGCAGAAAGATAGGAGATGGAATATTCTGTATCTGGATTATAAGAGGATTGGTTTAGAATTGGAAGGTAACTTTGAGGCCATTGAGTTTTGCAGATTTTGCAGATGAGGAACCTGGGACCCAGAGGGAAAAATGATTTGACCAGAGCTACATAACAGCAAGTACGCTATTTGTAGCTGGATCCTAGAGAATTCAGAGGTAGGTAAAGTAAAAGGAGCCTAGAAAGGCCAGAATAGTTTGGTTGTGAAGAGTCCTTCTCCAAACAGAGGACTTTTGTGATGATGGAAGTGGGAGCAGGGGCTGCCATGGTCAAGCCTATAGTAAAAGTTAGATAGATTGTGAGAGGCAGACTATGAAGGACCTGAACTATGGTGATTGAGTATATGAATGAAAAGAAGGGGACAAACAATAAGACATGTTGTGAAGCTTGAATAAGAGTGAGTGAAAGTGAGGAAACAAGGATAACATTGAGGCTGCAATCCTGGGTGCCTGGGAGGATGGTAATACCCTTAATAGAAATAGTGAAGTTCAGAGGAGGGGACAATTTGAGGGGGAAGATAATGAGTTCTGTTTTTAATATGATGAGTTTGAGATGCCTAATAGAAATTTATTTCAAAATGTCTTGAATTCAGTTGATGATGGAGTTCAGGAAAGAGAATGGGTATTTTTTGCATAGAGATAACTGAACTGTGAGGAGGTGATAAGATTACCAAGTAAGAAAGTATAGAGAAAAAAGAGAAGGTATTTGAAGGTCAGTGTGTTTGAGCTAGAGGAAGATCTGGCAAAGAACCCTAAGAAGGAATAGTTGATCAGACAAGAGAGGAACCAAGAATAATATCACAAAAACCTACAGAGGAAAGACTATCTTACAAGAGAAAAGGGATCAACAATGCTACAGAGAGGTCAAGAAGGATTGAGGAAAGGCCTTTAGATTTCTCAATTAAATCTTAAGTAATTTTGGAAAGGGAATTTTAGTTGAATTATTAGGTAAGAATCTATATTGCAAAGGGTTTAGAAGTGAGTGGAAAAGTAGAGGTAGTTTTAAGAAACAATTTAAATTCAATTTTATCTATTTTACTGATAAGGAAACTGAGGCCCAGAGAGGTAAAGTTACTTGCTCAAAAACATGGGGTGATTCACATCTCAAGATAACTTTAGTCTAGTTCAGATAAGAAGTATCTACTTAGGTGACTTGGTGAAATGAAGTGACATTTAATTGTATTCTCTTAAATGGTGATATGAAAGGCCCTGCAGGAGAGATGGGAACTTAGCACAACTTGTAGCTGCACTTTTTTTTTGTCACTTAGCCTTTGTGGTTTGGAATGGAGCCTCCTGCTGAGTCCACAAGGCCCAGACCCACAGCTGGAACAACCCTTTCAAGGCATTACTAACATTTCATGATAAACATTAGACCACCTCTGGTCACAGCATCTAGCTTCCTTCCTGTAGCCATGCCCTCCTTATAAATGTCCAGAACTTAAGGGAGGGATTCGCTCCAGACTCTTCCCCAACCCAAAACCCCCTCCTTGTTCAACCCATCAGAAAGAAGCCTATTTGAGAAACAACACATGTAGCTTTAAAAATAAAAACATAGAACTGAAACCTTTTTTTGGAAGTAAGACTATCCTCAGGGAAGAAGGAGGAAAACTCATAATCATGACTGGGGCTTTCAGAGCTATAGAACTATTTGCTTTTCTGACCCTACATCCCACTTACAACTCTATAGCTTAGTGAAATTAGGTAACAATGTAAATTTTTAAAAATTCCAACCTTACCAAGCATCAAATAAAATAAGTATTTCTATCCACAAAGTAGAGCAGGTAAAAATTATACATAAAAGTGCAAGTCTTTATTATGTATAATTTGCTTTTTCCCCAAAAATATAACGTTACTTTCAAAACTGTCAATGTTTCCTTCCTATTTTTTTCTATTTACGTCTTTATAATTTTAAAATGTTTCAATGACCTTTTTTCTTCCTTTTTTTGAATATGCTATTGCTAGCCCTCTTCTCTTCCTCAACTTAAAAAAAAGAAAAAAATCCTTGTAACAAATATGCATATTAAATCCATAGTGTAGTTTATCTTAAGAACAATACCTTTCTGTCAGAAGGTTTGTAATATGCTTCATCATGAAATAAATTTCCAAGTCCTCTGTAGTGCTAGTTGGTCATTTCTTCCATGATATTTCTGAAGTAATTCAGAGTCATTTTTATTTACAGTACTTTTATTGTTGTATTGGTAGTTTTGATTTTATGCTTATTTTACTCTTCATTAGATATTCAAGTCTTACCAGATTTTCCTGAATCTATCTCTTTCTCTATTTCTTAGAGTATAATAAAATTCCATTATATTCATATAATTTAATTTATTCTTCCATTCTCAGGTGATGGGCATCCTTTTTGCTGCAACAAAAATATCTAGGTACAATGAGACTGAATACCTGAGATTGGATCCTGCTTCAAACACATAGCAATTCACTTGCCTTCTCTGAGACCCAGTTTTCTTATTTGTAAAATGAAGAGTTTGGATTGAGGCTTCCAAGATCCCTTTTCTTTTTCCTTTTTGTAAGGCAATGGGCTTAAGTGTTCTTACCCAAGGTCACACAGCTAGGTAATTAGTAAGTGTCTGAGTCTGGATTTGAATTCAGGTCCTCCTGATTCCAGGGCCAGTTCTCTATCTACTGTGCTACCTAGTTGCCCCATCCAAGATCCTTTCCAGCTTTAAATCTGTGATCCTGTCAAATAAGTTGCTATAAATATTTTTACACATGTGGATCTCTCTTTTTCCTTTGATCTTTTTGGGATACAGGTATATTAGAAATATTTCTGGTCAAAAAGATATTTCTAGTTTAGTGAATTTGGGTATGTTCCATATTGATCTCTATGATGTTTAGACCAGATCCACCAAGGTACATTCGTGTACCTGTCTTCCCACAGCCCCTCCATCAACTGTGGTCTCCCTTTATTGTCATCTTTGACAATATAATAGATGAGGTAGAAACACAGAATATTTAATTTGAATTTTTCTAATTATTAGAAGTTTGGAGCATTTTCACAAATGACTATTGATAGCTTGAATTTCTTCCTTTGGGAATCAACTGTTCATATCCTTCTATCATATATTTATTAGGGTATGACTATTGGTATATTTTAATCAATTCATTAAACAGTGTGTCATAGATATCAGATCTTTTTTAGTGAAATTCTCTACAAAGATTTTCTTCCAATTAATTGTTATTTCCCTTCTTTTTTAAACTCCATTAATTTTGCTTGGGTAAAAACTTTTCATGTTTATGTCCATGTTTATGTTGTTCTAATCTTAACTTGTCAAACTGATTTTCCAATTTTTTTGAGTGAGCCCTTACCCTAATAATTGGTATCTTGGGGTTAATTGAAAGATGAGTAACTATGTTAATTTTTTCTCTGTGTTGTATTATTAACCTGTTCCTCCAATTTTTTTTTCATTTTCAAACCAATACCAAATAGATTTAATAGTTATGGTTTTATAGTATAGTTGAGATCTGGTACTAATAGAACCATTTCCTTCCTACCTCTTCTCATTTTCTTTTGAGATTCTTGATCTTTCATTTTTTCATTTGAGTTTTATTTATTATATTTTAACTCTAAAACATAATCTTTTACAGTATGGCATAGCACTGAATAAGCTAAGAAGGACTGTCATTTTTATATTGGTACAGATAAACCAAGAGAAATGAATATTTCTCTGATTATTTCAGTCTCTATTTTCGTAAAGGGTCCTTTGTAGTTATATTCATATAGTTCCTGTTTGGATCTTGTTATCTGATCTCCCAAATATTTTATGCATTTAATTATTTTTGAATGGAATTTCTCTATATCTTTGCTATGTCTTATGGATACTATATGGAAAAGCTGATGATTTATTTGGATTTATTTTTGTATCAATTCATATAAATCTCTCTATGGTTCTCTGTATTTATCAGAAATGCATACTTTCTTATAGCAATTCATGTATTGCAATATTCCATTACATTCATGTACCATAATTTGTTAACCATTTCTCAACTGAGAGATGATTAACTTTGTTTTCAATTCTTTGCTATGACAAAAAAGTGCTGCTATAAATTTTTTTAGCGTATATGGGGATTTTCTTCTAGTCAGTCAGTAACTTTGTTGGGATAGAAACCTAGTAACAGAGTCTCTGGTTCAAAGGGTATGAATATTTATTTGCAGAATTCCAGATTGCTTTTTAAAATGGCTGTGCTATTTCATAGCTGCAAAACTGTTGTACTTTCTATGCTCATATTTTATTTAATATTTTTTCATCAACATTCATCAGTCATGCCAGTTTGTAACTTACCTTTGTTTTTTCTCCCTAGTTTAGATATCAAGACTATATTTATATCATAGAATTATTTTGGTAAGATCTCTTCTTTTCCTATTTTTGCAAATAATTTATATAATATTGAAATTAATTTTTCTTTGAATATTTGATAAAATTCCATTTAAAAGCAATCTGATTCTGGACATTTTTTCTTTGAGATATCACTTCTAGTTTTATAAAGTTCTTTTACTGAAATTGGATTATTAAAATTATTTATTTTTATTCTGGTATTATAAGTATATAACACCTTTGTAAGCATTCTTCTATTGCATTTAAGTTATCTATTCTGTTCATATATAATTGGCATAATCATTTTTATAATTTCCCTTATTACAAATTTAGTTTTTGATCTGTCAATTTGATTTTTACTTCATTTTGAAAAAATCAGATTAATTTGAATTAATGATGTTATTATTTTAAACCAAGCATCTACTTTTAATTATCAATTAATTTTTTTGTTTTCAATTTTGTTAATTTCTTTGGCTTTTAAAATTTCTATTTCTGTGTTTGGTTGTTCTTTTTATGTGATGCTTTTCTGTTTTTTTTTAATTGTATGCTAAATTCTTTGTTCTGTTTTTTTCTTTCATTTGTTAATGGCATATTTAAAGGAGACTTTGTGACCAAATTATACCTTGTTAGATTATATCCTGGATATCATTGTATCCATAAGATTTCTTTATTTTTTTTAGTTTCTTTATTTTTTATTTATTAAAGATTTTGTTTATTTTGAGTTTTACAAATTTTCCCCCAATCTTACTTCCCTCCCCTCACCCCCCCCAGAAAGCAATTTGTCAGTCTTCATTTTGTTTCCATGTTGTACATTGATCCAAATTGAGTGTGATGAGAAAGAGATTTCTTTATTGTTGATGCTTTCTTCTTTTTATTCATATTTCTATTTAAATTCCTGAATTGTGGGGTAGTTAGGTGGCTCAGTGGATAGAGCAAGGGCCCTGGAGTCAGGAGTACCTGAATTCAAATCTGGTCTCAGACACTTAACAATTACCTAGCTGTGTGGACTTGGGCAAGCCTCTTAAACTCCATTGCCTTGCAAAAAATAAAAAAATAAAAAAAAACCTGAAAAAAATAAAAAAATAAATTCCTGAATTGAGACACTTTATCAGAGTCAGACTTTGACTACTTCTGCATCCTTGGATGGGAGAGAGGACCCCTATTTGTCCTTTTTTTCCCCCTTAATTTTTAAGTTATATTTTAATAAACTATAGAGATCAAAGTAAAATTACAGCTTAGGAGAACTTTTAAGGGAGGAGAACAGTAAGAATAGATGAAAGATATATCAATATATCCATTTATACAGGTTATCCATTCATCCCTTGAGATAGTAATTAAAGACATTGAACAGATACCCATTAGGGCTAACAGTAATTGCCCTTGCTTCCAATTCTCAGATTTTCTTTGGAATCAAAGGATTTTTTTCTTTCTTTCTGAGAGATGTTTTCTTTTTTCTTCTTAAATTAAATTCTTTAATTTTTTAAAAAAATTATTTTTATTCCTAAACACCCAGTTCTCTAGCGTAAATCTCTATTTCATACTACTTTCTTTTAAAATAGTTATGTAATAAATTATGCACATTATTTTCAAAACTGTCCTGATTATCTGTATTGCTTTCTGAACTTCTGTTATCTTTTGTGCATTTAAAACATTGGTGACAATTGCCTTTTTTTTAACTACTATTGCTACCCCTTCACCTCCAATAATTTTCCCCATTAAAAAACTCCAGAAAGAAGGGGGGGGGGGACTCTTGATACAAATAAAACTTAGTAAAGCAAAATGAATCCATACAGGACTCACATTTAAAAATGTATTTCTCTTTCTATTCCTTGTGTCCATCATCTTTATGTTAGAATGTGTGTAGCATGCTTTATCAGAAGAAGTCTTTGAATTGATTAGAGTTCTTAGGTATTTCAGAGTTGTTTTTCTTTACAGTATTGCCCCTTATGTAAACTGTTCTCTTGGTTCCATTCACTTCACTCTGCTTCAGTTTGTACTACCCAGGATTCTCTAAAATTCTTTCTTTTATCATATTTTATAGTACAATGATATTCCATTATATTATATACACCACAATTTTTTCAGCCATTCTCCAGTTGTCTAAGAGACAATCTAAGCACTTGCTCCCATCTTAGATTCTAGTATTTTACATTTTTTTCCCTCCTGTTTCTCTCTTCAGGATCAGGAAGTTCTTTGGTTGTGATTACTCCTACCCTGTTATTACTCTGCTCATCATTCATTCTGTCCTTATCCCCACTAGTTTTTCAATTTAATTTGATATATTTCTACAATAAACTCTGTGTGTGTGTGTGTGTGTGATTATGAGTCTATGTGTATGTGTGTGTGTGTGTTTGTATTCAGCTCTTCTTTGAGAATCTTCTGATAACCACTCTCTCATGCCTTCCTTCCTTTCAAATAATCTTTTTCTCATGCATCCCAGCTATGAAAAAGTCTTAATCCCTTTTTTCCTCATTTCCTCACTAGTGTATTCCTCATATACTTCTTTCTCTTTCCCCTCTTAAAGATCTCAGAACAGAATTCCATACAACCTTAGGAGCCATTTTTTTCCTTTTTCATGTTATTTTCTTTTTTTCAATTATATACAAAGATAGTTTTCAATATTCATCTTTAATTAGGAGCCATTTTTTAAAAAATATTCTCTGTGCAATTCAGTTCTGAAGGGACACATGCTCTTCCCATTAGAATTTAGCATTGCATCATCATATTGTTCCTTACAATTGCTCAAATAAATTTACCTCTCTTGGGCTTGTGTATTTGTATTTCCAAGTTCCTACTCAGCACTTGTATTTCTATTAGATTTGCTTGAAGGTCCTCTATTCCATTACAGATCCATTTTTTTCTCTATAGAATTATGCTTAATGTGATAGGTTAAGTTATTTTTATTGATAAGTCTGTATTCATTGCCTTTTGGAATACTGTGTTTTAGGATCTCTTGTTTTCAGTAGTAGTTTCCAGTTCTTATGTTATCTTGACTGTTGTCCCTTGGATACTTTCTGAATACTTTATTATTTTTTTCCCCTATACTTTTTTTTTGTTGTTTCAGGAGATTACTAAAGGATTCTTTCTATTTTAACTTTGTCCCCATGTTCTAATAGATCTGGACAGTTTTTATTTATGATTCTTTGAAGTCTGTTGTCTAAAAAATGTTTTTAAGAAAACAGTGAGTCCAGTAATTCTTTTTTTTTTTTTTTACTTTTTACAAGGCAATGGGGTTAAGTGATTTGCCCAAGATCACACAGCTAGGTAATTATTAAGTATCTGAGACTGGATTTGAACTTGGGTCCTCCTGACTCTTGGACTAGTGCTCTATCCACTGCACTACCTAGCTGCCTTTGAGGTTATAATTCTTAAATCATCTAACCTCTTTCCTAGGTCAGTTGTTTTTGATAAGATATTCATTACATTTTCTTCCATTTTTTTCAAACTTTTTTGTTTTGTTCTTCCATTTCTTTCTGTTTTTTACAGTTAATTGATTTGAGAATGGAGGAGATATGGGCATGCTTGTAGGCAGTAGGGAGGCAGTCAACAGACTACATTGAAGGTAAATAAACGTGGGCAGGATAGAGGGGGTAGTCTTCTCGAGAAGTTGAGATGGAATGAAATCATTTGTGCACGTAGAGGAATTGGCCTTGGCAAGGAGAGGGACCATTTCAGTATATGAGACACTGGTGAAGAAGGAGGTTGTGACAGAAAGTTTCTGAGTGATGGGAGATAAGAGAAAAGAACAGAGAGTTTTCTGGGAAGTAATATACGAGGCAAAGTCCTCGGCTGAGAGAGGAGAGAGAGGGGGGCCATGCAGAAGCGAGGACCCGGCCACAGTTAGGGAATAGGAATTTGTAGTGGGAACAGCACAGCTGTTTGATTTTCTCCAGTTTGACTCAGCACAGCATGTGTAGGAGGAAAGCAGCAGATATTGGGAATGATCTGAGGCTGATTTCAGCAGAATATTGAGGAAGGCAGGGGCTAAAGAGCATTCCAGGTATTGGGGGGTGGGAAGCCAGAGCAAAGACAGAATCAGGACCTAGAGGATGAATAGCAAATAGGTCAATGTGATTGGGTGGAAGAGAGGAGAGGACGAGAAATCTGGAAAGGTAGGAAGGGTTCAATTGTACAGAATTTACAAGCCAGAGAACTTTATATTAAAACCTGGAGTTTAAGGCATCACAAGGATTTAATGAATGGAGGTGATGGAGATATGTGACATGATCAGACTTTTTCTTTTTTTTCTTTTAAATTTCTTTTTTTTATTCTCATTTTGTACAATTTTTTTTTACATTAATAAAATATTCTTGTTTACAAGTAAACAAAATACCCCTCCTCCCCCATGAATATAGATAGACTTGCTTGGGCAAAAAAAGTAAAGGGGAGAGAAAAAAATTAAAATAAAAAAATAATAGTAATAATTGTAGGTATGGCCAGGTGGCGCAATGGACGAAGCACCAGCCCTGGAGCTAGGATCACCCGAGTCAATATCCAGCCTCATAAACCCAACAATCACCTAGCCGTGTGACATGCAAGCCACCTGATCCCCACTGCCCTGCAAAAACCAAAAAAAAGAAAGAAAAAAAGACCCAAAATAAAATAAAATAGTAATAATAATAGGGGTGGCTGGGTGGCAGACAGAGCATTGGCCCTTGAGCCAGGAGCACCTGGGTCCTAATCCGGCCCCAGACACCCAAAGATGACCCTGCTATGTGGCCCCAGGCAGGCCATCCAGCCCCACTTGCCCTGTACCCTCCCCCAAATAATAATAACAAAAAATGTGCTTGAGTCTTTGTTCCAAAACCAACAGCTCTTTCATGGGTGG
Organism: Macrotis lagotis; assembly: GCF_037893015.1. Classification (NCBI taxonomy): domain Eukaryota; kingdom Metazoa; phylum Chordata; class Mammalia; order Peramelemorphia; family Peramelidae; genus Macrotis; species Macrotis lagotis. Next base: position 347,549,913 of record NC_133658.1, on the reverse strand, counting down.
ATCTCATTCTTTATGATAAGTCCATTACAAAAGTTACTTCCATATTTTTCGACCGTTGCCATTGCTGATCGCAACTCCCTCCTTTTTTATTTCTCCACTACCATGTACTCTATTTTCTCTCTCCTTTCACTCTGACTCTGCTGTAGGGTCGTTGACTGGCTCAGCATACAGATCCCTGGTCCTGGGGCCAAGAAGCCCTGAGCCCCCATACCGCCCCTTAGGCCCAGTATCCACCTGGCCCCATGGTCCTGGACAGGCCTTCCAATCCCAGCCCCTTGCAAGAAGTAAGAAAGAAAATGTGTTATATCTGACCAGTCTCCCACCATGGTCCATCCTCTCCTCCTTTATTCACATCCCCACCCCTTCCCCCTGCTCCCCCCTCCTTCTTACTCCAGATGTCTATACCCCATTGAGTATATATGCTGTTTCCTCTCCTAGCCATCTCTGATGAGAGCAAAGGTTCCCTCATTCCCCCTTGCCTCCCCCCTTCCATATCATTGCAATAGCTTATTGTAATAAAAAAAAATCTTATTATGTGAAATATCTTGGACTATTCCCCCTCTCCTTTTTCTTTCTCTCATTCCATTTCCCTTTTTTTCTGTTGACTCCATTTTTTACACCATATTTTATCTTTGAATTCAGCTTTCTCCTGTGCTTCAACTATAAAAGCTCTCTCTACCTGCTCTATTAACTGAGAAGGTTCATATGAGTATTATCAATGTCATTTTTCTATGCAGGAATACATACAGTTCATCCTCATTAAGCCCCTCATATTTCCCCCCCTCTCCTCCAATCTCCATGCTTCACCTGAGTCCTGTATCTGAAGATCAAACCTTCTATTCAGCTCTGGCCATTCCAAAAGGAACATTTGAAATTCCCCTGGTTCATTGAAAGTCCATCTTTTTCCCTGGAAGAGGATATTCAGCCTTGCTGGGTAGTTCATTCTTGGCTGCATTCTAAGCTCTTTTGCCTTCCTGTATATTGTATTCCCAGCCCTACGAGCTTCCAATGTAGTTGCTGCTAAGTCCTGTGTGATCCTGACTGCAGCTCCACGATATTTGAACTGTGTCCTTCTGGCTGCTTGTAATATTTTCTCTTTGACTTGGGAGTTCTGGAACTTGGCTATAATATTCCTAGGGGTTGGTTTTTTGGGATCTCTTTCTCTGGGGAATCGGTGGATTCTCTCCATTTCTATTTTGCCCTCTGCTTCTAGAATATCAGGGCAATTTTCCTGTAGTAATTCTTTGAAAATGATGTCAAGGCTCTTTTCCTGATCATGACTTTCAGGTATCCCAATAATTTTTAAATTATCTTTCCTAAGTCTGTTTTCCATATCAGTTGTTTTTTTTCAATGAGATATTTCACATTTTCTTCTAATTTCTAATTTATTTTGTTTTGAAGTATTGATTCCTGATTTCTGGTAAATTCATCAATCTCCCTGAATTCTATTCTTTGTCTGAAGGATTTGTTCTCCTCAGAGAGTTTTCTTATCTCTTTTTCCATCTGGCCAATTTTGCTTTTTAAAGCATTCTTCTCCTCAATAACTTTTTGAACTGTTTTGTCCATTTGACCTAAGCTGGTTTTTAGCATGCTATTTTCTTCAGCATTTTTTTGGATTTCTTTGACTAAGCTGCTGACTTCATTTTCATGTTTTTCCTGCATCTCTCTCCTTTCTTTTCCCAGTTTTTCTTCCAACTCCCTCATTTGATTTTCAAAGTCTTTTTTGAGCTCTATCATAGCCTGAGCCCAATTTCTGTTTTTCTTGGAGTCTTTAGAATGCAGGAGCTTGTGCTTCCTCATCTTCAGACTGAGTATTTTGATCCTTCTTGGGCTCATTTGCAAAATATTTCTCAATAGTCTTCCTTTTGTTTCTCTGCTTGCTCATTTTCCCAGCCTGGGCCTGGTTTGGGGGTGCTTCCTGAGCTTTTGGGGCACTCCCACAAGGGTCTCAGTGTGTGAGGCTCTGTCCTCCCTCCTGGTCTGTGAATGACCATAAGCACCTCCTCTGCCACGGGGCTGAGGTGGGGGTGCTGCTGTTCTATGGGGGGGCCTAGACTTTGATCAGGATCTGAATGTGGTCAGAGCCCCAGAGTCCTGTTCCAGGGGCAGAGGACCAAGCTCACAGTTTCTCTTCACTCCCCTCCCTCAGCTCAATGGGCTCATGCCCTGGAGGCTCCTGCTTACCAGCTCTGCCTGCTTCTGTTTCCAGCTCTGAGCTGCAGAAAGACCAAGCTGCTCCTTGTGTGCCCCAAGGGCTGGGCTCCACGTGCTTGCTCTGGCAGAGGTCCCCCACTGTTCCCCCACTTTGTGCTCTGTGCTCCTCGGGGTGCAGCTCAGGAGACTCCCCCGCTGCTGTGAGCTGAGACTCCCAGCGCCCTGGGGCTGCCTCCAGGAGGCTGAAGTTCTTTCCCTCTGGTGGGCGCCCCTCCAACCCCGGGGAGCAGAGCCTTTCTGCTCTTTTCCAGGTTACCTTGAGTAGGAGAACTGCCTCACTGGGTCCCTTTGTGGGTTCTGTCTCTCGAAAGTTTAGTTAGAGTCCTTAGCTGATGAGTTTTATCAGAGAGCTCCTAAGACTGGATCCCTTCTTGTCACCATCTTGGCTCTGCCCCCCCCCCACCTTTTTCTTTAGGAAAATTCGTTTGGCAACTGAGTGCAGGATAAATTGGAACCAGAAGAGACTTTGAGGCCAGGAAACAAACCAGATGCCATTGTAATAGTCCAAGCATGTGGGACAATGGTGACAGCTCTGCAAATGGAGACAAGAGGCGTTGTGAAGTTGGAAATGACAAGATTTGATGACCCATTGGATGGAGGGGTGGGGAGTGAGTAAAAGTGAGGAGTGGAGGAAGACTCTTAGGCTAAAGACCTGAATCACTGGGAGAATAGTGGGGCCCTCAACAGTAATAAAAAGGATGATTCAGGAGTGAGAGGAAAGATAATAGACTCTGTCTGGGACATAATGAATTTGAGATGTTTATAATATATATAGTTCAGAATGTCCAAAAAGCAATTGGTGATTCAGGATTGGGGGCTTAGGAGAGAGACTAGGGTTAGATACATAGATCTGGAAGTTTATCTGCATAGAGATAATAACTGAATCCATGGGAGCTGAGGACATCATCAAGTGAGATAACATAGAACAGAGGTTCTTAAACTTTTTTTGTGTCATGGATTCATTCTCAGAATGATATTTTTCATGAATATTTTACATAAGATTTCAAAGAAAGCCAATTATGCTGAAATTTAGTTATCAAAATATAAAAAAATTATAAGAATATGTACTTCTTAATTAACTCATTAACTAACCAGATCATAAACTTAAAAACAGTCAAAGTTAAAATACAATTAAAGTTAAATTTTATTTTTAAAGTTATAGCAATATGAAGGCTGTTGTTTGTTACCTTGAATAAGAGTATTAAACTGTATAGTAGTTTTTGACATGGAAACATGAATGACATATCCAGTCCATTTTAAACTGTAATGTGTTAGGAAGATATCTATGGTTTTTTTTTTTAAATTTAAATTTAAATTTTATTTTCACTTCCACATTCTCTCCCTCTCCTCCCCCTCCCCCACTTATTTATCTACAATACCCATTATACATACACAGTCATGCAAAACATAGTTTCATATTAGCTATATTCCAAAAAAGAAAAAAAAGAAAAAAGGCTCCAATATACACTCAGTTCTTCATCTAGAGGTGGGAAGAGCATTGTATATCTTACAAGTCCTTTCATGATGTGGTAGATCATTTTATCAATCACAATTATCATTTATTTCACAGTTGATTTTCTCTTTTAAAAAAATAAATTACATGGAAAAACAATTTTTTAACCTTTATTTTTTAAATTTTTTGAGTTTTAAATTCTCTCTCTCTCCTGCTCCTTCCTATCTGAGAAATATTTCAATTTCTACTTTTTCCTCTGTTTCTAAGATATCTGAAGAATTTTCCTTTATAATTTCTTGAAATATGCTAGAAACTTTTTAAATTATGGCTTACAGATAGTCCAATAATTGCTAAATTATCTCTCTCAATCTATTTTCCATGTCATTTGTTTTTCTTAAGAGAGCTTTCACATTTTCTTCTATTTTTCAGTCCTTTGAATTTTTAAAAATTGTTTCTTGATGTCTCATGAAGTCATTGGTTTCCATTTGAGCAATTCTGATTTTTTCTTTTTTTTAAGAAAGATTTTTATTTATTTTGAATATTGTAATTTCCCCCCAATCCTGCTTCCTTCCCATCCCCCCACAGAAGGCAATCTATTAGTCTTTACATTGTTTCTGTGGTATGCATTGATCTAGGTTTAATGTGTGATAAGAGGGAAATTATATCCTTAAGGAAGAAACATAAACTATAAGAGATAGCAAAATTACATAATAAGATAATGGTTTATTTTTAATTAAAGGTAATAGTTTTTATCTTTGTTCAAACTCCACAATACTTTCTTTGGATGCAGATGGTATTCTCCATTATAGATACCCCGGGGGCGCAGTGGATAAAGCACCAGCTCTGGAGTCAAGAGTACCTGGGTTCCCATCCGGTCTCAGACACTTAATAATTACCTAGCTGTGTGGCCTTGGGCAAGCCACTTAACCCCGTTTGCCTTGGAAATAAAAACAAAGAAATTACATCATAGATAACCCAAAATTGTGCCTCATTGTTGAGTGATGGAATGAGTAAGTCCATTAAGGTTGACCATCACCCCCATGTTGCTGTTAGGGTCTACAATGTTCTTCTGGGTCTGCTCATCTCACTCAGCATCAGTTCATACAAATCCTTTCAGGCTTCCCTGAATTTCCATCCCTCCTGGTTTGTAATAGAACAATAGTGTTCTATGACATACATATACCACAGTTTGTTGAGCCATTCCCAATTGAAGAACATTCACTTAATTTCCAATTCTTTGCCACCACAAACAGGGCTGCTATGAATATTTTTGTACAAGTGATATTTTTACCCTTTTTTATAATCTCTTCAGGGTATAGACCCAGTATTGGTATTGCTGGATCAAAGGGTATGCACATTTTTGTTGTCCTTTGTGTGTAATTCCAAATTGCTCTCCAGAAAAGTTGTATGAGTTCACAACTCTACCAATAATGTATTAGTGTCCCAGATTTCCCATATTCCTTCCAACATCGATCATTGTCCTTTCCGGTCATATTGACCAGTCTGAGAAGTGTGAGGTGGTAAGCAATTCTGATTTTTAAGGAATTATTTTCTTCAGTGAGATTTTTGTACTTTTTTTTTTACCTTGTGGCTAAATCTGATTTAAATTTTTTTTTATTTTACAAAATTAAAAAATTGCAATGTGTACAGCTTAACATATAAGAGGATTTATAATATAAAGCAATAAATTTCTATTTCAAGAAAGTCTATGCAATATTATATATTGTGTTTAAAATTTTCCATCTTTTCTTTGCTTCCTTATAGATTTTCTTCTGTTCTCTGTTATGCACTACACTGTTTATTTTTTCCCTTCCATTTCCCTCTCAGACAGCTATAATAAAGCATGAATATATACATATATTTGCATATATATTGACATATACATACACTTATTTACATACACATGTACATATAGATATACACATACATATTTATAGATTATATTTGGTTTGTATGTATCTCCTCTCATTTTCTCCTCCTCTATTTTACTTCTACTTGCTACCTTATCCTCCTATTCCTTAACCAACCACCCTTCAAAAAATCCCTCTCATACACATTGTTCTATATACTCCTCCCTATTGCCCTACATACCTTTCTCTACTGCCCATTAATCTGCACATGCTTCTGTGTACTCTCATCCTATTCCTTGACTCTCTAACTCATTACCTTCCCTCTCCCTTCTTTTTTATTTCTTTCTGAATTTAGAAGGTTTTTATATGTATATAGAAGTTATAAAAGCCTTCTCTCTCTCTCTCTCTCTCTCTCTCTCTCTCTATATATATATATATATATATATATCCATATATATATATATATATATGGATATATATATGTGTGTGTGTGTGTGTGTGTATGTGAATTATTCCCTCATTAACCCATTCCCAATGAGAGTAGATTTCTAGAACTACCAGCTCTGCTTCCCCATCAAATTCTTTTATATCAATTCTTCTTCTTCTCATACTTCATTTGTATAAGTTTGTGACTCATTTTTAAAAATCTTTTCCTAGACCATTTTACTTTTAATAATCCCATCCTACTCAGTGCTACCCCTCTTCCATGACTTCTGCTATCTTCTATCATCTACACTGTCCTCCCTTCCCCCCCTTTCTCTGATCCCTTTCTCTCTTCTTTTCCTCTAGGGTAAGATAATTTTCTATACCCAATTGAGCATGTTTGCTATTCCCTCTCTGAGCTACTTCCCCACTCTTTTCTGTCACCTTCCCTCTCATCCATTTCACTGCAAAAGCTTTTTCTTACTTCTTTTATTTGAAATAACTTACTCCATTCTACCTCTCCTTTCCCTTTCTTCCAGTACATTCCTTTCTCCCCCCATTAATTCCATCTTTTTAATATATTATATCTTCAAATTCAACTCCCTCCTATGCCTTGGTCTATATATGTTCCTTCTAACTGCTCTAATAAATGAGAAGATTTCATATGAGATATCAGTATCATCTTTCCATGCAGGAATAGAAGCAGATCAACATCATTGAATCCCTCATAATTCACTCTTCCCTTTCACCCTTTCAGTGTTCATTTGAGTCCTGTACTTGAAGATTAAACTTTCTGTTCAACTCTGGTCATTTCATCAGAAAAGTTTGAAATCCTCTTTTTCATTGAATGTCCATTTTCCCCCCTGAAAGAATAGGTTCACATTTGCTGGCTAGTTGATTCTTGGTTGTAATTCAAGCTCTTTTGCCTTCCCGAATATCATATTCCAAGCCCATGAGTCCTTAATGTAGAAGCAGCTAAATCTTGTGTTATCCTGAATATAGTTTCATGATATTTGAATTGCATCTTTCTGTCTGCTTGTAATATTTTTTCCTTGACTTTGGAGTTCTGAAATTGATTATAATATCCCTGGAAGTTTTCATTTGGGGATCTCTTTCAGGAAGTGATGAGTGGATTCTTTCAATTTTTATTTTATCCTCTACTTCTAGTATATCAGGGCAGTTTTCCTGGATAATTTCTTGAAAAATGACATTTAGGCTCTTTTTTTGGTCATGATTTTCAGATATCCCATAATTTTTAAGTTATCTCTCCTGGATCTGGTTCAGGTCAGTTGTTTTTCCAATGAGATATTTCACTTTTTCTTTTAGTTTTTCATTCTTTTGGTTTTGTTTAATTATTTCTTGATTTCTTACAAAGTCATCAGCAGGGTAGCTAGGTGGCATAGTAAATGAGCACTAGCCCTGGAGTCAGGAAGACCTGGGTTCAAATCTGATCTCAGACACTAAAAGAAAAAAATTGCCTAGCCATGTGACCTTGGGAGAGTCACTTAAACCCATTGCCTTAAATAAAAATTTAAAAAATTTTAAAAAGTCATCAGCTTCCTTTACCTTTCTATATTTTAAGGAATTATTTTCTTCAGAGAATTTTTCCATCTCCTTTTCCATCTAGCCAATTCTACTTTTTAAGGCATTCTCCTCATTGGCCTTTTGAACTGCTTTTTCCATTTGACCCAAACTGGTGGGGTTTTTTTTTTAGGGTTTTTTTTTTTGCAAGGCAATGAGGTTAAGTTGCTTGCCCAGGGCCACATGGCTAGGTAATTATTAAGTGTCTAAGGCCAGATTTGAACTCAGGTACTCCTGACTCCAGGGCTGGTGCTCTATCCACTGCTCCACCTAGCCACCCCCCCAACTGGTTTTTAAGATGTTATTTTCTTCAGTAATTTTTTGTATCTCCTTCACCAAGCTTTTGATTCAGTTTTCATGGTTTTCTCACATAGCTCTCATTTCTCTTCCCAATTTTTCCTCCACCTCCCTTACTTGATTTTCAAATCCTTTTTTGAGCTCTTCCATAGCCTGAGACCAGTTCATATTTTTCTTGGAGACTTTGGATGCAGAAGCTTTGACTTTGTTAGGTTTTGAGTGTGTATTTTGATCCTCCATAGGACCAAATTGCTTATGGTCAAATTTTTTTTCTTCTGTTGTTTGCTCATTTCCCCAGCTTATGACTTGATTTTAACTTTTTGTTAAGGTGAGGTTCTGCTTCCAGGGTAGAGACCATACTTCCAAACTTTTGAGGTTTTCGCAGCTATATTCAGGGTTACCCCAAAGGTATCTACAAGTTCTCAACTCCTCCAAGGTATTTTGAGAGGCTCTGACTGCTCTCCTGGTCTGTTCTCTAGTCTGTGGATAACCACAAGCACTCTCTTCTGCCCTGGAGCTATGAGGAGGGTCCCTGCTCTGTTGGGGGAGTAAACTCTGTTGGGCTTCTGCTCCTTTTCCTGAGACTGTGGCACCAAACTGTGACCTGGCTCTGAGTATGGGTGAAGTGACAGAGTCCTGCCTCAGGGATAGCAAAAAGACATTTTACAGTCTCCCCTGATCCCCTTACTGTCCATAGGCTGACATAGCTGCCAGGTGGCTCCTTAGGCTTACTTCTGGTTCTCTGGGGCCAGGTATGCACTGAGGCCTGCACTGAACTGGGCTCTGTTCTCACCCTTCTCACCTTGTGCAGCAGAGTTTTCCTGTTGAATTTCCCAATTATCCTTGGCAACCCCTGGGCTGGGAGGTCTGGAAACTGTCACTGCTGCCATGAACCCAGGCTCCCCATGGTCTGTTCCTGGGTGATTGGAACCTGTTCACTACAGTATGACCTGGGCTTCTTTATGGCCCTTTCTAACCCTGGTGTTGCAGACCCTTCCCACAAATCTTACAAGTTGTCTTGGGCTGGAAAATAGTTTCATTCAGCTTTTTGTGGGTTGACCACTCTAGATTTTGGTTGGAGTCATTATTTAAAGGTATTTGGAGTGGGGTGGAGGAGAGCTCAAGGGAGTCCCTGGTATCTTTACTTCACCATCTTAACTTTGCCCTGGTTTGCTTTTCATAATTTTCTTATTTTTCTTGGATTGTTCTTATTTTCTTTTTTCTTTTTTCCTTCATACTCCCTTATTTGATTTTTAAAGTTCTTTTTGTGTTTCTCTATCAATCCTTTTGAGCAGGTAGCCATTTGATATTACATTTTGGGGTAGGAAAGACTTCTTTTGTTTCAACATCCTCCTCTGAACATGAACCCTGGTATTCTCTATACCAGTAGTAACTATCTGTGGTTGGGTTCTCCTTTGCTCATTTAGAACAGTGTTTTTAGCATTTTTTCTCATATTCATCATTAGTCTTATAGTCCTGGGTATTTTTCTTATTTTTGCGAGACAATGGGGTTAAGTGATTTGCCCAAGGTCATGCAACTAATAAATATCATGTATCTGAGGCCAAATTTGAACTCTGGTCCTTCTGACTCTAGTGCTAGTGCTCTATCCACTGTATTACCTAGCTGTCCCAGGATGATGTTTTCTTTTAACTATTATGCTATTTTAGTAAATAGCTTTTATTTTGGACTAGCGTATCTTTGGATAATAGATAATATAAGTGGGGGCTCATGAATTATAATTTTACGCATAATGCTTCAAATTTTGCATAGTATTTCTGAGGGTTATATAGCAAACATTAAGGACTACATTTAGTGCCATTTGGAGAAGTGCCAATGCTTTCTTTCTGGTGAGGCAAGGATATTATGGAAAGAGTACTAAACCTGGAGTTAGAAGTCCTGGACTTACAACCTGTGTAATCTTGGGCTGTAAAATTGATAGAGTCCTACTTGTCTTGTCACTTCCTTCAGCACCCATATCCAATCTATTGCCAAGTCATATAGATTCTATTTCTATAACATCTCTCTTATCCATTCCCTTTTCTCTAGTCACATGATCACCACTGTAGTTCAAATCCTTATCATTTCAAGCCTAAACTAGTCTCTCCCAGTCTTTCCCCATTCTACCCCATTCCCCCCATCTCCATTTTATTTTCTTCATAACTACAAATTGAATTTCCTAAAACATAGGTCTGACCATGTTACTCTCTTGTTCAAGAAATTTAATGACTCCCTTATTGCCTCTAAGATAAAGTAGAAATTACTATGGCTTTTAAAACCAATCTAGCTCTTATGTTTCTTTCCAGACCAATTTCACATTTTTTTCCCATTTACACCAGACAAATTGACCTTACTGTTTTCTGTATGTGACATTCCATCTTCTGTGTCCCTTCTTTTAGGCAAAGTATCCCCAGTGCTTTCTCTTTTTGCCTCTATGCCATAGAATCCCTTCTCCCTTCAGAACTCAGCTGAAGGGCCAGCACCTACACACATTTTTTTTTTTTGATGGCCCAGATGGTGTTCACTCCCAATCTCTAACAAAATTATTTTGTATTTACTTTGTATATATATTTTATATTTATCTATCCACCTACATTTGTGCCTCTATCCTCTTCACCTAGTAGAAAGAAGGCAAGGATTATTTCATTTTTACCTCTATCCCGACTGCTCAGTACAGTCCCTTGTCCATTATAGGCTGTTAGAAAATGCTTGTGGAATGGAATGAATGACCTTGAAAGTGCTTTGAAACTTGACAGGTCTAGAGAAATGTGAACAGTCATCTAGTCTAAAATCTCTCATTCCAGAGGAGAAAACTGAAACCTTGAAAGGATTAGAGATTTGCCTGAAGTCACCCAGACAGTTTGTGGCAGAACCACAGCTAGAGCCCAGGTGTCCTGAATTCTTTTCACTGAACCTTTCATTTCCAGATTTCCCATCCTCTATGCAGATAAAAATCTGCTTATTACACCCTCCATTCAGTTAATTATATTATTTCAGGTTTAAAGAAGAGGAGCTGATATATTAGACCCATCCAAGGTTGTAGACTGAGTCTCTAAGGCAGTGTTCAGATTATATTAAGAGAACTTTTTAATTCTTGTAGACTGAGTCTCTAAGGCAGTGTTCAGATTATATTAAGAGAACTTTTTAATTCTCTACTGCCGTTCTGCAGCTCTTGTGGTCAACCACATTTTATAGTAAGGAAGGGGGCACCTGAAGCCTGGGACCTGAAAGTTAGGGTAGGGAGTGTCTGCAGGACAGGAAATAAAGAATTAATTCTATTGGCTCCCTGCCCAGAGCCAGCGTAGACACAATTGTATGAAGAGGATTTGCTAGAGATCAAAGGAGCCTCTGCTTAGGAAACTTCAGTGTACACAAGACTGCCCTGGTTTTGTTTGTTTGTTTGTTTTGTTTTGTTTCATTTCATCTTTTTATTTTAATCTATAAGGTTAGGGCCTCCCACTGGTGCCTTTGAACATTCCTTCTTTTTGTGCAGTTTAGTCAACTGCAGGGCATCCCATATCATCAAAGTATGGAAGAGGACCTAGAACTCAACATTGTCTTATTCAGTGCTGCACCTAGACATGAGTGCATGAATGAAGAGCATTTATTAAACATCTACTATGAGTCAAACATTTGAGAATATAAAGAGAAAAAGTCAGATAGCTCCTGTCTTCAAGGAGCTTATTAACATGTACATGGATTAGATTGTACAGGTTATATACAAAATAAATACACAGTGCCATGGGAGGGGATAACAACTGGGTAATTAAGAAGAATCTTCTTTAAGAAAGGGACTTTGAAGCTACTTGCCTCTGTCAAAGAGGATATCCAGTTCAGAGCCAAAAATCATTGAAGGATTCCTTATAGGTGGTAAGGTAATCCAGATTTTATTGTCCTAATTCCATCAAAATCTAGAACATTTTGGAGATACTAATGAGATTCATAATAACTAAAAAGAATTAAGCTTCATAAAATATTATGGACAGAAACTGCAGGGGCAGACTTGCCTGAGGTTTACTAAGAACTTTTCTTACAACAGTGAACATTGAGCTGAGTCCAAACTGATAATTATGGAGGAAAATGTATGAGTTATCTTTGGGAAATTGTGCAATACTTTTAATGTCCCTCAAGCCTTTTCTAGAAACAAAGGTTCATCCAGGAACATTCTTCCAGTGAGATTGTAAAACTGATCTATTGATCACCACATATTCCTTTGAAGGTCGCCCAAATAGCAATGAAGAAGTTCGTGATGGACTTGAGGAGGCTGCAACATACTACCAGCTAAACATTGTATAAAAGAAACACCACAGACCTAAGAACTCTAACCAGTGTAGTGACCAGCCACAATTCCTGATGATGAAATATGCTACTTATCTCCTGACTAGGACATTTTGGATATGGCTAGAGCAAGAATTTATTTGCTTGATTATTCATATTTGTTACAAGGGTTTGTGTTTCTTTCTTGTCCCCCATCCCCACCCCTCCAACAATGTGGAGGGAATTGGGAAGGATAAAATATTATTTTTTGTTTGTTAAAATAATTAAATTTAAAAAGTTTAAAATATAAAAAAAATCATTAAAGAAGGAAATGTATAATCCCATGTCCTATCAGGGAGACTTGAGGAAAGTCCCTAGCATATTGTATAGACTCCCTACAGAGGGCATAAATTAATTGCAATCTTTATCTTGGGAGAGAGTATCTACATTGGTATTACAATCACAGATCCATTGAAGAAATATCAGGGATCAAAGTGGAGTGCATCAGAGAGATGCAAAATAAGAGTTTTGAGTGGGGTAACATGGCAAGGTCTTGGTTCATAAATGCTTAATTATGTTTGTAACTTAAAAGTCATAATGATAAGTTCTACTTCTATAGCACTTTGATATTTACAATGCTCTTTTCTTACAACTTTGTTGTGAGGCAGGGAGTGCAAAGATTATCATCAGGGGAAGCACATATTCCATCATATGGATGTAGTACTTTGTTCAGTCACTGTCTAATTGTTGCATATGCAATTTTTAAAAAATACTTATGAGAAAGTTTAATAATACTTCATTCCTCAAGCTTTTTTGTTTTAAAAGATATCAATTGTTTTTTCTTTGTCTTCATTTCCAAAAATATTCCTCTTCTTTACTTTCCTTCACAAACCATCCCTTGTAATCAGTCAATAAACAAGTATATGTTGAATTCCTACAGTGTTCCAAGCTCTATGGTAGCCACTGGTGATACGAAGACAAAAGTAAAACCAGTATAACCCTCAAAGAGCTTACAATCTAGTTGGGGAAAATAAAATATACTTATATTTAATTATATATTATATAAACCTATAAATATATATATACACATACATTATATAAACACACAGACAGAGACACAGATACATAAATATGTATGTATATACACTGATTTGTGGTTAGGGAGAATGCAGTAGCAGGAAGGGACTTGAAGAAAACTAGGAATTCCGAGAGATAAAGAGAAAATACATTCCAGGAATGGAAGCAACCAATGTCAAGATACAGAGATAGGAACAGAGGATCTTATACAATAAAAAAAAAAGAAAAAATAAAATAAGAACAAAAAAAGAAAGGGAAAAGAAAGCAGTTCAGGAAAATTAATTCAATATATCTGACATTATATATAGTGTTTTATATCCATAGACTTTGACTTCTGCAAAGAAGAGAGAACTTTTTTTTTGACTTCTTTTTTGTTTGTTAAGGTTATTTAATATGATTCCACAGTGCACAGTGTTAACTCCTCTCCATTTTAATTTTTAAGTTGTGGATATTATTTTCCTATTATGTTTATATAAATATAATATCTTCCTATGATCTTCTGAATTCTCCATAATCATAATTTCTTATATCTCAGGAATATTCCATTATATATTCTTATAATGGAATGTGTTCATTCATTCTCCAGTTGATGGATTTGTACTTTCTTTCCCCAGTTCTCTTCTGTCACAACAAAGTTACTTTGAATATTTTGGTGTGCATGGAAACTTTCTTTTTCTTTTTTTTTTTACCTTTTTTGGGGTACATATGCCTATTAGTGGACAAAGGGATATGAATAAGGTGGCACAATGGATAGAACAATAACCCTGGAGTTAGGAGAACCTGAGTTCAAATCTAGCCTCAGACATTTAATAATTACCTAGTTGTGTGGCCTTGGGCAAGTCACTTAACCCCATTGCCCTTCAAAACAAAATTTAAAAAAGAATATGAATAATTTAGTCAATTTTTATACATTATTCCAAAATTGATTTTTTAAATAGTCATATCCACCAAGAGTATATTTGCTTTTTTACATAACCTTAACACCATTAACTAATCTCATCTTTTATCACTTTAGCCAATTTGCTGAGCCTGAGGTCAAACCGCAGTGTTGTTTTGATTAGCATTTATCTTATTAATAATGATTTGGAACAGTATGACATGTAGTTGGACACATTGCTTATTTCTAGTTTTTTGTTACAGTATTTGTCACAAACATTTTTCATCCAGACAGATCATTAATCTAGGGTAGAGGATATATGTTGGTAAGAAGTAAAAATAATGACAATAATAATAGTAGTTAACATTATATGGTACTTTGAGTTTTACAAAGTAATTTCTACCCACTTTCTCATTTGACTATTAGACAGCTCATTGATAATAGGTCGTGTTACTATTACCCTGTCCCAATTTATAGGAAACTGAAGCTTATAGAGAGATGAGCTGACTTGTCCAGGATTACATAATTAGTATCAGAGTTGGAACTTGGACTCGAGTCTTCTGATCATAAGCATTTGAACCTAGTCAAAGTACAGGATTCTTTCTACTATATCATACTACCATTTTGTCAACCAGTATAGTTCCCATGGAAGAAATGAAAAAGTTAAGACTTAGAGTGGGTGAATGAGACCCTCTAGTAGAGGGTCTGAGGAGTTTCATGACCATATTTTACTGTAATAGAGGAGTATAGTCACACTGGTGGGTGGCACTCTGGAAAGCACTTCTGCTTCCTCCCTCCTTCTGAAAGGGGTAGGACTGAATCTCACTTGGACCTTGCCCATCTTACCCAGTTCTCTTTCCTTTCTCACACCAAAGCCTGTAGAGTTAATTAACTATACTCTTTATAATAGCTAAGTTCCTTTTAGCCTAATACAATATGGTGACGTAGGACTCCATGGATTCTTTCTTTCATGTTTTATGGACTTTACATCAGGTGAAAAGTTATTAGTACAATCACGATAGCTCAGAGCCCCCAATTAGGAAAATTTCTAACATTGAGAAAGAGACTCTCTATCCAATTTAAGTTGTACATATCTCTAGCTAATGGCTGACCTCTTTATATTTGGGGGAAATGCATATTATTGAAAATGTTTAAGCAAAAGAAGCAAATAGAAAATATTACAGTGTCTATTTTTGGACAGGAAGCAGTTTAAATTGGGTAGAGTGCTGGACTTGATGTCAGGAAGACATTCTTCTTTGGGAACTTATTAGATATGTGACCTTGTGAAAGTCACTTAATGTCTCTTGGCTTCAGTTCCTCATCTGGTAAATTATGGGGTTGATCTAGATTTTTTAGGGTTTCTTCCATCTCTAGATCTTGATCCTGTGGTTTGAGCTTTTCTTGGAAGGACAAAGAAGGCAAGCATTGATGATCACTATCTATAGTCCAGTAGATCTGTCTCAATAACAAACGGTGCTTTGGTAGATGCTTCATAGAGTTCCACCCACATGGAGGTAACTCTTCAAATAGGGACAGAAGTAGGAAGTTTAAACATTTGTAGCCATTTGTTGAGTGGGAGTAGTTCATTTTCATTCCCAGAATTTGGGATTTATTCTGTTATGGATCTTCTACCCACTGGGTCTCTATTTTGTGCTATTCAGACTATGAACCCAGTATCAAGTTCAAGCCAAGAAGGAAGTTCATGAGACAGGATTTGAACTCCCACAATTTCAATTTGTCTTTATAGCTATGTCTACTCTTCATCCTGTACTTCATCCCAGCTGAGCCCAAGCCTCCTTAAATATTTGTTGACTATCTAAATGAATGTGACTTCCCTGAACCTCAATCAAACAACCAGTCAATAAACATTTATTAAATGTTTACTATGTACTGGGCAATCACTTTGGTGGCTACTTAAAGGTTAGATTGGAGAGGGGAGAGACTTGAGCTAAGGAGGTCAGATCAAAAGCTATTATAATATGTAAAACTAGGTTTGAGGTAATGAGGGCCTGAACAGAATGGTGACCATGTGAACAAGAAGAGAAGAGTATTTGAAAGAGTTGTTATAGATGATTGGGGATATAAAGATAGTCCCTTCCTTGAAGGAGCTTATATGAGAATATGGAGACAAATGTATATGCATTTATGTGCACATTATATAAAATGATATATAGGATAATTCTGGGAGATGTGCTAACAGACAGAGGAGTTAGAAAAGCTTTATGTTGAAGGTAGCTCTTGAACTTAGTCTTTGTTTTTGTTTTTTTACATTTTTTATTTTTTCCATTACAAGTAAAGAAAATTTTTTAACATGAGGATTTTTTTTAAAATTTTGAACTCCATATTTTTTTCCTTTCCATTTCCTCCCCTCTCCTTAAGAAGACAAGAAATTTGATATAAATTATACATGTGCAATACTTCAATCTGCATTCAGACTCAATCAGTTCTTTCTCTGGAGGTATATAGCATTTTTCATCATATGTCTTTTGGCGTTGTTTTAGATCACATTGTACTGTTAAGAATAGCTAAGCCACTCATAGTTGATCATCATATAATAATTCTATTGCTATGTACAATGTTCTCCTGGTTCTTTACATTTCTTTTTGCATCAGCTCTTGTAAGTCTTACCAAGATTTTCTGAATGTATCCTAGTTGTCATTTCTTTTTTTTTTTAATTTTTGCAAGGCAGTAGGATTAAGTGATTTTTCCAAGATCACACAGCTAGGTAATTATTAAGTATCTGAAATCAGATTTTAATTCAGATCCTCCTGACTCCAGGGCCTGTGTTCTGTCCATTGCACCACCTTGCTGCCCCTTGGTCATCATTTCTTATAATATATTAGTATTCCATCACAAGCATCACGCACAGTTATCACCATAACTTCTTTAGCTGTTCCCCAAATGATGAACATCTTTTTAATTTCCAATTCTTTGCTACCATAAAAAGAACTGCAATAAATATTTTTGTGCATATAGGTCCTTTTCCTTTTTCTTTAATCTCTTTGGGAAACAGACCTGGTAGTGGTATTGCTGGGTCAAAGGTTATATATGGTTTTATACTTTTGGGTATAGTTCCAATCATTGAACTGAGTCTTGAAAGGATTTCAAGAGGCAAAGGAGTAGTGGGAATATACTTTAGTCGCTTTAAGTGTATGCTCATGCAAAGACAGGAGGCAGGAGATGGAGTGTCCTATTCCAGGGACAATATGTAGACCAATTTGACTATATTCAAAATGTGGGGAGGAAAGGTTCTTATCATAACCAGAGGCAGTTGCTGGCTTCAGTGCATGGAGCACTGGATCTGAATTCAGGAAAACCCGAGTTGAAATCCAGCCTCAGATTATTAACTGGCCAAGTCACCAAATCTATGTTTGCCTTGGGTTTCCTTACTATAAATTGAAGATAATAATGGCACCTATCTTTCAGGGTTGTTGTGAGGATCGAATTAAATAATATTTGTAAAAAGAGCTTAGCACAGTGCCTGGGACTTAGTAGATACTAGATAAGTGCTTATTACCTCCTTTCTTATATAAGACTGAAAAGGTAAGAATTGTCAGGTTGTGAAGAGATTTGAATATCAAACAGAGTTTATGATCTCTCCAAGTTGTGATCAAGAGGCACTAGAGTTTTTTGAGTAAGGGGCTGGCATGGTCAGACCTGGGATTTTAAGAAAATCATTTTGACCACTGTTTGCAGGGTAGATTGGAGAGGGGAGAGTCTTGAACTAAGAAGGCCAAATAGTAGGAGAATTAGGGTAGCCTGGGTTTGAGGTAATGAGGGCTTGAACAGAATGGCAGCCATGTAAACAGGGAGAGAAGACCATATATAAGAGATGTTGTCAACACAGTAACAATTCAGATTTGAATAATGTAGAGGGAGTGAGAGTGAGAAGTCAAGGATACTGAAGAGGTTAGAAACCTAGAGACAATAATAATGATGATGATGATGATATTAGCACTTAAAGATTTGCTAAGTGCTTTACATATGTTATCTCATTTGATCCTCCCAACCCTCTGATATATATTATATTATCATCTCCATTTTACAGATGAGGAAGTTGAGGTTGAGAGAAGGTAAGTGACTTTTCCTGGGTTCTAGAAAATGTTTGAGACAGGAGTTAAGCTCAGGTCTTCCTGACTTCAAGGCCAATAACACTCTAGTTACTGTGCTACCTAGCTACCCTCAACAGAAATAGGAAATTCAGTAGAGCAGAGATTTTTCTTTTGGCAAAGATAGCGAGTTTTGTTTTGGACAGGTTGAGTTTGAGATGCCTATGGTTCATCCAGTACAAAACCTCCAATAAGCAGTTGATAATGTGGGAGTGGGGCTGGAGAGAGACTAGGGCTATAAATCTGGAAGTCATCAGTGTAGAAATATAATTGTACCCTTGAGAGCTGAGGAGTACACGAAGTAAGAGAGTATATACAGAGAAAAAGAAGAGTGCCCTGAACAGTCTTGGTGTACACCCACAGTTAGAAGTTATGGCGTAGATTACGAATAATCAAAAGAGACTGAGAACAAGTGGTTAAATAGGTAGGATGACAAAGGAAATACAGGTCCCAAGTACAGATGACCTCTTCAAGGCATTTGATCGAAAATAGGAGAAGAGATATAGGATTAGAGTTAGCAGGGGAATGAAATGTAGTGAGGGAGTTTTAAGTATGAAGAGACCTGAGCATGTTGGAAGGCAGTAGGAAAGGAATCATTTAATATCAAGATTTTGAATATTAGGGCAAGGTGGATATAATGGGGAAAATCTACTAGAAAAAAATGGGAGGGGAAGAAATAAAGTGTAAATATAGAGGGGTTGTCTTGTTAAGGAAAAGTTTCATCTCTTTATCAAAGACTGGAGCAAAGAAGGATTTGGGATGGGATGATATCAAGGGGTTGGGAACTGAGGAAGAGGAGAGAAGAGTTCTTGGTGAAATAGCCTAGATATTTTGGGGGGAGGGGGTAACATATGGGATGAAGGCTTCAGTTGAGAGAGTAGGAAGAGGGGTGCAATGGGAGAAGTTAGGAGAGAAAATTACAATTAGTTTCTTTTTTAAGATTTTTTTTTAGTTTTTGTTTTTTATAATTAGCTTCTTTTAGAGAGGGATAGAAAAATTGAAAAAAGGAAGAAAAGAAGGAGGTAATTTTTAAGTGTTTTAGTGTATATAAAGCCCTAAGAATACAAATACAAATTCAAGACAGCCCCTGTTCTCAAGGAGTTCATTTTCCATTCTGCAACTTTCTGTTGCACATATGAATAACAAATATGGAAATTTCCCATTCAGAAGGAAAGGTTTTATGGTCCTTTGGATAAAGTAGTGAAGCAAATGACAATGACTTCTTCAATGTCATTTCTACTGATAAAATCATATCAGTTGCTGATACTGAACCATTTCAGTGTCAAAGACTTTGGTGGAAATAATATTTTGGGGGAGTCTTCAGTAGCTGAGGCTATGGCATCTGAGGGAATATTGGCCAGACTGCATCTCCAATGTTGCTTCCCAGGTTGATAGCTGAGGGTACTGGGCAAAAGGAATGCTATTCCCAAGGCTTTTTGATCCTAGGTCCTGAGGGTAAATGATGTTCAGGGTGGTTGGTAGTGTTTTGACTTAACTTGGAGAAGCTGTCTCCTGTCTCTCTGTAAGTATACTTTGTTGCTTCAGTGAGGCTGGCTTGTTTGTATGATGGTGGGTTGTTCATCTAAATAGGATTACTGGTCCCTTCCCTACTTCAGTTGCTTTGCCAGATGATTCCCTTCTTGGATGGACTGGAAGTGTGTCTGAGGGTGCTGCCACTCTCAGGGATTTTGTTGCTTATCTTCCTGTTCCTAGCAGCTGAGGTATAAAAGGATTGATTACCTTGCTACTAGGAGACTAATTGAGATTAGATAGCAAAGTTGTAACTAGCATACCCAGGCAACACAGTTGCATGACTTCCTCTAATGCCATTTAGACCTATATAAGTAAAAGTGGAAGATGCAGATATTGAGCACAATTCAGTGTTGATATTTGACAAGTCATGAGAGTGTATAATGACAGGGGAATGAGGAATTTGAGAGTAAAGGATAGTGTAGAGTTACACTAGTTCATTAAAATATTGAGATTAGGAAGGCTGGGAGAATATAATCATGTCTGAAGGAATGACCTAACCCAGAATTGAGAGATGGGGAGTTTTCAGGTCACGGTGAGGACAAAAATATGTTTAGAGGGCAGTTTGATGGTGCAGTGGATAGAGCATTGGTCATGGAGTCAGGAGGACCTGAGTTAAAATCTGGCCTCAGATATTTGATACTAATTTTGTGACCTCAGACAAGTCACTTAATCCCATTTCTTCACAAAGAGAGAGAGAGAGAGAGAGAGAGAGAGAGAGAGAGAGAGAGAATATGTTTGGGAAGGGTAAAACAGAGGGAGTGATAAAATGATAGCTTTCAATTAATTGGATAAAGTAACTTGTAACTTAAGAGTCCTTGGTCATAGAAGTCATGAGTTGGGGAGATTGAAGATGAAGGCTAAAGGATTTGAGGGAACATCAGTTTATAAATTGAAGGCAGAATTGTGGAGTCAGGTACTCCTTGAAAAAAGGGGAGGGAAATTAGCCAAGATAAGAATTTGATGAAGTGCTTTCTCCCTATATTAGCATCACAAAACTATCCTGTATTGATCTTTCCATTCATAGACCAAATAGCCTCTATCATTGCTGAGAAAGTAATACATTTTTATTATTATCTTTTTTCCTTGTGTCTTTTTTTTAAAGATTTTGGAAGTATCATTCTCCCTATATAGTAAGAATTGTCACTCTGGATCTTAAGATTTCTCTATACAGTAAATAATTATGGAGGACTGATAGATCTGGAAAGGCCCTTAGAAATCAACTGGTTCAACCCTGAGTTTTACTGAGGAGGATGCTGAGGTCAAAGAAGAGGTAATGTCTTTCTCAAGTCATGTAAATAAACCAACAAAGATAATGCAATAGGAGGAAACAATAGAGCTCAGCTGTCTATTCAACCACTCAATCTAAGAAGTGAGTAGTTTTAGAAAATTCAACAGAAGAATTACAATGGGTCATCTTTCCCATCACAAATTCAACCCACCAGCAAAGGTCCAGGACAAGAACTATGAAAAAGTGATATGACAAGATCCTAGGGCTCAGAGCTAGGCCAATAGTGAAGGGATGCTCTGTCCAATGCCAACCTGAGGTCTCAACTCAGCAACTTGGGATCTCTCAGAGGGACCAAGAACATAGACTCAGAACAGCTCAGGAAAATCCAGAAGTGATCTGGGACTCACCCTTGCTCCTTCTCTGTGTAGATCACTAGGAATTTCCCCTGCTGAGGGTCTAACAGTGAGAATTCAGTGCTCAGAGTCCTCAGTCCTCAGTGAAGTCTCACCTAGAGCAGATTATGGATTTTGGGGGTTAGGGTAGAGTTGTCATAGATGGATCAAAGACTCACTTCTAGAATTCTCAGCTAAGTCAGAAACACCAGATTGCCCAGAACAAGTCATTGGAGGAATGACTAAAGAGAAAAGGATAAAGAGACTATTATGTGGCATAATAGACTCAAGACAGAAACCCAGAAGAGGAGAATAACTCCAAAGTAACTACAAGCAAATCCTCAAAGAAAATCACAGCTTGACCTCAAGATAAATTAGAATTCCTAGAAGAACCAATATAAGAGCTACAAAATTCCCAAGGTTAATAACCCTTTACTTTTCTTGTTCAAGTGATCCAATAGATTGCCCCTTCTGTTATTCCTACTCTTTCACTTATTTTCAATCTCCTTCCTCTCTATTTGCTTATTTCTCACTGCCTACAAATATGTCCATATCCTATCCTGTAAAACACCCACTTGTTCTTCCATCCCTACTAATTATCATTCTATATCTCTTCTTCCCTTTGTAGCTAAATTTTTTGGAAAGACCATCTACAATTAGTACTTTCTCTCTTCTTATTCTCTTCTTATCCCCTTAGAATCTATCTTCCAGCCTTAACATTCTACTGAAACTGCTCTTTCCCAAATTGCTAATGATCTCTTAGTTGCCAGATCCCTTCTCATTCTTCTTGACCTTTCTGCAGCCTTTGTCACTGTGTTTGACATTCAAAGTCATTCTGCATTGTCTCTGCTTCCTCATATCCCTTCCCACAAAACAATATGAAATATTTAAGTCAAAATATTTTTAAGAATAAAAAATGTCAGATATAAAAAATTGACCTAGAAAACATATTAAAGAAAGATAATTTCAGTCATATCTGACTCTTTGTTGACCCCATTTGGGGTTTTCTTAGCAAAGATTCTGGAGTGGTTTGCTATTTCCTTCTCCAACTCATTTTACAAATGAGGAAATTGAGACAAACAGGGTTAAATGACTTACCCAGGGTCACACACAGAGTAAGTGTCTGAGGCCAGATTTGACTCAGAAAAATGAGTCTCTCTGACTCCTGGCCTCGAACTCTACCCACAGTGCCACCTAGATGGCCAAGTTGGTCTGGGCTTCAGCAAATCAGTGAAGTATTTTAAATTTCTTTGGATGGTTAAATTTACCTTGAAATATAAAGTCATATATAGAATTATATATATATATAGATATAGTTATATATAGATTATTATATAGATATATTTATATAATATAGATATACATATATATTATGAGAGATACATAAAGTTATATATAGTTTTATACATATATATGTATAAAGTTAAATATAGAAAGACAAGGAGATGTCTTGAAAAGAGCACTGGGTTTGGAGCCAGAAGATCTGGGAACAACTCCCATGGACAAATACATATCATGTTATCTTAAGGCAAGACATTGAAACTCTCTGGGACTCAGTTTCTTTATCTGTTAAGTGAAGGTTTGAGGTAGATAACTTCTAAGGCCAGAACCAAATCAATGATCATTTAGTAGCAGCATGTAAATGATTAATAAGACCATAAAACTATTTTTTTTCCATGGTCACCTCTTGGGCTTGTCTGGTACATCTCTCTACATTTGGAAGGGCAGAATTAAATGGGCAGACATGAGTAGGGAAGGCAATTCAGGTGTAAGGAATAATGAGTAGAAGCTTTCAGTGAGAAAATTAGGAGATATGATTAGGAAAACAACAATTGGACAGGTTTGGCTAGAGTGCAAAGTGAAGGGGAACAGAGTGAGATAATCAATTTATCAATAACCATTTATAAAGTGCCACCTATATGGGCAGTTAGGTAGTACAAATTCTGTCTACTTACTAGCTGTATGGCCCTAGGCAAGTCACTTAACCTCGTTTGGCTTAGTTTCCTCACCTATAAAAAATGAGCTGCAGAAGGAAATAGCAAATCACTCCAGGATCTAGGGTCATGAAGAATCAGTCACATTGAAACAATTGAACAATATTTACTAAGTATCATGCTAGGTGATTGGGATGAGGACAAAAACTAAACATTTATTTATCTCCCAGACACATCTATTTTATTGAAGGGCATGATATATACAGATAAGTTAGTACAGAATATATACAAAACCCTTGGGTGCCAGAGTGTGTGTGTCCAGGGTAGAGGAGAGATGTGCAAGAGAGAAGGAATCAGTAGTTAGGGGAAGAGAAGAGGCTTAGTTGGGAGGTTGTACTTGAACCAAACTTTGAAAGGAGCTAGTTTCTAAAAGGCAGAGGTGAGGAGGCATGGGCACTAATAGATGCCTAGGGTAAAGGTTTAGAGATTGGAGATGAAATGTGGGGAGAGAATGGAGAGTCCAAGAAAGGAAGTAATATGTAATAAATCTAAAAGAGCCTGGAGGACTTTGTGGAGGGCAAATTGTAGAAAGTTTTAAAGGCCAAACAAAGAAGTTTGTATTTTGTCTTGTAGGCAGTGGAGAACCACTTCTTGAGCCAGAAAATGACACAGTCATAACTGGGATTTTGCCTAAGTTATGGAGCTATAGAGATAATCATATAGCAACTCACATAACTTTTGTGAAGGGGTTTTTCCTCACAATAACCCTTTCTGCCAAAGATAATGCATTATTATTTTATTCCATTTTGTAAATAATAATAATAATAGTGATAAAAGCTAATATTTGTATACTCTAAGGTGTGCAAAATACTTTACAAAGACAATTTCATTTGATCCTCACAACTCTGGAAAGTAGCTGCTTTAATTATCCCCATTTTACAGATGAAGAAACTGAGAAAGAAGTTAAGTGACTTGCTCAGGTTCACATACCTGGTAAGATTCTGAGGCAGAATTTGAACTTAGATCTTCTTGACTCTGCAAGCACTTTATTCAGTTATACCAAGAAGATGAGAAAACATGTGCATAGACAGAGGGGTCATATGCTTAAGTGCCTTTAAATCCCTTTTTTTTTTTTCTAGAGCTCTTACCACTACATTACATTGGATCACAAAATTTCAAGGGCAATACAGAATTTTACCTTGTCCTTGCCCTCAGTTAGTTTACAGAGAGGCAGATTATACAGGACTCAAATTCAGAAATGAGGAGCTGGGATTAATTCTTTGGCTAAATTTTCATTTTAAATAATATTTTTAAAAATTTATTTTCTCAATTACATGCAAAGATAGTTTACAATATTCATTCTTTTGCAAGCTTTTTTCTACAATTTTTTTTCATTACCCTCCTTTTCCTTTCCCCTCCCTATGGCATTGAACAATCTGAAATAGGTTGTACATGTATAATCATGTTAAATTATAATTTTTTAATAATTCTCTGCCTCTTTTTTAACTCCTCCCCCACTATAGTGTCTGCCTCACCTTTCCCACAGATGAGATTTCCTGTGGATTTTTGTGTTGGGAGAAGCTGAGAAATTACATGACCCGGAAAGAAGAAGAAATGGGGATAGGAGGGACAAAGGTCTGGATGGGACAGATCAATGAAGGATTCAGAGATGGGTCCTATTCAAGTTTTGTACTTTCTCCAGGCATTAAAGCTATGTTTTGTACATAGCACATAAGAAATATTTATTGAATGAATAGATGAAATAAGTCAGGCATTCTAGCTCTGTCCATCATGCTTGACTGGCTACTTTAAGTGAAAATGCAAAGCATCTAAGTATTATAATTATTTTTTCCTGGAGGGGGAAATGTTCTTCACATTAGAAAAAAGCTTCAAATCATTCTCCTTCCTTTCTTTAGTGACCTGTGATGGGTGAGTGGAAAAAAAGCTGTAGCTGGGAGGGATATTCAAGTTTTAGTGCTTCCTTGCTTTGAAACCTAGGTGTAGGGATGGCAGGGATCTTAACTTTGGAGACCATGAGCTTATTTAAAAAAAAATTTTGTTATTTGATTTCTTTTGCAATATGGCTGTGACACAACAGTGGATAGAATGGTAGACTTGGACTGGGAAAGACCTAAATTCTGATTCAATCTAAGACACTTCATAGCTCAGCTACCTTGGGCAAATCCCTTGACTTCTCTTTGACTCATTTTTCTCAACTATAAAATGGGGGATAACGTCACCTTCCTCAAAGAGTTATGGTGAGGATCACATGGAATAACACTAGTAAAGCACTTTGGATGTATTATTGAATCGCATGTATTTATTTCATGTGTTACTTATGTATATGTTTCTTGCACGCATTCTGCATTTAAAAAAATAGACTTCACCCGTTTGCCAAAGGGTCCAGGAGAACAACAGATAAGATAAAAAACCTGCCTTAGGGCAAGCATTTCCCGCACCTGTAAAATGCGGATAATCATAGATTCTACCCGCTTCACGGGATCCGTCGTCAGAAGGGATGGAAAAGCGCCCGTGAGTAAACACGAGGGGCTGCCTAACGTGGCCCTAAAATTGTTTCATCCCGGCGTTCCTCGCACGAAGACCGGCGGTCCGCGACACAGACGGAGCGGGCCGGGGGCGCGGCCGGGGGCGCGGGGGCAGGAGCGGAGCGGAGCGCGGGGCGCGCTGCCCCAGCCTCGGGGGACCAGGCTCTGCAGGCTGGGGGGCGGGAGCCGGGACGCCTGAGAGGGCCGGGCTGCGGCCTCCGGCTCCCCGCGGAGCCCTCTCCGGGGTGGGGGGTGGAGGACGGGGGAGCCGCGGGGCTCGGGGAGGGGGCGGGAGCGGGGGGGGGGGTGGCAGGAGCGGGGGGTGGGCTTCTTCCTCAGGCTGCTTCCGGTGGTGCTGCCATATTCCGCCAGTGCCTTTCCCTCTCTGGGGAGAGGAGGGGAGGCGGCTGCGGCGGCGAGACCTCGGGGCCCAGCTCCGGGCGGGCCGCCCGCACCTCCTGCCGCTCCCTCACCCGCTCCCCTTCGGAGCTCGCGGGGGCGGGCGCCGCGCTTCCCGGCTGGAGCAGGGCTCTGCCGCGCTCGGCCCGACTCCGCCCGGTGCGGGCTCGCTCGCCCCGGGCTCGCCCCGGGCTCGCTCCGGCTCGCTCCGGGCCGCAGCCCTGGCCGGCGCCGCAGCGCGGGGGTGGGCGGGGACGCCGGTGCCCCCCTGGGGCCGTCCCGCGAGCCCCTGAATCCTCCTGTCTCTGCCCGCGCCCCTCCGCCTCGGCTCTTGGCGGGCCCCCCCCGGAGCCCCGATCCCGCCCTCACCCCCACCCGGCGGCTAGCTCGGACCCCGCTGCCCTTCCTGGGCCCCCTCCCCCTCCTCCCTGCCAGGAGCGCCTCCCCTCCCCTCCCCTCCCTGGTCCCTTCTTTCTCCTCCTCCTCCTCCCCTCTCCTTTCCCCTCCCTTTCCCCTCCTCCTCCGGCCTTTCCTCCTCCTCTCCCCGCCCGATAATTCATTCTCCCCACCGGAGCCAGCCAGTCTGGTTGTCGGGGGAGGACCGCGGACGCGGAGGAAGAAGAGGTCCCCTCTCTTTCTTGGGGAGAGAAGGTGAGAGACTCCCCTCCCCCTCCGTCTAGGCTCCCTCACCCTCGACTCGCGGGCTGGGGTCGGGAGGGGGAGGGGAGGAGAAAAGGGAGGGGGAGGGGGACGCGGAGGCTAGTCCGAGTCAGTGTGTGTGTGTGTCGGGGGGCGTTGTCCCAGGATGTGTGTGATGGGGGGCGTTGTCCTGCTGTGTGTGTGTGTGTAGGGGGGGCGTTGCCCTATCCTCCCCTGGAGGGGGCCCGGGGAAGCTGCCCCCGGCTTTGTTCCCCACCCGCCTCTGAGAACCCGCGGACACATTGCCCACCGCGCCTCCCTCGCCAGGATCTTAGGGAGCAGATGCGTAAATCGTACCCTGGGGCCCTCGGCCTCGAGCCGGACCCCGAAGCGCTTTCGCGGACCCCAGTAGCCCAAGCTGTGGTCCAGCTTCCTCAGGAATGTCGAGGCCTTGAGGTATTTATGGTTTTAGAGGAATCGGGCGGCCTTTGCCTTCTCCTCGGATCCAGGGAGGAAGCGGCGGAGAGAAGGGGCCGACCGGCTCCTATGGAGGAGCTCTTTTGTTGGGATTGTGAATATGGGGAATTGCCTAAAGAATGTCAGGATTGAGCTGGATAATTGAAGACTTTCTTTAGTTCATTTATTCAAATCACTTGGGAAAACCAGGCAGGGAGAAAAAAACCCCAGTCATATCTAGGGCAGAATATGAAATATTAATATCTCAGATGCTCTGGAGTCTTCTGATCTGTTCTGTCCCTCCGCCTCCCCCTCCAGCTCCCCTGAAATACTTGTTTCAGAGGGTCTTTGTTTTTTTTAAAATGCTATTGCTCAACACTGTTGGGCTCTGTTTGTGAGTCTTCTTTCCCAGTGTCATGGGATGGATCTTTCTTAGGACCTTCATCAGACCATCCTCTTTGTTAACCCTACCTATTTTTGTTTTGTTTTTTTTTTTGTCTTGGTCTTGAACTTGTCTATTAAGGAGAATATATGGAAATCTTCTATCTACTCAATACGCCGGACTGAGAAATCCCCAGCCAAAGTTCTCTCCCTTGAGCTTCGTCCATTTTAAATGATATGTTTATAAACACTGTTAAGGGGAAACAGGCCTCATCTTAGATCTCAGAGCTCAAGGCTCTATCCGAGTTGATAAAAGTTTTGGGTCCTTTGGTTTGCATTGGAGAGATCTGCTATTCTGGACTGTCAGATGAGAGGGCTTTTTTGGGGAGATGAAATGAATGATCTGTTAGATGGAACTGATGGAAGTGAGATGAGAAAACCAATTAAATGTGGGGCATGTTAAGAGCACATGTCATTTTGGTGTGGGAATAGTCAGAGGACCGGATGGTATAGTGGAGTTAGCACGAAATACAGATTTAAAAAATCTGTGTTTTGAGTCCCAGCCCCACCCCTTGCTGTGGATAAGCCCCTTAACTTCTTCAAACCTCAGTTTTCCCCATTTATAAAATGGAGACTAGAAATAGTTGAACGTGGACCTGTGAGACTGATGAAGAAAGCTTTTTATCACCCATAAAGCCCTAAAGTGGAATGGAAAAAACACTCTATTTGGTTTCAGAGAATTAGGATCTGAATCCCAGCTCTTCTCTCTATTATTCCTTTGACCTTGGTTAAACTGAAACTACTCTTCTCTTTAGTAGAGTTGAATTAAGTGAGCTCTATGAGGAGCCTGAACTCAGGAAGATTTATGTTCAAATCCACTGACTGGGCATGTCATTAAACCTGTTTGCCTCTGTTTCCTTAACTATGAAATGGAGCTTTTATATATACATATATACATGTGTATATATATATATATGTATATGTATGTATATATGTGTATATACACATATATAAAAGTATATAGACACACACACATACACATTTAAACACTTACTTCACAAGGTTGTGAAGTTCCTGGCCTATAGTAGGTATTATATAAATACTAACTCTCTTCCTTCTTCCCTCCCCTCCCCTCCAGGAATCCTTCCAGTTCTGAATCTTAGGATCAAGGATTGGCTTAGGAACAATAAAGATTCCATTTGAATCTGGGATCATAGTTCTTGACTTGAGTGGTGGGATAGATTTTCCTTAACCTCACATGTAAGTAGACTAGCCTAGGTCATGGCAATGCAATTTCCATGGTATTGGAATTCACTGTACTAGTACAAGGAAGCAATTTCTTTAACTTACGGTTTCCTGAGATGAGGGGTGGTACATTATGTGTTAGGGGCAGGACTTTAAGCCAGGTCTCCCCTGCTTGCCAATTTTGTACCCCCCCACCTCCCCATACAACTTTGCTTCTCTGTAGGATAGACTTATTAAAGGGAGGGAAGAGAAGAATAGGGGCTTTCTGACCTATCCTGCTCCAGGAGTTGGGTGAGAAATTGGGAGACAAGTCTCTCTCAGCAGAATTGCCCCTAAAAGACTTTATGGGGAAAATGGATGGAAGGGTGGTTCAAAGGTGATGGATTTGGAATTTTTAGAGTCTGTTTGAATCCTGGCTCTCACATCTTACCTGTGGGCCAATCATTTCACCACTCTTGAGCTCTAGGCTACTCATTTGTATAACAAAAGTGGTAGAATTTAGATGATTTCTAAGGCCTTTTCTAACTCTAAAATCCTATAATGGCTGGTTTTGTGGATCCTGTGGTCTGAGTTCTCAACCAAAGGTCAAGTTGCCTGAGACAAAGTGAGCCAGACAGTGGGTAGAGGGCACTGGCAGCTCCTCAAATAGCCCTTCTGGGGAATTGAATAAATTTTGGGTGCCAGCAGCTTCTGCCAGACCCACTGGGACTCTTGCCCATTGTCAATCTCCCTTTGCTTTCTTAGCTGTTTTTTTTCTCTGAAAAAAGGGTAGTTTGACTTATATATTTGCACAGCATTTTATAGTATTTTTAAAAAAAGCTTTCACATTTGTCATCTCATTTAATCTTCACGATAATCCTGACAAGGACTGTTATTCCTGTTTTACAAATGAAGACCAGAGAATGAGTGACTTGTTCAACAAGTCACTAGAGACTAGAATAGAATCCTGGACTTATTTCCCCAAATCTAGGATTCTTATCAGTACCACATCTCCAGGCCAGTTGAGGATATTAAAAGACAAACACACACATACACACACACACACACATATACACATACATATTTATACACACACACATACATGCATACTCACAAATATATCTGTAGATGTACACATAGGGTATCCTAAAAGTCTTAGTACATTTTAAAATCTATTATATATACACACACACACATATGTATATATGTATTTAACTATCTGTTTATCTACAGATCTATCTAATCTAGCTGTCTCTTTTTTGAGGGAGGGGGCAGGGAGGTGAAAGTTTAACCTATTCCTGAGTAATGGACAGTTGTAGAGAGTTGCTTGTGGCTCTGAGAGGTTAATGACTTCCCCATGGTCTCATAGCTTGTCTCTTGCAAAGTTTGGATTTGAACTCAAGACTTTTTGATTCTAACACCAGTTTTATTCTACCCCACAATGCCTCTCTTTTTAGGTAGTTTTTATTTAGAGCTTCATAAACATTATTTGATCATCCCAACAGTTCTATGAGGGAGGTACTATTATTAAACTCATTTTGCAGATGAGAAAACAGGCTTAGAAGGGTTAAGTTCCATGCTGATGGCCACACACCAGGTAAAAGTAGTAGATGAAATTTGTATTCCATCTCTTGACTCCTTTCCTTTGTTCCCATACTTAACATCCTATCTGCCTCCCAGAGTGTACTGGGGAAAAAAATGCTGGATTTGACCTAGACCTGGGTTTGAATCTCAACTCTGCCATTTACTACTTGGGCAAATTATTAACACTCCTGGAGTCTCAGTTTATTTCCTTCTAAAATGAAGGACTTGAACTAAATGATGATGAATTATTAGTACTAATACTCAATAATCCTATAAGGTACCATCATCTTAGAGAAGAGAGGTTATGCTGCAGATACTACTGCACTTGAAGTGAGGAAAATATGGGATCAGATCTTAGAGCTGTGGCTCTAACATGTGGATCATTGTTTCCAAATCTCTAATATGGGAGCATTAATACATTTGGTACCTTCCTCACAAAGTGGTTGTGATTTTTATAAAAGAAATTAATGTAAAACTTGTAGCACGTCTTGATATTTTATGTTGCAGCTATTATTAAGTGCTTATTATTTGATAATAACAACTCATTTCTGTAGCATGAAGCCTCCCAATAGTCCTGTGATGTAGGTAGTGCTAAAATTAATGCTCTGATTTTACATATAAGTTTTTAAATATTTTTTTGGTGTGTGTGTATATATATATATGTTTATAATGTAAATTTAAATATGTGTGTATGTATATATGTATGTATAGAACACTTTGCAAAGCTTAATTTTGATGTTTACTTTTTTCATTGGAATCTGACTTTCCCTGACCCCATCTGGGTCTTTCTTGGCAGAGATACTGGAGTAATTTGCCAATCCAATTCATTTAACAGATGAGTAAACTGAGACAAACAGGGTTAAGTAACTATTTAAGTTACAAGGTCACACAGCTAAGAAGTATCTGAAGTCAAGTTTGAGCCCATGAAGTCTTCCCCTCTTCAGGCCTCTGCCACTTTGATGACATTCAAATGGTGGTGGTGGTGGTGGTGGTGGTGATGGTGGTGGTGATGATGATGATGATAAAGAAGAAACTGGAGCTCAGAAAGCAAGGGACTTGCTCAGCTCTTAAGTTTGGATACATCTCCAGGGTTAGCAGCCTTTTTTTCCTGCTACATGAGGGCATACTGCTGTTCTTACTGTTAGCTTCTCTTTCTTACTCCAAGTAGCTGATAGTCAGATGGTGAATGTGAGTGTGTGGAAGGCCACTGGAGTTGGAGTCAGAGGGCCTGGGTTCAAGTCCTGTCTGCTTACCCAATTATTATTACTCAATTTTGGGAATATGTACACCCCCCCCACACACACATACACATACACACACACTTTTATTTATCATTTCTTTCACTGGCTGCTGATAACATCTTTATTCATTTGTCCTTTATAGGACATATAGTCAATTTGTATATTTATACTAAATTTGAATATTAATAATAGTCAGAGTGACTTAGTCACTCAAAGTCATTCTTTTTTTAATAATTCATCTTTTTTAACTTTTATTTTTTTTAATTTTATTTAGGGCAATGGGGTTAAGTGACTTGCCCAAGGTCACACAGCTAGGCAATTATTCACATTTGAACTCAGATCCTCCTGACTCCACTGCACCATCTAGCTGCCCTCAATGTCATTCTTAAAACAGTTCTACTCTTATCATATACAATGTTCTCTTGGTTCTGCTTGTTTCATGCAAGTCTTTCTATGTTTTTCTAAGACCATTGAGTTTATAACTTCTTATGAAAATCATTTTGGACAAATCATTACCTAGTTTTGGGCTTTAATTTCCTTATTTGTTATTAAATGGTTTCAGTCTCGTCCAGCTCTTTGTGATTCCATTTGGGGTTTTCAAACAAGAGAATAAGCTTTAAGATTCCTTCCAGTTCTGATATTCTATAGGGTTTTAAGTAAAAATAGTAGTTTGGGGAAGACAGATCATTTTCATTAGGAGTTAGGGTGGGGTCAGGAGATCATCTGACCTGGGTCTTGAGTGGAATGTGGTGGGATGGATGAAGTTTCTGGTAGGCAGAGGAGCTGCCTTCAAAGGCACTGAGAGGGAAAAGGGGAGAATAAGAAGAGAGGACTCAGATGAAGAATCAACAAAATGACTAATATTTAGATTGAATTTTTAGATTTAAAAAATGCTTCTCTCAGAATGATGATTCAGACAAGAGACTGGAGAATGTTACTCAGGTGCCTACTATGTGCAGAGCATTGTGTGTCTGACTCATGGTCTTTCCCCCTCTTCAGGGCCCCACCCCTTCTTCTATGACTCTCCAAAGCATATAACAAGCCTAAAAGGCTTTTCTTAGCTCCCACATCCTCTGAAAAATCTTCCTTACCTGTACGGAATATCCCTGCATGCCTCCAGTGCTTACTGATCCCTTACTTTGGGCACTTGCTCCAGACTGTTTTGCTTTTATATCTGGATGTTCAGTGTTCTTGGATTTCCCTTAAGTAGCCCTGAGTCTCCTTGAAGTTCACCTCACTGGACTCTCATGGTCCTCTTTGCAAACAGAGCATGTGCCTTGACAGCATCTGTTCCACAGTTGTTTTGCCTACAGTAGGCACTTACTCTGTGTTTATTGGATTGAACTGAATCATGCGTCCATGTAGTTTTTAAAGACTCTTAAGTTTCAGAGAAACTGTCAACCTGTACTGGTAGAGGGAGTTCTTCATCTGGGAGTTCATCAGACCGATGAAATCGCAGGTCCAGCCCTGGTCTACTTTCCGTATCCATGTCACCTAATGGTTTGTGGCAAGCCTGTGATTTCTCTGGTGGTATGTGGTGATGATGATGATGATGATAAGAAAGTCTCCCATTTTTCTAGCTAGCATTTAGGATTTACTGATTGCTTTCTTCATGACAGCCTTCTAAGTAGATCTTGCAAATTGCATCATCTCCATTTTATAGATGAAGTACAACTTTGGAGAAGAGAGGGGACTTGGCTAGTCCCTAAAGTGTTCAGAATCACAGCTCAAACACAAGACTACAGTGACTTGACCATTTTTTTTAGAAGGGGGAAGGGAGATTTGTTTAGGGATCCCTAGGTAAGGGTATAAACAGTGCTAATCAGGAGTCACTTAGAGAGGTGCCTAGTCTCACAAGAGTGACTTGGGTTTTTTGACTCCAAGATCAGAATTTTTTGCACTTCCTATATTTTTAGGATATTCTAACTATTTGAAGTAACTCTATTAGCTCTGATAGACTGTACCTTTTTCTGTGTACCTTCAAGGTGTAGCTAAAATGTAAATACTTTAAAAATGCTTGTTCAACTAAATTAAATCAAGTTGAATGAGATTTCTTAGCCCTGTGATTTTTTTTTTTGATCATACCATATTGCTTCCTAGGCTGAGTTTTCTTTGCCTTGGTTTCTCTCTGAGAATGATACCAAGTGTCTTGCTGCTTTGCCTTTTAAAATATTATTTCATGAGAAAGGATGAGTGAACTCACCACAGCATGCAGGGTTTTTCCAGCTTCAATGCCTGACTTTGCTTGGCTCTGATGAGTGAGGCATTTGAAAGGCCAGGTTACAAATTATACCCACTAAGTGTGTAGAGGGAAAGAAAATTATTTTTGTTTCATGTATGGTTTGACCTAAAATTTAATTTTCGTGAATGCTTTTATTTGTGATCTTGAGCTTTTCTTTTCTACACTCCCCCCGCCCAACTCCATGAAATTTCCATATTCCCTTGCTTCAGTGGACTGCTCAGTTTCTTCCTGGCTTACATGCTTTGTTTCACTCTGGATCTATCTCCAATTCCTTTCCCACTTCCCCCACCTTCCTTTCACCTTTCTGCCTACTTCAGACTGCAAACAAAACTCCATTTTAAGGAGGTGCTGACATGGACTAGAGATATGGAATTTGGAAAGGGCACTGGTGGGATTTCAGAGACCTGAATTCTAGGAGTTCTGCTCCTACCATACCCTCCTAAATCTAAAATTCTGTGTTCTAAGGTCCTTTCAATTTTTTACTTTCTGTTTCAACATCCTTTTCATATCTCATGGTTTTATATTCCAAAGTTTCTCTGCAGCTCTAACATTCTATTTTCTAAGATCTATTCTAGCTTTAGCATTTTATGTTCTAAATATTCTTTCTGCTCTGATTTTTCTATGTACTAAGATCTCTTTCAGTGTTAACATTCTAAGTTCTTTCCAGTTTTAACATTCTGCATTCTCTAAGGTCTCTTCCAGTTCTAGTATTCTATGTTCTTTGTCTTTAGAATCCTTCTATTTCTGACATTCTAAGATTCTAGGCTGTCCTTTTCCAAAAGGGCAATTCTGTTTTTGTCTCTTACTTGGGTGGTGAATCCAAGTTGCAATAAACCATGAAGGAGCAGGACAGCTTCCCAAAGGCCCATTGGAGAGAAGTACTAAATTGAGTCCCTCTCTTCCTGTGTAGCTCTATAGAGCTCTTTTAAAAAGGCCACTTCTAAAAATTGCTGCTTTTTGGCACCATTTGGGGGAAATTTGCCGGCTAACTAAAGCTACATTGTTTCCTGCGCTGTCTGTAAAATCACTTGTTCCTTTATCTTTGAGTACAATTTCCCACATGACATCACTTCCCCACATTACATCTGACTTTTTTTGACTTTTTTTTCCCCACTTCCCTCCCCCCATCTCTATTGGAAAGTTTATTGCTGCTTCCAGCCAGGATGGTTCATCCTGGACCCCAGGACAGAGAACTGTCTGATTCCTTTCCAGGCCTGGGTAGCATTTCTTTCTACATGCTGGTTATTATTTCTCCTAGATCAAAAACTCTTATGGGTCTCCTATTTTGACTTCTTTAAATTGGAGCTTGTTTCACTTCATAGGTTTAATGCTGTCAGTACAGCAAAATCTCATCAATTTAGACTCTACCAACTGGGGAAGAGTCAAAGGTGATGAAGGACTTTGCTTTATCTTAAAAAAAAGATTATAGCAGCCCTGTTTGTGGTGGCAAAGAATTGGAAATCAAGTAAATGTCCTTCAATTGGGGAATGACTTAGCAAACTGGTATATGTATGTCATGGAACACAGTTGTTCTATTAGAAACCAGGAGGGACAGGATTTCAGGGAAGCCTGGAGGGATTTGCATGAACTGATCCTGAGTGAGATGAGCAGAACCAGAAAAACACTGTACACCCTAACAGCAACATGGGAGTGATGTTCAATCTTGAGGGACTCGCTCATTCCATCAGTGCAACAATCAGGAGCAATTTGGGGCTGTCTGCAAAGGAGAGTGCCATCTGTATCCAGATAAGGAGCTGTGGAGTTTGAACAAAGTTCAAGGACTCTTCCCTTCAATTTAGGAAAAAAAAACAGATATCTTATTGTCTGATCTTGTTACCTCTTAGACTTCTCTTCTCCTCTTTAAGGATAGGATTTCTCTCTCATCACACCCAATTTGGAACAAGGTACAACATGGAAACAAAGTAAAGACTGACAGAGTGCTTTCCATGGGGGGGTGGGGGGAGGGAAGCAAGATTGAGGGGAAATTGTAAAACTCAAATAATATCTTTAATAAAAATAAATTAAAAAAAGATTTACTAAGCAAATTGAGTAAACTAGATTATAAGAATAATGATTAACCTAACCCATTTAGAGGATAGAATTCCAAAGATATCGGAACTGGAAGGAAACTTAGAACATAGAATAAAGAATGTTAAAGCCATGAGGAACTTTAGAATATAGAGTTTTAGGGCATCTAACTAGTTCTAGTGGCTCTTGGTTCTAGCAGATAGGAAACTACTTGAGGGCAGGGACTTAACCATTTTCATTTTTGTAGTTATTCTCATGCCTAGCATTATTGCCTTGCACATAACAGATGCTTAATAAAAGTTTGTTGAATTGATTTTATTGAAAACGAATGTCAAAGTTAGAAGGAACCTTAGAATATGGAATGTCAGAACTGGAAGGGACCTTGAATATGCCCTACTCCAACCTTTTATTTTATGAAAGAGTAAACTGAGACTCCAAGAGAAGTGTCTTGTTTAGTAAAATTGATTTTTTTTCCAGGGGGCAGAACTCAATGCAATGGGGGAGGAAGGGAATGCAGAGAGATTTGTTCTAATATCATCTTAATTAGTTCCAAATTCCAGCCTTTGGAGTCCCGTATGATCAGTGTTAAAAATCAGAAGAAAAAAAAATTCCTACTTGGAGTTGACAGGCTATGAAGGCCTGGAGATGCTGCCATCCCCAGGCAACGAGGCTTAGCAGAAAAAATGCTGACCTGGGAGTCATTTTTTATCTTTAAGTCTTTTCCCTTCTTTGGACTTAGCTTTCTTTTCTGTCAATCAAGGTGTTTGGAACAGTTGATCTTTATGTTCTTTCTCAACTCTGAGAACCTTGTTATTTAGTCATTTCAGTTTGTGACTCTTATGGTTCCTTGTCTATTGTTTGCTATTTCCTTCTCCAGCTTATTTTACTGATGAAATTGAAGCAAGAAGGATTAAGTGACTTGTTAAGTGTCAGAGTCATATAACTAATAAGTGTCTCAGACCTGATTTGAACTCAGGAAGATGAGTTTTCCTGACTCCAGGCCTCAAGTTCTCTCCACTGTGCTACCTAGCTGCACTATGAAAGTCTATTTTCCTTTACTCTTAACAACCAAGAGTACTTAGGGGGTGGGGGTGCCTGGAGAGCACTGTTATGTGAACTCTGTCACTAAGGAACTCATTAAGTCTATCTTAGTATATTTGGGCCACACAAATAGATTCCAGATTTCTCTTTAACATGAATGAGACAATATACTGATCAGTCCATGGTATCAAATGAAGGAAGGTTTCTCAGGAAAAATTCAACTCGGTGAATTATTTATTTTCCAAATTTTCCAAACTAGTTAGATCTCTGTAATATAGATTACTTAGAAGATGTTTCTTCTGATTTAGTGAAATATCTGTAACACAGAATGTTGTTGTTGTGGGTGACAAGTCTCAATAACTAGATTGCCAGATCTGGAGTCAGATAGACCTGAATTCAGATCCTGCCTTAGATACTTAATATTGCAGTATGACTCTGGGCAAGCAAGTCACTGATTGCCTCATGTTCCTCATCTATAAAAGGAAGTAGAGAAGGTAATGAATGGGAAAATCATTCCAGTATCTTTGCCAAGAAAACACCAAAGTGGGATCACAAGGAATTGGACATGATTTAATAATAACTATAACTCTGATCATATCTATATCTATATACACATATTCATAAATATGTAATAAAATTTTATTTCAGTATTTTAAAGGGAGTACAATTTTACACTATTCAGGCATATATATTAACGCTTAATTATTAGAGTTAGAGGACCTGCTTAAATGAAAAGAATTTGTTACTGGCAACAAAAGCCAGTGGAAGGAATCTTATCTTCTAGCCCTGTCTCTATGGCTAATCCATAAGTGTCCTTGGGCAAATCACTTCTCAACTTCTTGGTTTCCTAATCTTTAAAATAGAGACTTAGTGATTTTTGTATGTATCTACTTACTGGGAGGAGGAGATTGTAAAGATAAAATGAAGCACCTAGTGTGAAAGCAGTGAAATATAAAAATTTTATTGATAAATTTTATTTCAACACATGATAAAAATTTCCACAGTGTACAATATCAAAAACTTAATGATGAGGGGCAGCAAGGTGGCACGGTGAATAGAGTGCTGGCCCTGGAGTCAGGAGGACCTGAGTTCAATCTGGCCTCAGACACTTAATAATTACCTAACTGTGTGATCTTGGGTAAGTCACTTACCTCATTGTCTTGCCAAAAGAACCCCACCAAAAAAAAACCCACACCTGATGATGATGATATCTTTCCTTTCTTTTTCAAAAAAGACCAGAACATTAGGGAAGTGATGCCATGGCAAGCACATGAATTGGATTTTAATGAGGTGGTGGCTGTGCTAAGTAACCAACCCCACTTTCTCCTTCAGAGTCATCTGAGTCCAGTGGCCAGATGTGAACCAGGATGACTGGAGATGATCTTGGATGCTAGACAGTTAGGGTCAAGTAATTTGTCCAAAGTCACCCAACTAGTAAGTGTCAAGTATCTGAGACTAGATTAGAACTTCTGTCCTTCTAACTCTAAGACCAGTGCTTCATCCACTGTGCCACCATCAAAAACTAATATGAAAGAGTGATTGTAATTGATAATACATATAATCTCCTGCTTTAGTTTTTTTCTTTTTGTTAAAGGAAAGGTAGACTATGATTTACAGATTTTTACCACTGTTATCATAAGATTATAGATTTAGAGCTAGAAAGGCCCTTAGACATCTTCTAGGCCAAGTGTTCTTATCTTATTTCCCTTGTCAATCTGATGAAGCTGTGGACCCTTTCTCAGAAGTACTTGAAATACAGTAAATTGGAAGTGAAAATGAACTCAGATGTTTCAAGTTGTAAGAATATAGAATATTGGAGCAAAAAGGGACCTTGGAACGCAGAATATTAAGAATGGAAGTGCCCCTGGAGCTCATAAAGTCCAAACCTCTCATTTTACACAAAAGAAAACTGAGGTTCATAGAAGGGAAATAATTGTTTGAAGGTCACACAGGATCATTAGCAGAGCAGAGACCTGGACAATAATCTAGTACTCACCTGTCCAGTTTCTGGGGAAGTCTTCCTGAGAGGAGATCTTTTTTTGTTGTTGTTTTGTTGCAAGGCAATGGAGTTAAGTGACTTACCCAAGGTCATTAAGCAACTGAGATCACATTTGAACTCAGATCCTCCTGACTCCAGGACTGGTACTCTATTCACTGCACCACTTAGCTGCCCCGAGAGGGAGATCTTGAGCCGGGCTCTGAAGGTTAGGTCGGTGGCAGAGCTGGAACTAATAAGAATTGATACCTGCATAGTATTTTAATACTGGAAAAATACTATACACACACGTTTGTGTGTGTGTATGTGTGTATACACACACATATACAAACACATGTATATTTGATTTCACTCAAGGTTCACAACAACCTTATGAAGAAGGTAATTTCGGTATTATTATCCTTGTTTTACAGATGAGTTTCCAAGAGGTTATTACTTGCTCATAGTAAACCAGAGGGAAGATTTGAACCCAGATGTTTCCAGAATGCACAATATTCTTGCCAGTACACAAGGTTGCTGTGTCAATGACTGAAGCCAAAGACTTCCTTAGTTATAAAGATGTAACAACAATTTACAATTATGTAGCACATTTATTTCAAAGCCCTGTTAAAGAAGAGTAAACAAAGCAGAACCAAAAGAACAATATATACAACTTTTGCAACTATGTAAATGAAGCTAGTTCTAAATAGCAACAATGCAATGTTTACTTCCAAGTTTACTTCCAGTTCTGATATTTTGTGTTCTGTGATCCCTCCTAGCTTTTGGTATTCTGTAGTTCTATAATTTGATCTTTAATTCATTATCACAGCATGGGCTATATTAGCTTAGAGCGTTATAAAAATCTGTTGTTGGAATGGAAATCCCTTGTGACATGACAAGCATTCAGAAGTATTGCCTTCTGAATTGGTGCCTAAATAGACTGTATCCCCGGTTGTTTATTTTTATATCTCAGATGAATCTCATTTTTGTTCTCCAGAACATCACTGCCCAGTTCATTTGAATTTTCTATTATTAAGGGGAAAAAATTGTCTATGCTTTTTGGTGACCACAAGCTTTTGGTTCCTTCTATGTTGTAGAAGTTTTGAAGCTTCTGATAGCTGTAATCTTCCTTTGACTTGTTGTCTCCCTGCTATCAGATGGATCTGGGCCAGGAAGAAGTAGAGCTGGATATTTTGGCTTCAGTTCTTATTTCTTGGCTGGAGTGGGGCATTCCCACACTGTGTATGGTGTAGCACACTCAGGGGTTGGCAATTGATGGCTTGCAGACCAAAGATGGCAGGCGGGAGGGTTTTCAGTGGGTGTTGGCCTGATGTTGTCATCATGTACTCCCACCTCCTGGCCCCCTGTTGTTTGCAAGAGTTGTTGCCCACAGTTATCTTCTGATAGTTGACAAGAAAGAATGCTTGGGGGTGGGGGTAGGGGATGGCTTGTTGATATGACACAGTCCTTTTCAAATCTTGCCAAATCAGAGTCACCAGATATCAGAACTAAAGCATACTTCTATCCTTAATTGATCTAGCCAACCCCCTTATTTTACAAAAGAGGAGAATGAGGCTCAGATCAAGATTAAACAGAAAATTAGTAGCCCTCTGGTCTGAGGATCCCAGGCATTCTGACTTTGCCCTTATCTTAGGTTCTTACCATTCCACATTGTGAATCCTGATATGATTTTAGTTACTATCAGTTGCTAGGTACCACATTTGATTCATTTTAAGTCCCCAAGGATAAGGGTGTTCTCATTCAACAAAAGTCTATTTTTTTTTTTGTTTTGTTTTTTGTTTTTTGGTATTTAGGTATTCCTAGTAAGGAGAAATGATCTCCTCTTATACAGTATTCATTTTCTTTTTAGATTCCCAGTAACCCAAGTGAGAGTACTTGAGTCTGTCAGGTTGTCACAAAGTTGCCTGGTCCTATAGTAGCCTGATAGATTGATGTCTAAGTCTGTTCTTAGAAATAGCTCTATGAAGTCAATATGTTCTGTGTGGCTGGTTACCCTCCCCAGAGTTTAATTGGGCCTTGTGTCTCATGGTCTAACCTTGCTCAGCTCTGTGTAGCAGAGAATTGAATTGAGCTATACAACCCTAATGATCACTTCATTGAGTTGGGCCACTTGCCTTTGCATGTTGGAATGTACAGAGCATTGGATTTAGTGTAAGAGAACCTTGACTCAAAGCTCACTTCTAATCCTTAATTAGCTAAGATTCTAGGCAAACCCCTTCATTTTCTCAAGCCTTAGTTTCCTTCCTTTTAGATAGATTGGGTAGAGATATCAACTGGCTCACTTTGTGAACCCCAACAGGCTATAGATGTTGGAGTCAGGATCATAAATTTAAATTTTTAAAGGACAATCTAGTCTAATCCTCTCATTTTGCAGATGAGAAAATGAAGGCCTTGGAAGTGACTTGCCCAAGGTCATGGAGATAAGTAGTAGAATTCATGTTCAACCCCAGATCCTCTGAAACCAACTTCTACATCCTTTCTGTTGGATTCTTCTTAGTCTGTTCTCAAATCCATTTTCTGTATGTTGAGTGAGCAAGACTCAAGACTTGCTGTTCAGAAGTTAGCTTGTTTTGGTCCCATATGGTCAGCATGGTAAGTTTTTGGTAAAATAATAACAAATACAGTGTTTATAATCATAATAATAATTCACATTTATGTAGTTTTTTTGTTATAAGGAGATTCCTATATTTTATTTCATTTGAGGTCTTTTTTTTTTTTAGGTTTTTGCAAGGCAAATGGGGTTAAGTGGCTTGCCCAAGGCTACACAGCTAGGTAATTATCAAGTGTCTTGAGACCAGATTTGAACCCAGGTACTCCTGACTCCAAGGCTGGTGCTTTATCCACTACGCCAGCTAGCCGCCCCTCATTTGAGATCTTTAGTGGTTCCAGTGAGATGGGTAGAAGAAATATTAGTAGGCTTGTTCTTTTTGGCTCCAGGCACAGTTAGGCAGGATGTCAGAAAAAATTGGCACAGTGGAGGAGAGAGTATTGGACTTGGAGTCAGGAAGACTTGGGTTCAAATCCTACCTCACATACTTCTATGTGTCCCTGGATCCAAGTTATTTAGCTTTTGGACTCAGTTTCCTCCTTTGTAAAATGAGGCTTATAATACCTGCTTCATAAGATTGTTGTGAGATTCAAATGAAATAACTAATTTATGGACAGTGCTTTGCAAACTGTAAAAGCAGCATCGAGAGACCAGCTAGTGTCATTAGAGTAATCTAAAATGTAATAGTTTGGGGTCCCTCTGCTCGGAGAGCTTTAATCAGAGACTGGATGATTATTTGTTAGTTATAGTATAGTGGGAGATGCCCTTTGAGTGTAGATCAGAATAGATGGCTGCCAAAGTCCTTTCAGGTCTTAAAGTCTGATGGTTTTCTAGGGCAGGTTGTTATTATTATTTATTCTTTTACTGATGAGGAAGGGAAAGGGAAGATTATTAAGAAAGAGAAAATTACTCTCTCAGAGTCATAAGCTAATTAGTGTCTGTGTTAGTTTTTCTGGGTTCTAGTACTAAAACCCTTAGAAACTTCTGTTTTTGCATCTGATGCCCTTTCCTTATGTTAGGCTACATTTGAGGACCTCACTTTCTCCTTCTAGTGTGTGCTAGATCCTCTCCATAGCGCTTCTGTATTTCATGCCTATAGGGTTTTGGTTTTATCAAATTGTGAACACAGAACTTCAAAATGTCATAGTTTCGGGGCGGCTAGGTGGTGCAGCAGGGGCGACTAGATGGCGCAGTGGATAAAGCACCGGCCCTGGAGTCAGGAGTACCTGGGTTCAAATCCGGACTCAGACACTTAATAATTACTTAGCTGTGTGGCCTTGGGCAAGCCACTTAACCCCATTTACCTTGCAAAGTCCTAATGTCATAGTTGCAAGAGACCACAGAGGTCATCTAGAACAAGATTTCTTA
This sequence comes from Macrotis lagotis, assembly GCF_037893015.1. Classification (NCBI taxonomy): domain Eukaryota; kingdom Metazoa; phylum Chordata; class Mammalia; order Peramelemorphia; family Peramelidae; genus Macrotis; species Macrotis lagotis. Next base: position 347,506,997 of record NC_133658.1, on the reverse strand, counting down.
GCTTCAGGTCTGTGGACTTATTTTGTTGTTGTTGTTGTTGTTTTAATATTGATAATTATGAATTTCAGTATAGTTGGTTTCCTTTGTAATCCTATGGATTTCATTATTTACATTTTTTTTGCAAGGCAATGGGGTTGAGTAGCTTGCCCAAGGCCACACAGCTAAGTAATTATTAAGTGTCTAAGGCCAGATTTGAACCCAGGTACTCCTGACTACAGGGCTAGTGCTCTACCCACTGCGTCACCTATTTTCTACATTTAAGATTATTATTCTGAGTAAGAGTCCATAGGTTTCATTAGCCTATCAAGGGAGTCCAGTATGTAAAAAAGTTAAGAGCTCTTGATCTTTTTTATAGTTGAGGATGGGTCTCAAACCCACACTTTCTCACTCCATTGCCTACCATCCTGTCTTTCTGCTTTTAGAGATGGAAATTCACTTGATAAAAATCATTTTTACAAAAGGAATTGGTTAGCTTATGGATTGCTAACTTGGGAAAAGCTGCAGGATATTCCTCAGGACAGTAAAATATCTGTTCTCCAACCTCCAGTCATATGGACCAAGATCAAAACATGTGTTTTTTGTTTATTCCTACACTAAAGATGGTCCAACTAGCTTTCTCTGATTCTATGCTCTCTGTCTCTGTCTCTCTCCCTCTCCCCCATCTCTTCTTTCCCTCCCATATCTAATTTTCTGGGAGAGGAATTAGCAGGAACTAAGGGATTTAGAAGTGAGAGGGACTTTGGAGAAACTGAGGATCAGAGAGAAAGGTTGTACCTTACCTGAGGTCATGCCAGGATTTGATTCAAAGGAAGAGTTGCATTTCTTAATTTATTTTGCCTATAATTAGGGTTTTGAAACTAGGAATTATGTTCCAGGCCCTTATCACAGGGCTTACCTTATTCCTTTGCCTGTGGCAATAATTAAGTTGGACAATTCAGATGGCTTATGAAGCTCTTAAATTTTAGAGTTTTAAGTGTCCTAATGTCCAGCCCTTATTTTCTAGGTGAGGAGATTGAGGAAAGTTAAATGATTTGCCCTGAGTCCCACAGGTCACATCAGAGACAGGATTTAAATATTGACCCTGTGGCTCCAGATCTAGTGATCTTATCACTGTACTATACTGCCTACTTGGGTGTTGGTGAACAGAGTCCAGGAAATTGCCATATTGGACTTGAAGGTCATGCCTTTTGGGACAGGAAAGACTAGTGTATGGAATGCCACCCATGTGCAATGAGTACTGTCTTAGCCACTCCTTGGGGGGCTGCTCCTGTGTCATACATATTAGAGAATACCTGAAACCAGTTGCTAAACTACTTCCAAAGTACTTCCCTTGTTCAACCTACTATGAAAATGCATTTAAGCAAGATCTTCTATAGTAAAGCTCTTTCTCCTTTCTTTCCTCACATCTTCTTTGCAGAATGGCCACTTTCTCTCTCTATAAGCTAGAACTACATGCTCCTGACTAGCTGCTGGAGAACTATGGCCTCAGGTGTTTGTAGCTGGACTTACTGAGTCTAAACCCAGCCAACTGACTGTTTTCCTTTCTCTCATTCCCTCTGACACTCTTGCCTGTACATTTGTTATTCAGTCTGTCTTCAAGCAAATTATTGTCTTTCCAGGAAAAAAAAAGTTTAATCTGTGGATTTTGCATGCTTGTGAAATAAAAATCCTGAGCTTTTCTACTGCCAAGGCTAATCACGTTTTTCACTTTCTTTTTGACTTTCAAGCACTCTCATCTTTATAATGGCACCACCATCCCCCCCCCCCCCCATCCAACCTTCTTGTTTTACAAAAGAGAAAAGTGATGCTTACAGAAGGGTAGTGACTTGTACAGTGTCACTTGCTAACTTAATGACAGAGTCTGAAATAGAACCCAGGTCTCCTGAATTCCATTGACTCTTTCGCACTATCTCATGATTCCTCCTTTTCCCCTTCTCCCATCTCTCCTTTTCTGGAGGAACTGAAGACATCCTTCTGCCTTTTTGTGAACCTGCCTCAGAGGGCTGTGAATGGATAAACCATCCCACTGCCTAAACCTTCCCACTGAAACAACTTAGGCAATCCATTCTACCCCCATTTTCTCTCACAGAAATGATAGGCAGGATAACAGTGTTTATAAAAGATGCTTTGTTGGTTATAAAGTGCTTCCTTCAGGGAAGTGGTGATAGTGAATGTTCTTCCCATTCTGGTGACTTAAAGACCATCTCACTTCCCTCTCTCTCACCTGGCAGTGCTCTAAAGGGACCACACATCCTGAGGATCATGCATCACCTCTCTCAGTATTCTTTCACTGTGGGTATGGAGAACTGGGTTCTTATGTCTCTTAGGACTGTAGTGATTGCAGTTGGAAAACTTATTTACCCTTACAGTGAGACAAGCCCTAACAAACCTCCAGGAAGGGCTTGGATACAACTCAACCCAGCCCATGGAGGAGTTCTTATTATTGGTCCCAGACTAGCCTCCTAACTTCTTTCCTTTTCAGTCTTCCCATTAGACTTATCTCTTGAGTTTGGACTGAAGAGATGATGGGGTACAGAGTTGGAATATAGGAAAATCAAAGAACCAGAAGACTTTAGAGCATGAAGGAACCTTAGGGAACATCTGCTCAGATCCCCTCATTATGTAGAAGAGGAAACTGAGACAGGCTCAGGAAAATTATTTATTCAAGATCACATAGCTAGTCAGTGACAGAACTAGAATTCTACCCATCCTTCCTCAAAATTCAAGACTAGAATAGATGAATCAAGCATCTGAAGATTTGGGATCAGAGTACTTAGGTTTAAATCCTGCCTGTGTGACCCTGAACAAGTCAGTTGGAAAGGTTAACTTGTTGGGGTTTCAGTCTCCTGATGGTGTTGGACTCACTCTGGCCCCAGAGGTGCTGCATTGAAGAAAGATGACCAGGCTGGCACCTGTGGGATTGGTGTCACAGGCTCATTGATTGAGACTGAGAAAGAACCTCAGGAATCATTTAGCCTAATCCTGTATCTCACAGATAGTAACACTGAGGTCTAGAGTTATTTAGTGACTTGTTCAGGTGTTGTCCTCTGCTAGGTAAATTGTGCAAATTGAACAAGTGTTACTATTCTTATTTTATAGTCAATAAAAGTGAGGACTGGAGAGAGGGCAAGGGAAGCTAATTGGGAGGTAGTCTTGTAGAGGGACTTTGGGACTTGGGGTGAGAAGTGACTAGGTTATCTCCAAATTCTTGTTCTGCTCTAAATCTAGAATCCTGTGAGACCCTTCTCCTCTAGGTCACAAGGGTGGTAGCATGGTACAGTAGAGAGAGAATGGAGGGACTGCTCAGGTTCTACTGCTACCTTAACATGTGGCCTTGGACAAGTCACTTCCTATAGTTTCCTCTTTTGTACAATGATGGGAGTAGACCCAGGAGATTTCTTAGAGATGATTTAGTCTTCCTTCCAGATAGATCTGATAGATTCTCTTTGCTTGGGGTTTTCTCCCCTACTTATTTCTTCTAATCATATGAATAATCCCCAGTTGAAAGGGGCAAGGCATATATGTATAAAAAAATAAGGGGCATCAAATGGACTGGGAAGATCCCTGGATGTGGAATCCAAAGACCTAGCTTTTTGTCACCTTGGTTATTTTGGATAAGTTAATTCCCCTTTCTAGGTCTCACTTTTCTTCTTTGTTAAAAATAAGGATACTGGACTAGAATTCTGGGGTTTTTAAATATGTGATCTGGGAGTTTGATTAAAAATTTTTTTCTTAACTATTTCATGGTAATTTATTTCCATTTTGATTTTGTATACTTTATTTTAAATATTTAGAACATTATTCTGAGAAGGGATCCTTAGGCTTCTCTAGGCCACCAAAAGGGTCCATGACCAAAAAAGTTTAAGAACTCTTGAACTCAAGGATTGCTAAAGATCCTTCCAATTCTAAACTCTATGAGGCTATGTTGCTCATAAATGACTTCCTACCCTGACTTTGCTGGGGAAGACAGGTGTTATTAGGGCAGAGGGAGGCAGAGTATGCCAGCTCAGAAGGGGGCACAGCCAGTTATAGATTGTGGGGAAAATGCTGATGTCCTCTACTGGGGTTGGGGCAAACTAGGAGATAAAACCTTATACTTTGAGAGAGATGAGACTCTGGGGACCCCAAAATGGGCTATTTTCACAAAGTGGTCCAGGGCTAATGCAATTTATATACTACCGCCTTTCAGTTTCAGAGCTCATTCTAATTAGATTTTGCCCTTGATTGCCAAGAGAGGGATTGCCAAGATGAGAGAATGACCTGGGACAGAAGGGTAGTAGGGCTCCCTCAGAAGTCAGACTAGGCTTGCCAGTTGTCACCAGATATACCCAGATACCGTACAGTGAGTGGTGTTTCTGGCCTGCCCAATTCAACCGGGATGTCTTATTCCTTCACCTCAAAATTTCATTCAACTCCACAAACATTTATGAAACAAATATAAGTATTCACTATATGTAGAGGCCTTGGCTCAGCTCTGGAGATATAATGATAGACATGGCTTAGATCCTGCTACCAAAGAGAGTATGCCTAAAACCTTGGGGAGGATTGGGATCACTTTGAGGAAAATTCTTATTTTTTTTCCCCCCAGCTCTCCCAACATTTATTCCCAGACAGTAACAAGCTTCTCCCCCAAGACCTCACATAGAACTTGTTTTTGTTTTTTTGAGACTCCATTCTGCTTACTTTGACCAAACTGGAAGTGCAGCAGCCACTCAGAGCCTGATCCTAATACTGATCAGCATGGAAGCTTTAAGCTGCTCCATTTTTTTCCTGCCCTGGATTGGTTCACCCCTCCTCCTTGGGCAGCCTGCAACTCACCTCTCCCTTTGACTGACCATATTGCTGCCAGACTTAGTGAGGATGCCTGATTGACTCTAGTTTCACTGTAGCTCAGAACTCCCAAGTCTCATGATCCATCAGCCTCGCTATTCCCAGCAGCAAGGATGACAGGTGCCACCACACCTGGTGCATTTATCAAATAATATTGAGTATTATAGTTATGTGTGTCTTAGCTACCTGCTAAACTTTGAGCTCTCTGAGGACATTGACCGTATTGTTAATAAAGATTTGCTGTATTATATTATGTTGTTTTCATCCTGCTGTCTGGGAATGAAAGAAGACTGATCCTGGGCCTGTTCAAAATGGGGCAAGGAACTTTGACCTTGACCCCAACCCCTGTCATTTTTTAAGGACCTGGGTTCTGGGCAATGGAGGTACTGAACCTCATTCCCTAGACCCACAGGAAGTAGGCACATCTCCTCCTCCCTAGTCAATGACAGGTGCTTCCATGGGCACAACAACAACATGAAATGCTGGTTCTATTTGGGGAATGTTCTGATGCTCTTGTTGCTTTCTCTTACACATTTTAGGAAATATGTAGGTTTGGTTACCAGTTGGAACTGGCTCCTTGGGGAGCCTAAAACCTAAAACAACAATATTGTTGGTTAGGATTTTGATTCAGCAAAAATATTGTTACTTGGGTTCATTTTGGGGTTCTGCAAGCTAATGTGGTATATTTTGGCATTTGATTTGTGGTTTGCTTAATGCCTCTGGTTAGTATATAGATCATAGTGTGTCAGAACTGAAGAAGTCCTTACAAGCTAGATGGGTCCTTAGGATTTAGAATGTAGAATGTAAAAAACTAGAAGGAATTTTAGAACATATAACTTAGAATGACAGAACTGGAAGAGACCTCAGAACAGAGTTAAAAGAGGAAGACCTTTGAAAATATGACATACACTCTTAGAGCAAGGAAGAATCTCAAAACCTGAAATGACAGAGCTGGAAATGGTCTTAGAACATAGAACTTGGAATGTTATGGCTAAAAGATAATTTGAAAAATAGTCTGTCAGGTCTAGAAGGGACAGACCTTAGAATATAAAATATAGGTTCTCAAAGGAAGGACATTAGCACAAAGACCAATCAATCAACAAATATTAATTTTTCAGTGCTTAGAATAAACCGGTAACTGTACTGATAGGAACCCTAGAGATCATCAAATCCAATGACCTCATTTTACAAATGAGGAGACTGAGGCCTATAAAACAGAAGTAACTTGCCCATGGTTATATAACTTCTTAGCAGTAAACTCTAGTAGTTTTTCTTTTGGACACATGTTGGCTGCCAGAATTGATTTCTTTAGGCCCATATCAAGGAGTCTGAGAAGGGCAGTCTTGATTGTGGAGGTAAGGTTTGGAAGGAGGAAGGGAAAGGAGAGAAGAAGAGTGTAGGAGAACAATATATCCAAGATGTCTGAGAGACTTTTGTTGTCTTATTGTGTTCCCAGGGGAAAGATGAGATGGGGTCTGATTCTCCATAGATTCTAGAAAGCTGGAAACTGCAGGTCCCATGATCTGAAGAGAGGAATTCTTATACTAGGGTTATAGGTGACTGGCCCCTGCTTTGAATTCCAGTGTTCTGGCTCAAATTTAAGTGGGTAGGGGAGCTAGGCCCCTTTCCCCCCCTTGCAGCTTTTCATCTCTGGGCTGTAAACAAGGGGAAGGAAAGAAAGCCCTATTGTACTTGAGAAGAAAGCTCTTAGCTGAGTTCCCACCCTGATCCTTCTAAATTGGGCCCTGAGGCTTCAGACCCCTTGGCCTCCCCATTCCTCTGAGGAAGCAATTTTCTCACAACCAGGGATGAGGGGAATGGGAGACAATTTAGTATAAGAAAAATATTGTAGACCTGGGAATTAGAGTACTTGGGTTCTAGTTGGGTTTGTTTTTGAGGTTATTATGTATATTATTAATTTATAATTACTTATAGCTCACATTTCTAGAGTCTGTTTAAGCTATTAAAAACATATTTTTCCATTTCTAATCACCATCTGGAACAAGCTGTGTGTGTGTGTGTGTGTGTGTGTGTGTGTGTGTGTACTAATAGTTAGCATCATTTTGGGATGAGAAAACTGAGGCTGAGAGAACTGAAACCATTTGCTCTTAACCCCATAGGTTATGGGTTGATTCTAGGCCTCCAGATTTAAAATCATTTTTAGAAAATGTTTTTTCCATTACTCTGTGCTTCCTCTCTTAATAATAACTCACATTCATATATTTAAATTTAGTTAATATTTGAAATTAAATAAGATATATATAAATACAGTTAAAATCACAGTGTTGTAGGATCTTAGATTTTGAATGGAATGAACTTTGGAGTCCATCTAGTCTAATTTCCCCTCTCAGTTTTACAGATGAAGTAACTTGAGGCTAAGGAAGGCAATTCCCCAAAGTCACACAAGGAGGATCAGAAGTGGTTTTTAAGCCCAGTTCCATATGTGTGTATAAGTGTGTGTGTGTGTGTGTGTGTGTGTGTGTGTGTGTGCGCATATGTGTGTGTATGTATATATCCTTTCCATATAATAGTGTGGATCTAGTGTTTGTATATGTCTATATCAAGAATCCTGACTCTAGAGCTAGAAGAGATCTCAGAACTCATCTAAGTTATTTTTCAGATGAGAAAACGCCATCTGGAAGAGGTCCATTGAATTGCTAAGCTCTAAGAAAGTGACGGAATCAGAATTTGAATCCACATCCTCTAACTCCTGAGTCACTCAGCTTGTGTGTGTGTGTGTGTGTGTGTACACGTATGTATGTTTGTGTGTGTGTGTGTGTGTGTGTGATTATGGGATTATATATTTTTATACACAGACACATGTACATGTATCTATATATCCATATCTATCTATACACATACCCACAAAATGAATTCTTCACTTTCATGTAAGACAAATGGTATAAGTCTTGTTATCCTTGTTTTACAGATGAGGAACTTCAGAGATATGAAATGAATTGCTGACTGTCACACAGCTAGTAAGTAGCAGAACCAGCTCTTTATGACTTTGGGCAAGACCCTCCCCACCCTGGGCCTCAAGTTCCTCTTCGTTGAAATAAGGGAGTTGGCTCAATGGTCTATAAGTGTCTTTCCAACTCCGACATTCCAAGAGTTTGTTCAAACTCCCCATCTGGGGTAGGCCTGGATCTCCATCTTTGGCTCGGAGCTCTTGGTTTGTTTCTGAATGGGGCTGGAGTCAGATTTCAGGCATCTGTGGTTCTGGGAAAGGAAGTCAGGGGCTTAATGGGTTCTGATCTGACATGTGGCTATCTGTCTTCCAGTCAACCTAAAAGTATTTCCTAGGCTCTTACTGTCCATGTAAGATATATAAATGAATCAAGTATAGTCTCTGCATAAGAGGAACTTAGATTGTAGTTTCATCAACAGGGCCCAGAGCTGTGAAGACATTTAACCATGTGAACCAATTTATACCAAATGCTAGATGAAGGGTCTGGATGACCTTTGGGTGGAAAGAAAGGCTTAGCAGAAACTGAGATCGGTGATAAAGGTTTCATGGATGCATGGGATACAGAGTCTGAAACAGTTATCTTCAATTTAATAAGCATTTAAGTGCCTATCATGTGCCAGATCCTATGAATTCAGAGACGAAAAGTTAAAAGTTTTGTTGAGGAGAGGCAACATGTGTACAGCTGAAATAAATGTAAAGTACATATTAACTAAATACAAAGTAATTGGTGGAGGGGAGGGCTGCGAAGAATTGCTAACTATTGAATACTCCCTAACAATAGACAGTTCTTTGATGTATGAAGTTAATCCCTTGGAGTAATAATGTTAGTGCTTTTAAAGAAATAACAGTATTCTTTCACTGATATACCAAATTGTAACCTATTGACCTGAAAACGTAAATGTAGCATGCCAAAGTGCCTAAAATGTTAATAGGAAGAAAAGCATATGTGCCTTTAGGATCATCTAATTTTTTTGTTAACATGAAGGATTTTTTGCTCTTCTTGTAAAAAACCAAAACAAATTTTTAACAGTTTCAAGCAAAGCTAGAAGTCAGGAAAGTACTAGAGGTGTTCAGTATGAGTAGACCAGGTTTTCTAAGGTCCAAGACACATGCAAAAATAATAATAGTTATGTTTTTATAATACTTTATGGTTAAAAGGTGTTTTCTATACATACCTTTCTTTGTTCTCCACAGTAGCAGTTTAGGTTAGGTCATACAAGTTTAAACATTGCTATTTCCTAGATAAGGAAATTAAAGCTTGGAGAAGTGAGTTTTGCCATTCAACTACCTGAGTGATTTTGAACAAGTGATTTTCAGGGCTTCATTTCTCCCAGGTAGAAAATGAGGGAGTTAGATTAGGTCATGGAGTTCTTAACTTTGTTTTGTGGAACACTTTTTCAGTCTGGTAAAACCTATAGTCTCTTTTTTTCAGAATTACGGGTTTATTGCTTACATTTATGATTGAAAGGCCAAATTTTACTTGGAAGTTTGTGAAAATAATGATGTAACTTTTCATCCATAATAAGTTCAAATACCAAGACCATGGAACCCTTGGATTAGATAATTTCCAAGGGTTTTTCTAAATTCAAATCCTATACTCCTAGAAATAGTATTTGAGAAGTTCTATATCTACTATGTGGTAGCACTAAGACTCAAGTCCTCTGTCTCTCATGTTTTTCATCACAAATGCCTTTCATTGCATAAATGAAATGCTTTTCATTTATTCCAACAGTTTGTTTTTTTTTTTTAGCAGAGAAGATGGATCAAATAGGTCTGCTCTACCCTGGGAAGGGCTTGAAATGCTAAACTGAGTAGCATGAACTTTTATCCGGTAGGTTGTAATAGGGAGCTACTGAAGATTAACAAGCAAGAGAATGAAGTTGTCAGAGCATGACTTTAGGAAGATTAACTTGGTTGTACATTTAAGAGGAGAGGGTATGTAGGGAGACTATTTCAATAGTTTAGGCATAAGATAACAAAGACTAGTAGGGTGGCCATGGGGTAGATGCCAGTGCTGTTTTGAAGGGAGAATTTGAAGGATTTCATGACAGATTGGATGTGGGAGTTGAGGGAGAGAAAGGAGTCAAGTACAAGTCCAGAGTTTTGAGTGGGTTTGAACCTAGGAGAATGAGAGGACACTGGTGTCAGTGACAGGATTCTGTGTCCTGGTTAGTTGATGTATTTAGTGCCTTCTAGCTTTTAGTGACTGGTTGTCTTGCCCAAGAATGGCCAGCCAGCTTGTTTGTAGGCAGGAGGTGAAGCTGAGTGTAGGGAGTGCCTTAGGCTGACAGACTCTGAATTCCCCAGCCCAGCTGCTTATGTTAGTATCTCCTCCTCCTTCCTCCCTTGACCTCCCTTTCATTGCATGAGTGTGAACATGCCCCAGCCTGAAGAGTAATAGATCATAGAATATTAGAGCAGAAGAGAACTCAGAAACCTTGTTGTCCAACCCTTTCATTTTACTTACAAGGAATTTTGAATATAGAGAGGGGATGTGCCTTGTTCAAGGTCATAAAATGAGTTAATCACTTGGATCACAAGGTTTTGGGACTTGGATCAGATCCCTCAGGTAGTTCAGATATGAGAGTAATATGGTTTAGCAGAAAAAATATTGGATTTGGGGGTCAGTAGACTTCCATTTGTTTATTAGATCTCCTTGTAAACCATGGGAACCCAGGAATAGCCTCTTCCTTTCTCTAGAAGGGTTTTAGATTCCTTATATATAAAATGAAGGAGTCTGAATAGGAAGATTCCCTTTCAGCTCTAATATTCTATACTCCAGAGAACAATGCTTTACTTTCTTAATTGTGGAATTAAAGGTCGGTCCTTTGTAAGAAGTCTTTCAGAGAGTAGATGGGGGTTTTGGACTTCCCAGTCCATGAAGTTCTTTTAAATCTCTCTATGGGTACAAGCCCCTATCCAACACTTAGCTAGTGAAATGAAACTGAATTGTCAAGAGTCTTAAGGGGAGAAGTGAACCTACTGAGGTCTGACCTCAGTTGACTTTCTGCTGTGCTGGCACTTCCTCTGCTTTGGTAAGGATGGTTTCATGACAAAGAGAGGAGAGAAGGGTGAAGTCTAGTAGGCTGGGGGAAGTGGGGGGGGAAGAGAATGGGTCAAGAAAGTCAGCATAACTGAATCTTCACTCACTATCAATAATAATAACAATAACAATAACAATAATAATAATAATAGTTTACATTTATATTATACTCTAGGTTTTGCAAAGAACTCCACAAATATTATTTCATTTTTCAATGCACTATGGCTTATGAAATAGGTGCTACCAATATTCTCATTTTACAGAGGAGAAAATTGAGCTCAAAGAGAACAAATGACTTATCCAGAGTTATACAGCTAGTAAAGTATCATGGTAGAGAAAGGAATATGGTCTCTGGATTAAGAGAATCTGGGTTCAAATCTTGCCTCTGACATTTATTATCCTTGTACATAAGTTGATAAAATTTCCTAAACTCAGGGAATGAGAGAATTGGTCTAATGTTTCTACTCAGGTCCATTCTAGCTCTATTTCTGGGATTCTGGGATTATTTTTTTTAGGTTTTTTTTTTTGGCAAGGCAATGGGGTTAAGTGGCTTGCCCAAAGCCACACAGCTAGGTAATTAAGTGTCTGAGACTGGATTTGAACTCAGGTACTCCTGACTCCAGGGCCAGTGCTCTATGCACTGCACCACCTAGCCGCCCCTGATTCTGTGATTTTTAATAATCTGAGGCAGGTTTCAAACACAGATTTTCTTAACTTCCAAGTCCAACACCAGCTACTAGGCCATGTTGCTCCTATTACCTGTTGCCTTCCACCCCTAAATTTAAAAGGGTCTGGTCGATACTATAACAGGATCTCCCAGATTCAACCTTGCCTACTGTAGTCTTGGCTCAGCCTCTCTGAAAGCTTCAGGTTTAGGATGCATAAACCCTTATTCAAGAACCCCTTGCTGTCATAATAATAGCTCATTTGTGTTGGCTGTATGATTTATAAAGTGCTTTACAGACATTATCTCACTGGGTCTTCCTCACAAACTTTTGGTCATAAAATTTCAAGATTTAGAACTGGGGAGGGACCTTAGAGATTATCCAGGCCAACCCCTTGACTTTTACAAAGGAAGAAGTTGAGGTTGAAATGACTTATCAAAAGTAGCATGGCTAGCAAGTGACAGATCTGAGATTCAATCCTAGGTCTTTTGTCTTCATATTTAGAGATATTAGCACTATACAATGTACCCTCTTATGCCAGAGAGTCTCCAGGGGATTGGGGTATTTAAGAAAAGGTTCCCAACAATATTGGAAAACCACATATGGTTGATGTTGTGACTAGGCAGAGCCTAGATCAGGGTAGGTCCCCCCCCCTTCTCCTAGCTCTACAAAGGGCCATAGGCCAAAGAGGATATATGCAAGCCTTTACAAGATGGTGGGTTATATATCTGTACTTGGATAGTTCCGTTGTCTCATAAATGCAGGTTTTTTCTCTTCACTAGTGCAGATCATAACCTATTTATGCCTTTCCTTCCTTTGCTATTCTTGTTCATGTCCTCCCACAAATTCTTATCTTGTTTCCTTCTTTCAATGTTGGATTATTGCTTTTTTCTTTCCAGTAGTCAGTCAGTCACAGTAGGTCCCAATGACTTCCTTCAGCCTCCTCGATAGGGCCCTCTTGGAACAAATGGGTACAGCCAAGTAAAGCCAATTATGGGATTATAATGTCCTAGTTCTAGATCTAGAGAGGACCTGTGAAGACATCTAGGGCAGATCTCTCATTTTCTGGATCACACTGGCCATGTCTGAAAATGTATCTATGATTCTACTCATTCACTTACACCATCAACAAGCATTTATGTAGTGCTTACTTAGCACAGTGACACACAGTGCTAAACCTTGGGGAAAAAAACAAAGAAAACCCAAAAACAATCCCTTTCTTCTTATAGGACTCAACAAGAATATACAAGGTAGGCACAGAGTAGATGGGAAAGAACCCTTAAGAGGAAGGAGAAGTAAACATTTATTAAGCACCTACTATGTCTCAGGACTGTGCTAAACACTTTACAAATGTTATCTCATTTGATCATTATAGATGCTATTCTCTCCATTTTACAAATGAGGAAATTGAGACAGAAAGCATAAAGTGACTTGTCCAAGGTCACACAGCTAGTAAGTGTCTTAAGTTTGGATCTGAACTCAAGTCATCCAGCTCTATCCACTTTGTCACCCAGTGCCTTCTAATATCTAATGGGAACAGAAAAAGCCTCCTGGACAAGATGATGATTAAGCCAAATATTGAAGAAAGCCTGGGATTCTAAAAATCAAAGGTGAAGAAAGAGTTCCCCAAGCACAGAGGACAGCCAGTGCAAAGCCTCTGAGCCCAAAGATGGAGCATTCCTTGTGAGGCAGCATATGAAGATTGGTATGACTGGAAAGTATGGAATGAGGAGGAACCGTGGAGAAGAAGATGAGAAAACTAGGAAGTGGGCAATACTTAGACCATCCCCTCTGATAAGAAGTCTGAGGTGTGCCTCATCTTCCATCCTTGGAAGTCACAATCACTAGAGGACCCATCTAGTGGTAGAGAGTTCATCCAGGGGTACCTGGGAGAAGATGTAACAGAGTCCTTATGGGCTGGGGGGTCATCAAGGAAAGCTTTGGGGAGGGGACCCTAGCCCAGGATGTAGATGCTAGTGAGTCAGTCTCCCTATCCTCTTCCTTCATCTTCTTCACTGGCTCCTTGTGCTGTGTTCCTGCGACTACTTGAATGCCTTCTCTGCACTGCTGATGCGCGATGATGTCATTCCCATATCACCACCTCCTTGAATCCTGTTCTAATGTGACTGATGCAGAGTTCAGGGTGGATGTGGCCTGGGATTGAACAGGTGAGCTTCTATGGCCAGCTCTCAAAGGGGAACCTTATTTAGTTAAACTCAGGGTCTAGATCCCAAGTACCTCCTACATGAGATCATCCCAACATTTGGTTAGACAGGGGAGCTCTGCCACATGCCATTCCTGCCTTCTTGAAGTTCATCGAAGGGCAATGAAATGCAAGCAGAGATAACTGTAATATGTGATAATATATGATAAATCTATTAAGGTGCAAAAAAATAAAAGGTTAATATTGAGCCTTAGCATATAGAAGGTGCTTAATAAATGTTCTTTGACTGAGTCACTGACTGATTGACTGACTGACTGAGGGGATCAAGGAGGGCTTCATGAAGGAGGTAGATTTTTAATGTGGCATTAAAAGATAAAAAGAATTTCTCACAAGAGAGGAGGTTGGTGGGGGAGCAGCATGAATAAGTTGAAGAGGCAAGAGAATGGATAGTGTCTTTGGAGACAGTTTTTAGGAATTTACAGTCTCTTTGGGGGAGAAAAGACTAACTTCAAACAGATCCTAATACTAGAGAGTGCAGAGAAACCTTGTATTGAGTTTGTCCTGGTCAGCATTCTTTCACAAAAGTAGAGACTACCTGGCAGATCAGAAAGAGCATTTGGCTTGGTCTCAGGGAAGATCTGATTTGGGATCCCAGCTTTCATCACCTTACTTGGTGAGTCAGTTCCCCAGTTTGAGACTATTTTCTCATTCATAAAATGGGGATAATACCATTTGTTCTTGTTTCACAGGATATTTTAAGGAAAGTACTTGGAATCCTTAAAAGCAACAGAGAAATGGATGTTATTATCATCCTTATTTTGCTTACATTCTTGTTCCACTTTTAACAACCTCACCAGAGAATATTGAAATCCCTCCAATGGGAACTGATCATTTAGCCCTTTGTAGTATTTTTTCCTGTGGAACTGTCCTGGATAACTTTAATATCATGCTTGTAAAACCAGATGACAGGTAGGTGCTATTCCCTCCTCCCCATTTTATAGTTGAGGAAACTGAGGCAGATATCGGTGAAGTGACTTCCACAGAATCACACAACTAGTAAGTGCTTGAGGCTGGATGTGGATTCAGGACAGCCTAGTTCCCTCTAATTTATGAACTTAAAAACAACCAAAAAACAATCCTAAGGTCTTAGATTTCAATAATAGAAATTTAATGTCTGGAAGGGAAGTGAGAGTCCCACAGTTCTCTGCTTAATGATTTGTGTTCAGTACATGAATTTTTAAGGAATTTGAAGCCAAACCATATGAGGAACAGTTGAAGGAATTAGGGCTATTTATTTAACAGTAAACTATATGAAATATGATCTGTGTCTAATTATTTGATCCCCAGAGCCAGCACAGGGCCTTTTACATAATGAATGCTTAAGATACAGGCTTGTTCTTCTAAATTAAATATTGAACCTGAAAAGTAGGTAGCTCTTTAAATACTTTCAAGATTATTGGGTTTTTTTAGATTTTTTTTTTTTTGCAAGGCAAACAGGGTTAAGTGGCTTGCCCAAGGCCACACAGCTAGGTAATTAGTAAGTGTCTGAGATGGGATTTGAACACAGGTACTCCTGACTCCAGGGCAGGTGCTTTATCCACTGCACCACCTAGTTGCCCCTACTTGCAAAATTATTTGTATACCTAGATATAGGGATTAGACCAGTGTTTTCATTGACACAGGTAATTCCCAGATAAATACAGGTTGGCTTTTTCCCTGAAACTAAGAAATTTTGGAATTCTAACTGAATTCTTGGAGAATTGTCCTCTCATAGCACTTAAAAATTAAGTGACTTGCTCAGGCTTACATTGTCAAAATATTTCAGGTACATCTTGAACTCAGCTCTTCCTGGCTTAAAAGCTAGCCTTCTGTCCACTGGACCATGCTTTTCTTTTTTTGTTATGTAATAGATAACATTTGTTTGACTTGGTGGCTGAGGACAGAACTGAATGAGTCAGAAAAGGTTACAGGGATGTAGATTTAAGTTCAAAAGAAAAGAATTTTCTGAGTTAGAGCTGTCTGAAAGTTGAATGGCCTGCCTCACAAGAAAGTGAGTTCTCTGTTGCTAAACGTGTTCAAACAGAGCCTGACTGGTCATTTTTGAGGACTCTTATAAAATAGATACATATTTTAGGTTAGAGTTGACCTGGATTTCCCTGTGAAGATTTTTTCCCCCCCAACTTTGAGATTCTAAGTGTCTGAGTAGATACTCAGGGAACAAGGGAAGGGTGCCCTTCATAAGAATTTCCCCTCCTCCCCTAGGGCTTCAGGTTCATTTTCTTTCACCTGGAATCTCTAAGTAGTGCCCAGACACACCCTGCATACTTGGCCAACTTATCAGACTGAGTCATTTCAGTTCGGGAGGGAGTCTGGAAATCCAGGGAGTGTCATGGACAGGTCAGGTGGAGAAGCATTTAAGAGATGGGGTGGAGCATCCCCATTCCCCCGACTCCAACACTGAGAACTCTTAGTCAACCCCCCAGCCTCTATGAGCCTCTGAACTTCTGACAGCTTAGGCAGATAAAGCAGGGAAGTCTGGAAGAGTGTGGAGGTGAAATAACAAGTCTAGGCAAGAGTCTGTTAGGAAGATGATACATTAGATACCTGAAGTGAGGCTTCTGCTGGTGGTCTGGGACATGTCTATGGACCCAAATGACAGGTTGCCTGTTATGTGATGTCAGATGTATCATGTGCATCTTTTGGGTGTGGGGGAGACATTTTCTCTTTAATTCTTAGTAAGATACTCTAACCCTCTGCCTTTGTTCCTAAAAATGGTGGAGAATTCAAAAAGCTAGAAGAGATCTGGTGCAGTGCCTCGTTTGATGGAAAAACAATTGGAATCTTTCCCCCTACCCCACCCCAAAACAGTCTCCCTACGCACTATATAAGTAGATGTGATTTTGCAGAGCCCAGTTTTTGTTTGCTGATTTTTAGTGAATTTATACAAAGCTGGAAAGTACTTTAGACAGAATAAGATTGATTGGGATGGAGGGAACCTTGGAACACAGAATCAGCTAGGAGATACCTTGATATATGGGTAAACTGAGGCCCAGAGAAGGGAAATTGCTTGTCTAATAAAAATAGCACTTTGGGGTAGAGCTGGGACCAGAACCTGGTTCTCTTGACTCTCAGTACAACTCTTTTATCTGTTATACTCTGCAAGAATCTTGTTAATTAACACCTAAAGCAAAGATATTCTATCTGCCTATATCCCCATACCAATGCCAGGTAGTTCCAATGAGGCTTTCTGTTTGCACTAGTTCCTTTTCCCATCTCAGCTTTCCTTATTCATCCTGGAAACCTTTCATGTAACTGCCCATGGGAAGGAGAACAGTTTTCTGCCAGCCTCAACTTTGGATGCTGGCAGTTGGGAAGATGCCATTCTTTTTTTTTGGAAGTCAAAGTAACAGCTTTAGAAGAGTAGGGCTTGTCCTAACAGGCCATTTGGTGGGGGGCAAAATCACATTTGCTAAACTGCTTTGAGGCAATACAATCACTACATAGATACAAAGCCAAATTCCTGTTTGTTTCCTGAGGGTACAAGCAGACTTCTGCTTTCCTATATTGTCTCCTAAAGATTGCCTTAGCTTGGGCTTCAGACACAAAAATTTCTTTTTTCTTTTGGAGTATGGTAGAAATGACTATTAAGTTTTTCTGCTTATTATCTCTATGACTACAAATCGCTTCACCTTCTTGGGATTTCTGGATAATGTCTGGGGTTCCTTTCAGCCCTAAATCCCACCATGTATTCTCTCCTCGTGTCTGGCTGCACAAGCAAGCAGATGCCACTGATTTGTTTGGGTCATCTTGAAAAGGTTCTTGCCTCCCACCACCCCACCCACTCCGGTGGTGCATTCAGGTTCCCAGATGCACGACTACATTAATAATGCACATTTATTTCTTCAGGTTTTTTAAATTTACAAAACACTTTTTTCACATCAACTTTGTGAAGTAGATAGTACAAGTATGATTATCCCATTTTATAGGAAAGGAAACTATGATGAGAGGGGAAAAATAACTTAGTCATACAACTAGTCAGGGTCAGAGCCAGCCTCAACTGGTTCCACTGAAGTTTGCAACCTTGGAGTCATCCATGGCTCTTCCTTCTCTTTCCCCTTGTTCTCATGTTCAATAAGCTGTCCGTTATATCTCCAGAATATATCTCACTGTCATCCCATTTTCTTTCCTGTCAGGGCTACGCCCTTAGTTCAGGCCCCTATCTTATTGCCTGGGCTACTTCAGCAGCGTCTTGATTGGTTCTGTGCCTTCTCTTCTTAATTTATCCTTTATTGCTGCCAATTTAGCATGGGTTACTCCCCTGTTGAACAAGTTAAGAGTGACTTCCAATCGCTTGTATTATAAAATGTAAACTCCTCTGGTATTTAAAGCCTTTTTTAGTCTTAAGTCCCATCTGTCTTTGTGAACTCCCCACGTTTCCCCCTCACAAACCCTAAATTCAAGTTAAACTACCTACTATTAACTCTCCATAGCTTTGCATTTCTCACATTGTTCTTCCTCCCCATTTCCTGGTCTAGCTGGTTTTGAGACCCAGGTCCAATGCCATGTTCCCCAAGAGTTCTTTCTTGATTTCTTCTCTAGTTGTTACTACTTCCCCTGCCCCAAACAAATAAAAAACCACCCTGTATAAATTTTTTACTGACATATTTGTGTACATGTTCCTTTCCTTGAATAGAATGTAAGCACCTTGAAAGCAGAGGCTTTTAAAAAAGCAATCTCCCTTCTTGGGATATGTTTCTAGCATTCATAGTGACTGGTTTAGAGTAGGTACTTAATTACTGTTTATTGATTTGAACTGAGTCTATGTCTTGTACACACTCTGAGGGGGGTAGCAGGAAGTTATCATCATCATTGGTATTTTGAATTAGAGGATCTGAGGATTTAGAATTGAAAGGGTCCTTAGAGGTCATTCTGTTCTAGTGAGGTTGAGGGACTTAGTCAAAATTGCAGGAAGGGAATAAGGTTGGACCTCTTGGGTTCAAATCCCTCTTCCCTTCCTTGGCCTGTGCTTGATACTGAATAATCTGAGAAGTGCCTAAAGTTTTGCCATGGTGTTTGCAGTGCTTTCTCTGCAAGGGGAGATGGTAGGGCTGTGAGAACACTTGGTCACCAGCCTGTCTTCCTCATGCTGGGTACTGTACTGTTCCCTAGAGAGAACTCACTATGCCATTTTATTCTGGGAATAGAAAATTAATTACTCTCCTCCCCCTTTCAACCCCCCCCCCCCCCCATATTCACTTCCTTGTCTTTCTCTGGAAGAGGACACATTGGACCACTTGCTACCCAGGCCTGTTTTACCCCTATTCCTGATGTACACAATGGGTACCCCTCCCCCCTTCCCCTGCAGACCACCTTCCTCAAGCTTGGGAAATCTTTAGGGACCACTAGGTACCCATCCTCTATATTCTGCTCTGTTCTTTTTTTTTTTTTACTGAGTTGCTTTTATTTTATTTTATTTTTATTTTTTAAGTTTTTTGCAAGGTAATGGGGTTAAGTGGCTTGCCCAAGGCCACACGGCTAGGTAGTTATTAAGTGTCTGAAACTGGATTTGAACCCAGGTACTCCTGACTCCAGGGCCGGTGCTTTATCCACTGCGCCACCTAGCCGCCCCAAGACTTTTTTTTTTTAGGTTTTTTTTTTAAGGCAAATGGGGGTAAGTGGCTTGCCCAAGGCCACACAGCTAGGTAATTATTAAGTGTCTGAGACCAGATTTGAACCCAGGTACTCCTGACTCAGGGCCGGTGCTTTATCCACTAAGCCACCTGGCCACCCCCTGCTCTGTTCTTTATAAACCTCTTAAATGTATTTGTTCCTTCCCCTCCTTTTTTCTTTCCTTTCTTCTGGAATTTTGAGGTTGAAATTGAAGACTAAGTAATTCTGCTTTGTTCCAATCTCAGGTTGGCTCTAATTAAACTAGAGTTTGGAAGGCCTCCCCCACAACCCTGGGAAGGGGGAGGATTGAACAGGCTTTCCCTTCCCTTCCCTTCCCTTCCCTTCCCTTCCCTTCCCTTCCCTTCCCTTCCCTTCCCTTCCCTTCCCTTCCCTTCCCTTCCCTTCCCTTCCCTTCCCTTCCCTTCCCTTCCCTTCCCTTCCCCCCTCCCCTTCCCTCCCCTCCCCTCCCCTCCCCTCCCCTCCCCTCCCCTCCCCTCCCCTCCCCTCCCCTCCCCTCCCCTCCCCTCCCCTCCCCTCCCCTCCCCTTCCTTTCAACAAAATGTGATAAAATGGCTAAGTTTGTCTTCATGCCTGTCACTTTCCACTCACTTGTTTCTTGTTCTGCCCAGCTCCACTGTAGACCATTTGTACTGTCCGATTCTCTCTTTCCTCTCCATAGCAAAACCTATTTTTAGGAGGAGAAAGTAATAAGCATTTAATCATCCATTGTTAACAGAACAAAATTATTATATTAAAATAATATTTTATTGTCATAAAATTATTATCCTCATTTTGTTTGGAAGGAATCTGAAGAGCTCAGAGAGGAAAAGTAACCAGCTTATGGTCACACAGAACCGGTAAGTGACCAATGGCTTCCCAGCTAATAGGTGACCAATCAGGACCCTGTTTTAGGTCTTCTGAATTGTCTAACCCCTTTATGTCATGAACAGAAAACTAAAGCCTCAAGAAGTTGAAGGACTTGTCCATGGTCACTTGGTTGCAGAGCTGAGGTTGGAATTCATGTTCTGTGACTCCAAATCTAGGTTTTGAGCCACAATGCTACTAATTTGCTGGATTTGATGAGAGGGATAATGAGGAAGGATGCTCTTTCCATGAGAGAATGTGTGTGAAAGCAAAAGGCCGTATAAATACAAGGACTTATTATTATTGCACATGCCCCTTACCCTGAGTGTTGGTGGAGGACAGTATGTCCCCAGGCTTTCCTGTCCTTTCTCTCTGCCCAATTTAGTCTGTTATAGAGTCATAGTCCTATCTCCCCCAACCCCAAGCTGTAAAATTTCCCTCCCTCCCCCTCTCCTGCTGAGCCCCATAGATAGCAGGGTTTAGCCTTGAGAACTCTGAGGGCAACACATTCTTTGGCAAGGGAGGGAACTTTCAAGCAAGCCTTTGTTTCCTTGAGACCCTGAGAGAATCTGTCCTTTAGCCACAGCTCCCTTTGGAGAGCCTCTGTTGTTGTGGGGGTGGGGGGTGGGGTAGGAGAGAATGGAGAGTTGGAGTGGATTTGTTGCTCATTTCCTGTTAAAACTTCCTTTTATACCCAGCTTGGGTGACCCCGACTCTGGCAACCTTCCTTGATTGCTTCTGATTTGATGTGATCTCAGTTTTTCTTAGTATCATAGACATTGATCTAGAGCTGGCAGAGACCTCAGGGGCCATATAGTACATGCCCCTCACTTTACACATGAGTAAACTGAGGGCCAGAGAAGTTAAAGGACCTGCACAAGTTCCCACAGGTAATGGGAATAGTGACATGTGACCTTAGGTCCTCCAGTGCTCAATTATCATCAACATTTAGAGAATTCTTAGTTTATATATCCAGCCCTAACCTCTCCTCACCTCCAATGACACATCTCCAACTACCTATTGGAAATCTCAAACTGGATGTCTCATAGACAGCTTTGGTTCAGCATGTTCAAAACTAGACTCATTATCTTTTCCCCAGAATCCTTTCCCTTCCTAATTTCATTATGAAGAAACCACAATCCTAGAATTGCAGTAGGCTTTCAGTAGGCAGGATCTTTCATTTCTTACTCTTATCACCACTCCCATATTCAGTCTGTTACCAAGTTCTTTCATTTCTACCTTCAGAATACCTATGTATACATCCCTTTGCCTCCTCTGACACTGCCATCAACCTAGTGGAGGCCTTCACGCCTCATACCTGGTCTATTCAGAGTCTTTTAGTTATTTTCATCTCACTCCAGGCCATCCTCCACTCAGCTGTCACATTGATATGACTACTTTACCTCTCTTCTCTCCTCAATCCAATCAATTCCCCATTACCTCCAGGATCAAATAAAAAAAATCCTTATTTATTTAAGGCAATGGGGTTAAGTGACTTGCCCAAGGTCACACAACTAGGTAATTATTAAATGTCTGAGGCCAGATTTGAACTCAGGTTCTCTTGACTTCAGGGCTGGTGCTCTATCCATTGTGCCACCTAGCCACCCCTCTTGTATCATATTTTTGAAGGCATTATTCTTAGCCCCCCCCCCCCCTGCCCAGTGCAGGACCGTTGTACATAGCAAATATTTAACAAGTGTTTGAAAAATAGAATTGAACTGAATTGTGGTAGCCCTCTCCCAACAAGCCTCTAGATAAATTAGGCCAGTCCTTTGGACAGTAATAAGATAATAGGATCTCTGAGCCTTATCTCACTGACCTTATTTTACAGATAAAGAAACCGAACTCCAAGAAAAGTGTTTTGTCCTAGGTCATGTGGCCAGTCACTTAGTGACAGAGCTGTGATTTGAATCCAGGTTTCCTGATATCAAATCCAGCTGAGCTAGCAGTCAGACATCATCAATCAGGGCTAAGGCTTATAGGGGAAGAGCGAAGATCAGTTTGTGAAGTAGAACCTCATTATTCATAGCCAAGGTGGGATGTTGAGTTTTCCATCTCTTCTTCTATTAGATTGATTCCTTGTCTCTTCCCAACCTTGTCCATGGACACATGGAGACTATTTGGAGCTAAAAGAAAAGATAAGCTTAGAACACACAACTCCTGAGTAACTCACATGGAAGATTATAAAACTGTATAATGTTAGAGCTGGAAGGGACCTTAAGGATCAACTAATCTAGTTCTCCCAATTTACTGAAGAGGAAATTGAAATCCAGAAGGGGAAAGTGACTCCTTTTAAGTCATATTGTCTATGTGTTTCCCTTACCTGCTGCCTCCCCCCCCCCCAAAAAAAAAAGATCTTCCCTTCATTTCGTAATACTGGACATTGTTTAAGCTATATAGTGAAAGGAACTGGGTTTGAATTCTGGTTCCTTTACTTACTTTTGCCCTCTCCCCAGTACATTCCATTTATATATTTTTTAAAGTACAGAGAATTTTAATTAAATTTTTTTCCAGTTCCAAATTCTATACTTCTGTCTTCAATAAGAAGGCAATAAAAAAAGAGAGCATATTACAAATGTTTGTAGACATACAAATTTCAGCATTAGCCATTTTCTGGGGACAAATCAAGGAAAAAGAAAGAAAAAAAATCTGTTTTGTTCTGTACTCTGACTCCATCAATTCTCTTCCTGAAGGTGAAAAGTAGGTTTCATTTTGAGTCCTTTGGACTCCTTTGGAATGGTGATAGATCGTTGATCAAAGTCATGTACTTGCTCTTCTCTTTCTGTGCACTTCACTTTGCATCAGTTCATCGAAGTCTACCTAGATTTTTCTGAAGTCAACTCTGTCATTTTTTATAGCACAAGGGTCTTTCATCATCTTCATATACCATAAATTGTCCATGCATTCTCCAATTGATGGGCATTCCCTTTTGTTTTTAGTTCTTTGCCATCACAAAAAAAAAGTTTCTTTTTATAACTCTGGATCCTTTTCCTCTCTCTTTGATTTCCTTTGCATATTGGCTATGGGCAAATCATTTCATCTCTTTGGTCTTGAGTTTCAGCTATAAAATGTAGCAGTGGCTAGAAATAAGCCTGGACATTGGACTAGGTTCTTAAACCATTTTTGTCATGAATCCCTTTTGATAATCTGCTTCTCAGAATCATGTTTTTAATGCATAAAATAAAAAATAGAATTACAGAAGGAAAAACAAAACCCCAAACATTTATGATATACTTACAATGTTCCAGGCACTAATCTAAACCCTGAGAATACAAATACAAGTAGAAAGAAAGGCAGGTTTCTGCCCTCTAGAAACCTATATTCTAAGCTTAATTAGCTGCTTCTTCTAAGCTTATATATTCTAAGTTTCATGGACCAAGATAACACATTAAAGGAAGCTGAAAAGTCTGTGTGAGAGCAAAACCACCCAGTGAAGACCTCTCTAGTAAGGAGAGGAATGAGACATGACAATTTTGGAAGCCCTTCCTTTTTTTTTTTTTGCAAGGCATTGGAGTTAAGTGACTTGCCTAAGGTCACACAGCTAGGTAATTATTAATTGTCTGAGAATCCAGGATTCCACACTAGCTTTCCTTCATTCATATGTTCATTTAGTTTTTGTTTTTGTTTTTAGGTTTTTGCAAGGCAAATGGAGTTAAGTGGCTTGCTCAAGGCCACACAGCTAGGTAATTATTAAGTGTCTGAGGCCGGATTTGAACTCAGGTACCCCTGACTCCAGGGCTGGTACTCTATCCACACCGCCCCCTCATTTAGTTTTTTAAAGCATTATGTGTAACTTTTGATGCTTGAGCCCCTTTCTTCAAGCAGCTTAAAATCAATATAGTAGTGAAATAAGAAATAGATAATTATAACACTAGAAATAAATGCATATGTGCATAAATGCATAAGAAAAGTATTGACAAACTGATGTTCAACTCAGAATAAGGAATACTCTTATCTAATTTGCTATGAAAGGCTTCATATAAGAACTGACTTTTGAATTAATGCTTGAAGGATGAATAGGATTTCGCCAGGTGTGAATTAGTTGGTAGAACATTCTAGATAACAACTTGAGGAAATGTGTGGAGCTGGAAAGCACAATGTAGATTTAGGGGAAATTGAGTATTCACATTTGGATAGAATGTATACTATAGGAAAGTTGGATAGTTGGAGACAAGATTGGAAAGGTATTTTGAGGGCAGAGCATGGGAGTTTTGAATACCAGCCTAAGGAAATTTGGACTTCATCCTAAAAACAATAGGGGACCATTTAATTTTTTTTTTAGTAGAGTGATTTTGACATGGTATGCAAAATGGATCACAGTGGGAAAAAAGATGAGAAGTAAAAAAAACTAGTTGGCTGTGGCAGTAATGAAAGAAACAGATATATATTCAGAGTTGGAAGGGTCCATTGAGAGCTAGCTCTTCATTTTACAAATGAGAAAACTGAGGAACTGAGAGGGGAACTCACTTGTATGATGTCAGAGAACTAGTGGTAAATTCAAGACTAGAACATATTGTTCTAATGACTTGTGGCAAACCATGGCCTAGAATCAGAATCAGATTTAGATCAGAAATCACCTAGTCTAATCCTCTCATCTTCCATATGAAGAAGCTGAAATCCAGTGAATTTAAGAGACATGTCCAATATCACATAGGTAATAAGGTTTTGAGGGCCTAGAGGGTGTGTCTAGAGAGGAATATCAAGAAGGAAGAGGATGAGAGAGAAAATGAAAAAACTAGAATGATGAATGTCTAGAGTTATATAAGACCATCTCTATGAGTGGGGTAATGTGGTATATAAGAGAGAATTTATTCTTGATTTCACTGCTCTTCTGGACATGAAGGCTTTGAGCTAGATTTATCAGGCCTCTGCCAGTTACATCTTTTGATCCTGATTTGCTGACAGTTTAGATACAAAGATGGAAAGAAAAGGACAAGTCAAACATTTATTCAAGGTTGCCACAGTAGGAGACTGGGAGAAAAATGGCAGCCTCTCTATCTCTCCTCCCCTTGGATTTTCCTGTTGCTAAGTTACTTGAGAGGGTTAGTTATAAGTCATAGTGTCATAATACTACAATGAAAGAGATCTCAGTGATCATCAAATCCATAGGTCAATCAATAAACATTTATTTATTAGGCATCTGTTGATATACCTTAGGGAAACAAATACAGAAAATGAAACAATCCCCCCCTCCCCCCAGGAGCTTACATTCTAATGGGGAATTGTTCAATTGACTTCTGTTGTAACAAACTTGTGACCCTTTGGGGTTTTCTGAGTAAATGTCAAGAAGTGGTTTGCCATTTCCTCCTCTTGCTCATTTTACAGATGAGGAAACTGAGACAACAGGGTTAAGTGACTTGCTCAAGGTCACACTGGGAGGAATTGTCTGAGCCCAGTTGAATTTGAGTCTTTCTGACTCCATACCTAGACCTCTATCCACTATACCACTTAGCTGCCCTCTAATGCCCTAAAATATATAACCTTTTCTGTATTGTCAACCCCTTACCCCATCTCCAGAGTAATAGAGGATATGGAGTAAGTGATCCTGGGTTTATCCTGAGGGGAAAATTGCTAATTTCTCAGGGCCTTATTTTCTTCATTTATAAATATATAAGTATATAAATATTTAAGTAATGTGAAATATATGCAGTTCCCTTTCAAAAATCGTTTATTTATTCATTTATTTTTAATATTTATTTAAAGAATTTTGAGTTCCAAATTCTCTCCCTCCCCATTGAGAAGGCAAGTAATTAGAATATATGCATTTCCAATCCTAAGGAAACTAAGAGAGATGGGAAGAAATTTGAGTTTAAGTCAGAGGTTGGGGTTGAACTGCTTTCTTACATTTTCAGATCTAATGCCCTTACCCTTATGCCAGGCTACCTTCTGTGGTCTTTTGTCTGGGAAGAAAAGGTATAAATAGTGTTTGCTTCTAAGAGATTTTTGCTATGTCTCAGGCTACATGTTCTAACAAAACCTATTATCTTGACCCTACCCTCTTTGTTCCTACTAGAGAGGAGAGGAGAGAGCCTTGATTCCTTGGTGCCCTTCTTTTGAAGGGTGAGGTATGAGGCAGGGCACAAGAGTCTGTATGTGGTGGGAGGGGAAGATGGGTGAAATGGTCCATCTCATTACCTTTTCCATATCCTTGGGAAAAAGAGGAGGAATGTAGGAAGAGAAGCTGGATTGCCCACATGGCTAGGGAAAACAGCTCTCAATGTTCTCTTCTTTGGGGTGGGGAGATGATAGGCTGACCTGTACCCCTCTGCTTGGGATCACTGACTCATCCATTTCTGGTCCAGGTTGGGCAGGTAAGAGAGGATGGGGAAATTTTTCTTTTTAATGTCTTTGGTTTTCCCTCCCACCCTTTTTTAAAAATTTTTTTTCAAGAGAGTGTGGTTAAGTGACTTGCTCAAGGTCACATAGCTAGGTAATTATTGTCTGAGGTCAAATTTGAACTCAGGTCCTCCTGACTCCAGGGCCAGTGTTCTATCCACTGTGCCACCTAGCTGCCTCTTTCCCCTTTCTAATTATGTGCATGCTACTCTGGAACATTTCCTATTATCAACCCTTTACTCTCAACCCCTTTATCCAGGTTGATAGTGGATAAAAGTATGGGTTTTGGAGTAAGAAGTCCTGGATTTAAATTTTTTTTTTTTTTTTAGGTTTTTGCTAGGCAAATGGGGCTAAATGGCTTGCCCAAGACCACCACAGCTAGGTAATTATTAACTGTCTGAGGCCAGATTTGAACCTGAGTACTCCTGACTCCAGGGCCAGTGCTCTTTCCACTGCCACTTTAGCTGCCCCTGGATTTAAATTTTGACTTAGTCATATATTACTATTATCTTGAAGGAAAAATTGCTTAATTTCACAGGGTCTTATTTTCTTCATTTATAAAATGAAGAGTCAGACTAGATCATAGCACCATTGATTTAGAATTTAAAGAGATCCAGAAGTCATCTAGCCTAAGCCCTTCATTTTGTGGATCAGGAAACTGAGGCCCACAGTTTCCCAAGGTTATAGAGTAGTAATTGACAGAGCTTGAGTGATTTCTAGGGTTTCTTTCAGCTCTGAATTGTAGGATCCTCTGGTCAGGACAGAAGATGAATCACAATCTCTTAACTCAGAGACTCAGGTTATCTCATTTACCTCATGCTCAGTGCATTCCTTCAACTGCATTCCCTACAAGGTCATCTTCTAAGCCCTGTGGACACTGCTGTAACAGTGGCAAACTCACTTTTTTATGGGGAAAACCATTCTATTATTCTATTATTGGAAAATTCTGGTTGTTAGGAAATTTCTTATATTTGACCAAAATCTACCTCACACTTGTTAGTTGAAGTTTGGTCCTTGGGATCCCACAGAACAAGACTTTTTCCCAAACTGTACCAGAAGCAAGAACATGCATGAAATTAAATTATCATGAGACAGACTTTATTATCCCCAGCCTGATGACCAAATGGGAATTTAGACTTACAGTATATGGTTTGAATCTTGCCTCTACTCAAATCCCTTTACCTCTCTGGGCTTCAGTTCCCTAAATTGAGGAAAGGTCCTCTTAGTGTGTTGGTTGAACACTCTGTAGTGAATTTATAGGAGGACCTGGACAAAAGTCACACAGAAGAAATAGGCATTAGACTGAACTTCTTGAAAGCAGGGATGGTTTTGCTTTTATTTCTGTCCTCTGACCCTTAGCACATTGCCTGTCTATATAATAATGAAAATATTACTTGAATGGAACGAGAAAGCCAATAAATGAATGTATAGCATCAGCCAATCTATCTGTACTGAGTGCCTCTGAAGCTAACCCTGGGATGTGTAGAAGTCTAGGACATTGTTCATTTCCTCAAGCCTGAAGGCTAGTTGTTGGCCTAAATAAATAAATGAATAAGACATTTACTATGTATGAAGCTCTATATTAAGTGCTGGGGCTAAGAACCGAAAATAAGAAAATCCCTGCTCTTAAGGAACTCACATTTTAATGGGGTAGGATTTTGCTAGATGACTAATTGTCCAACAAACAGGAATGGGCCATGAGTTCTATTATTATAGGGAATATTAAAAGTGAATGAGAGCACAGGTTCATTTGAAATATTTGCACATTTATTCATCTCTCTACCCATTTATATATCAATCTAAATTTGTGGGGTTCCAAATTCCCATTTGAAGTATTTGAGTATAAATTGGGGGATTTGGACAGGATTTCAGTAGTCCCTTCCAGTTCTAAAATATCCTGTGATACGTGTAGAAAACAAGGCAGAGGAGGGGTTGAAAGGGTGCCCATAGTCACATAGTGAATTAATGACAAAGCCAGGACTAGATCCCAGGTCCACTGATTTTCTCGCCAAGACTCTTTCAATTACTCTGCACTGTCACCTTATGTTAAGTCTTGAGCCATGGTGGTTCAAGCCTTAGTGGAGAAAAAGAAGAGTCTTGTAGAACCAGCTCTGGCTGCTACTTTGAAACAGTAGGGAGTAGGGAGAGGGACTTCCTGCTGGGTAATCACTTCAACAAAGTCTTCCTGGGAAGGAATTGCAAACTTGAGAAACTTAAGATACTGTCATTCAAGCATGGCTTATTATATCAATCAAACCCTGCTAAAAATAGGGCCACTGACTTATTAATAGGAAGAACAGGAAATAGTGGAAAATATAACTTGAATGGGATGAGAAAACCCATAAATGTGTGTATACAGTCAGCCAGCCTATCTGTTCTGAGTGCCTCCTCTGACCAACCCTGTAAACTTGAAGTCCAGTTGGGGGTGCAATGAGAGCTAGGATCTGGGAATTGATTGAGATTTTGGCCCTGCCACCTTCTTTCAAATGCTTAACAATCTAATTGTGGACTAGTGATGGAGGATTAAAGCCCATATACAAATAACTATCATACAAAATAGAATATAATGAGTACATGAGAGTACAAAGTGCTGATCAAGGACAGAAAGAAAATGTAATTTCTTATTGAGAGGGAATGAGGAAGCTTCCTGGAAGAGGTGGCATTTGAGTTGGATTTAGTTGGAGCTGTGACAGGGGTGAAATTCCAAGAGTAGGAATGTCAGGAGCAAATATAGTGATGGGGAGTAAGTAAATGGGTGACAGATAGCAAGGAGTTGATAGGAGCAATAGGTTATAAAACTAGAAGGAAGATGGAGGGGAGTAGAATGAAATAAATCATCTGGGATGGGTGGGTAGTGCCAGTTTGTAGATGCTGTGAGGTGGGAGTGGATGATCATCTGTAGATGAAATAAGGGGATGAGTGACCATCTGAGGATGTTTTAAAGAAGGTCTGAATGAGCATTCTACCTTTTGTGGGTCAGTAGCCAGAACCTAAGGTCTAGGCTATAGAGTAGAGAAAGATTTGGTTGGAAATATAGGGTAGGACAAGATGATAGAGGGCCTTGAAAAGGAGGTCAATATTTATTTTCAAATATAGTTCAAAATATAGTTCATGAACATGATAGTCTCGAGAGATACCAAAACAAAGAACAGAATGCCAAGTAAAACCATAAAAACTGAACTAGTTATATTTTCATAAAAGAAAATCTAATCTTTTGGAAAAAATGATTTAAAAAACCCTAACTTATGGGTCATCTTCCAGTCTCTTATTTCTTTGTAGACTTAAAAATTTTGTTCCTTTTTTCCTGTGGATGCTGTCATTGTGCTAGATTGTTTTGACTCTATTTTCCTCCCTCAGCATTACATCTCATTGCTTTCCCCAGATTTCTTTTTGATAGTCACATTGATATACTTAAATTTTAATTCAACAGTTAAACCAAATTGTTGATGATGGTAATGAAGTTACTTAACATTTATGTAGCAGTTACTGTGTGCTAAGCACTTTACAATCATTTCATTTGATCCTCAAAATAACCAGGGGAGATAGGTGCTGTTACTATTCCCATTGTGCAGATGGGGAAACTGAGGCAAATAGGTTAAGTGACTTAACCAAGTTCACTTAGATAGTATCAGAGGCCATATTTGAACTTGGATCTTCTTGTCTCCAGGCTCAGCACTTTTTTCACTGTGCTATTTAGCTGCCTAATTAGTGTGGCATAATGGAAAACATACTGAATTTGGAATCAGAACCTAGGTTTGCATCCTGATTTTGTGGTTTAACAGCTAATTTGCTTAACTTCTCTGTGCATCTGTTTCCTCATTTGTAAAATGAGAAGATTAAGCTAGATGATTGATAAGGTCCTTCTAGTTCAAAAATTTATGTTCCTATTATCCTATTAAGATGTGTAGGGCATAGGGGCGGCTAGGTGGCATAGTGGATAAAGCACCCACACTGGAGTCAGGAGTACCTGGGCTCAAATCTGGTCTCAGACACTTACTAATTACCTAGCTGTGTGGCCTTGGGCAAGCCACTTAACCCCGTTTGACTTACAAAATCCTAAAAAAACAAAACCAAACCCCAAAAAACAAAGATGTGTAGGGCATTGTCCTAGGTGCTAGAGATACTAATACAAAAATGAAAGTCTGCCTACAAAGAGCTTATGTTTTAAGTGGGGAAGATGGAGAAGAAAGGGACAGGTGTTTCACCATGTAAGGATAGGATATAGGCCTGTGAATTCATTGATATGGGTGTAACTCATGGACTCATAGATGAGGGAGTTCCCTCTACCAGTGTTGCACAATACCTTCTTGCCTAGGACCCTTAGAGATTAAGGGATTTCTCTGGGGTCTTAGTTATCATGTCAGATGTACAACTCAAACCTAGTTCTTCTGGCTCCAAAGCTAGCTCTCTTTCCTCTCCCCAAATGCAAATAGTAGTAATTCAGATAAGGTATTCAGTAGTTGTTCAGTTATTCAGTTGTTTTAACATGTAGGATGTTTCCAGGTTGGGTGTCTTTTCTGTTGCAACTAATACTGTTGTGAATATTTTTCTCCCACTAACTCTTTATTCCTTTCAGTATTTAGTTAGGTCATAGGAAGTCCTAGTTATATGATTTCTGGGTCAGAGGATCTGATCTGTTTTGTAATTCTTATTGTATAATGCTAGGTTGTTCTCCAAAAAGATTACTGTATATAATTTCACAGTTCTGCCCAACAGCCTAATAAACGTGACCATTCCCTCAAAGCTGTCTACACTATGTTTTATTGTTTTATTTATCTTTATCAGTGAGATGTGTGTATATGAGGTAGTATTCAGGGGTAAGTATGGTACAGTGGATAGAGTGCTGAGCCTGGAGTCAAGAAGACTTGAGTTCAAATCTGGCCTTAGATTCTTAGCTGTGTGACCTTTGGCAAGCTGCTTGTCTACCTCAGTTTCTTCATTTATAAAATGGAGATAACAGCACCTACGTCCTAGAGTTGTTTCGAGGATCAAACTAAAGAATAATTCTAAAGTGTTTAGCATACATACTCAGTATGTAGGAAGTGCTATATATTGCTACATAAATGTCATATATAAATAATATAGTAATAGCATTACTTAAGAGTTGTTTTCTTAGATTATCAGAGCACTTGGAATTTTCAAGTGATAATTAACAATCCATTTTTCTACCTTAAAAAAATTCTCTTGATCCTCTCTGGTGCTTTATCCACTAGAGGAAATAGGCATAATTGTTCTACATTAGATTCTGTATGTTAAATTTTTTTTTGTCACCAAAGCTTCCTTGATCTATTTCCTTTCCTTTTACTTGTGCATGATAGCATCCCCCCCAATAATTTTCAAAAATAATGCTTATTAAATAATGCTTAATAGAAAAAATAAATGGAAGAATTTGTGTGGTAGTTTAATGCATTTTTCCCGAAGGGAACCACTGGAGTTTTTTCAGCTGGGTAGGTGGGTAGGAGGGAATTTTTCCTTCCAGAAGCGCTGGATTGACTAATCGCTGGGATCTCTTCTATCTCTGAGATTCTATGAGGGAAATGGCCAGAGAAAGGCATTAGGAAGATGATTTAGTTAAAATGTTCAGTTTGGGCTGGAAATGGGAAAATTCAAGGAAAGTAGACTTTTTAAAAAATAAATTTTTAATTGCCATATCTTGTTTTTAATGTCACTTAAATTTTCCCCTGTTTCTCTCTTGCTCTTTCTTTTATTCCCCTCCCTCTCCCCTCCCAAGGAGACTATTGCAGTAGTCCAGGTAAGAAGAGATAAAGGCCTATGATGCTGCAGTGGTTTGGGGATAGGCAGTGGATAAGAAAAACATTATTTCTCTGTTCCTTTGT
The DNA here is from genome assembly GCF_037893015.1 of Macrotis lagotis. Taxonomy (NCBI): domain Eukaryota; kingdom Metazoa; phylum Chordata; class Mammalia; order Peramelemorphia; family Peramelidae; genus Macrotis; species Macrotis lagotis. Next base: position 347,474,620 of record NC_133658.1, on the reverse strand, counting down.
GTGTGAGTCTTATATTCTTAGTTGAACTGGAAACTCTTTGAGGACAAGTATCTTTCTCCTCTTTTGCATTTAACCCATAATCCTTCTTGATCATAAGTATTTGGTTGTTCTTTCTTTCTCTCATTAGAAATAGTAGTTCTTGAAAGAAGGGTTGAACTACATCCTATCTATCTTTGTATGTCCGGAGCTGAATACAAGATCTTGTTTATTGAATCAGTGTTTATTGCATCAAATATGTGTTCCACATCTCAGCCTTGTGTGCAGTGACCTCTCAGAAAATATTCTTTTAGCAATTTAAAGCTAAATGTTATCTTAATTCACATTTGTGCTGCTTTGACCTTCCTACCTTTCCTCCCCCCCACCCCCCAATGCTGTTCCTCCAAGATTACCTCCCCATTCATACTACATGGGTCTTCTTAAGTACATAGTTGGGCTTGTCTGCTCAATTAGAATGGGGTTTCCTTGAAGGCTGAGGTCTTGTTTTATCTCCAGTGTCTGATAGATATATAACAAATTCTTAATAAATGCTTGTTGGACTCCCCCCCCCACACCCCAGCAAGGGGAAGCAGCAGTTATGTGAGACCATGTTCATTCATTCAGATGATCATCAGTCTAGGGTGGGAAGGGATCTCAGAAGCCATGAAGTTAGGACCCTTCCCCATTTTATAGTTGAACAGACTGCTCCCTAGAAAGGAAAAGTGAAATGAGTTGCTTAAGATCATACAGACAGTAAACATCAGAAACAGGATTGAACCTAGCTCCTCTAATTCCATAACTAATGTTCTTTACACTACACCATGCTTCCACCCTATCGCTAGACAAGCATTTATTGAGGACCTGGTACATACCTGTTACTATATTAGGCGCTGGAAATACAAATATGAAAATTGTCCCTATCTTCAAGAGGATTATATTATACTTAGTGGAAATAACTTGTAACAGATAAGTAAGTACAAAATATAAGGTAGAGGGGGCTGCCAAAAATGCTTGATCTCTGACCACATAGATTCTCAGACAAGAACCCCTGCCCTACCTTCTCCAGCCCCTTATCTCTTCATCTCAAAGAGAGGTCTGCTTATTAAAGTTGATTTTTAAAAGTTATTAATCCTATTAAATGTTTTTTATATTGAGCTATTGTGGATTTTTTCTTTTTGGTTGTATTGTATTCATAGAAATTTCCTAAAGGGAAATTCCATCCATGGAGCACAGGAGAGACTGGCCCCTTCCCCACCTGCTTGAGTGTTAGTTACTATGGGAACAGAGTAACTCAGATCACTGGTTGAGGGTGAGGCCCAGTTGGGAAAGAGAGATTTGTAATTGTATCCACAGGTGGCCGAGGTTTGAAGGGAGTGAGTGTCAAGGGGGTCATGTTTGAGCAAATCTAGAGTTAGAGTGATTAAAAAAAGAAAGACAGCCTTGTCCTTCACTATGAAAGAGGAACACGGTGGGAATTTTTTTAAAGCTAAAAAAACAGACAATGTGATGAAATATGGGGGTGGAGGAGGGGGCAAGAATTATGGAACTTTTAAGAAAATGAGGGGAAACTGTAATCATGTATTTGGTCTCTATAAGAAAACACTAAAGGGACCCCAGTAGGAAATCCCAGCTCTATCTAGGTGTCTCTGGTTTCAGTCACTTAACCCTTTGGACACTTAACTTTATTTGTAAATGAAGGGGTTAGACTCTTCAAATGTTCTTTCCATCTCTGAATCTGTGATCTATTGGCTATTCCTTCTACAAGCCTGCTACAGGAACAGGCTTAAAGGAGCACCTCTCTTGGGGCACCTGACTTTGGACTATCCAGTTTTGCTACAATGTGAGAAATTACAGAGTATGTACATAGTTGAGAAAATTAAAGGTATGTGATGTAGTTATAGAGTCAAAATTAAGACAGAAATGTTGTTTAGGGATTTCCTTAGTAAAAGTGATTCCTCTGAGCTCAGCCTTTTCCACCTAGATCTTTCTCTTGCCTAACTTTCTCTCAAAGGATTGGTTTCTTTTTCTAAATTTCCCTTTGCTTATATTCTACCAGTCTAAGCTGTAGCCCAACTCCTCTGGTCTCTCACTGAGAAAGTGAGCTCCTTTTTTCTTTTTCTTTAGTCTTTAGGTTTCACTCTTCAGATTCTTACCAGATTGTCCTCTGGAGAGTTACCTAAACTGCTGAGACCTTTTTCATACCTTCTCTATTTTCAACCTGTCACTTTACAAACTGGCTTCCCCTTCATCAAGCCTTCCCTTTTTTCTTCATTCTTTTCTACTCCTAAAATGACAGGAGATATTGTTTAGGTATTCCTGGTATTGTGGGAAAAACACTAGCTATAGAATCAGTGGATAGATTTAGACTTGGACCTGGGGCTCTCCCTCCACCTGAGTGACCTTTGGCAACAATTCTCTATAACAGCTTGAATCTGTTTGTCACAGTAGAGTTTATAAAGCATTTTCAGTTTTCTACCACTCTAGGTCCCCCGTTTGCTCTGCTGTCAAATCCTGACATCCTATGTTTCTCCCAGTCAATTTCCTGCCATGACAGATGGATTTTTTTTTATCACCTCCACTTTAATATAGAATCTATTTGAAATGACTCATCTGTAGCAAACATGTTGATTTTTGCTGTTCAGTCATATCTGACTTTGTGACCCCATTAGGGTTTTCTTGGCAATAATACTGGAGTGGTTTGCCATTTCCTTCTCAAGTTTGTTGTATGATGAGGAAACTGAGGCAAACAGGATTAAGTGACTTGTCCAGTATCTGAGACTATATTTGAACTTAGAGCACCAGGTGTGAAGTCAAGAAGACTCCTTCTTTCTATCGATAGCCACTCAACCATTGAGAATCATAAAACGTAGGGAGTAGAGATGGGTCCTTCATCACTGCCCAGGAAAATGAGAGGGGGCAGCAGTAGTTTGAATTAGAACTGAATTCTCAATCAACAGATTTATACTTGTAACAGGCAGGGTGGCATCAGTAATGTGGAATTCTAGCTTTAGAACCAAAGCTCTGGTTCAAATTCTACTTCTTGTCTGCTGCTTACTACCTGTAGGACCTAGGATAAATCCCTGAGTCTTGATTTTTGTTTTCATCTCTAAAATGAGGGGGTGGGACAGGATGGTGGTTCAGGTTCCTGCTAGTTCCAGATGAGAGATCACTTCCTGTCTGTGGGACTGCTTCCCTATGTACAAAATAAGGGCATTAAACTTGGTGATTTGCTACATCTCTCCTGCCTGATGTGATCCCATTTTCCTTGTAGGCTCAAGATCCTGTGTGTGAAGGGGGCAGAGTTAACATCAAAGGGAGTAGACAGGAGGAATGCCAACTCTCCTCCAGTCATTAAACTAGTCCTTATCCTTGCCACTGGACTCTCCGTAATCCTTTTCTATCAAATTTGTGAAGTCATATTAAAATCTTCTATATACATTCTTCTCATCTTCTGATACTCAGTGAAATACTTTCTTCTGGAGACAGCATATTTCTCACCATCCTCTCTGAAGCTAGCTACTCCTCTGCCAATCCTAGGCACACAAAATAGGATATGGAGTTGGCATGCTTCGGGATCCCCATTGTCACCTTCAGACTTTTCCTCTGTCGCCATCACTCAACAATCAGCTCTCTTTTAAAGTTCATTCCATATAGCTCCCTGGGTAGGAGAGTCAGGAAGGATATATTTGAAAATGAAGGTCATCTCTCAGAGCCTCAGTTTTCTCATCTATAAAATAAGTGTACTGAAGTGAATATATTAGCTGGTTTTGCTGAACTTCTTTTTATTCTTTGTCACTAGGAGTGGCTCCCTGGTTAGGGGAAGGGAAGAACTATATTTACAAAAGAAGTGATGTAGCACATAAAAATATCAAAAATATTTTAAAAAATAAGATACAGGTATTGGTCTAGAAGATGACTGGAGTTTCTAATGCTAAAATGCTATGATGAAAGCTTCCCTGAGGCTTGGTTTCCTTTACTTGCAGAGTGGAGATAATGTTCTCTGCCCTCTTTGCCTCTCTGGGCTTTGAGAATGATCCTGTGAGATAATGAATATGCACATACTTTGGAAATGGAAAACTGTAAAGTTTGGTCCAGGTGGGAGATATTTTCACAATCAAGTTTCAATTGTCTGTGGGCTTTGGGGCGCCCTTCCCTGTGGCCAGAGAGAATGGCTCTTGGCTAACCTTCTCTTCATCCCTCTCTGATTTTCAGCTGAGAAACATCTGGTCCTTCTCTTATCCCCAGCCCTGTGGGTCAGGGTCTGAGCCAGGTAAGAAGATTTTTCGGTCATATAAAGTCATTTCAGACAGGACAATGGAGAGATGAGATCTTTATCTAGTCAGCCAACCCATGGCTGTGTTCATCACTCGGACTCAGAGAGGTGAGGTGAGAATTTCTTCTTTTGTCTTGATCTGTGATTTGGTCAGCATGGGGAGCTGACCTAACTAGCAAACTCTTTAGCTCAACAAGTGTCTTATGATTTATAGTTGCAGAGTTGACTAGGGCCCTGAAAAGTTGTGTGGCTTGTCCAAAATCCCATAACCAGTACGCTTCAGAGGCAGCACTTAAAACTCAGGTCTCCCTGACCCCAACCAAGGCCTTGCACAGTATGCCACAATGCTGCCTCTCTGAAGATACCTCTGTCATCAGAGACCTGGTACTGAGGCAATTGGACTACCAAAAATGAAAAGGACAAAAGAATTCTTACCTAGCTAAGGAATGGATGGAAAGGATGGAAAGACAATGGTCCAGGTAATTAAGGAAACCTGTTTTTTAATCCCAGGTTGAATATCAACTGCTGAATGACCTAATCACTTCTCTCTGGGCCTGAGTTTCCCTTTTCTGTGACATAGGGATAACTAATGTTTTGTCTCCTTCACAGTTCTGTTTGTAAGACAACTTGAGCAGATAAATAAGTGGTTTGGAAAATATTTTGAAAAATGCACAAGATATTTGTCTTAAGGCACTAATCCTCCAATCTGGTCTCACCAAGGTCACAGTTTTGAGAATGTTTGGTGGCATCTGCCTCATACTGTCCTTACTGAATTGAGTGAGAGGAGCAGTTTAGCTGGAGGCCACCTGTTTTGCCTACAGTACATGCTTCCCCTTATGCTGAAATGGTTGCATTTTGGATTTCTGGCCATCTCCTACCTGAATCCTATCTAGTTGTTCTCCATCTGGGACCAGAATCTGATTGGGGAGTCTTCCATTATCAGGTGGGAGGGGCTGGTCTTGGGGATGTGAGGTAGAGAGATGTACCTTTCTGTAGCACCAGAGGAGTCAGAGTAAATGGCAATATCAATCAATTAACGAGCATCTGCAAAATGCTTATTATGATCAAGACCCTGCTCAGTACTGGGGTACTGCCAAAACTATGAATTAGCTACAGAGTCAAAGTAATAGGCCCTGCCTTCAAGCAGCTGGTGTTTTATTGGGGAAATAACATGTACACAGGAAATGATAAGTACACATTGAAGAATTTGCAAACCATAAAAGTAACTACAAAGGTAACTTTGTGGGAGAGGCACTAACAAACATGTACATAGAAAAAGTCCATAATATACAAAGTCACTATCTTGTGTTTGGGAAGTGTGGGAATCAGAGATGTCCTCATGAAGGAGGTGGTACCTGAGTCGAGCTGTGGAGGGAGCTGGGAATCCCAGGGTGTGGCCTTAGAAGGGAGAGCATTTCAGGTGCAACAGCTCTAAACCAGACTTCTGAGGAGAGAACAGGAGCAGGAGGAAGACAGGTAACAAACATACTCCAAGAAGGGCTTCAGTTCAGTAAGAGGTAACTGGTCTATTAGAAAGAATCATGCACTGAGAGTGACAGAACTGGTTTCACATCTTATCTCCACTTTCCTTTGCCTTAGTTTTCTCATCTGTAAAACAAAGGGGTTGGAGTCGATGACCCCTGAGGTTCATTACCAACTATGTGATTTAGTATCTTTGTGATTTGGGGCTTCATCAGATGAGGGTCTTCTAATGAAATGGTTCCTTCTAGCTCTTCTAAACTAGTACAGCATCAGTTTATAGGCTGAAATCACCATCCTTTTGATGTTAGCCAAGCTTCCTTGTCTCTGAGAGCTCCAGGCACAAGGTGCTCTATCTAGGGTTTAGGAAATGGCTATTTTCTAGGGCTGCAGATGTTCCTCACATTTTTCAGATGGTGCCCTTTGAGGAATATGAGAATCCTTTTCTCACATATGTCCTCATATATATGATATGAGGTTCTGGGAGGTGGTCGACTAAGACTGTGGTCTATGGCTGGTATGTTTGTAACTTTAGAACAATCATGGGATTTAAACGAATACTTAGGATTCTTGAACTTAATAAATTCACATTTCTGTGGAGGCTTTAGCAGCTCTTACAGCCAATACCAAGGTGGTACCCACCAAATAATATTCAAACCTTTGTTTTAAGTTTCTGAATCTAGTTTCTCCAAGTAGATTGTAAGCTCATGGGCTATAAGGTTCATGTGGTGTTCCCCTGGGAGACTTGGCTCCATAGAGAGAAAAACAGTTTAGGATTCCTAGTCTGAAATCGGTCAGTGATGAACTGAATCAGCTTGGTCAGTCTTCCCTCCTCAACTGTAGACAAGAAGATCCCAGACTTGACTCTAGGTTCAGCCTCTTTTTAAAATCCCAAGTTTCTTTCTAGACTCAGTTAAAACTGTCTTCAGCCTCTAGTCCCTAGGTACAAAGTCAAAGTAATAGGCCTTGCCCTCCTGAGTACTCTGCACTTCTCTTAGGAATATCTCTTTATGAATGGGTTGTCCTCCCTTTGCAAGGGCAGGAACTGTTTGCTTTTTCTCTGTAATCCCCAGTTATTAAATGCTTGCAGAGTGATTGATTGCTTCCACACTTGTAAAATAAGGGGGTTGGACTAGAGGATTCTCCATTATTTCATACAGTGCTGAGCATAGAGTGGGTACTCAATAAGTAGTGATCAAAGAAAGTAGAGTTCAGCTCTCTTCCCTACTCCCATCTCCACCCTCCACCCTAGGTTTTTCAATCAGTGTTTTTCCTATTCAAAACTTTTCCCTGGAGAGTAGTATAGAGGTACTCACTAGTCTTGGAGTCAAAAGACTTGGATTTTATTGCTGGCTCTGGTGTTTATTAGCTGTGTGACCTAAAGCCTGTCATTTACTCTCCCTCACACTCAAGTTTGCTCACTTAAAAAATGGAGATGATAATCCCTGCCTCAAAAGAGGAGAGTGAGAAAAATTCTATGTAAATCTTAAAGGGTTACAAAATACACTGTTTTTTATTCATTACTGTTCACACATTGAAAACTGTAAGGAACTTTAGGTCATCTGCTTCCAACCCCTTATTTTACAGATGAGAAAGCTGAGGCTTGACCTTGCCCAAGGTCACCCAATTTGGGAACCAGAGCCTAAGATTCAAACTCTGTTCCTCCCATTTAAAAATGAATGCTCTCTTCCCCAGGGCCAGGACTGAAAGAGTTCAACTGGAAAGAATGAACCCCATGCTCATTAGTTGAGGTTATCCCCTTATTGGCTTAGGCCTTGGATAGTTGGGCCTAGCTCCCACATTCCTGGCTTTGTACCCAACAAGCTCCTCCCTCCCCTGGCTCAGCAGAGAATGGATTATGAGGATGTGAAAGTGGAGAGTAGGAACTCAAGTTCCTCTCTCATGTACACTCTATACTCCCCCACTCCCTCCTGGAACACATAGAAATTTCATAAATTTCATACTTACATTTCAAAGACCCTTCTTTTTTTTAACTTGTTTTTTATTTCAAAGACCCTTCTTTACAGAAAACTATATCTAGGGAAACCTGGGGAACAGAATCATAAGATCATGGAATTTTGAGCAAGACTGGGACTTTAAAAACATTTCCTAGAGTAAACTGCAGGAAACAGGTCCACAGAGATTAAGTGACTTGCTGAGTGTCACACATCTAGTTGGTGGCAGAGCCAAGTTTCAAATTCATAGCCTTTCTCAATTCCATATTCTGTGCTTTTACCACATTGGTTCCAGATTTGCTCTGGAATTGCACTGGATCTGGAAATCTGGGTCCAAATTTCACCATTGCCACTTACCATCCATGTGACTTTGGGTTTACTTTCTCTGGACCTCAGTTTCTTAATCTATAAAAGAAGGGGTTGGATCTGATAAGTTCTAAGATCCCTAACAATTGTAAACTATTTATTTCCCTTCAGGTTTCCTGACTAGAAGACCTCCTAAAGAAAGTCTGGATCAGAAGGTAATAACCATACCTCACCTTTCCAGGTGGCTTTATAGTCCTTTATGGCCATTATTAAATTCAACAAGCATTTTTAAGCACCTGCTGTTCTGGAAAAAACCAAATCGAGTGAAGTTTCTGCCCTCCTGGGAGACTTACCATCTAGTAGAGCCATGTGTCTTGACCTCTGGGCCTGACCCCTCCTGCAATCTGCCCTGGGAAAATAATTTTTAAAAAAATTATCAATAGCTCCTCCCAGACAGTCAATCCTTATAACAAAAAAATAGTAAAGAGGATGGGAGAAATCCAGTCTGTGAAAGTCTCTTGGAAAAAAGTATGGTATGTCATGAAAATACATGACATTATTATTCCCAGGTGATCTTATTGTTTTAGAATGGATGAGATGGCAATGGGGGAATGGTGCCTCCAGGAGGAGGTAAATTTTTAGCTGGGATTAGCCAACTAGACAGAATTCAAACTCTCTCTTTGCCACTTGCCTTTTCTCTTAGTTTTTCTCTTAGTGGCTGAACATTCTTGGCTCATTAATAGACCTTTCTCCTAGGGGCCTCTGCTGTGCCCCTTTTATCAATGTGAATTCCTTTGCTGTGTGGGTGAATAGCTATTGACCTCATTGTGCTTTATTGGAAGGAGGTTGTTTGGAAGATTGAGAAGCCTGGGGGAGGGGTGGTGGTGGTGATCCCATTTCTTTCTGCTGCCATAACTTCCCTCTGGCTTATGTGCAGTTGTTGCAATGTTAACCCTTTCCTTCCCTCTCTAGCTAATTGGATATTCATGTTGCTTTTTGAAGAGGGGGAATTAATTTTCAGCCCTTCAAGATAGGTCCCCTATGAGGTATGATTTTAGGATTTTAGAGTTGACTATGAATTAATTAATTGCTAAGTAGGAAAATAGGCATTACCATTTATTCACTGGATAGCTTGGAGCAAATCACTTCTCTCTGGACCACAGTTTTCCCAACCTCAGATGAGCAATTTGGACTTGATGGTTTCAACATTCTGAATTTTTTATTAGTTGTAATGCAGGCCACTCCTGGAAGGACCAGGTTGATAATTCCTGACTTGGTATAATGATGAGGTGACCTCAAGTGAACAGATGTAAGGCATCATGGTGCTTTGGGATGGGCATTGAGCTGAGACACAGGAGATTTGGATTTTGTTTCCCACTCTGGCACTGCTTGCTGGAACAAATCTATAAATTTGTCAGGACTTCATTGTCTGCCTCCTAGACTTAGGAATAATCATACTCACCCAGCTGAGCTCAGGGTTATTATAAGAATCACATCAGGCAATCGCTTCAAAAGGAAAAAAAAATGCTTTCTATAGAAAGTTACCTTATACACTAAAAATATTTGATTAATTTTTGTTAAATCGATCAGTTAGTCTTCATTAGACAATACTCCCCCAACCATTAGCCCAAATCAAAATCAGACCTGTTTTCTGCTACTTGATGTGGGTGAAAATTTTGAGTATCAAGAGCACTCAAATGGGTCTGAATTCAGGAAGCTCGACCAGTAAAGAATATAACATGTCATAAATAAGAAGGACTATAAGACATAGAACACAGGATGTCATAACCAGCTGAACCTAAGCACATATGAGTTAGAATGTAGAACATCTGAATTGGAAGGAAATCTGTAGACTAGAAAGGTGAAATGACTTGCCCAGGATTTCACAGCCAGTGAGTGAACTCAGATCTTCTGGGCTCCAGATCCAGCACTCTTTTCTCTTCCTTGTCACTTCTTTTTTCCTTACACCAGTCTAGAGCTTTACAGTTTAGAATTTTCCTACTGAGAAGTCTGTACAAAGAACAGCCCTATTGTCACCACCTCAGCTACTAGAAATCTTCCTAAGCCTTCGTTAATTGAGGTATAACTTAAGAGCTGGTTTCCCTATTCTCCGTCATCTTCCTTTGCCTTCTTATCCTGGTATAGAGGTGATTCTGATCAAGTATTTTAAAAAGAACTGATTTTATACACACACACACACACACACGCACATAAAATAGTGTTTTACATATAACATTTCACTTAATCTTTACAGAAACTCCATGTGAAGAGTACCATTTTTATCCCCATTTTACAAATGAAGAAATTGAGACTAAGAAAAGCTATATGACTTGCTCACAGTTTTACAACTAGTGAGTATAGAGGTAGGATTTGAATCAAAGTCTGGTGCTCTTATTTCCTGATAGGATCTCATGGTGCTTCTTTTGACCTAGGACTCTTGCAGGATATTGCCAATGAAGTCTAAGCTGTGGCAAATTTTGCCAAGACAGAAAGACTTCATATATGTCCTCATGACAGACTATCATGCATTCCTAGTTAGTACCAATCTAAGGATGGTCATCAGGTTGACCACAACATGATGAATTTTTTGTTTTTTTTATCACCATCAACTCATAAAGCAATGAGTGTGCTAAGCACAACAGGGAGTGCTTTCCCTAACAAAATCCAATATCCCTGAAGTATATATTAATATTCAGGTTTACAAGGATCTTGGAAATCATGCAGTTCAATACCTTCATTTCATGAAGAACTGAAGACCCAGAGAGGTTGCATAAGGTCCCATATTTCTTGAGTAGCAGCATAATCTGATGCTCTGTCCATGCTATTCAGGTCAAATATTTATTAAGCACCTACATTCTTATAGCACATGCCCATACAATGTGGAAGCAAGGTGGAATAGTGGATAGAGTGCCAGACCTGGAGTCAAGAAGACTCTTCTTGCTGAGTTCAAATCTGGCCTCAGACAATTACAGACTGTGTAACTCTGGTCGAGTCATTTCACCCTGTTTGCCTCAGTTTCTTCATCTATAAAGTGAATTGGAGAAGTAATGGCATGAAAACCCTAAATGGGGTCACAAAGAGTATGATACAATTGAAACAACTGAATAACATTAGCTTTATATTAGGTGCTGGGAATATGTAGCCAAAAATGAAACATTCTCTGCCTTCAAGGAGCTTATAGTCTAGTGGTGGTGGCATTAGGGAAATATAAAACATGCAAGTTAGTAAATGCAAATTCTTTAAAAGTAATTCAGGAGGAAGGGTGTGTTAATAATTTGGGCAAGGGCCTGTGCTTTGAAGGAAATTAGGAGTGCCATGAAACAAGGTTGAGGAGAAAGTTCATTCAAGATTTGAGGGACCACTTGTGCAAAGGCATTCAGATCAGAGATTTAGAAAGTCACCTATTCCATCCCATAGCTAATATGGCAATTTGATTGTAGAGTAGTACAGTAAAATGCTTGTTGAATTGAAAGAAGATTGTTCTTGTTTTCTGTGTATATCTTCATCCAGTTAGGCCCTGAGATTCTGAGGACAAAGCTCCTCTCCCCTTTCCCTCCCCTCCCCTCCCCTTTAGCACTTTGACTGAGATTAAAGCATGTTAGTGGCTTTAACAAATATTCTTTAACTTCATGCTTTGTGGTAGGTACTGTGAAATAAACAAAGATTATTAGAACCATAATCTTACTCTCATAAGCTTGTTATCTAGAAGAGGGGGCATACAACTTCAAATATGTATAATACAAAACTATATGTAATTTTTACATTAGAGAAGAGCAAAGCAAGGGTGAAGTCATGGGGGAAATGATTATTCCTAAATGTGGGGAATAGGGAAGTCTTTGTGAAAGAATTGACCTCAAAAGCTGGGAGGGACTTTGGAAATGGGGAGGGGAGAGCATTCTAGCTTGGAGGAGAACAAAAGCAAAGATCCAGGGGTGGGAAAGTAGAGAGAACCTTGTTATAGTTGTTGTTCTCTTGTTCAGTGGTGTGCAACTGCTCATGACCCTGTGGACCATACTGTCCGTGGGTTGATACTGGTATGGTTTTCCATCTCTTTCTCCAGTGGATTAAGGCAAACAGAAATTACATGACTTGTTTTGGCTACACAGCTATCTGTCTCTGTGTATCTGAGACTGGATTTGAACTCAGATCTTCTTGACTCCAGTCCTAGCACTTTATCCACTATTCATTATTCACTCTATCACTATTCACACTACTCATCTTCCTCCAAAGAGGACCTAGTGAGTACTAAATTCACATTAGAAATGAGAGGGTGGTATGAATAGAGATGAGCCAGTCTAGAAGGGGAGGGAGAGAAAGCCACAGAGGTTGACCATAGGAAATGTTTGGAGTGCTACATGGCTTTAGGGAAGCTGCCCATCTTCTCATCTTGTCTCCTTCCCACCTCCCTGTCACCACAGTTCCTTCATCAACCCCATCAGACTGTTTACAGTCATGATACTATTTTCATGTGGGACCCCTAAAATTTCCCCTACTGCCAGGGGCCCCTTGGGAATCAGGAAGTAATGTGAAATGAAGATTTTCCTGAGCAAGCGGGGGAAGGAATGAGTGGTTCATCATGATTCAGCACCCAGTGAAACTGGGTTCAGTTTCTGTCTCTGGAAGGAGTAGGAACTAAACAGAAGAAAGCCTTCACATTGACTGTAAACCTGAGTCTAGGGTTCAGGTCCTGACTCTGCTTTCCACAAGATATATGACATTGGTCCGTCACCTCTCTGAACCTCAGTTTCCCTCTTTTCCATTTGGGGATATTAACTCATATACTGATTTTCTCAGAATTTTTATTGTGTATCTTATGTGACAGTGGTTGGAAACATGTTCCAGAAACTTTAAGGGATTGCTTTCTTCATTATTCTTGGATATCTCTTCAGGTCCTTAATAAAGGGATACAGGAGAGGTATGGGAAGGAAGAGAAGAAGCAGGAGGGGTTAAGGTCTGACTATTTGGTTAACTATTTCCTCTCTCCTTCCCCAAATTTTCTAGTGGTAATCATTTTTCTGGTATAGAAACCCAAGAATCTTGAAAGACATGTGAAAATAGATGGGGCAAGAAAACCTTAGCACCTTCTTGTTTCTTAAGGACTTTCAATGGCAAAACTAAACTCTTTTTCTTAGGTATCTGACTCCTCAGTAACTATCTTTTCTTCCAGGATTTTTAAAAAGGGGAAAGAACAGAGGCTACAAACAATAGGTTTCCCAATTTAACTTTAATCCTTGGAAAAACTCTGGAATGAATGATTAAAGGGATAGTTTGTGAGCATCTAAAAAGGAAGCAGTATGTCTTTCATCAAGATCAGATCATGGAGAGATTAACTTTATTTCTTTTTCTGACATAGTAAATAAATTGGCACATAAGTGGAATGCTCTAGATATAGTTTACCTGGGTTTATGTGAAATCCTTGAAATTTCATACTGTTGTGTGGAAAACATGGAAAGGTTTTGAAGAAGGTGAAAATAAAATTGATTGATAAAAGTAATTATAGCTTCTATTTAAATAGCACTTTAAAATTTGCAAAACACTATACAAAGGGGCAGCTAGGTGGTGCAGTGGATAGAGCACTGGCCTTGGAGTCAGGAGTACCTGAGTTCAAATATGGCCTCAGACACTTAATAATTACCTAGCCGTGTGGCCTTGGGCAAGCCACTTAACCCTATTGCCTTGCACAAACTAAAACACACACACACACACACACAAAACACTATACAAATATTATTAGTGTTGAAGAAGGGATTTGAACTTGAATCTTCAAACTCCAGATCCTGAGTTTTGTCTATTTGACTAGGTAATTGTTAGATGGATTTGGAACTGGATGAATGACTAGATTCAGAATAGTTGTAGTGGTTCAATGTGAGCTCTAGAAGGATGTTTCTGAAAGAGGTTCTCAGAGATCTGTTTTGAGTTCTCATCTAAACCTCCTCCCACCCCCAATCAATAACTTGAATAAAGACACGGGTGTCTTTATTGTGGGTGACACAAAGCTGGAAGGCATAGAAGGGAGACACAATTAGGATCTAAAAAGATCTTGACAGACAAAATTGGTAAGCTGAATCTAATAAGAAGAAATTCAATAGGGCTCCATTTCAACCCATTGTACCTACTCTGGGGTCTCTGGAGCCAGGTAGAACAAATCTAATCTCTCTTCCACAGGACAGCCATTCACGTTTTTAAAATTTATTTTATATTATTACAGTAATATTATTGTGAGAGTTAATTATAACCCCCCCCCCCAAAAGATGAGAAACTTCACAAATAGTGAAAGAGAAAAAAAAGTGTACTTTAGTCTGTATTCGGATTTCAATGGCTCTCTCTCTGGGATGAGTTGCCTTCCCCATTATAGCCATCAGAGAAGTTGCTTCAATATATTGTACTATTTTATTCAGCTCCTTCCTGTGCCTTGTTTATATATGCTCTTTCTAACTGCTCTTATAAATGACAAAGTTCATATGAGTTATCAGTAGCCATGCAGGAATACAAACAGTTCAACATCATTAAGTTCCTCATAATTAGTCCTTTTTGTCCACCTCTTTTATGATTCCCCCAAGTCCTGTACTTGGAGATCAAACTTTCTGATCAGCTCTGGTTGTTTCAACAGGAAAGGTTGAAAGTCCATCTTTTCCCTTGAAAGAGGATGTTCAGTTTTGCTGGGTAGTTGATTCTCAGGTGTAAACTAAGATCTTTTACCTTCCACAATATCATATTCCAAGCCCTATTAGCCCTTAATGTAGATGCTTCCAGATTCTGTTTGATACTGACTGTAGAGCCATGGTAGTTGAATTGCTTGTTTCTGGCAGCTTTTAGTATTTTCTTTTTGACTTGGGAGTTTTGGAGTTTGGCTATAATATTTCTGCAAGTTTTTCTTTTGGGGTCTCTTTCAGGAGGCGATCGGTAGATTCCCTCAATTTCTATTTTATCCTCTGCTTCTAGGATCTCAGGGCAATTTTGCTGTATTATTTATTGAAAAATGAAGTCTAGGCTCTTTTCCTTGTCATGACTTTCAGGTAGCCCAATAATTTTAAAATTATCTCTTCTGGATCTGTTTTCAAGGTCAGTTGTTTTTCCAGTGAGATATTTCACATTTTCTTCTATTTTTTTTTTTTTTTGGTATAGCTTTATTTCTTTCTGAGTTCTCACAAAGTCACCAGCTTCCTTTAGTTTCAATCTATATTTGAAGGAGTTATTTTCTTCTGAGAGCTTTGTTATCTCCTTTTCCAACTGGCCAATTCTGCTTTTTAAGGCATTCTTCTTATTTTCCTTTTGTGTTGCTTTTTCTTTTTGCCCTAAACTGGTTTTTAATGTTATTTTCTTCAGTATTTTTTGCATTTCTTTCACCAAGTTGCTGACTTGGTTTTCATGATTTATCTGCATTGCTCTCATTTTCCCTCTACTCCCTTAATTGCTTTTCGAAGTCTTTTTTTGAGCTCATCCATAGCCTGAGCCCATTTCCTATTTCTCTTAGAGGTTTTGAAAACAGAAACTTCAATTTTGTTGTCTTCTGAGTATGTATTTTGATCCTCCATGGGACCAAAGTAATTTTCTATGGTCATATTCTTCTTTTTCTATTGTTGGCTCACTTCCTAAGCCTATGACTGATTTATAGCACTTCCAAGGCTTTGGGGTTTTTTGGGGGGCCACAACCCATGGGGACCTTAATTCCTCTAAAGTCTTATGAGAGGCTCTGACTGCTCTCTTTTTTAAAAAAAAGTTTTATTTAAGGCAATGGGGTTAAGTGACTTGTCCAAGGTCACACAGCTAGGCAATTATTAAGTGTCAGCTGTCAGATCTGAACTCAGGTCCTCCTGACTTCAGGGCCAGTGCTCTATCCACTGTGCCACCCAGCTGCCCTTTTCTACCTGCTCTCTTGCCTGTGTTCAGGCCCTCCCCTCTGTCCTGGAGCTGTGAGAATGGTCCCTGCTCGGCTCTGGTGGTGTTGTGGGGGCCCAAAGTGCAACCTGGATCTGAATGTGGGCAAACAGCTGAGTCCTGCCCCAGGGAGAGCAGAGAGACCTCTGGAGTCTCCCCTGACCCCCTTACCATCTATGGGCTGAGTGTTCGGTTGTGCTGGGTTGCTCTGCTGACTCCCGCTGCAGGTTCTCACCACAGGGGTGCTCTGAGGTCGGAGCTCCACTCTACACTCACTCTTGTGCAGCAGAGTTCTCTCACCACCCCTTCTGGCTGTCCCTGATGATTCCTGGGCCAAGAGGTTTGGAAACTGCCCCCTCTGCCATGGACCCAGGTGCCTAGTCCAGCTGTGCTGCACTGTGGCTGTACTGTGGCTTTTTCCAACCCCCAGTCCCAGTGGCACAGACCTTTGTTGTGGAACTTCTAAGTTGTCTTGTACTGGGAAATTGTATCACTCAGTCTTTCTGTGGGTTTGGCCCTTCTAAATTTTGGCTAGAGTCATAATTTGACAACTTTTGGAATTTGGGGGGGAACAAGTTTCCGGGAATTCCTGCCTTCACACCACCATTTTTGCTTTGCCCCCATAGCCATTCAAATTTTTAATCAATGTTACAAGAACAGTATTGGAGAGGAATGGTTAGATAGAAGTTTGAAAAAGATCTGGTGACCCACAAGCTCAACAGCGTGAAAAAGACTTACTTTGCTCTTGAGTGTCATTGAGAGGAAGAGCTTCCTGGAATAGGGAAGTGATGGTCCTGCTGGCCTGGTCAGAACACATCTGGAGGATTGTCTCTGTTCTAAGACACACAGTATAGGAATGACATTGATAAGCTAGAGAGTGAGTAGAGAAGGGGGTGCAAATGATGAAGGACCTTGAATTCATGCCATCTTAGGATCAGTTGTAGGAAATGAAGGATGGACTGATGTTTTGTCTGAAAAAGAAAAACTAAGAGGATAGGATAGGAGAAGGAAGAGAATGACATGCCAGCTCTTGTGGAGAAGAGAGATTAGACTTGTTTCATCTGGTCTCAGAGGACAGAACCAGGTGTAAAGAGTAGGAACTTCCAGGAGACAGAGATAAGCTTCCTGATACAGCTTACTTAAAAGGGGAAAGGTCTGCTGAGGAGGGGAGTGTGGGGGTTCCCCTTCCTTGTGCTCTTCTGAGGCTGGAAAATCATTGGACCAGACACATGGGATAGTGGATATTATTTTTGAGGTGTGGCCTCTGAGGTCCCTTCAAGTTCTGAAGTTCTGGGACTCTGGTCTCTTATCTCACTAAGCCCTAAATGTTGTCAGTCTCTTTTTAAAACACAATTTTAGAGTTCTGGTCCTCTCTTGCATTAGAGCCTCCTGTGGTTCCTGCTGCCTTCAAGAGAACGTGGAAGGAAGCCTCTAGTCTAGGATTGAAGGTTTTCTGATTTCTGGAGTCAAAATGGGAAAACTGAGACCCAGAAAGGAATATGAATTGTTCAAGGTCACTCAACAAATGATTGAAAGAGTCAGGTCTCCTGTCCCTCCTGTCCTACGCCCAGATTATTGTTATTATGGCAGTTGGGGGAATAGTTAGAAAGTTGGTCTCAGGACCTAGAACAGGGCTGTCCATCCTTACTTTAAAAAGTTTTTATTGAAACAATAGACAATATATTTTGATTTGCCATTTATGTGAGAAATCTGTGGTAGTTAGGCTTCATTTACTAAAGCATTTAGTAAACCCATAGGTGGGCCACATAAAATTGCCCTGCAGGCACTTTTGGACAGCCCTGATCTAGAAGGACTGACCCTATTCTAAACTTGCTTCTGACTTCATTTCATATAATCTACACTAGCAGTGTTAAACTCAAATGGAAATGGGGATGAGAGAGGATAGGAAGAGGAAAGGTACTAAATCAAACATTATAATCCCTGTGGGTACCTGCTGACTTAGAAAATCACATTTTAACATTATGTTTTATTGTATTTTTATGTATTTTATTAAATATTTCCCAATTACATTTTGATCTGGTTCAGCCCACACTTGTCAGTTGACCCCGGAGGAGTATATGTGATGCTTTTGCTTTCCATTCCTTGTCCTTGCCTAATTTTGTGTATTTGCTCATTTTGAAGGTCAGATTTGCTGTTTTTAATCATGTCTGACTCTTTTCTGACTCCATTTGGGGGTTTTCTTGGCATACTGGATACTGGAGTAGTTTCTTATTTTATTCTTTGGTATATTTTATAGATGAGAAATATGAGGCAAATTCCAATAGTCACCCAGCTATTAAGTGTCTGAGGTCATATTTGAACTCGGGTGTTCCTGATTCCAGGCCTGGTAGTACACTGGATAGAACCCCAAAGAACTCTAGCTGAGATTCAGCTTTTTTTTTTTTTTTTTTTTTTTTTTAGGTTTTTGCTAGGCAATGGGGTTAAGTGGCTTGCCCAAGGCAATTAAGTGTCTGAGGCCAGATTTGAAGGGTACTCCTGGGCCGGTGCTCTATCCATTGCACCACCTAGCCGCCTCAAGATTCAGCTTTTGACAGAAAACATTTACTTTGTGACCTTTCAGAAGTGACCTCAGGCAATTCTTTATGACTATAAGTTGCTTGGTTTTATGGGTTTCCTCACTAGGAAGTTTCACCAAAAATTGGTATTCATAGCAATAATTATTTTTATTAGTCTTAGTATAATACCCTACTTTGTCCTTCAGAGGTGATTCTTGGAGAGCACTTTTGGGTAGGTCTTAATCAGCCTAGCAAGGGTCCAGTGAAGGTCTGTATTTTTGATGGCCTGAGGACTACTATAGCCAAAGTTTGAAGAAGTTTATTATGAGGATAGCCCACAGGGGGATGATTCTTTTGGCAACAACAGCTCTCAGAGACCACCTGCTTTAGTCAGTGGAGTTGGGATCTGTGTTGGTTGAAAGAGTATTCTATTCATGCCAACAAAAAATGACTCCTTGAAATAGAAATATTATTTCACACTTCATATTTATATAAATCCTTTGTGATTTAGAGTGCTTTCCTCATAGCAACCCTGTGACAAGATGAACTTAAAATAAAGAGACTTGTCCTAGATCATTTAGCTAGTGTCTGAACTTTGATTTGATGTCATATGGAGCATTTGCTGCTCTAGTGTGTCAACTGGATTATATTGTCCTTTGTAAAACCAAAGGAAGGGCCATCTGATTTGATTGCCTCTTGGAACCTAGTTGGCAAGAAGAGTTAGGGCAGAGGGCACACTGGGTCTGTGTATCACAGTGCAGTAGAATGATGGAGATTAATGCTCACCATGTACTGAATAGAACTTGAGAGAGGATGTTTGTGGGTGGCCAAGAGTCCTTGAGAGGGTGAGCAGCTTGGTTTTCCAGATGGGAGAGTAGTGATACAGAAGACTGAATGAAGAAATGAATAGGAAGCATGGCTTTTGAACAGAATTCCTTAAGTAGTAGGAGCCTGAAGGAGGAAGTCCTCTCCCCGGACAAAGTGGAACTGAGACTATAGTTCAAGGAAAATGTCATTTTCATCATATCCTTCTCCTCTGAAACTATGGCTCCCCATTGTCTACTGGATACAGTTCAGACTAGTCTGTCATCTAAAGCTCCCCAGAACTTTTCTAACCTTAGGCCTTACCTTTCACTATTCCTGTAAACACTCCTACTTCTACTTGTCAGAGAAATCTCTGAACCTAGCTTCCTCTCTGCGTTTTGCCCTCACTGGAAATGTCTTTTGCTCATCCCCATTGGGACTACTAGGAAATCTTCAATAATTGACCTGAACTATGCCCAAAGGTCTATAAAACTACATAATCTTTGATTTGACAATACCATTGCAAAGTCTATATCCTGAAGACATCCAAAAAAAGGGAAAAGGACCTATTTGTGTGAAAATATTTATAGCAACTTTCTTTGTGGTGGCTAGGAATTGGAAATCAAAGGGATGCCTATCTGTTGGAGAAAGGCTAAACAAGCTGTGATATATGATTATAATGGAATATTATTGTACTATAAGAAATGATAAATAGGCAGATTTCAGAAAAACTTGGACATTTACACGAACTGTTACATAGTGAAGTAAACAGAACCCCGAGAATGTTTTACACAGTAACAGCAATATTGTTTGATGAAGAATTGAGAATGATTTAGCTATTCTCAAACAATCCCAACAAACTTGTGATGAAACATCCTATCTACCTCCAGGGAAAAATTTGATATTGATTAAATATAGATTGCAACATGCTATTTTGATTTTGATTTTTTCCTTTTATTTGAATCTTCTTGTACAAATGACTAATGTGGAAATGTTTTACATAATTGCACATGTATAACCTCTATCTGATTGCCTGCTATTCTCAGGGAGGTAGGAAGAGATAAAAAAGGGAAGGACAGAATTTGGAATTCAAAATTTTGAATTAAAAAATATTAAAAATTGAGCAAAAATAGCTATATCAAGCTATTAAACTTTAAATGAGTGTAAAACTTAGAAAAGCAAATTATGCATATATTTCCTGTGAGTAAATTAGAGGGTATGAAAAAGAAAAGTGGACCTGTAGGAATTTGGAGTCATAAGAGTTGGGTTTGAATCATGTGAAGGGATTGGATGAGATGATTTTCTAGGGTATTTCCTAACTTGAACCATGTGAAGGAATTGGATGAGATGATTCTCTAGGGCATTTTCCAGCTTTACATCCTGTGATCTAATGAACCCTTCTTGTGGAACTCAAAGCCCTGCCTTCTTTGGACATCTAAGTTTATGTCATCTTGTAATACCCTCTTTTTTTCTATATTGTTTAAAATTCCATGTCTTAGTTATATTTTGCATCAAAGCCATTTTAAGGACATAAGCAGTGACCAAGTCCTGGTAGCTTTATTTACCTTTCTAATGTCTCTTCAGCCATTCACTACTATCAACATCTCAATCACCACTGTACTGGTTAGAGTCATCTTTTAGAATTGGAAGGAACTTCAGAGATCTTATGGTTCAACCCTCTTCACTTTACAGATGGGGAACTGAGACCTTAAGAAAGGAGATAACTACCATGATGACATAACTACTAGTGTCAGAGACAGAACTAAAACTCCTGCACCTATTTCAATTCTTTCTACTCCATCACTGTTATCTATCACCTCTCTCCACCCTCCTCACCCTGGAACAATCCAACCTACCAAAAAATCTTTCTAAGGCCTAATTCCAATCATTATATCTCCTTACTCAAAAGCTGAGTGTCTCCCCCATTGCTTAAAGAACAAAGTCCAAACTCTTACTCTGGCAATCAAGGCTCTCCACAGTCTGACTTTGGCCTCAACTCACAATATTCCATAATCTCCAATCCCCACCCTTTCTCAGTTTTGTGCATTTTCTTTTGTTGAAGTCAGGATAGTGTAGTCGAAAAAAAAATATTAGACTATGGGTTAGGTGCCAGGGTTTGAGTTTTGGCCCTTACAGCTGAAATTTACTATGACTAAGTCACTTCCCCTCTCTGACAGTTTCTTAATCTGTAAAATGGGCATCACTGTCCTTGTACTTCTTCACAGGATTATTGTTACTCACCCAAGAAAAGAAGAAACAGCATTAGGAAAAAGGAACAAAATTTAGGGTTTGTTTGGGGAACTGGGTCATGGACTGTCAAGGCAGAAGGCCAGTGTGGTTGAAAGTGCAGTGAAAAGCATTCAGAAGAACTGAATCTGAGTCCTAGTTCCATTGTTTAATAGACGCTTAATCTGGGGCACATCACTTCCCTTGGATTTGTCATTTATAAAATAGGAGTAATGATTCTGGTCCTATAGATCTCACAGGCTTGTAAGTAGGGATCAGATGAGCTACTGGGCAGGAAGATACTTTATAAAGAATAGAGTAATGTATATAGTCACTGTCATTTATTAAGCACCAATGTTGTCTCAGGAACTGTGCTAAGTAAGGAGTTATTGTAACTCTTAATAATCCCAGCTCTGCTCCAAATTCATTGAGTCACTCAGGTTAAGTCACAGTCTCCCTCTGGAAATGAATAAACACTGATAAAATGAGGAAATTGAACCATATAATCTCCAATGTCATTTCCAACTCTTATATTCTCAGTTTTAAAGTCCCTGCCAGTTCAACAACTGTCATATTATCTTTTTTTTTAAAGTTTTTGCAAGGCCAAGGCCACACAGCTAGGTAATTATTAAGTGTCTGAGGCCAGATTTGAACTCAGGTACTCCAGGACTGGTGCTCTATCCACTGCACCACCTAGCCGCCCCATCTTATATTATCTTGACTCTGATAATCTTTGATTCTAAGCCCAGGTAGAAGGGGGGTTTTTCCCCTGGCCTGACAGGAGTAATAAAATGAACCACCCACTAAGTCTTTTATCCTTTGGATACTTGTTACCTTCTTTCCTCTGCCATGTTTGATGTTATCCATTGATTGATTGTTGTGGAGGGTGTCTTTGGATGGCAAGGACTGGCAGGGAGATAGGAGAAGGTCAAACTAGGACTCTTTCCACCAGGACTACTTTAGGGTCTCTCCTGGTATCAGGGATAAAGCTACACTGTGGTCTCCTAAGAGCTCATCCCTGAGCCACCTTTTCTCTATCCACATTACCCCACATGATACATGCCTCGGCTAAACATCACTTCCTGAGGAACTAACTCATTTATCCTAGACAGCAGATGATGAGTGAGGTAGGTCTGACTCAGGAGCTTCGGCCACAAGGGATCCTTAAAGATTAATAGAATGCCTTAGCTGGTGTTTTGTTTGGAAGGGACTTTATGACATGGAAAGTCAGGGCCAAAAGGAACCTTAGAACACAGAAAATTGAATGCCAAAGGTAGGAGTCTTTAGAACACGAAACACAGATTGTTAAGAGATTAAAAAAGACTTTAGAAAGGTAGAGCAGATAGAGGTTTTTAGTGATTATAAGATTGCTATTAAGAGAGGAAAAGTTACATTGGTAAATGGCCAAAAAACTGGGTCTAGAATTTAGTTACTTATAAAATCCAATCTCAGACTCATTTTTCTATATTACAAAATTCCTAGGAAAATGTGACCTTCTTATATGCTTAGTTACTCTGGCTGATCTCCCTGCCTGAACTGTCTCCCCACTCCAGTCCATCCACAACTGTCAAAACTGATTTTCCTGAAGTCCAGATCTGACCATAACCTCCCTCCACACCTTTAATTCTTTAAACTCCAGTAACTCCCTATCATCTTCAGGATCAAATGTAAAGTCCTCTGGCTCACAAAGCCCTTCAAAACCTGGCCTCTTCCTACCAGGCTTCTTACACCTAACTCCCTGTCTCCCTCTTATTCTTTGTGATCCCATGTCTCTGTCCTCCTGCAGAGGATACTCCATCTCCCAACTCCAAGCATTTTCATTGTCTGTCCCTTATGTGTGGAATGCTTCATCCTCCTCATCTTCACCTCCTCATTTCTTTCAAATCTCAGCTAAAATTTCACCTTTTTCAAGAAGCCTTTTATAACCCCTTTTAATGCTAGTTCTGTCCATCTGTGAATATCTCCAGTTTATCTTGACATCTTGTTTGTACATGATTGGATTTGCCTGTTGTCTCCCCTATTAGACTCTGGGTTCCCGAAGAGCAGGGGACTGATCTTTGCCTTTCTCTCTCTCTGTATCTTCCTGGCTTTGCATACTATCTGGCACATAGTAGATGCTTAGTAAATGCTGGTTGACTAGACTCACCATGTTTCTTTTTTCTTTTTTAAATTTTTTTTTTGCAAGGCAATGGAGTTAAGTGATTTGCCAAGGGTCACACAGCTAGGTAATTATTAAGTATCTGAGGCTGAATTTGAACTCAGGTCTTCTTGACTCCAGGGTCGGCTCTATCCATTGTGCCATTGTGCCCCTGACTCAACATATTTTTCTTTAGGTTTTTTTGCAAGGCAATGGGGTTAAGTGGTTTGCCCAAGGTCACACAGCTAGGTAATTATTAAGTGTCTGAGGCTGGGTTTGAACTCAGGTACTCCTGACTTCAGGGCTGGTGCTCTATCCACTGCGCCACCTAGTCACCCAACTCACCATATTTCTAAGGGCTTTCCATATCTTTGGGTTTTATGGTTTAGAGAGTTTGGTATGCTGTCTCACTAATCCAGAGGACCAGTATTTAAATTCTACCCCTGCAACTTAACCACCTTGTGGTCTGCCTGTCTGGGCCTCAGTTTCCTTATCTGTAAAATGTGAGGACTGGACAAGATGACATCTAAGGTGCCTGTCCCCAGTGACTTAAGAGACATGGTTCTTTTTGCAAAAGAACTAATGAGATGAGAAAATGTAATGGGAGTCAGACCCAAAATTTGGAGCCTAGACTTCTGATATAGTTCATTATGCCTATTATTATTATTATTATTATTATATAGTATTATACTCAGTATGATATGTATATAATATGTACACACATATAAATATGTACTTGCATATATACAAACATACCTACATACATACATGTTTATACATACATATATAAACACACATCATGCGTGCATACATATGCATATTTATGAGTGTATGTGTCCAGAGACCTGGTTACAGTGAGTCTGGGAGATGGGGAGAAGGGAAAGGAAGCAGATGGGTGGATTTCATCTCCTCTGTTTCTGGCCCTGCAACTGGCTCAGCTGAAACTGGGTTGCCAAGAGCTAAATGGCATTTTTCTGTTGGGGGGGAACTTGAGGATACAAGTGAGAACCTGCAGAATGATTTTATTGCTCTTCCACAGTTTGAGAAAAGAGCTTGGAAAATGATTTTACATAGTTTCCCCTCTTCAGCAGTGTCTGAGGTTCTCAGTGCCATAGCTCCTTTCTACTGTAAACCTCAGATGTATGTTCTCCAGGTTTCCCCCTGATTGGGGGATGAGTTAAGGGTAATTCCAGTGTTAACTCTGTCATAGTTCTGACTCATGATCTGTTCCTGCTCTAGAATCATAAAATATCATTTTGTGGAAGGCTCTAGACAGGGTCTTTAAGTCCCAATTTCTACCTAAAGCAGGAATCTGTTTTATAACATCTCTGACAGGTGGTCATCCAGCCTCTGCCTGATCACTTCTGGGAACAAAGTGTCTCAGCAGTCAGCTCATACTGATTTTTGATTAGCATTCATTATTAAGAAGTACCCCCCTGCCATCAAACCAAGATTTGGCTTCCTCCTTCTCCTGTCTTCAACTTTGGTCCTAGCTCAGCCATCAAGGTTCCAGCAGAATCAGTCAAAGATCCCTCTTCCTTGTGACATTCTTTTAGATACTTGAACACAGCAATCCTGTCCCCCACTTTCAGTCTCCTATCTGTTGATAACTTCCTAGTACTCTTTAAAAAAAAAAAACCCACCATCAAACGTAATTGCTAATGATTGACTTATGTCAGAACTGTACAATTCAAACTCAGTAGCATTGGGTAGTGAGATAATAGTAAGAATCTCTAACATTTGTGTAGTACATTATAGTTTACAGAGCTCTTTTCAATCTACTCTCTCAATTGAGCCTCCTAACAGGCCTATGAGTCAAGGAGGTCTAGATTCATTCCCATTTTTATAGGTGAAGAAACCAAGATTCAAACTCAATGATCACACAGACCCAGGGACCCCTCAGCAATTGAGAGGCAAGGACAGAATTGAGGCAGGTTAATTTGAGTATGTTTTAGAGTGTACTTGGTTGTAATCAGTTGCAAAGATGGGTATTTAGTCTAGAGAAGATAACTCAGTGGGACATGGTAGCTGACTTTAAGTATTTGTAAGACTGCTTAGCCCTAGAAGGCAGAATCAGAAGCAGTGGGTGGAAAGGTTCAGAGAATGTCTTTAAACTCCATATAGGGAAAATCTCGTGTAAAATTAGAGATATCAGAAAGTAGAGTGGGAATGAGTTCCCTGATCCTAAGAGTCCATAACCATAAGTGGATGACCACTAGAATAGTATAGATAGGATTTCAGTTCAGGTAAAGGCTCCGCAGTCCCTTCCAGCTCTTGAGTATCTGTCATCTTACTCGTTCTTAAGAGGTTCCAGGAAAAGACCTCTAGGCAGAGAGCTCAACTGTTGGTCCCTTGCTCCTTCAGTTAAGAAATCTCTTTCATGCCTTTCTTTACATGAATACATAGAGAAAGCAGTTGGCCAAATACTGAATCCTTCCTATCAGGGAATTAAAAATCTTTAACAGATGGTGCCTAAGTCAGTATGGAAGGAAGGAATCATTTCTTTACCTCAGAGATGGGGAAACTGGGACATCCCAAGGGGGTAGGGCCTGTGAAGCCATTATATGTGGAATATGGGAGTGAGCCCTGGGTAAAGAAAGGAAGTTGTTGCTGATCCCTTCTAATTCAAGCAAATAGCTTAGGCAAGTTGGGATCTTGGAAAATAGATAACAAATGAAAAAATAAATAGATAATATTAATTCAAGTAAAAATATGGTATACTTGAACACAGCAATCCTGTCCCCCCCCCCCTTTCAGGATCTCAAGTCTCCATTTCTATTTGCTTTTGATACCAATGTGGTAAACAACCATGACTGCAGATGTTGATGAAACCAGCTGTCTACCTCTGACAGAGATGATAGACTCAAGATAAAGAACAAGACATTTCTGAGCATGGCCAATGGGGAAATTTGTTTGACTTGTCCATGCTTCTTTGTTACAAAGGTTTAGATTTTTTTTTAGTGTGGGGAGAAGTAAGGGAGAGAAACAAAATAAATGCTTATTAATTGAAAAAAAGGATTTTTTTTAATAGGAACAAAAAACTGGATGAGACTTTCAAGATCAATCTTAATTTTCTTGATGGGGGAAACAAACTCAGACCCAGAGATAGAAGATGATTTTCTCAAAGTCACATAGGCTGTGAATAGCCAGATCTTATGACTCTTGCCAAATCTACCCTTCTTTTCTTCTGCACCCTGCCACCTTTGAAGTAGAGACAAACCTGTTTTAGATCTTCTGGGTACTGGCTGTTAAAGTAGGGTAAGCTGCTGCTGATCAGAACTTGGAGAGACAAGAATAACTGGAAGCAAAGGGAAAGGGTTCACAGGGACACAGAAAGCAAGGATATCAGGAGTACAGGATGGGGGAGAACAAAGTCACAAGGGAGCAGGAGGTACTTCTCAGCTTTGAAGGGATGGAAAAACTGCATTATCGAGTGGTTAAAAATGTTCCATGTTACTTGCTCATTCCATCAGTGCAACAATCAGGGACAATTTTGGGTTATCTGTGATGGAGAATACCATCTGTATCCAGAGAAAGAATTGTGGACTTTGAACAAAGACCAAAGACTATTACCTTCAATTTAGGGGGAAAAAGCCCATTATCTTATATAATTTTGCTATCTCTTATACTTTATTTTTCTTCCTTAAGGAATCTTTCTGGTAACAACCAGGACCAAAAAAAAGGGGATGGTATCATGTGACTGAAGAACACGAGGCTTCTTGATTGGCTGACAGTGTCCAGGGGGCTTCGTTATACACTCACAGTTAGCTATTGAATAAATAAAGGAACCCCATCCAGAGCACTTAGCAGTGACTAGGCCCAATCTCCCAGCAGAGGGAGATCAGGCAATTTTGGGGTTGAGGCCAGGGTGGAGTGAAGGATTATATTTGAGGACAATGCTATGTGAGCTGCCCTATGAGCCTGGAGAATTCTGGCAAGGTCAAAAACCTGGCCCAGAGTTTTTTTTTTTTTTAATTAGTTGAATAAGCTTAAAAGGAAGCTATCCAGTCTATGGTGGTGGAATTCTTTAAAAAAAAAGTTTTATTGTTGCTTTTTTGTTTTTTAGACCATAGTCATCCCTCTTTTATCTTCTTTCCTTTCCCACTGAACCCTTCCTTAAAACTAAAATAGAAAAATATATGCCAAGCCAGTCAATACAGCAACCACATTTCACATTCATAGCCCCCACCTTTTTACAGAGAAGAGGAGGGTAGGCTGCTTTGTCAGTTTTAGGACCATGATTGTTCATTAGAATTTGACTGCTTTTTAGTGTTATAATTTACATTTTTGTAAGTATATGTAAACTATTCTGTTGGTTCTGCTTTCCTCCTTATATCACTTCATATAGTTCCCATGGTTCTCTAGTCTTCATTTCTATAAGAAATATTCTGTTACATTCATATCCTCTAATTGGTTTCACTTGATGAATGCCCATTTTATTGCTAGGATTTATTTATTTATTTATTTGCTAATTGAATAGACCTTCCCTGTCTATCTCTCTTCTGATGAACTTTGTCCCTCTTTCCCCCAAGGTATAATTTCTGAAATTCTACTTTAATTTTTATAAGTTATAAATAAAGATCCTTCCTTAACCTCAAAATGTTTCAGCTGTGGTGAGAGATCAAGGTGTCGTATTTGGAAACCATGGGTATCTGATGGTGATGCCATTTGCACATAGAGATCCTTGACTCATAGGAATCAGGGCATCGATAGTGGGCTCCTCCTAGGAGAGGGAGCAGGTTTGAGAACTTAGAAGTAGGTGGAGGTTCCTAGTTGCAAACGGGCATTAAATATAGTGGAAAAAACACTGGATTTGGACCTGGGTTCAAATCATAATTTCAATGTACTACCTGTTTGAAGTCAACAAGACCTTTGTCTACTTTGGACCCATTTTCTTTAAAGTAAAGGAGCCAAGTGATCTCTGAGGTCCTCCCAGCTTTGAACTTTTATGTATTAAGGGCCCTTCTAGCTTGATAGTCCATCTTCCTCTAAAATCTTTTGCAGCTCTGGAATTCTTTTTTTTTTTGAGTTCTTAGTCACTTATAGTTCTGATATTCTGTATTTAACTCTTAATTTTAAGAGAACATGTTACACACACACATATATATATGTATGTATATATGTATATATATATATATATTTTTTTTTTTGGCCTCTTCTTCTACAGTTTGTACCATGGGGAGTAGCAAAAGCAAACCCAAAGACCCCAGTCAGCGACGCCGAAGCCTGGAATCCACCGAGAATGTCCTCCACAGTAGCTTCCCTGCCTCTCAGACCCCCAGCAAGGCATCAATGCCTGATGCCCACCGTACTACCAACCCACCTTTTGGGACCACAGCATCTGAGCCAAAGCTCTTTGGGGGCTTCAATACATCAGACACAGTCACCTCCCCCCAGCGCGCCGGGCCTTTGGCAGGTGAGAAGAGGTGCTCAGGTTTGGGTGACTTGGGATTTAAGACTGGAGTTGAGTCACTCAAAACTTTGTCATGTACTCACTGTCTCCCCTGGGAGTTTCTCTCACCTGCTAAGCTCCAGAAAAAGCCAAGAAAAGTTGGAACTGAGAGGAATGACTGAATGAGAACTGGCTTTATATGGAAGCACATGGTTTGAGAGATTTCAAGTCAGAGGACCTGGAATGGAGCCTTGGCCCTGCTTCTATGTATGTGACTGATCAAGCCACATATATTCTCAGGACAGTGGTGTCCTCTTTGGTCATATGAAGGGTTGAATTTGATAGTCTGTAGGCTCTTTTCCAGCACATGTATAAAAATAATACTAACCAGAACTCTTATATCACTAAGTATTTCATAACTAATTTTATTCTCATAATCTCATTATCCCCACTTTGCAGGTGAGAAAACTGAGACATAAAGAGGTTAAGCAACTTGCCCGAGGTCACAGAGCTAGGAAGCATCAGAGGCAAGATTTGAACTAAGATATATCTGACCTTCACAACTTGCTGAATTTGGTCCTGATGTTTGACATGATACATGAAACCTCCTTCTGAATATTGATTTTGGGGGTTAGCACTTCTATCCATTGCACTATTCTTTTTATTACTGTTCAATCATTGCAGATGTGTCTGGCTTTTAGTGACCTACTTTGAAGTTTTCTTGGCAGAGATACTGGAGCAGTTTGCCCATTTCCTTCTCCAGCCCCTTTTTCCAGATTAGGAAACTGAGACAAACAGGGTTAAATGACTTGACCAAGGTCACATAGCTAGTAAGTGATGAGCCTAGATTTGAACTCAGTTCTTCTTGACTCCAGGCCCTGTACTCCATTCACTTCTCTGCCTTGCCTTCCCATACCGCCTTCTAAATCCTGTGCTTGCATGAGAGAAACTAAGCAAGAGTCTTTTGCCTTCAGCTGTCGCCACAGATGTAATAGTGTCTGAAATTCTGCTGCAGAAATTTCTTCTTTGAAAGACTCTTCCATTCTTCCCTCCCCTATTTAGATGCAGCTATCCTTGAGAGGGGGAGTAGTTGAGAGAAAAACATTAGGGAGTGGGACATGGAATATGTTTCTGGAAAGATGGGGAGGGAAGGATAGAATACAACAAGGTAAGGAAGTTTCCTGTTGGGATCCCGTTCCTGCCTCAGTCATGATTTTGCCTAAAACCAATTTTAGAATCAAGGAATAGTAGCTCTAAACTACAAGTCTTTGACTCTTCCTGCCTCTCACATCCTTTGTAAGATTCCTTCCTTATACTGCTCCATCCAAAGGAGGGGCTCCCAGATTTCCACAGACACACTGGATTATAGCTTGTCTGCAAGTTCTTGATCCTGAGGCTAGAGAAACAGGGCATATCAATTTATTTCTCTGAGGTTTAGTTTTTTGTTGTTCTTTAAAAAAAAATTAATAAAGAAGTCCAGAGTGGTGAATAAAAAATTGGCTTCAAAGTTAGGAAGATCAAATCTTAACTCTGAAACTTACTGGCTGTGTGATTCTGGCCACCAGTCACTTAAACTCTCAGTTGCGCCAAAGTGGTTTAGGTGAGACAGTGGATAGATTGATAGGCCTGGAGTCAGGAAGACCTGAGTTCAAATCCATCCTTTGACATTTACTAGCTGTGTGACCCTTGGCAAGTCCCTTAATCCTGTTTGCCTCAATTTCCTTATCTGTTGAATGAGATGGAGAAGGAAATGGCAAACCATTCCAACATCTTCGCCAAGAAAATCCCAAATGGGTAGTGAAGAGTTGGGCACAACTGAACAAAAACAACAATAAAACTCTCAAGGGACTCTTTAAGACTCTTATTTAAGAACAAGTATCAATCTATACTGGTAAGAGGGAAGTTCCCTATAGCAATGAAATCAGAGGCCTGCATCCAAAAAAATTGAAATAAAGCCTACAACCTCGTTTCTTTGTGTCCCCTTTTGATTCCTTTATTTTTTTTTTTCAGGTTTACAATCATCTTTTACATACCTACAGTTATATATATATATATATATATATATATATATATATATATATATATATATATACACACACATATATATATATATATTATTGTTTTGACTCTTGATTTCTTTGTTTTTTTAATTACTTTGTATTCTTCATTTTTGTCATTTTGGGGGGACCCTCAGTTTCCTCTTCTGTAAAATGTAGAATCCCATTTGCACTACCTGTCTCACAGGGTCATTTTGAGGAAAGCTCTTTGCATGCTTTAAGATGGCCTAGAAATAGAATCTTTTCTTGTTTCAGTCTCTTTTGAACATCCTCTTTCTATGCCATATTGAGACTAGACTTGCCTCTGTTTAGGGCTAAGGTCTGGGTTTACTTTTGTCTTGTACCAAGAACATGTCCTTAGTTGGTGCTTCCTGAAAGGACAGCCCTGACCCCAGCTTGAGATGGGGCGGGGACCACATCCCCTTTGCCTGCCCTCCTTTACCTCTTTTCTATTATCTCTGTCGCAGGTGGGGTAACCACTTTTGTAGCCCTCTATGACTATGAATCCCGAACTGAGACAGACTTGTCTTTCAAGAAAGGGGAACGCCTGCAGATAGTCAACAACACGTGAGTGTCTCCTGCTCCCCTGCCCCCAACAGTCCCCAGCAAGGTGGGGAGGGGTTCAGGGTCCACATAGCAGTAAGTGCATTCAAGCTTAGCTGTTGTTTCCCTTTCCTCTGGGTCCCTATGCCTGATTGTTATCTAGGGAAGGGATAGTTGTTTTTTTTTGTTTGTTTGTTTAGATTGGGATTTCAGAGCATCAGAAACTTTAGTTGTAGTTTGTTGGTGGGTTGAAAAGGAAGGCCAAGAAGCTAGATGCTCGGGTTGTCAACCTGGGGCACTCTGGACTTGGCTCCCATATGCCCTGACTAGGAAGTATAGCTGATAAAGGATCCTGGAGAATCCAGGGTTGGGATGGGAAGGATTGGCATCAGCAATCTAATATTGTCTCAGCCTCTGACAAAAGGGCTGGCCTAATTAGAATTACAGCCTGGGCTAGGGCATAGATACAGGAATCACAGAAAGGTGAAGGGGCCCAGGCCAAATTTCCTTTCTAACCATATTTCACATGAGTCATTTCGACCTAGAAAAGGAGCTTTGGAGTAGTCCTTGCTTTGACTAGATCGACTCCTTCCTAGGAGCTAGTTCTGGTCAACAGGAAGCCGCTGTATTAAGTGGCACAAGTCTCTGAAACTCAGCAGTATCCATGGGCGATTCAGAGCCCTGACTTGTGTCCTGACTATTAACAGTCCTACTCACCTGGGATATGGGGGGGAGGGGGGAAAGCAAATGTCTTAGCCCAGGGTGGGAGGACTTGAGCCTGAAGAAAGGACCTGGGGTGAGATGAGGAAGGGAATCCAACTTAGGGTCCTTAGCTGGGCAGATTTGAGGGGATCTTGCTTCCTGGGAGCCATCCTTTGCTCTAAGTGACCCCTTTGCTTCCCAACAGCTTCTAACCCTCCACAGTGCTGATCTCAAGCCCTTTCTGTCTCTCTCTCCTCTCCTTTGCTACATGCTTGCGCTTAGGAGAAAAGTGGATGTCAGGTGTGTACCTTGCTCTTTTCTCATCTTGGTTGGGGGTGGCCAG
Source organism: Macrotis lagotis (assembly GCF_037893015.1). NCBI lineage: Eukaryota > Metazoa > Chordata > Mammalia > Peramelemorphia > Peramelidae > Macrotis > Macrotis lagotis. The sequence continues at coordinate 347,442,033 of NC_133658.1, read as the reverse complement.
CTGGCCGGTGGGGGAGGCAAGTGGTGCTTCTGCTACTGGCACTGGATGCTTTGGGGCGGCCCCTGCTGGAGCCCACTTGCTTTTGTGTTTGCATGTGCTTATTCCTTGCTTCATCCAGGTCTGGCTTTCCTTCACTCAGGGCAACTAATTCCCTCCTATTTTTTTTTTTTTTTGCCTGGGCTTGCCCAACTGTCTTTTTATCTTCTTATCCATTCTCTTCTTTCCTTTTTCTCCTTTTCCTCCTCTCCTTTCCTCTGTGATTCAAGCTGCTTGCATGTATTCTCAGTATAAGTGTCAGCCAGCCCTGGGTAGGGGAGTGCCAGGGGGGCAACATTCGCCACATATTCTTGCATAAACCTATTCTAGCTCTTTAGCCTGTGCATTCTAGATCTTGCAAGTGGCCTGGTCTGTGAGCTTCATTCCAGTTCAGACCTCAGGTGCTACCCAGGGCTTGCTGAGATGAAAGCCTAGTGACATCCATTTATCTATCCAAGCATCCACTGCATTCATGAATTCATGAATTCTGTCCATCCCTCCATCCATCTTTCCATCCATCTTTCCATCCATCTATCCATCCCTTATCAAACATTTACTTAGCATCTACTATATGCAAGGCTCCGTGGATACTAAGATGAATAAGGCGCAGTCCTTTCCCCAAAGCAGTTTGCAATTTACTTGAAGGGTGGGGGGTGGGGGGTATGTGGTACATACACACACACACACACCCGAGAAAAATTAACTAATGACAACAGCAAGTCTATGCTAATTGCTGAATGAATGGTAAAACCAATTTAGAAGTGGGAGAGACCACACAAGGGTGGTTGGGTGAGGTCTTTGGAGGAGGTAGTCTTAAAAGTCTTAAAACATAGTCAAGGTTCCAAGGTTTTGAGGAGATGGGGAATTATTCTAAGCCAAAGAGAGCACTTGAAATGAGAACATAAAGGTGAGAACGTGTAATAAATGTTCAAAGGGCATCAATGAGATGGAACTTTTTTTGTAGGAAAGTGGTAGGGGTAGAGGACCTTCAGAGGTAAGGTTTGGTAACTGAGTTTTATCTTATAGACAACAAGAAGCCATAAAAGGTTTTGAAGCAGGGGATGAACATGATGAAACCATGACTGACAGCATGAAGAGTTTTTATAATATTTTGACTTGGAAGGGATTTTAGAGAATATCTAATTTTACCTCATAATAATGAGGAAGAAACTATGACCAAGAAAAATTAAGTGTTTTCTCTAGATCCCAACAGGTAGTAAAGTAGTGAGTAGAAGAGTCAGGATTTGGATCCAAATTCATTGACTCCAAAACTATTTCTTTTCTCCATGTAGATCTAAGGATAGAGTAGGCAAGTGGTTCATGACTTTATCCAACCTATGAAATTAAGATGGAAGGAAGGTCCTGTAATGCAGAAGGACAAAGGCAGAGAGCACCTAGCAATAGTTAGACCTCCTTGTCCTTCCCTAGAACTCTAGAAACAGGAAAGAAGGAGGGAGGGAAGAAGAAAGAAAGGGAAGGAGGGAGGAAGGAAGAAAAGAAAAAAAGGATATAAGGAATAAAGAAAGGAAGGGAAGGAGGAAGGAAGGTATGGAAGGAAGGAGGAAGAAAAAATAAATCGAAAGGAAGGAAAGAAGGGAAGGAATATTAGAACAATGTCATGTGTCTAATGTGATAAAAGTTTAATAGAAATAAATGTCAAATTCTGCATATTAATCAAATGTATAAATACTGATGGATAAGCTTTATTAGATAATGATTTATGTGAAAAAGATTTTGGGGGATTATTGCATGCTCAGTTTGAGCTGGCAACATAGAGATCAAAATACTGAGACTGCATTAATAGTTATAGAGTTATATGGGTTACATATGTAAATTTATTTTATATATACATATATATATATATCTACAAAAAATCTCTCTCTCTCTTTCTCTTTCTCTCTTTTTCAGAACAAGGGAGATAATAGGATCTGAGCAGGGTAGGCCTCAGGGACACTGGAACTTTATAATGGGTTCTAAGCCTCTCCCTTTAGGTATATTATCAGCTAGAGTGTTACTGAGGTTGGATTATATGATAGCCATGGGAGAGAATGTCTTGTGAGGACAGCTAGTGACGCATGGATAGAGCACTAAACTTGGAATCAGGAGGACCAGAGTTTGAATCTGGCCTCAGACACTGGTCACTTACTAACTGATCTTGGGCAAATGACTTAACCCTGATTGCCTCGCATCCAGGGCATCCCCAGGAGTCCTGGTTCACATCTTGCCACTGGATCCAGGTGACTCTGGAGAAAAAAAGTGAGGCTGGTGGCTTAGCACAGCATCCCTCACTCAATTCCAATTCATGTGCTTGTCATGGCATCACTTCCCTAATGTCATGATGTTCTTCAAAAAAAAAACAAAACAAAGGACAAACATCATCATGTCTGAGGATCATCAAAGGGAACCAGGGATATTTATCCTAGAGAAGTCTGAGGGAAGACATGATAGCTGTTTTCAGGTATTTGAAAAGCTGTCTTCTGGAAGGAGGGATTCAACTTTTTCTGCTTGGGCCCAGGTGGCTGAAGTAGGAACATGAGGAAGATTAAGGGAGGTAGATTTTTCACTTGATTAGAAGGGAAAAAAAAAAACTGAACCATTATAGACATTCCAAAGTAGAATGGCGTGCTTTGAGAAATATGATTCTCCATTCCTGTAAGTTTTTGGTCAGAAACTGGATAACTGCTGGAATGTTCTACAGAGTATTTCTGCTTAGTAACAAATAGGATGAAAAGCTTTTTGAGGCTGCTTCCAGCTCTACAGTTCTGTGATTCTGATGTCACTTCAGCTCTCAATTCCTCCTGATCATGCCTCCATCAGTAGTGATGTCCATGGTTTTTCCCAAGGAAATTTCTGTATAGCCTCTATCTACCTTAACTCCCACATTCCCCTGCCTTTGACTCCTAGGGGTCAGCCTCATAGAAATTCTAGCTTACAGAGGTCAGACTTATTAGAATTCACAAGACAGTGGGGAGCTTTTTCCTACCCTTACTGTGTATATAATTGCCAACCTTGGTTATAACCACTTTTAGCCAGTTTCAAAAGTGCCTCAATTCTTTTCTCACCTCTCTTTCTCCACCCTATCTCTACTGCTCCTCATTCCTTCTTGAAGCTATTGTCAAAGTTTTACAGATCCAGATTGTTACTGAAAAATACCAGGAAGAGCTTGACTATAAGGAAAATACTATGAAGTCCTATGGAAGCCTTGGGCATCCTAGTGGTTGAGAGACCTTGAATCTCCAATCACATGGGATGCTTCCTGACCCAGTTGTTGAACTGGGTTTTGGATCAGGCCCCCAGGATATACTTAGCCCTGGCTTAGAGGATAGTAAAGTTGGGGTTAAGCAGGTAGGACACTGGGGTCTATATTATAAAATTCAAATCCTTTTCTTCAGTGGCAAGAAGAATGGAACTGTTGAAGGAATAAAAGACATAGGGAACTATAAAAAGACTGAGAGCCATAACAAGATGTTAGAGTCATGAATTTTCAGCTCAACATGAACATGGACTAGGTAGTCACCTGTGTGGTACTAGAAAATTTCCCCTATTTCCAGAGTTTCTGCACCCAGAGGTCCCAGTACCAAAAAAAAAAAAAAGTTTTAACCCTAATAGAATTTCCATTACTTTGGGCTAAGTATTGTCCTCATTAGAATCCTTTCTCAAAAAGTTAGATTTCTCTGGGAAGGGCAGTATATTCAGGCCCTGAGAACCCCTCTCTGGGTAAACATCAGAGTCATAGTAACCTGAATTTTCTGGGCAAAAATCACAATCGACAAGACAAGACATACCCTTATATAAACTTTGTATTATATAAAGTAATTAAGACATTCAGTTGGGTAGGAGGAAGAGAAATGAGTTACTACAGTGGTTTTTACCCTGCTGAAGGAATGCATATATTAAGTTTTTGATTTTTCTTAATTTTGGTGCCTCAGGGCAAAATTCCAGTCTAACCACCTTAGTTATAGCTTTTAGCCAAGAGACTCAGTCTAGTGACTCTGAAGATATATTGCTTACTTAATCATTTTGTACCAGCCAGCCCTTCAAGAAAGCAGAGATTTGGGGCAAGTTTACAATTTTGGGTAAAGATGGGGGTTCCTCCAGAATATTAGACCTCTGGGGTTTCTCCCTGATTCCCTTTTGGGTTATGTACTCTGGGTTGGATTGAGCTCCTAGAAGTTGGGGCTCTCCATTTTGTTTGAGGTAGATATCTTGTGATATCTGGTTAGGCTTTGTTTTGTGTGTCTCAGCATTTCAGGGTCCTATGATCCTTGCATTTCTCCTACCTACAGACCTTAATCCCTTTCACTGACAAAGACTCCCTTTTCTTCCTTGCTCCTATGTCTCTGTATTTGACAGTTGCAGCTGGTCACTCTTTGCGTAGCTTCATCCTTTCTCCCATTTCACCAGCAGACGTAATTTCTCATTTTCTAGTCTTTGATCACAAGGCCAGGAGTAAGTTCTCTTGGGCTTTCCAATCTTGTGAGGCCCTTATGGAAGACCTTTAAGACTCAGGCTTGGCACAGTCCTAGGCTGGCAGCTGCTTGGGTTGGGTTTGTAACAGGCAAATGAATCAGAACTAGGCCACCCCAAAAGTTACTTGTTAAGACTCATCATCCCTGATGTCCAAATTCCACATCTGAGTCACACCATCTGATTGTTGGTTTTTCAGGCTAAAATTATTCATCCATTAATGGTCTGGTCTTTATGTAACTTGGAGATAGTGTTTCTGATCCACCATGAGGAGGGTCTTCTCCTGGTTTGACTTCATAGTAAGAAGAGAGGATCAGTAGAGGTATTTATACTTTCTTGTCCACTACAACTTTGTGGCCAGGGATCTACATGGATGAAATTACTGGTCAGGTTTAGGAGTAGAAACTTGTTTCAGACCAGTGCTAATTGGCCTGGAAGGGTTCTGTGACTTCATCATTAGTAATATACTATAAAAGTAGGAATGGCTAACATGGGTTGAACACGTGTTAAGTTGACCTGACTTCTCCTGGTGTGGATGCAGCCTGCAGGACCCTGCACTTAGTATAAATAATAGTCTTAGGAGATTGAAAAATAGTCCTTGTTTTGTATCTTTAGTTTGTTTCTTTGTGCAGCCCAGAGAATCTTATAGGAACAGTCTTCTAGGATGCCCTGGCTTATTCCCCAAAAGCATAGGGCAAGTGAAGCCTAGAGAGAAATTGTTGTTTCTTTGACTGGAAATCATCCACCAATGGAGTGCTTCTTCCCTTTTTTTAGCCCAATTTGTTCAGAATCAAATAAATGTCTTCCAAAAGTAGAAATCCTCCAGAGATCCATTTATTCTAGCAAAATAATCATTGATTAGATAATGGGTTCTTTGCCTGGGATCCTTAAAGAAAAAATATATATATTTTTATTTCTACTAGCCTCTAAGTGAAATTTAGCATTTTAAAATTATTTAATTAACATTATTCTGAGAAATGATCCACAAGTCTTAACAAATTGCTAACAGGGCCCATGACACAAGGATTAGAACCTGCCTGAGTTTCTCTTTGGGAACTGCTCTAAGCATATTCTTTGGAATTAGGACAGAATTTGTGAATTGATGGATTGTTGAGTTTCTAGCTCCCTCATTTTAAATTAGCACCCCCCCCTTCCCACCCAGGAAGTGATTCACCCAGAAACACCCAGTGAATTAGTAGCAGAACCAAGGCTGGAAACTCTGGTCTGTTGACTGACCATCTAGGGCTCTTTCTATCATACTACCCTACTTCAATGGTAGTAGGTCTTTATCCTCCGAAGGCAGATTTTATAGATGTAAACAGCTAAGTCTAATGAATCAGATAATGCCATTTATTACCTAAAGTAGGGTTATAAAATAAGAGGTTGGTTTTGATGTCTGATTATAAGGTCATCAGAACCTTCCTTGTCATCTACTTCAAATCCCTTTGTTGTATAGATGAGAAAACAGAGGCTGAGTTAGGTTGAAGGATTTGCTAAAGCTTCCACAGCTAGTAAATGGGATTGATTGGAACTCAAGTTCATCAATCTTCAGTCTACCACATGACTCCAGATCCCATTTCCAAAGAAGAGTCCTTTTTGGAGCAATAATTACCTTATTGAAGTAAATGTTTAGCCTCCTTTGGGAACACCATTCCCTTGAGTGTACAAACTCTGGTGTGTAAAAATATTGAAAAATGTCTCAGGACTCCGTAGTATTATTATCTCAGATGCTTGACAGCCTAGCCTTGGATATCCTGTATTAGAATTGTTCAGGCCTGCATCCAGCAAGCACAGAAACCCCAGACCTGGATATTTCCTTACCTGGGCCTGGCAGGGCTAACTCATGCAAGATTGGTGAATCTGAATACAGGTATGCTCTCCTTTGTGACCTCAACCCTTCCCCCAACTGACTGATCTAGGCATTCCCTCCCACTACCCTCCATACTTGGAATTCTAAAAATGCTTGGGGGCTGACTCACTGGGGACCAACTGAAGGAGGTCTGAAATTCCAAGCTTTGAGGCCCAGGGCTAGGGACCAGCTTAGACTAGACTCTTCTCCATCATTCCCTTTGGGAGGGGCTGAGCTGGACAGATCAGTTTTCTTGCATTTCTGTTCTTTCCTGGTCCCAGTTAGCCTTGAGTTGAAACCAGTCAGCTGGGGAGAGCATCCATTTTGCATGTTACAAGCTCTACCATTTGCATAAATGTTTGTTTCTCCATAGCAGAATGTAAGCTTCTTGAGGTCAAGAAATGTTTTATTTTTGTTTTTGTGTTCCCAGCATTTAGCACCTTGCCTGAGATTGTAGAAGGTGCTTAAAAAATGCTTGTTGAATTGAATCGAATCCTTTTGCTCCTCTAATCTCTAGGGCTCATGTTTTCTATATAAAAAATGGGAATGGTAACATTTCCCCTACCCTATTTCATAGGAATTTAGTAACAGTTATAACTCATTCATATATACATATATATGAATATATATGTATATAAGTAAGCATATGTATATGTCTATATATACATATATACACACATGTATATGTGTATGTCTGTATATATCTATATACACATCTGTATATAGATATCTAATACTGGAGCTAAATCCTACTTCAGATATCCTTGGGACATAGCATTTGCAGTATAGGAATACTGGACTCTAGGATGTGAGAAAGCTGAATTTTAATTTCAATATTACCACTTTATGTGATCTTGGACAAGTTATCTCCCTTTTCTGGACCTTAGTTTACTTTTTTGCTTTCCCCACCACAGAGAAGACCTGTGGGAATCAAAGAAATATAAAAGTACATTATATAGAAAGTACATCATAAAGCTCTGTACTCAAAATTTCATAAAGATTTTAGTACTACAGGGGACCATAGAATTCCAGAGCTGGGAGAACTGTAGAGTTTCAGGGGATAGAAAAGGTCTCAGAAACCATCTAGTTCAACCCCGAGATCCCACAGAGGATAAAACTGAGAACTAGGGAGAAGTGACTTGCTGAAGGTCACTTCAATTATTTCTTCTTTCATGTTGTGATCCCAATCCTCCTTTTCACCATTATGTCCTTTCCATTTGTCTCTCCTGCCCATGTTCCTTTTGGTTGCTTCTGCTTGCATTGGCACCTGGCAGATGATGAAGCTTTGGGCTGTTTCTTTCAGTTCCCTTCCCTTTGCTATCCTTTCATCATCATTCTGCTTCTTTTCTTTTTCTGTTCTTCCTTTTTTTTCTTCCTCCTGCTCCCCTGTTGTCTATCGGGATTCCCTGTGCTCCAGCCAGACCTGGTTCACATTCAGATGGCTCCAAAGGTATTTCTCTCCTCCCCCTCCCACCCCCATTCTGGGAAACTGCCTTCCAAGGGCACCTGGCTGGGGCTGGGGCTGGGGCTAGGGCCGGGACCTGGGCTGGGGCTAAGGTTGGGACACAGCCAGGCCGAGGGAGACCTCGGGTGATAATGTCACCCTTCTCCCATCCTGGAGAGCACCAGGCAAAAGAGCAGCATCTGGATTTGCTGGGTAAAGTAGTAACTGAACAGTTAATTCATGTTAACAATGGATGGCCATTCATTTAATGAGGGAGAGGGTTCTACCCAAGTAGCCCTGAATGCCTCCTGGGAAAGAGGGGTGCAGGCTTATAGTGATGAATTATAGTCTCTGAATTAGGGTACATCACAAGGTTGGGGTGGTGGCTAGGTTTGGAAAGCTAGGATCACAGGCATCCTCTTGTTTTTTTCCTTCCCTGGGCACTGTGTTATAATGGATATACTAGGCAGAGCATCAAGAAAGCCTGGGTTCAAATTGTACTTCAGATACTTACTAGCAGTGTGACCACGGTCAAGTCACTTGACCTCAGTGAGCCTCAATTTCCTCATATGTAAAGGCAGAATAATAATAGCAACTATCTAATGTCTTTGTGAGGCACAACTGAGATCATGTATCGAAAACATTTTGCAAGTCTTACAATACTATGTAACTGCAAGCTTTTATTACTATTATTATTAGTTAATTCTGAGGCTCCAGTGAGTTGAGCTTTTCAGACCTCCACTTCCCATCTTCCTATTTTCCTGGTGTTTGTGTTCCAGGATTCTTCTCCTCTCCCCTCTCTTTAAGGGTGTCTCTGTTTGCTTGTGATGTATGTGTAAAATACCCCTTCAAGCAGGAATTTCCCAAATTCCCTGCCAGAGAATCAGCATGAAGCCTCCCTCCCAAAGATGACCAATTATGCCTGAGGCTGGGTCCTGTCTCTAGAGGTTGATGGCCTCTGCCTGGAGAGGGAACTACTCTTAAACTAGAGAATCTTCCAACTGGCCTTTCTAAGACCTGAACCCTCCTCCCTTTCTCCCTGGACAGACAAATAGTGTGAAGAACTAAGGAAATCTGGAATCTAGTTAAAGTGCCAACAAAACTGCTGAGCAAAGAGCCATGATTAGGAGTCTAGACCCAGGGATTTGAATCCCAGCTCTACCACTGACTCACTTTGCAATCCTGAGAACCCATTTCCCCTTTCTTGGCTTAAGTTTCTTTATCCATGGAATGAGGTTGTGAATTTGATGGTCCCTATCAACCCTGATGGCCTACAGTGGGGTCTTTATTATATATCCTGCTGGTGATCCCTTTTTGCATGATCCAGCTTCCCATGGCCTGGGAGATGCCATGCCTTCCTCTATAGTAGTCACATCTTTCCTTCCCCTTTCTTGAACCAAGCAACCACCCTATACCCCATTAGGCATTCCTTGTAGACATGAATGCAGTCCCTGCCTCTTTCAGGTGGATGAAGCAAAGGAAGATGATAGGCCTGAGGTTTAGGGTAAATGACCCTGACCAGACCATGCCTGTTCTCATGTTCAGCTCCCCTGCCTTTTAGGATAACCCTCTCTGATATATCCTGGCTCCTCACCTGGAACGACTGCTTTTTGTGTTTCCTAATAGCTGTGTGACTTTAGACAAGTTTCTTTTTCTCTCCCGGCTGCCATTTTCTCTTCTGCAAAATGAGCAGTGAAGGGCTTGACTTAGATGATCTCTAAGTTCCCTTCCAATTGTGACATTCTATGTTCCTGTTGGCTGGAGGGCAGCATTGTGGGATGCAGAAAGAGTTCAGCATTACTCCAAGAGCTCCCATGACCTCCTTACTGACAGCTCCTCTTCTTTCTTCCCTTACTTCAGAGAGGGAGACTGGTGGCTGGCCCACTCACTCACCACTGGACAGACTGGCTATATCCCCAGCAACTACGTAGCCCCATCTGATTCTATCCAGGCTGAGGAGTAAGTAGCAGCCCTGCCCCCCGCCCTCCCCACTCCATGCCTCTTGGTGGGGAAAGGCTTCCCAAATGCAGCCCTGCTCCCTGTCCCTCCTGTCTTTGGTTGGCTCATGTGGGCTTGTTCAGGGGAAGAGTGTTTGCCTTTCTAATTCAAGAAGGCATTTGGTGTTTATGAAAAAGAGCAGTGACCTTAGAATCAAAAGACCCGATTTCAAGTCTCACTCCTGGGAAAATCACTTCCTTCAGTTTTAGTTTGGTCATTTGTGAAAAGGAAGATTGATACTAGCTACCTCACAATTGAAGCTTTTGATAAAGCATAAAACCCTATAGAAATGAGACCTGTTATAATAAATTCACTGTTCATCTCTACCAGGTCCTTAGGAAAAAGAATCCACTAGCATCAAACCCCAGAGGGCAGTGCTAGAAAGTCAGTGGGCATGAGTTTAAAGCCGCTTCCAGCCCAAAGGATCTTGGTCAAACCCTCTAATCCTCAACTTCTCCATGTTTAAAATGGGAATGGGGGATAGGGATGAATTACTAGTGACTACCTCTAAGACCCTCTTGCTATTTTTGTGGGGCCCATGAGCTAATAATTAAATTTTTTTTAATATAGCAAAACTCTATATTCTAGCATCCTTTCAATGATATTGTAGAGGGCCAACACAAACTTCATTCCTTCTATTTAAAATTAAATTTATTTTTTTAAATCATCAAACATCAGTAGTCTCTCTCTCCCTTCCTCCCTCCCCCCATCCCAAATTAAGGTGGTACTTTGGCAAGATCACACGTCGGGAGTCTGAGCGCCTGCTGCTTAATTCGGAGAATCCTCGAGGCACATTTCTGGTCCGGGAAAGTGAGACCACCAAAGGTATCCATTCCTTTCATCCCCTGCTCTGGGATCCTTGGATTAAAAGGGAGGGCCCCAACTTGAAATGGTGTCTCTAAAGACCATGGCATTTAGGTACCACGTTATCTGTTGGTTCCATCACCTTCCAAGGTCCTTGGCTTAGGTTCTAGTACCCAGATTTGAGTTCCAGCTCCATCTCTAAGTCACTCTGATTTTAAGCAAGTCACTGGACCTCACTGGGCTTAAGGTTTTTTTTAATCTGTTAAATGTTACCTACTTAGTTCTCAGGGTCATAAAATAGTGGACAGAAATGTAGACTTGGAAGGGACCTCTAATCCAGCCTCTTTGTCAAAGGATTTCTCCCTAAAACAGGTCAGACAAGTGGTCATTCAGCCTCTGCTTAAAGAGTAATGGGAGGAGGAACCTCCATTCCTCTTTTCAATAGCAGAATGTCTGATGTCTAATTGTTAGGAAATTTTCCCTGATGTCTAGCCTACTTTAGTGTTTTTGCAGTTCTTACTCTTACTTCTTCTGGTTTGGTTTTCTGGGACCAGATAGAAGTTTCTCATCTTCATCCACACTATAGCAACCCTCCAAATACTGAAATGGGTTCAGCTGTGTGTTCCCTCAAGTCTTTTCCAAGCTAAATTTCCCTAGTTCCTCATGGAGCATGAACCCAAGATACTTGATTATCCTGGTGGCTGCCCTCCCCTGGATGCTTCCAGCTTATCCACATCCTCCCTGCACAGTGCTACCCAGAACCGGACTGTCCAGGGCAGAATAGAGCAGAGCAGGGTGGGGCAGGCCCATCACTCAACTCCATTCCATAGGGTTCTCAGGAGGTCTTGTGATGCATTCACTTTTCTTCATGGTCATTTCATACTCCCTATTGACTCATGTGAGTTTTTCAGGCCTCCTAAACCTTCTGTTCTTTTTCAGCTCTGTTATCCCCACATTGTCCTTGTGAAGTCAGTTTAAAAAGTAGAAGACTTTACATTTAATCCCTTTTAAATTTAATCTTTCTAGATTCAGTGAATCATAGTCTGAGGACCTCTTGCTATTTTTGTAGGGCCCATGAGCTAATAATTTAATTTTTTTTAATATAGCAAAATTCTACTTCAAAACATCAAAATTCTTAGCTTAGAGCCATATAAAGACAAGCAGCAGGCTAGATTTGGGCCTTGGGTCAGAAAGTAGCTTGCCAACACCTGCTCTTATACTATTAGAACCTTCTTGGATCCTAATTATTTCATCTAGTGCTATCCATCCAGCTTTGTGAATCTATGCCATCCCTGTTTCTATATAACTTAATAACAAAAATGTTTGGACACAGGATCAAACAGATTCCAATGGTCCTCCACTAGAAACTTCCTTCCAAACTGACATTAAAACATTGACTTCTACTCATCACTTGGTTCTAAATCCATCTAATTGTATTATCATCTAGGCCAGTGGTTTCAAACACATTTAGAATTGAATTCTATGCAGGGCAGATTGACTCAAAAACCCTGAATTAAACATTATCTATGTTATATATATATATACTTTTATATACTTTTATTTATTTTGTTCAACATTTACCAATTATTTTTAGACTGGTTTGACACCTGAACTAGCCTGTACTTTTCCTTTTCCAACAGACTAGCATGAGCATCAAATAATCTGCAAAAATCTAGCTAAACTATACCTATGTAATTCTCCTGTTCTACCTGTCTTCAGTAAACCTGTCAAAAAAAAAAAAGGAAATGTTTAGTCTGGCATGATTATTCTTTCTTTTAAAATAAAGTTTTATTGGTGCCTTTTTTTTACATTGCCAAAGTTTCTTATTTTCCCTCTTGGAGAGTCATCCCCTATAATAAATAGTATTTTTTTTTAAAGACAAAAAAAAATCCAGCATAATTGACCAATACATTGAAAGTCTGATAACATGTGCAGTGTGCAACATCTGAAGACCTCCTACTTCTGCAAAGGGATGAATGGGAGCTTTTTCCTCACACCTATTCTTTTGAGTCATGTTTGTTATTAATCTATTTTTCTGAATTTACACTGTTGATTTTGTGTGTGTGATGTTATTCTTTCCATTTATATTATTGTTGTCATTGTGTATATTTTCTTAGCTCTGTTTACTCTGTATCAGTTCATGTAGATCTTTCCATACTTCTCTGAATTCATCACATTCACATGATTTGTTCTTAATAAAGTCATATTGCTCCTCTCTGATTGTTTCCTTTTCCATATGTTCCCTATCCATCTCTTTAATAATCTATTATAGAACTTTGCCAGAAATTGAAGCTGGAAGCCAATGGTTTCAGATCTTATTTTATTATTTGTTTGTTTTTAAATCAGTACATTAACACTTTTTCAGTCTTGTGGTACCTTCTACTATACACATACACATACATACACATACACACACAGACATACACAC